>NW_027507718.1:456931893-457603768 GCF_037356315.1 Lithobates pipiens | reverse complement strand
TTTTAAGCTCTGTCCCTCATGGTTTTTCAGTGTCAGCGGCCATCTTGGGTATGGGCAGGGAAAGCATGGTCTCCTATGTCTCGGCAGCCATTTTCCCTGTGATTTGTCCTTATACTGGGCGACGGTGGCCATTTTCTAGAAGCCTGAGCACGTTTTTCAGCTTCTCTAGAGACAGCATGTGTCCCTGTACTCCGGCGGCCATTTCCCCAGTGTTTTATGTCTTTGTGATGGACGCTGGGTGGCCATTTCCTTTGAGCCTGAGCACATTGCAGAGCAGTTTCAGTGCCATTAGCAGCAGCTTTAACTGACACAGAGTGATTTCCTCTGCACCTGGGAGCCAACAGAGACCCCAGGCACTACTTTGCTGGACAGCGCAGAACCCTTCAGGGTGGTGAGACCTGCGCGAAAGAGCCCCTAAGCCAGCAGCAGTTAGGAGGTGGGACCATCACTGTCCTAAGTCCCCTTCAGGTGGCAGACAGAGTGGGGTCAGCATGGCTTCAGAAACTGGTGTTTCTTCCCCCGAAATCCAGGAAATTGCAACTGGTTCACCTGCGGAATGCGCAGTGCCTTTGGACACCTTGTCGGTGGTCCTCAATTTGTTCGTTGCCAAGATGGAGGCGGTGCTTGGGTGCAAAGGTGCTAAAAAGCGGCCCCTGCCCCCGTCCTCTGGGGAGGGCTCTAATGCAGACTTGGGCCCTGCTGAGGCTGGTGACCCCTGTTCTGTCGTTTCGGGTGACGCTGACCAGGACAGTGAGGATGAGTCCCCGTCCGGGTCCGTGCGCAACAAAGCGCTTGTTGCAGCACTTAGCACTTATCACAGCTGTGCGTGATACCCTGAAGATTCAGGAGCCAGCAGATCCTTCTGCTGATGTAGCGGTCCCTTTTGGGTCCCGTAAGCCAGCCTGTTCACCTAAGGTGTTCCCGTATCTGCCTTATTTTGACAAGTTAATTTACAAGGAATGGGGTCGCCTGCAATGGACCTTTTTGGCCCCCAAATACATGGCGGTGCGTTACCCCTTTGAGGAGAGCCTTCTCAAAAAGTGTTCGGCTCCTCCAGTCGTGGACCCCCTAGTATCCAGGTTAAACAAAGTAACCACGATTTCCGGTAGAGGGGACTCCTGCATTTAAGGATCCCACGGACAGGAAGGCCGAGGCAATGGCTTGTTCCTTGTTTATGGCTGTGGGGTCAGCCATACGACCAGTACTGGCATCTGTATTTGTGTCGCAGACACTGAATGGGTAAAAATGTTGCACCGCGAATTGGGGATACAGCAGGCTTCTCCTGTCTGCGTGGAACTAGCAGACCAACTAGTGCAAGGCCGTTTGTGATGTGGCCCTGGATACTCTCCCTCTGTTATCCAGGGCTTCAACAGTGGTGCTGAGGTGCCTGATTTGGTTAAAATGCTAGTCTGCTGACCAGGCATCCAAAAAAGCCCTGACAGATCTTCCCTTCCTTGACGACCGGCTCTTTGGAGCCTCTTTGGTTGACCTTATTAAAAATGCCACAGGTGGTAAGAGTATTCTACTCCCACAAGCCAGGAAGGCTAAGGAGCCATGCCATAGGCAAGGGCCCTCTTTTTCCGCACATAAACTGCTTTTTCATCCTCCCGGAGCTTCGGCTAAACGTCCCCAGCCCAACAGGACGACCACAGAAGGACAGAAACGTCCCTGGAACCGCAAGCCTGCGAACAAAAGTGCTACCGCATGAAGGTTTGCCCCCACCCATGACCCGGTGGTCCTCTCGACTGTCCGACCAATGGGTCTGCAATCTGATTTCCCACGGCTACAAGATAGAGTTCCTCTTGGCCGCAAAACAGATTCTTCCCATCCAGCATACCCGTTCTCCCGGCTCGCCGGGAGGCCCTCTTGGGGTCGGTAAGGGACCTGCAGAATCACAAGGCGATTGTACCTGTTCCGGAATCGGAACGTTTCCAGGGGTTCTACTCAAACCTGTTTGTAGTCCCCAAGAAGGAAGGGGTACTTCCAATCTTGGATCTAAAGGCCCTCAATCACTTTAAAAGTGCAGAGGTTCAGAATGGAATCAGTTCGCTCGGTAGTCGCTGCACTCAATCAAGGGGACTCCCTGACGTCCTTAGACATCCAGGATGCGTACCTGCACATACCCATATGCCTCTGGCATCAAAAGTGTCTGCAATTTGCAGTCAGGGAAGCCCACTACAAGTTTGTGGCTTTCCCTTTTGGGTTGGCATTAGCCCCCTGAGTCTTTACCAAGGTATTGGCTCCTGTGTTGGTGTTGCTACAGCAATGCAGGATCGCGATTGGGGATACCTAGACTTCCTGAGAGCATCTTCCGCCTCAAAGTTGGAGGAGGATGTGGTGATCACCATGCAGACCCTGCAGGAATTTGGGTGGCTGTTGAACCTAAAAATGGTGATCATGCCGTCTGGAGTAGCTAGGCTTGATGCTGGACTCCATGGAAGCGAGAGTGTTTCTCCCTTTGGACAAGTTGCAGACTCTCAGAGCCACCGTCAAGCTGCTGATGAACCGCAAGTGGTCGTCGCTTCGCTTCTGCATGTGAGTCCTGTGACTCATGGTAGCCTCTTGACTGCCGCACGGGAGGTCGCTCACATACTTCCATGGGCAGAGTGACCTGTACCAGCCCTGTCGGGGCATTTACATCCCGGGTGTGGAGAACTGGCAGGTGGACTATCTAAGTCGTCAGATGCTGGACCCAGGAGAATGGGTGTTGCATCCGGAGGTGTTCAGGCTACTGTGCCCGCGGTGGGGCACACCAGATGTGGATGTTCTGGCCTCCTGTCTCAATCGGAAGGTGCCGAGATTCCTGTCCAGGACAATCGATCTGTGGGCAGACGCGTCAGACAAGCTGGTGCCTCCGTGGGATCCTTATCAGCTGATCTACGCCTTTCCTCCACTGAAACTGTTTGTCACGTCTGCTTTGCAGAGTGGCAGTCGAGGGGATGGCAGTGATACTGGTTGCGCCAGATTAGCCTGGTCCCTGGTACGCAGATCTAGTGTGGCTGGTGGCAGACGCCCCCTGGCGACTGCCGTTGCGAGAGGACCTTTTATCTCAAGGTCCAATTCTCCATCCTGCTTTACCATCGCTGGCTTTAACGGCATGGCTATTGAGAGCCAGGTGTTGAGGAACCGGGGTCTGTTGGACTCTGTGATCATGGAAATATTCTTCTCGGAAGATATATCATCGTACCTGGAAGGCTTACATCTCCATGTGTGAGGAGAAAGGATGGCATCCGCGCTCCTTTTCTATATCCAGGATCCTGCTGTTCAGCAAGGGGTGGACCAGAAATTGGCGTTAAGCACCATTAAAGGGCAAATATCCGCCTTGGCTGTCTTTTTTTTTTTTTTTTTTTTTTTCCCAACGACCTCTGGCGTCTCACTCTAGTGAGTACTTTTTGTTCAAGGGGTGCGACATGTAGTCCCTCCGGTGTGTCCACCGTTACCCCCGTGGGATCTGAACCTGGTGTTTTCGACTCTTAAAAAAACACTGTTTGAAAATATCAGGGGGAGTCCACTGTTGACTCTTTTCCCAGAAAGTGGTCTTTCTAGTGGCCATCACATCGGCCAGGAGGGTTTTGGAACTGGCGGCCTTGTCCTGCAAGTCTGGTTATCCACAAGAATAAGGTGGTGTTGCGTCCTCAACCATCTTTTGTGCTGAAGGTGGTTTTGGCGTTTCACATCGAGGACATTGTGTTACCATCTGTGTCCTAAGCCGACACATCCTAAGGAGGTGGCCCTTCATGCTCTGGACGTGGTTTGGGCTCTGAAGGTGTATTTGTCTGCCATGGCTCCCTTCCTGGAAGTCAGACTCACTGTTTGTTTCGGTGGTTGGTCAAAAAGGCATGGCAGTCTCGTCGGCCACCATTTCCAGGTGGATCAGACCGATTTGTAGTACAAGCCTACGCCTTGAAGGGGCAGGTGCCCCCCTTTCCAGTCACGACCCACTCCAGGCCCATACCCATAATTTGGTTTCCATAAAGTGTCACAGAATACTCATGATAAAAATCTGTAAATCTGTTTACATTTTTGACAGTCACATTGTAAGTTACATTTGGGTAACATTGGGGCCTGTTTATACTTTGACATTGCAGTAACACCTTGCAATGGATGTGTGTTGTGGTGCACGCCACAGTATTTTCCCCTTTAGTTGATATGCTAACCTGCAAAAATTTCAAAGTGCAAAATAATTGTGTCCATTTCCTCTTGTGCTTTCGCTTGTCAGTTTAACCATAAAATCATTTGCTTTGTTACTAAGGTCCGTTATAGGAGGCGTTTTTTCGAAATTGGTTGGGAACAGAGTTAGCAATTGCAATCTTGGAATGTCCTGAACATAATTAGGTTGTGGTTGAGCTTTGGAAAAAAAAAAAAAATCTGAAACAATTTTTCTAAACATGCTAGAATAACATTTCTTTATATTTAACAGTTTCTTACAGAAAGCTGATCCTCTCACAAGGCATTGATTAAAGGTGGAACAACAAGTAAAGAAAAAAAAAATCAATTGAATTAAAACTTCACCTAAAACGCTGACAGTGGAACCTTAATACTGAACAGATGTGCTTTGTGATCAGATAATGCGCTTTTCCAAGACAACTTGTGGAGTACTTAAGTGACAGCTACAAATTTTTGATTAGGGTTAATAATTTGGAAATGTATTTTAGCTCGGTTATGTATCCTCTAAATTTCAGCACATTATGATCAGTCGGTGAGGCTGGTCAATGCTGCTGCCGTTGTAGTTTACAGGTCCTCTTAGTATAACTCTGTAAGTTGAAGTAATTATTTGCGTCTTAATTGTCAACAGGAGGGACGCAATGAAAGTCACATGGGTGGTTAGCTGTGCAAAAATGTGCATTGAAATGCAGAGATCAAGCAAACCTGTGCTGTACGTTTAGTGATCTTTTAGTACATCAACCTTCTCAGAGTGCCTGAACACCGTTCCCTTTACCTGTTTAAAGAAACCAGCAATCTTAAAATCAGGGGAGAACTCCAATATGCAAATCTCAGCTTAAAACTGAACTGCAGGATTGTTTAACCACTTTCACCCCCTTCCAGTCCAGGCCAATTTTTAGATTTCAGCGCTGTCACACTTTGAAAACCAATTACTCATGCAACAATAAGTCGCGCAACGCTGAACCCAAATTTAAAGGGGTTCTGCACTCATAATACAACATTTGCCCATTCTGTTGCCTCTAGTTAATATATCTCATAATGCCACCTGTTTTTTTTTTTTGATTCACCTACCTTTTGTAATCTTCAGTAGTTTATTTTAAACCCCTGCGGCGATGGGCGGTCTCTTGCGGGGATCAGCGTCATTTCCTGTTGAAGCCCGCACTGTCTCCTGGGATCTCGTTCGTGTAATCCCAGGAGACATTGCGGCTAATGCACCCGACATCTCGCGAGATTTCGGGTGCTACAGCCGACATCTCGCGAGATTTCGGGTGCTACAGCCGACATCTCGCGAGATTTCGGGTGCTACAGCCGACATCTCGCGTGATTTCGGTAATTACAGCCGAGATCTCGCGAGATCTCGGCTGTAATTACCAAAATCACGCGAGATGTCGGCTGTAGCACCCGAAATCTCGCGAGATGTCGGGTGCATTAGCCGCAATGTCTCCTGGGATTACACGAACGAGATCCCAGGAGACAGTGCGGGCTTCAACAGGAAATGACGCTGATCCCCGCAAGAGACCGCCCATCGCCGCAGGGGTTTAAAATAAACTACTGAAGATTACAAAAGGTAGGTGAATCAAAAAAAAAAAACAGGTGGCATTATGAGATATATTAACTAGAGGCAACAGAATGGGCAAATGTTGTATTATGAGTGCAGAACCCCTTTAAATTTTTATCATTTGTTTTTGAGACCGAGCTTTCTATTTTGGTTGTTTTTAATTACTTCTGAATTTTTTATTTTGTTGCTATATAAAAAACAAAAACCTGAAAAACACGAATAAAAATGTTTTCCTAGTTCTTTATTAAACTTTCCAAATAAATAATATTCATAAATTCAGGCAAAAATGTATCCTGCTACATTTCTTTGGTAACAATAACCCAATCTAACAAAAATGTATTGTGTGACAGTTGTAGAGTCTACCAACTATGATCAGTACTGATGGCCCATTTCATTTCTTGAGACCCTAAAATGCCAGGACATTACAAATATCCCTCAAATAGATACCCAAGGTATTTAGTAAGAGGCGAGGTGAGTTTTCAACTAGTATTTATTTTTTTTGGTCACAATTTTACTATTGTGATTGGCCACAACTATCACATTGTCGGCAAGTCTGCTGTGATTGGCCCCTGTGCCATGTGATCACTGTTGCCAATGCCCCCTAAGGACATCGTAGAACGTGCTCCTGACTGGCGTTTTTTTTTTCTTTTCTCCTAAATGCTTCTCCTTTGCTACTTATTGGATGTTATAAGACCAGTGACCGAGGGAACAGCAGGTTTAGTGGCCTCCGGTCTTACTAAATTGAAATGAAAAGGACTTGACTTCTCTTCTGACTAATTCAAAAGGGGAGTTTTCAGAGGGGAACATCTGTATTTTAAATTATGGAAAAAATGCTCAAAGGTAAGAAATGACCTGGACCTGCCTGGAGTTCAGATTTGAGAAAGTTGATCCTTGGTCCCATCCATCTGCTGCACCTCATCATGGTGATAGGTGGCCTCCCTGGCCAATAGGTGTGAGGAGAGCACTGCCTAATGTTGACTGTAAAGATGAAGTTGCGATTTGCATATTCAAGTCCCCTGTGCTTTATTGCTCTCAGGGAGATTTAGAGTCCAACTTACAAAATCCAGGCATTTGGAGGTGCCTGGTTTTTAGTTGTTGTTAAAGATTACAAACTTTTTATGCCCGCGTACTTTGGGTACTAACTTCAAGTATTTAGCTTTTGCCGGTTTGTTGCTTTAGGGAACAGCGTTTATAAGCCAAAACAGTGTTCTATAATTCTGTACCATTTGTGTCCTCCTTTGGATGGCAAAGAACATTTTGTCTGTTAATGCAAATCCATTCCATAGTAAGCCCTCCTCTGCTCGGGAATGACTGATTACACCCACTTCTACAGCTCACTATAGACCAGACAATCTGATATTTTATAGTTGATTCTTGGTATAAAGGAAGCCATTGCTGAACTCTGCTTTTAAAAATGCTAGTGTACAGGATGTGTACAGGATGTTAAAGAGGAGTTCAAAGTCAGCAGCTACACATACTGTAGTTGCTGACTTTTTTATATTAGGACACTTACCTGTTCTGGAATCCAGCGATGTCGCTACCACAGTGGATGCTTTCATCGGCTCTTGAGTGCTGCTGCCACCATTCGTAATAAATGCACATATTCGCGAGCACACCAAGGATACTCAAATGTCGTCCAAAAGTTTTTATTGCAGAATGATCACATCACAAAAGAAAGTGTAATGTTTCAGAGTCTTGCAGGACCCCTTCGTCATGCATGTGATAACACGATGATCACATCCCTGACAATGAGGTCCTGCAAGACTCAGTGTTACATTTTCTCTTGTGATGTGATCATTCTGTAAAAAAAAGTTTTGGCCAACATTTGAGGATCCTTGGTGTGCTGGCGAATATGTGAAATTACCTGTGATTTTCCAATAACCAGCTGGTAGTTGCTGCAGCACCCACTACCGATGAGCCTTGTTTCCAGGAACGTGTTTGAGGGGAATATAGACAGCCATTTGTAGTAAGAGAACCTGGCAGTGAAGCCTTTTTGGTTCACAGCCGGTTCCCTACTGCACATGTGCAAAGTGCTTCCTGAATTGCCCGGCAGTGGGTAAAGGAGGAGGGGGCCGAACTTCCGAGCGATCTCACTGCGGCGAGAGCCCTCATAAGTGGGGAACGGGTACCTGTCAAACAACAAATACCTGCTTTGCCACCCCCCCACCCCCCCTCGAAAGGTGCAGCTAAGCAGAGCTTCCACTTTTGGGTGCAACTCCGATCTAAGGCCACTTACTGCATTCTTGTTTTCACAAAGATGTCTGAAATGGCACCCTGCATGCTCAGTACAACCTCCATTCCAAGCAAGTTGTGACTCTGTGTAAAATCTACATAAAACCAAATGCTAGGATTGATAAATCTCATAAACCCATATTTTAATCACAAACTGTGAAAATTTACCTTTTTAAGAAAAAAAAAAATAGGAGTGTATAAAAAAAACGTATTACTGCAAAATCAGATTTACCAATGCATTATGCAGGCTGGGCCCTATGGTTTCAGCCTTCTCTACTGCTGCTTCTGAAGTAGCATTATTCTATTTGCAGCCTTGTGGGGAGAACTGACCATATACCGAATTATAGAGAATGATGCCCCCCCTACCCCCCCAAACGATGGAGGCTACACCAACCTGACTGCAGATACTGCTTTACAAAAAAGTATTTAAAAAAAAAAAAAACATTTACAGTTATTATTCGTTTATATACAGGGAGTAATTGTGAATAAATCTGTTTTATTATCTGCACCGCTAGTGTGATTTAACTTTATTTTTTATCTATGTATATTTTTCAAGCAAATCCACTTATGTTTTTAATTTGATTTACTATAATCAAATTATTGTGCTTGTCCAGTACATTCTAGCTTGCTGTTATGCCATATAATTGTATCATACAGCAGACATGCAGTTTAATACATTTGTTTTGAGCTATGACGTACATTGAAATGTTTTACCCGTGACTCAGGCTGTATCGCTGGAAAATAGAACATAAGAATATCATTTTATTTATATCTAATTGAAGGGACACAGTAGTATATTTTCAGTGAGAATATTCTGAGGGTTTTTTTTTTTTTTTTGCAGTATTTACTGTCTGTATGGAAGACAGTGTATCCCAAGCTGAACCAATCTGGGATAAAATTAAAGGATAAGTTCACCTTTGTAAGGTAAAATATAAATGCAAATCTTTTTGCAGGTATAAAAATGTGTATTTCATTTTTTTACTAGCAACTGGTGAAAGTCGAAATTGGGCCCAAAGTGTCAATATTTTGTGTGGACACCATTATTTTCCAGCACTGCCTTAGCCCTCTTGGGCATGAAGTTCACCAGAGCTTCACAGGTTGCCACTGGAGTTCTCTTCCACTCCTCCATGACATCACGGAGTTGGTGGATTTTAGAGACCTTGCGCTCCTCCACCTTCTGTTTGAGGATGCCCCACAGATGCTCAATAGGGTTTAGGTCTGGAGACTTGCTTGGTCAGTCCATCACCTTTACTCTCAGCTTCTTTAGCAAGGCAGTGGTTATCTTGGAGGTGTGTTTGGGGTCATTATCATGTTGGAATATTGCCCTGCAGCCCAGTCTCCAAAGGGAGGGGATCATGCTTTGCTTCAGTATATCACAGTACATGTTTGCATTCATGGTTCCCTCAATGAACTGTAGCTCCCCAGTGCTGGCAGCACTCATGCAGCCCCAGACCATGACACTCCCACCACCATGCTTGACTGTAGGCAAGACACACTTGTCTTTGTACTCCTCACCTGGTTGTCTCCACACACGCTTGACGCCATCTGAACCAAATAAGTTTATCTTGGTCTCATCAGACCACAGGACATGATTCCAGTAATCCATGATCTTAGTCTGCTTATCTTCAGCAAACTGTTTGCATGCTTTCTTGTGCATCATCTTTAGAAGAGGCTTCCCTCTGGGACGACAGCCATGCAGACTAATTTGATGCAGTGTGCGGCGTATGGTCTGAGCACTGACAGGCTGACCCCTCACCTCTTCAACCTCTGCAGCAATGCTGGCAGCACTCATACGTTTATTTTCCAAAGACAATCTCTGGATATGACACTGAGCACGAGCACTCAACTTCTTTAATCGACCATGGCGAGGCCTGTTCTGAGTGGAACCTGTCCTATTAAACCGCTGTATGGTCTTTGGCCACCATGCTGCAGCTCGGTTTCAGGGTCTTGGCAATCTTCTTATAGCCTAGCCCATCATTTATGTAGAGCAACAATTCTTTTTTTCCAGATCCTCCGAGTTGTTTGACATGAGGTGCCGTGTTGAACTTCCAGTGACCAGTATGAGAGAGTGAGAGCGATAACACCAAATTTAACACACCTGCTCACCATTCACACCTGAGACCTTGTAACACTAACGAGTCACATGACACTGGGGAAGGAAAATGTCTAATTGGGCCCAATTTGGACATTTTCACTTAGGGGTGTACTCGCTTTTTTGGCCAACAGTGTGTTGAGTTATTTTGAGGGGACAGCACATTTACACTAAATACTTATACAATACAAAACTACATTGTAGAAAAGTGTCAAATGAAAAGATATAATAAAATATTTACAAAAATGGTTTGGTTCCTTATTATTGAGGACCGAACAATAATCTACAGATGTGTTTACAGACTGGGGAATCTAATGCCGGTTAAGGAAAGCTTTGGAATAATAGTAAGGGAGCGCCCAGCGGTAACTTCAGTGAAAGTGGCATGTATGCTGTGAGTGCAATCCACTAATTGAAAACATACAGTATGCAACATCGAGTATTGAATCCAATCTATTATGATCCTTTCCTGGCCTGTCAGTCAATTCTAGAGAGCGACGTTCAAGATGCACCACTGAATACTTTCTGGATTGCTGTTTGTATAAAAGTGTTAAGAAAACGCTGGGTGGGTGGCATGCTGAGCGCATGGTGAAAAGTAATCTGTTTGACCCTTACATGTCCCTTACCTCTCTCCATGTCTCGGACCACCCTTTTTAATAATTGTAGTTGACATTGGTTGGTCCTCTACATTTTTTTGATATACAGCCCTTTAACTTCCAGCTGTTCAAAAAAAGTGCAGAGCCTGTATACTGTATGTGTTTTTTTTTATGCTCTATATTGGATATAGAAGATCTTTTTCTCTTACTGTATCCTATATCCATATTCTTTTGTATAAACGCCTATTTTAAAGCTGACGTTTAGAATCCATTCACACAGGGGCAACACGACTTCCAGCGAGACTTTGGGAGGCAACTTGGACACGACTGGAGTATGAATCACAGCACGACTTGAGGCAACTTACAAGGCAACTTGAAGTTTCCTCCAGGACAGGGGACTTTGCCAGTGGCCAATCACATAATAATCAGCTCTGTGGGAGGGAGGAGTTTGCCTAGAAATTTTTTTTACTTCCTGGAAAGTTGCTTCAGTTAAGACAGGGGATCAGACTTGGAGGCAACTTCCATTGAAATCAATGGGTACAAATCACCTAGAAGTCGGATAGAAGTAGTACAGGAACCTTTTCTGAAGTCGGAGAGACTTCAGTAGTTTACATTAAGACGGCTCTCATTCACTTACATTGATTTTATCATATTGCGCGACTTGAGGCAACTTGGGCCGACTTCAAGTTGGATCCAAAGTTGCCCATGTGTGAATGGACTCTTGGCCATAAAAAAAATGAAATGCCCCCACACTGGACGTTCCCACCGGCAGGTCCATACATCACTCTGGACATGTATAACAATCATGTGACCTGCACTTCAGAAACCATGGAATGCATTAAAGGCAAGTTAAAAAAAATAAAATAAAAGTCCAAACAAACAATTTTATTCACTAACACTTTCAGCCTCTGTGAGCGCTGTAGGAACTCCGCTTGTGGCTTACATGGCCGGGTGCTCCCTGCGCATGTGCGAGTCACGCTGCTCTCCAAGTGGACAGGCAATCTTCTGTCGTGTCCCTGAAGATTGCCTAGAGGTTAGGGGGTGAAGAGGAGTCATCTAGGCGGTCTGAAGACGAAATGAGGAAGTGGGACAGGAAGTCCCTCTCTAAAGTAGGTGCCCCCCCCCCCCCCCCCATTCAGCTCTCAGAGCTTTCCTCACTGAGCTCTGCTCACTGATGTAACTTCAGCTCTCTGCCCCCTTTTCTCAGACAAACTTTCTAAATCCTGAACTTTCAACAGATGTTGAGAGGAGAGGCAGATAAACAGGTACAACATATGTAGGAGGATTTGTTTAATCTCTGTGCATTACCTGAGGCCAGCCACTTCACTGGGTTTACAATGTATGTATGTATGTTTACAACCACTTTAAGCCTAGCGTAATATTCATCACAAATAAGCCAATTCCATTTTTGGTGCTGCCTCATGTCTCCTCTATCCCCAACTGTCTTTCTCAAGTTCCAGAGTTAGGAGCCACACTGTGTTAATCTACTGTAATAACCATTAATTGCAGGTTAGGATAGTGGGGGAGAGCAAGGGTCATATGTGCTGGAATGATGGAACTGGCTTCAGGCAAGGAAGAAAACAGACCAGCTCACACATCACCAAGGTTGGCTAGGCCTGGTATACAGCGCCACACTATGGTGCAGGGAAGCAGAGCTGTCTTACCATCAGTGCAAATAGTAGCAATTGGAGCAGGTTTTTTTTATTTTTATTCTACGATACATTGTTTCACTGCAGAAATGACCATTCTCATAGATTTGGCGTTAAAATGGTAGAGCTACACTTTGAAGTGGACATTCTGTTATTTTTTCAGCTTTCCATCTATTAATTCTTCTGCCCTTGTTGTTTTAACTTTGGATAGTAAAACATTTTTTTTTCTGCCAGTAAATACCTTATACAGCCCACTTCCTGTTTCTTGTCTGGCCATTAGCCTAGGCTTATGACATCATGCACAGCTCTCGCTCTCTCACTCTTGTGAGAGTTTGCCTGGAAAGGAGGGAAGGATGTGTCATAAGAGGGCTAATGAGAGCTGCAGAGCTGGAGGTGAGCCTCTGTGTAAATCCAGGAAGTGAACAGGCAGCAGCTTCCGCTGCCCACAGTTAAAATGGATACAGCCAGACTCAGTGGAGGGAGATTTCTGCAACATATTTGGCAAGTACAGAATCACAGTATATATAAACTAATATGCAAAGTGGTCGGAGGGAAGCTTCAGAATGGCAAAGATGCTTTTATTACAAATGATGTGATCAGACTGCAGTTCCTCTTTATCTATACAGGAGTCTTGTATCATTCAGACACTATGGATATCTGGGTTATATAGGATTTTTGTTATTACTAACTGAGCAGCTAGTAGTAAATGGCTGGAAAGCAGTCAGCCTCTGAAGCCTCTTGCTGTGTTTGCTCACTTTTATTGTAGCTTATAGTTCCCTTGAGAGGAATGTTGACACCAGGGGTACCTATGGTGTTAGATGTGCTCACTCAGGCAAGCAAGATATTGTTTGGTAGATAGCCTTAAACGACCCATGAAATGAATGCATTTGCTTATATTTATGGGTGACATTGGATTAATCTGTGTTGTAGGGTCCGGCAAGGAGTGAGTTAATTTGTCAGTAATTTGAGCTCTGTTTTAGCAATTAGATTATTTTTCTTGGCCTTGTGGAGCCTTTGAAATGCCAGGACTCCTCATGTTATCTGGGAGCGGGTCATGTTTTTGCTACTGAAATAATGGTATCCAGCTTGTATTTTTACCCCTTTAATTCTCACAGGTCACAAGCCTCATTAAATTGATCTTTGCAGGGATTAAAGCATTTGCATGGTCAAGAAATGTATATTAAGTCCCTGGAAACCCAAGTCGGGTTTGTGGTTACTCAACTGTGTGATTTTCAGTTTTGTGCAAATCTGCTTCAATTAAAGGGTCAATTTTTTTTTAGCTCTTTAGTAAAAATAAAACGGTTCATTAATATGCTCCAGAGCCCTTACTGCAGCTAATGGACAAAGGCATTCCAGCTGCTTGAAGCCCCACAGGTTGCTGCATTTGATGTGACAGAAATGGTTAATTTAAAGGGGTACGCCCTCTTAAACTGTGCAGTTTTCAAACCGCTCAGAAATGCAAATCTACTACAGTTAAATGTATACAACATTTAATTATGAACTGTAGAGCAATATGATTACAAATCTAGTGGTTGTTAAAACCAAATGTCAAGGTTATAAATGTATGTGCAACTAGCAAGAAGTACTTGAATCTATCCTTATATCATCCTACTGTCATCCACTTTCCCATAGATAATAAAGAGCAGCACTTATTGGTTGCTTTGCACAGAGCTGTCCGTCAATATTTTGAACATGATTACGATTACAGGAAAAGACTGTAGAGTAATGGCCGCATCAGGGTGTTGCATCTCCCTTGGTTTAGGACAGTGATGGCGAACCTCGGCACCCCAGATGTTTTAGAACTACATTTCCCATGATGCTCAACTACACTGCAGAGTGCATGGGCATCATGGGAAATGTAGTTCCAAAACATCTGGGGTGCCAAGGTTCGCCATCACTGGTTTAGGACATGTTGGTGACCAGGCTGATTTGCCCAAAGGTACACTATAGTCAGAATTAAAAATGGCACAATAAAGCCCAAACTTTTACCTTGATGCATTCTCTGCGTTAAAGTGATATTAAAGGTTCGACTTAAAAAAACAAAAACTAACATACTTCCTTGCTCAATGGTTTGACGCAGAGCATCCCTGATCCACTTCTCAGGTTCCTCCCCCTTGACCTTGCGCCCCCAATAGCAGGCCGCTTGCTATGGGGGACACTGGTGTGTGCTCATTCCCTAGCTCTGCTCTATGTGTCCAAAAGACACATAGGGGTTGATTTACTGAAGGCAAATCCACTTTGCACGACAGGTGCACTTGGAAGTGCAGTCGCTGTAGATCTTAGGGCGACATGCAAGGACAATTAAAAAAACAGCATTTTTGCTTGCACATGATTGGATGATAAAATCAGCAGAGCTTCCCTTCATTTCAGATCTTCCCCCTCGGATCTACAGAGACTGCACTTCCAAGTGCGTTTGTAGTGAAAAGTGGATTTGCCTTTAATAAATTAACCCCCTAGAGCCGTGGCTCGGGCCCCACCCCGCTCTCATCATTTGCTCACTGGCTGTGACTGAGCCAATGGCTCCTGCTGCTGTCTCAATGAGGAGAGGGAGTCCTGGGACAGCCAAGGCTCTTGTACACATCACTGGCTCACAAGGGTGATTAGGTAGGTGGGGGGGGGGGGGGCGCAACACACAGCAGGATTTTTACTTTCATGCATAGAATTTTACAACCACTTTAAGATAAAGAATGTCCCACTACCAGTCCTACCTCCTTCTGTCCCTAAACACTTACCTGGCTCCATGTCACCACTCCAGTGCTGTCTCTGGCTCCAGCAACGCTCACTTAGTGCTTTCACAGGAGAAACTGAGGGCAATAAAGCCATAGATCACTTCAACGTGGCTTACTGGCACTGTGTGGGCACACGCAGCTTTAGGACTCAGTGGGATTGTACATGCGCAGGTGCCTCTATAGCACCCAGCTTCCTACAGGAAGCACCCTAAGGAGGGAGGAACCAACAGTGCTGGTGGCAGGGACTACCAGAAGAGGAGGAAAACAACCTTTCTGTGCAATATCAGTGCACAGAGCAGGTACGTATATCCTTTTATGTGTATATATCTTTTTATTTTATTTTTATTTTTTTTCTAGGCTTTTAGTATCATTTTAACAATTCAAAGCATGTCTGTCATGAGAGATCTGCCATTGCTGACTTGAAATTCTGACTGACTGTAGGTTATACTGACCCACTAGCTTTAATACATTCCATCACTCGAGCAGGTATTTAAAACGGGAAAGTCAGAAAATGTAAGTATTCATTTTACTGCATACAGGTGTGTGTAACTGATTGAATATTAAGGCAAGAGCCAGACAAATATATAGACGGAGGCCTGCAATTGTAACATCCGTATTTCTAGCCTGATGGGTAAGGAAACCATAAGGTACCTGCTCAGTACATCAAATTTGAACTCAAATATTGCTGTACCCCACCTGTCCAGTCCTGCTGCAGACATGGTGCACCTACCGGTACTTACAGTTAGGCCACTATGCACCCAGGGATGAATGCTTGAAATGCAAGCAGTCTCCGCTACATCAGGGCTCAAGACCAGTGCACATGGGGTCTAAAAAAATGCATATTTGATCAATGCTTGATCTGGTCTGTTTAGGCACATTTGAGTCACGTTTACTACTCTGTTGTAGCCAGTAGACACTCATCTTGGTATTTATTTGGGATCTGCCAAGATGGATACATTTCGCCTTATCACTATACACCAGTATTGGTGGTGTTAGGGTGCCCCATCTCCCTCCTCATAGGGACAGATAAATACACTTGAGGACCCAAGTTAACATGTTTGTATTCATAGCAGGGTAGGGAAAGTCAAATTGGGCTTGTGCAAGTGAAAATCCTTCCATGTCTATGGCCAGGTAGTAAAGTATTTCCAACATGATCCTTTTATTTTAATATAAATAAATATATTATTTTTTGGGGGGGCAATATCTTCACTGCCATGCTCATTTACCAAGTATACTGTTTGCAACACTACAGGCGGTCCCCTAGTTACAAACATTCGACTTACAAAGGGAGACAACAGGAAGTGAGAGGAAATCTACCCCTATTAAGGGAAATTCACTCCTGTAAGTTCTTATGGGAAAAAGCTGTTTCCCTAACAACCCAAAATTTTCAAAATCCAATTGTCAAAGGGACAGAAAGTGAGATGAACTCTTCTGAACAAGGGCACAAACAGCAAAACAAGTGTTACAAGGTTGGTAACCCTTCCCTATGCTATCCAAAAAGCTTACAAATAGTTTTTTTGGCTGCTGTTACACTTAAAAAATGTACCTGTTCTGACTTACAAACAAATTCAACTTAAGAACAAACCTACAGTCCCTATCTTGTTTGAAACCTGGGGACTGCCTGTATTCTGCTTTCTGTCTTTCATGTGTATTACTCTACAATTGTGCATGCAGTTACCATGTTGAGATCATTTAAAGTGAGCCAAGGCCTGGGAAAAAATATTAAACAGTCACTTAACTTGACACCTGTTCCCAGACTATGGAGATTAAAATATTTTAATGCTCCTATCAAGCAGTAAGGCTGGGTTCCTCACATCCAAATCACATTACAGGAAAGTGTGACTGTCTCTGAATGGAACCGGTTCACACACCTCCGGGGCGGTTACGGTCTACACTTGGAAAGGGTTCTGTGTGCGTCTTTGATCAGAATCGCGTGTGAATTCAGGCAGAGATTTGAAAATGATTTGCACCTCAATCAGTGAACAGGGACGCACCGGACCCCTGCTGTGAGCCACGGCCGCAGCATGTGTGAACCCAGCCTTAAAGAGCTTTAAATCATGCCGCAAATACATCTCTGGCTGTATGTGCTTTAAGACCCCTTCCACATGGGACGGACTCTGCCAGCTCTATGGGTCCTCTATGGGTGGTTTGATGTAAATGGACCGCTTGTCCATTTACACCCGACTGCCATCCAATCCAATCAGATCCCTATCCGTCTGTTTTTTAAGAGGATCAGACTGGTTGTTGGTGGGTGTAAACTGACATGTCTGTTTACTCCATAGAGGATAATGGAGGGTCATCTGGTCCACCTGAAAAACTGATTTGCAGTCCGCCAATGTGAAAGCGGTTAATTTACAAAGATCACAACAAAGATTCGAAAGTCAGCTTCGGTCTGTTTTTAAGAGCTTCCAAACACAGACTAAAGTGGTTACATCGGCATACTGGCAGCCTGCCCATCTACTGCACAAATAGAAATTAATAAGAAAAGAGCTAAGATTTTGGTGCTTCTGTTGTGAGCTTTGAAGATAAATTTCTCCACAATGCCTATTGCTACAGATCTGAATGAAGGCCAGATGAGCCTGAGCCAATGCCAGCAACCAGGGTAACTGCTTGCTTATCGGGCTGTACAGATTTTCTGGCCTGCAGGGTCATGCAAAAGAAATAATGCTTCACCTGGTGGCAACTTTCTGTAGGTTTTAAATGACTATTTCTTTCAGCTAACAAGTTTGCTTTAGTTTCTGTTTGTCGACGATTCATTGTGTGGTCACTGATTTGGGCTGAATAGTGTTATTGCACCAACACATGCATTTATCTAAAACCATTCCCTTTGAAGTAATTTTTCCTCAGATTTTTGCAGCTCGAATAGCTGTAACGAATTACAGCAGATCTGTTTTGCCAAACATTTTATAAGATGTTTGTGGCACGTAGTTATCACCCCTAAAGTTCCAGACAATATGTTGCAGAGTATGATATTTTTATTGATTTAAAGCCACATCCTATTCACAGTAGCAGAAGCATAAAATAATTCTTGTGTGATTTAAATTATATTTTTATGCTTAGATTGAAGTTCCGCAGCTAGCAAAAATAAAAATAAATACATCTGATTTTCATTTTAAAGACACTAAATCCACTTTATTTGCTGTTATGAAATGTGCAGATCTGTTTTATTTTTTGAGTGATGACAGTTTTGAATGCCTTACTATCTCCTCTTCTTTTCTTGGATGAGCCTCTGTAAACTGTATGCAGAAAGGTCAAACAAATTTGCTATAATGGTTGCTCCTGTCCAGCCTTACACTGCACTGAGAGAATGGCTTTCCTAGTGTAATTCGCACTACAACCATGGCCAAAAGTTTTGAGAAAGACACAAATATTAATTTTCACAAAGCCTGCTGCTTCAGTGTCTTTAGATCTTTTTGTCAGATTCTACTATGGTATGCTGAAGTATGATTACAGGCAATTTTAGAAGTGTCAAAGGCTTTTATTGACAATTACATTAAGTTTATGCAAAGAGCCGATATTTGCAGTGTTGACTTCTTTTTGAAGACCTCCGCAATTTGCACTGGCATGCTGTCAATCAACTTCTGGGCCACATCCTGACTGATGGCAGCCCATTTTTGTTTAATCAGTGCTTGGAGTTTGTCGGAATTTGTGGGATTTTTTTTTTGTTGTTCATCCGCTTCTTGAGGATTGACCACAAGTTACCAATGGGATTAGGGTCTGGGACGTTTGCTGGCCATGGACCCAAAATGCCATTGTTTTGTTCCCCAAGCCACTTAGTTATCACTTTTGCCTCATGGCAAGGTGTTCCATTATGCTGAAAAAGGCATTGTTTGTCACCAAACTGTTCTTGAATGGTTGGTAGAAGTTGCTCTTGGAGAATGGTTTTTGTACCATTCTTTTATTAGTGGCTGTGTTCTTAGGTAAAATTGTGAGTGAGCCCTCTCCCTCATCTAAGAAGCAACCCCACACATGAATGGTCTCAGAATGCTTTACTGTTGGCATGACACAGGACTGATGGTAGCTCTCACTGTTTCTTCTCCGAACAAGTTTTTTTCCGGATGCTCCAAACGGGATTTGTCAGAGAAAGACTTTACCCCCAGTCCTCAGCAGTCCAATCCCTCTACCTTTTTGCAGGATATCAGTCTGCCCCTCATGTATTTCCTGGAGAGAAGTGGCTTCTTTGCTGCCCTTCTTGACACCAGATCATCCTCCAAAAGTATTTGCCTCACTGTGCGTGCAGATGCTCTCACACCTGCCTGCTGCCATTCCTGAGCAAGTTCTGCACTGGTGGTGCCCTGATCCCACAGCTGAGTCAACTATAGGAGAGGGTTCTGGTGCTTGCTGGACTTTCCTGGGCGCCCTGAAACCTTCACAACAATTGAACCTCTCTCCTTGAAATTTTTGATGATTCCATAAATGGTTGATTTAAGTGCAGTCTTAGTAGCAGAAATATCCCTTTTTATGCAAAGAAATGGTGACTGCAAGTGTTTCCTTGCAGGTAACCATGGTTAACAGACGAAGAACAAAGATTTTAAGCACCAACCTCCTTTTTAAAGCTTCCAGTCTGTTCCAGCCTTGTCCTCCTTAAAGGGGAGTTCCGCCCCCTCCAAAAATTAAGTCAGCAGCTACACCTACTGTAGCTGCTGACTTTTAATATTAGGACACTTACCTGTCCTGGAATCCAGTGATGTCAGTACCCCAGGTGATGTTTCCAACGGCTGTCGGGTGCTACAACCGCCATTGCCAGTAAGTGAACCCGGCAGTGAAGCCTTCACAGGTGGGTCCCCACTGCGCATGCTTGAAGCGCTCTGCACTCTTGCTGGGGAAGGAGGAGGGGGGGCCGGACTTCTGACGTACCTCGCCGCGGCAATGTCCGGTGGAAGTAGGGACAGGGTACCTGTCAAACTGGTACCCACTCCCCCCTGAAAAGGTGCCAAATGTAGAATCCGATAAGCAGAAGTTCCACTTTTGGGTGCATCTCTACTTTAACACTGGCACCTGTGTTAACAAGAGAATCACTGACATAATGTCAGCTGGTCTTTTTTGTGGCAGGGCTGAAATGCAGTGGGAATGTTTTTTGGGGGTTTAAGTTAATGTATGTTCAAGGCAAAGGGGGACTTTGCAATTAATTGCAATTCACGCACTCTTCATAACATTCTGGAGTATATGCAAATTGCCATCAGAAAAGCATAAGCAACAGACTTTGTAAAAATACATTTTTGCGTCATTCTCAAAACTTCTGGCCATGGCTGTACTCTGCTTCTCGCTATGACTGCCACCTCTCTTGATGAACAGAGCAGCAAAGCGCCTGTAAAAATAACAGCAGAGCTCCAATGATCCCTTTGGAGATATGTTTTCCTGTGTAATTTGCAAATCTATGATAAATTTACAGAGACGGTCTAGTGCTAGAATTACTGCCCATGATCTGATGTTCATGGTGATACTTCACACGTGTGAGATGATCACTGTTTGCATGCTTGCAGGATCGATGCATGTGGGGACGGGGGCAATTTCGTTTTTTTCCTGTTTACACTTGCTTTAATTTTAAATTTTTTCTTTTTTTATTGCTGTTACAAAGACTGTAAACATACTTGTGACAGCAATAGGCATGTGACAGGTACTCTTATGGAGAGATCTCGGGTCCCCAAATCCCTCCTCTTTCCTTAAAAGGATTCAAAACGGCAAGATCTGTGGGTTTGTTTTTTTAACGCTTACGATTTATTTTATTTTTTTAAATGGCGCACTGGAGGTGATATCAGGTCATCGCTTTTGGGTTACCATAGCGGAGAGCCAATCAAATCTGATCCTGGTGGGACGGTAGAGCCAGAGTAAGCATGGGAAGCGTCCGGGGGGGGGGGGGGCATTCTCTCTCACTCTAAAAGATACTGGGATGATGGAGTCACACATCTGGGTGTATACACAGTGGTAAATGACAGCACACTCCCTCCCTCCTGCTTCATGCCCACTAACCAGCTAATCAGGATGGGGGTGGGATATTACATCTTGATTGACTGAGGCTGCACCTCCCTGTTCTAAAACCCTTTTCACACTGGAGCAGTTTTCCGGCGCTTTAGCGCTGGAAATAGCCTCTGCTAAGCGCTTGAAACATTCATTCAAGTGTGACTTTTCACACTCGGATAGTGCGCATGTGGGGCGTTCCGAAAAGACCTGCAAGCAGCATCTTTCCCTGCCCATTGGAATGAATGAGCAGTACTTCTACCCTCTCCTCTGCCGCCTTTCTACCAGGGGAACCCCCATGAACCGATTCATGGAGCAATCCTCGGCTCGGTCGCCCCCTGCTTTGTGCCTGAACGCAGGGGACACAGCACAAGCTACTCTTTGCTGACTACTTCATTGATGTTATGTGCCAGTGCAAGGCCTTCTCAGCAGTCTGCTCCATGCTGCATAACAACCATGTTAAATTTGTCCTGACATACCCAGCGATTCTCCACATTCAACCTGCCACGGGAGAGCGTTTATCCTTTATTTCTACGCTGGAAGCAGAGAACTACATGGAACAAGAGAATTCCTCTCCTTCCCATGAGCTGAGCTGAGCCTCTCCAGGAAGACTACTTTGTTCTCTGAAAAACTGCAGAGCCCTCAGAAACCTCCCATCAAGAGGGTGTGATTTGGTCTGCCAGACGAACATTCTGCCCACTGTTGATTCCAAGCTCCAGACAGCTTTTGCGGTTTGTCTTCTCATGCCATGATTGGATTTTTTGCCACTTCTCCAGGTCCAGCATGTACCTTCTAAGTTCTATGTACTGTGAGCTTCTGCCGAAGTTACCCCTCCTCTGTGACTTTGTTGGGCAGACTGATACTTTTAGCTAAAAACACAGGTGGAAGAAGCAAGAACCCCACCTCCCCCTTTAAAAAGAAGTCACGGGTAGACCGCGCTGCTTTATATTAGAAAAAATGTTTATTGCACAAAAATGTATGCAAAACTACAAAAACTAGGCACCCAACACCTAGACTACATTAAAATAAGACAAAGTTGCCTGAGTAAAAGCAGCTGCGTCACGCATACAGCAAGCACACATAATATACCCAATTTATATTTCCAACATAAAGTGCTAGAAGTGGCAGTTGAATCAGCACGTACACCCTGGTGCATATCGCCATAGATCAATGTACATATCCCATCACTATATATTAAATGGGCCCCCTAATAGGGGATTCCAGGGTATTGAATGTGAGGTCCACACATATGAAGAAAAACCCCCATAGAAAACATAACACTGGGTTAGACTGAATAACTGTTATGTGGCTTGATATTGTATCCTGTATGGAAAGGGGTATATAACCATTTATAGTTGATTATAATTTCAGGTGTCCTGTATCCAGCCGTTCAGAAGGGCTATGGAGTTATTGGCATTAAACAGTGGGTGGAGGTTAAGTGCTGGTGAGCACAAGCAACTTATGCAGAGTTATAGAAAGTCTAAGGACCACAAGGTCCGCTCACCCAACCGCAGAAAATAGGCATATCCGGGCTCTGACAGGTGTCCCAAGTGTGTCCACTGAACTCTGTTGCTGAAGTGGAAATCTTCACGCTGCAATAGTTTAATCAGCTGGAGTGCTCTCTTGCCACACAGAAGTCCCACAAGCTTCTTTAAGTGAGTCTGCTGAAATCAGCATGGCGTTGTACTGTCCAGGGACACCATTCGGATACCTCAGCCAAAGATGGGTCCCACTGACTTTAAAATGTGTCATCCGAGACATGCAAAGAGGCACTTACTTGGTGTTGTTTCACCCTATCATGAGAGTTCTCTCAAGGATGGGAGGGATCAAAGGTGATCATCTATTTATACGTCCAGAGTTGCTAAAGGGGTCAAGGCACAGAGGAAATGCAGAGTACAAAAAATCACCAAAGTAATACAAAAATCAAAAGCAGAATAGCTGCAACTATAGTTTACATTATGCCAAACTATAGTTGCAGCTATTCTGCTTTTGATTTTACACCCTACCGCCTCTCCTAGGATCTAGTTTATTAATTAAAGATACCCTTGTTACTCCTGGGTCTGCCCTCCACCATCTCTCACCTTTCTACAGAAAGTAAAGTATTCACCCAATGGTCCTTTTCCAGCCTAAAGACTGTCTCCAATATTTTTAACCCTACCCAGGGAACTCTCAGACCCTTTTTCAGGGCTAACCAATCAATACTCCATACCATCCTCTCAGGTATTCTACCACCAGTTTATAAGCTATCTCAAATCTTGCTTCTGCCCATGTCAAAACCCATGCCAACAATCCTTTTTTTTTATGTTCTGTTAAGCAGAGGCCAATACTCTATATCGGAGATGTACTCCAACCTCATTGCACACCAGGCTTCCCAGTATCGCATAGTTCCTTTCAACCCCTGGTCATCCATCCTTGACAATCGGGAAGCACCAACACAGTTTCTAGCAGGTTACTAAAGAATCCGCTCTCTAATAGTCTGCGAAACTTTGAGAGACACTCAATTCAAAATTGCTCATCGAGCATATATTCCGTATTGTCACGTCTCATCCTGTCTTTCTCATCCTGTCCCATTGCACCACCCCCAGACGATCTCCCTTCCATAGACTATGGACCTGCCAAAAGATCTCTAATTTCTGGGACCATATATTACAGTTTGTTGACCAGCTCCAGCAAATAACTCTACCCAAGGACTCTTTGCTATGTCTCTTCAGCTGCAACACTTTGCCTGGCTCACCGTCCATATCCAGCTGTGATTCTTTTCCTCATTGAGCCCACATCTGCCTCTTAGCAGCTCGCAGAGCCATCATACAAGACTGGATGCACCCCCCTCCACGTCAGATTGCATCAGTGAAACAAATGCTTCAAGCCCTATTTCTCATGGAAAAATTGGTCACCATCACTCAAAATTTCAAGTCTTTAAAGCGTTTTATTGCTAGATGGCGTCTCTACATGGAGCGCTCTTTCTCACCAGAAGAAATTTCTCTACGCATGAAACCCTTTAGATTTTTGGACTAGTACCTACTTGCTGACCTCGCTAACACATTGGGCAAACTTGGAATCCAGGATACCTCTCACTTTCTTCCCCCTTAGACATTCCAATTGCTCTATCTGATTTGTAACTGTATTTTTCATTAGAGATGTACATGTATCTGTAACCTTTCCTTTATTTAGTTATTGTGATCATAGGCTTCCACTCCTCAGCTAGTTTCTCTGGTAGATCCTGAGATTTGTTACTTGAACCTAACCAAATACCTTGTTCTTAGATATTATACGATTATCACTCCTTTTGAGTTCTATTGTTTTGTCCATCCAGCTCTATTGTCTTACTTTGTGAAGACCATGATATATGCCTTACGCCTTCACAAACATCTTGCTCTTCATATGGTTTTTGATTGTCATTTTATATTACTTCTGTACAAAAAAACTTTTAAAACCTCCAATAAACATATTTGAAAAAAAATATATATTATAAATATTTGATTTCAAATATATATATATATATATATATTTTTTTTTTTTCTTTCTTTTTTTCCTTTTTTTTTTTTTTCTTTTCTTAAAGATTTAAGAAGGTTTGTTTTTTTTTTTTTTTTTTTTTTTTTTTTTTTATATACTCTTTATTTCTTTTCTCATTTACAAAACATCATAAGTGCTTTTCAATTACATACATTATTTTAATACCAATGCTAATATACCCCACCCCTTAACAAAAAAAAAAGGGAAAAAACCCCCAATCCCCCACATCACTCCCCTCGTTCCTCTCCTTCCCTTCCCACCCATGTATGTTGCTCTTTTTCCAGAAATGCTCCCCATTGTTGCCATTTACTTAGATGTTTTTGGCCTGAGTCCTCCAGTCTCTGTATGGACTCCTCCATTACCCTTATATGTTCTACTTTCCGGATCCACTCTGATACTGTCGGTACCTGCACGGACTTCCAATGACACGGAATCAGGGATTTAGCCACGTTCAATAAGACTGGGGTCATTGTACCTCTGTATTGCACAATCCCTTTCTTTGTATCATGGAACAGGCATTCCCATGGAGAATTTCCCACCCTTTCCCCTGTCACTAAAAATGTCAATTCTCTTATTTGCTCCCAGAAAGGGGTTATTTTGGGGCAGTCCCACCATATGTGCTTGAAAGAACCTAGTCCCCCACATTCCCTCCAACATAGCTTCTGATTTTCCTCACTGAACCTCTGTATTCTCTGTGGCGTCAAGTGCCACCTCGCTATTAATTTAAAGGACATTTCGATCGTTTGCACATCTCTTGCCAAGGAATAAGTCATTTTAATTATTTTGCTCCTCTGCTCCTGATTTCTCAAAGGCCCTATTTCTTCCTCCCATTTCCTCAAGTAGCCTGGAAGCTCCACGTCTCCCTCTTGCTTTAATATCTTGTATATTTTGGAAATCCTTTTCTGTAGACATTGTGGTTCTTTAAATAATTTTTCAAGTGGGTTAAGTTGTGTCTTTCCTCTTAATGGTTGTGGTAATCCTTGGATAAAGTGAACCATTTGCGTGTATCTCCAATAATCAAGTGGCCTACAACCCCATTCTTGTGTGATTTCCCTAAAAGTGATTATCCTATTCCCTTTCATTACTTCTAAAAGTGTTATCTCATCCCTTTTTGCCCACCTACTGAAATATAAACGCTCCTCTTTCCCTGGGGGGAAATAATTTGTGTCCAGGAGTGACATTAAAGGTGAGTTATAGTGCCACTTGTGTCTCTTATTTATTTTGTCCCAAATTTTTAACGTGTGCCTAGTTAAAGTGCAAGTGCTCGTCCCTAAGTCCCTATATTGAGGGGGAATCCATATCATTTTAGCTAACTCTGTATTACTTAGTGTGACTTCCAAATCTACCCAACTCTTCTCTTGTTTGTTATGACACCAGTCCGCTACCCTTGAGATTATTATCGCCTCATAATATTTAGTGAGATCTGGTAGTGCTACCCCTCCCCTCTCTTTCTCCTTCACTAGGACCTTATAGGCTATTCGCGGCCTCTTTCGAGCCCATATAAACGACAAAATCATTGATTTGACCTTTCCCAGGTAGCTTACGGGCAGGGGGATAGGGATCATTTGGAGCGTATAAATTACCAATGGTAATATGAATATCTTTATTGTATTTATCCTCCCCATCCAAGTGAGAGCTTTATATCTCATTTTATTTAACTTGTCCTTAATTTTGTTCAATAGAGGTAAATAGTTAGCCCCGTAGAGGTTAACCGTTTGTGCCGTCAATTTTATACCCAGGTAGGTCAGCTCTCCTTTACACCATTTAAATGGTAGCTGGGAGCTTAGCGCTGTCTGTTCCACCTGCGTTAAATTTACGTTTAGGATTTCCGATTTGGTCGCATTTATTTTAAAGTTTGATAAGTGGCCAAACTGTTCGAACTCTTTAAGGAGGGGTGGAATTTTTGTAATTGGATTGACTATGTACACCAGTACATCATCTGCAAATGCAGAGATTTTATATTCCCTCCCACCTACCCGAAGGCCCCGTATATCCTGGTTCCTCCTTATTGCAACCAACAGTGGTTCCAATGAGATCACGAACAGAATCGGTGAAAGGGGGCATCCCTGCCTCGTCCCATTGAACAGTTGCAGGGGGCGAGACAGGGATCCGTTCACTCTAATTCTCGCTGTTGGCTGCAAGTATAGAGATTTAAGCCATCTCAGCATCTTTTCTCCCAGTCCTAGATATTCTAATATCCTATCTATAAACTCCCACTCTACTCTGTCAAAGGCCTTTTCGGCATCTACTGACAGCAGTACTGTGGGGGTCTTTCGCCTAGTAGCTTCCTGGATTAATGCTATGGACTTTAGGGTATTATCTCTCCCTTCTCGGCCCTGGACAAACCCCACCTGATCCGGATGGATCCATTCCGGGAGGAGGGTTTTTAGTCTTTCTGCCAGTATTTTCGAGAAGATCTTTATATCCGTGTTTAATAGGGAGATCGGTCGATAACTCTCCACGGCTGCTGGGTCCTTACCCTCTTTCAAAATCAGGGTTATGTGTGCGCACAGAGCTTCCTCCCGGAACCTCTCTCCTACTCCCACCGCATTGAAGTAATCACAGAGTTTTGGAATCAGGAACTTCTGGAACTTCTTATAGTACAAAATCGAATATCCATCGGGGCCTGGACTCCCCCCGAGTGCTGTATTGTTAATTATTCTCCTCACTTCCTCCGGTGTTATCGGAGATTCTAGTGTCTCCATCCTCCTCCTTTACTCCTCTGGGGAAGTCCATGTCCCGAAGATACTCCTCTATTTTTCCCCAATCGTCTTTCAGGACAGCCACCTTAGAGAGACACCGGCTCCTCCCCTCTGAGGAAACACCGCCTTCAATTTCATAATTTAAGCCTCCTCCTCCCTTCGTTCCTCAGTTATGGTGTTTCCTCCGGCGGGGAGACATCGCCAAGGAACCTTAGGCTAAATTCGGTTGGTGAAACTGAAGCCACCCGAGCGGAGCCCTGGCCCCGTTCGGCTATCCGACCGTTCATCGGTCGGTCCAGGACAGTCCTATCAGCGGGGAGCTGAAGTGTTCGTACTGTCCATATACCCTAAACTCCGCTTGGGGAAAGCGGGAAGTTTATGGGGTCGTCCGTTCGTTCACCCGCGGGGGTTTCAACGGAACAAACAGTCCAGTCGGCTGGGGAAGCTGAATACTCGACTGACCTTTACACGCACTCCAATCTTCGCTTGGGGAAAGCAGGAAGTCTTTGGAGAGGTTCATCCTTGCGTTTCGCCCAGTGGGGTGCTGAACGAAGGCGTCCAGGGCCCCCCTGTGTACGCAGCCGGCTGGGAGCTGGAAGCCGGACCGGTAGGCGGGCGACGTCAGTTCCGGTGGGGGCGGACCCCTTCGTTCGATCCGCGTCTTCCGGTTCCGGACGCGGCACGTGAAAGGGAACCTAGCGTTCGGCTGGTGCGGCCTCTCTTTTCACAGTTGCACAGGTAGCTGTTAGAGGCGCATTCGTACCACGCTTCCTCAACGGGAGAATGTCCGAGGCAGAGGCTTCAAAAACTCCTGGAGATAATAGCACCAGCCACTCGAAGGTAAGAGGAAACCTGGGGAGGTGTTCCCTTACTTGTATCCAGTAGCTCCACTGGTGTTCCTCCTTGGTGGTCGGGGGGAAGGGTAGTGTGTCTGGGATCCTGGTGATGGTTGATCCTAGGGGGGGCACTCCCGGTGGTCCTCTATGTAGCGCTGGTGTTGCTGTTTTTTAGGCTCATGCTGCCCCTTCCTGTATTTTGTGTCTTTCAGAAAGCCACGAGCAAGTCCCCCCATGGTTCTAAGAAGAAGTGCCCTTCGTGTAGAACGTCTATGGGAGACTCTTGGTCTAAAGCTATTTGCAAACAATGTATTGAGGATTTACTTAAGGAACAGGCAGTAGAGCAGGGTGCAGATCTGGTAGCTTCTATGAAGGAACTCTCTGGTACCTTTCAGTCCTTCCAAAACTTTTTTTCCAGTTTTCAGTGGCCCCAGCCTCCGAGCACTCCTACACCAGCGCAGCAGAGTGTACCATCCAGCCCTGTGGATGTTCCTCCTGCAAGGGGAGAGAATTCAGAGGGTCCCAGGGAGGAAGCTGAGGAGGAAATTGACAGTGTCGTTTCAGACTCCCAGGGGGAGTCTGACGCAGAGATGCTGGATGGGGAATCCAGCAGAATCTCGCGGTATAAGCTTTCCCTGGAGGATGTGGATGAGCTCTTGGGAGCGATTCATACCACTTTAGGTATTCAAGAAGAAACTAAGACATTGTCACTCCATGATCGGATGTACAAGGGCATGGGGGAACAAAAGAAGCGGGTGTTCCCAGTGCATGACGTCTTGATCGATACCATCAAGAAGGAATGGCGGGATCCCGAAAGGAAACCTTTCTTTTCTGGGGCATTAAGACGTAGGTTTCCTTTTTCGGAGGAAGAGACTCTCGTCTGGAATAAATCTCCCAGACTAGACGCTGCTTTTTCCCAGGTGTCCAGACACACTGATCTATCTTTTGAGGATATGGGGGTACTGTCTAACCCTATGGATCGAAGGATGGATTACCTTCTTAAGAAGGCCTGGGATTCGTCACAGGGAAATCTTAAGCCAGCCATGGCATCCACGGTGGTGGCCCGTAACATGGAGTATTGGCTCACCCAGATTAGCGCACACATTGAAGCAGGGACAGCAAAGGAGACTATTCTATCCTCCTTTCCCATGCTTCTTAAAGGGATAGCCTACATAGCGGACGCTTCGGCGGAATCCGTGAGGATGTCGGCAAGGTCCTTGGCCCTGACCAACTCTGCCAGGAGAGCCTTATGGTTGAAGACCTGGCCTGGAGACAATGCATCCAAACTTAAACTTTGTGGAATCCCCTTTACAGGAGATGTACTGTTTGGACCAGGCCTTGAAGCGGTGCTAGATCGCACAGCAGACAAAAGAAAGGCCTTTCCTGTTAAAAGGAAAATTGGGGAACAAGCCAAAAGAAAGACTCGTCCCCAGAAAAGGGTTGTACCACCCCGTACGGTTCAGCAGAAGAAAAGTTGGGGACTCAAAAGCAAGGGACCCGGGGGAGCAATTTTTCGCCCTCCTGAACAGCCCAAAAAATCTCAGTGACAGGGTCACGGTGGGAGGAAGATTGGGGGCCTTCCTCCCACAGTGGGAAATGATTTCCTCCAATCAGTTTGTCTTGGGGATCGTCAGAGGAGGTTACCATTTGGAGTTTTCGGAACTCCCTCCTCTGAGGTTCCTTGTCACCGAGCTGCCAAAATGCGCAGAAAAATCATCTGCCCTTCTTTCCTCTCTTCAGGAGTTGGAAGAACAGGAGGTGGTAGTACGGGTTCCAGAAGGAGAGACAAGCAGAGGCTTCTACTCTCACGTCTTCGTGATTCGCAAGCCTTCGGGAAAGTTCAGGCTCATCCTGAACCTGAAGCCCCTGAATGTCTCAGTTACCTACAGAAGGTTTCGGATGGATTCGGTTTACTCAGTAAAAGCACTCCTACCTCCGAACTGCTTCATGGCATCAATAGATCTGAAAGATGCATACCTGCATATTCCAATCGCAGAGTCCCACCAGCGTTTTCTCAGACTGGCAGTGAGAACTCCAATGGAAGTACTACACCTTCAGTTCAGAGCGCTTCCTTTCGGACTATCCTCTTCCCCCCGAATCTTCACCAAAGTGATGGCAGAAGTTCTGGCATTTCTGCGTCTCAGGGGAATCTCGGTGATCGCATATCTCGACGATCTCCTTCTGTTTGCCCCTTCCCCAGCACAATTAATTCAGGATTTACAGGTCACAAGAAACCTGTTAGTAAGCCTGGGTTGGCTCCTGAACCTGGAGAAATCCAACTTAATCCCTTCCCAGAGGGTCACTTTCCTAGGGTACGAGTTGGACTCAACAGTACAAAGGGTCTTTCTTCCTTTGGAAAAAATTCAAAAGATAGACAGGGCTCTGTTGTGTCTTCAGGGCAACCACCAGATCTCCATAAGGAAGATCATGTCAGCGCTAGGGTTGCTGACATCCGCTCTTCCAGCGGTTCAGTGGGCAGGGTTACATTACCGCCCTCTACAATTATTTGTGCTGAAGGTTTGGGATCACAGCCAGGAATCTTTGGATTCTCTGGTTTCGATTCCAGATCAGGTAAAGAGGTCCCTCTGGTGGTGGAGGAAGGGAGCAAATTTGTCCCAAGGTCTAGAGTGGGTCATGCCAACCTCCAGGGTGGTCACGACCGATGCAAGCAGCTCAGGTTGGGGGGCACACCTAGACTCCCAATTAATACAGGGTATTTGGGAAAAGAGGGACTCGAGGAGATCCTCGAATTGGAGGGAGCTGAGGGCAGTAGATCTAGCTCTCAGAACCTTTCAGAAGGAGCTTCGGGGGAATCACGTAAGGGTAAGGTCGGACAACTCCTCGGTGGTAGCTTACATCAACAGACAGGGGGGCACCAGGAGCAAGTCCTTATGGGCCCTAGCGGAAGCCATCCTCAGATGGGCCGAAGCAAATATCCTGTCCCTTTCAGCAGTCCACTTGAAGGGAGAACAAAATCAGGTGGCAGATTTTCTCAGCAGGAGAACTCTGAGAGAAGGCAATTGGGTTCTCAAGCAGGAAATATTCGAAATGATCACCCGGAGATGGGGGATTCCTGCAATAGATCTCTTTGCCGCAAGGGAAAATGCGAAGGTAGCAACGTTCTTCTCCATAAACAGGGGGGACGGGGCATTGGCGGTGGACGCACTAGCACAGAGTTGGGGTTTCTCCAGGTGCTATGCTTTCCCCCCTCCAGTGCTCATTCCAGCAGTATTAAGGAAATTTCAAGTGGAGAACACTACCCTCATTCTAATTGCACCTCACTGGCCCAGGAGGCCGTGGTTCTCGATCTTGAAGGGCCTGTCTGTAGAACCCCCCTGGATTCTCCCAGTGCAGGAGGACCTCCTGTCTCAAGGTCCGGTGTTCTGCCCTCAGGTAGGACGATGGAACCTGGCAGCGTGGCTTCTGAGGAAGAATTGCTAAAAGCCAAGGGCTTCTCAGACCGGTTGGTAGCCACTCTTCTAAACTGTAGGAAAAAGGAAACCCAGTCCATTTACTTAAAGGTATGGAAACGGTTTAACAGCTGGTGTTCAGAGGGTTCCTTCAACGTGCATAGCCCTATAGCCGTTCTAGAGTTCCTACAGGCAGGGGCGGATAAGGGGTTAGCGCTTGGAACACTAAAAGCTCAGGTTTCCGCTTTGAGCGTGTTTTTAGAGAAACATCTAGCGTCAGATCCTTGGGTCGTAAGGTTCTTCAGGGCCCTAGGTAGGCAAAGACCAGCTTCAAGCTCCCCCTTCCCGGTTTGGGATCTTTCTTTAGTTTTACAGGTTCTCACAGGGGAACCTTTTGAGCCGTTAGAATCTTGCTCATTAAAGCTGATCACTCTCAAAACGGTGTTTTTGGTAGCGATCACTACAGCAAGAAGAGTAAGTGAACTCGAAGCCCTTTCTGTCAGGGCTCCCTTTTTTCAGGCTTTTCCGGATCGTCTGGTTTTGAAGATAGATCCGGCCTTTTTGCCTAAGGTAGCTTCTAGTTTCCACAGGATGCAGGAGATCGTGCTACCTACATTTTGTTCAAATCCAGTTAGAGAACAGGAACACATGTTTCACAGACTAGATGTTAGAAGATGTGTTCTTTATTATTTAGACTGCACAAGTCAGTTCAGAAAGACAGATTCACTTTTTGTTTTATTTTCAGGGGCCAGGAAGGGTTCCAAAGCCTCTAGACGTACCATAGCTAGATGGTTAAGGTTAGCCATTGGGCAGGCATACGTGGCAGGGGGATTAGATCCTCCAGCGGGCATTAGAGCACACTCAACCAGGGCCGTGGCAACTTCTCAGGCAGAGTGGGCTGGTGCGTCTCCGGAACAGATCTGTAGAGCTGCAACGTGGTCCAGTTTTTCTACGTTTGTGAGACACTATAGACTGGATCTTCTGTCAGCCAAAGACCAAGCCTTTGGTCGAAAGGTGCTACAGGCAGTAGTCCCACCCTAAGGTAATATACTCGCTTATCCTCTCTAAGGTGGCTGTCCTGAAAGACGATTGGGGAAAAATGGAATTACGTACCGGTAATGTCCTTTTCCAGGAGTCTTTCAGGACAGCACCGGTTCCCACCCAAATTGTTGCAGATCATCGGGAACTCATTGCATGAGATCGTCAGGTAAGACTTAAAAAGTTTATTTGTTTGACGTGTTCTTGTGTCTCCCCAGTTTGGCCGGAGGTACTCTGGAAGAACTGAGGAACGAAGGGAGGAGGAGGCTTAAATTATGAAATTGAAGGCGGTGTTTCCTCAGAGGGGAGGAGCCGGTGTCTCTCTAAGGTGGCTGTCCTGAAAGACTCCTGGAAAAGGACATTACCGGTACGTAATTCCATTTTTCCTTTCCTTGTCTCCTTATCTCCCCCTTTCCCTCTTATATTATACAACTCACTATAGTACGTGTGGAAATTTTCTGCAATTTTTGGAGTGGAGTATTGAATCTCTCCTCTTTTGTCTTTAATCATTGAGATATGGGTCCTATTCTTATGATCCTTGACTCTTTTTGCTATCCATTTTCCCGACCAATTCCCCCATTGATATCTCTCTCTATTTATTTTATGGAATGCCGACTCCCTTTCTTGTTCCAGAATTTTTTCCAGTTCTCTTTTTTTTTTCCCTTAACTCCTGTCTCTCCCTTAGTCCCTTTGGTCTAGTTTCCTGTTCTAATTTGTTAATCTCCCTATATAGGTGAACTTTTTGTTGTTCCCTTTCCTTTTTCTTCCCTGCTCCAATCCCGATCAAAACCCCTCTAATGACTACTTTGTGTGTTTCCCACAGGGTAGCTCTCGTTATATCTGATGTATCGTTCAGTTCATAGAAACTAATCAGTTCCTGTTCTATCTTGGCTGTAACTTCCGGATCCTGTAGTAGAGAATTGTTTAATTTCCATGTCCTCCCTGTTCCACTCTCTCCCTGTACTTCGAACTGGATTACTACTGGGGCATGGTCCGAAAGGATAATTGATTTAATTTCTGCTTTTTTCAGGTTTGGGACTAATTGGTGGTCAAGTAGGATATAATCTAATCTTGCGAAGGAATTATGTGGAGCTGAGTAGTGAGTGTAATCTCTCTCTTTTGGGTGGGAAATTCTCCATGCGTGTATAATCTGTGCATTGGCTAAGGTTCTCTTTAAAGCTCTATATCTCCCCTCTGCCGCCCTACTACCGCCCCCCGAGTTGTCCAGTTTAGGATTTAGAGTCCAGTTCAAGTCCCCTGCAATGATTAATTTACCCGCTTTGAAACCCTCCAGCTTCTCAAGTACACTCCTTAAGAATCTGTCTGGGTTTCTGTTGGGTGCATATACATTCACTATAGTACATTTCACATCAAACAACTTGCCCCTAAGAAATAAGTATCTACCTTCCGGGTCAGCCAATCGCTCCTCTATTTCAAATCTGGTTGTTCTATCGAACCCCGTAGCTACGCCTCTTGAGTGGGCTGAAGGTGTGTCCCCGTAGAACCATAATGGAAATTGAAATGATAGCAGCTTTACGGGGGATGCATTAGTAATATATGTCTCTTGGAGACAAACCACATTCCCATCTAGAAATTGGAGTTCTTTATCTATCTTGAATCTTTTTTCTTTTGTATTTAATCCCCTTACGTTATATGATATTACATTAATTGCAACCATCAAATACTTTCAGTATCACTCGGAGTCTCACATAGGCTGATCCGGGGGCGTGCCCCCTTTGAGACCCAGGGGGATAGGACATTGGGGGAGTGAAAAAAAAAAAAAAAAATGGGGCGGAGCACCAGAAGATAGGCTTGTCCGGAGCCCCTCCACCCCTCCCTCTCTACCTGGAATCCCCACGGCGTACTCCGCCCCTCTCTAACGCGCGGCGAGAGGCAGAGCGGTGATCTGATCAGGCATGTGGGCAGTCCGAGGAGAGCCGGCTCGCTCTCGTTCGCCACGCCGCCTCCCCTCAGCCTGACGCGGCTTTGGAATTGCTCCGTGCTCCCCCCGACCCGGATGTCGGATACCCGGGACCAGCCGCAGACCCGAAGCCGCAAGCAGTAGGTGAGCCTAGTCTACGGAACCCACACAGGAGAGAAGCAGGAGACGGCAGTCTCGGCGGGAGCCTCGATTTACTGGCGTGCAGCCAGAAGCCTATACTAGAGGGCTCACCGGACCATCCACGTATATCACAGCGGAGGAAGTCCTCGGTCACGGACACTGGAGTGCGGTACAGTAATTAAGCAATAAGTAGGAGCTAAGGGGGGAATGTGGAAAGGCAGGACAGAGCTGCATACTGAGCCATGTGAGAACTGTGTCCTAAGGAGATGAGCTCTGAAAACTGCTAAGGCTGGGTTTAGATTCGCTGCTGGCTTTTTGCTTTGGTTTCTTCAGGACTCCCCCCCATCATCCCCCTAAATCCTGTGCAGGCATGAGGAGGGGGCTGGTAGGATCACTAAGAGAACAGCAAAGATAAAGACATAGAGACTAAGTCCCTCCCCCCGCGTAAAGTGCTGTATATTTTGTCGGAGCCTATGTAATTCATCTGGAGGAGGACTTAATATATTAAACATATTAAACACAAATACAACACTGGGGGGGGCCCCATTTAATGAAGAAAATGCTTAAAGGCAGGCTCTCATTTGGATCATCACCCCAGTTCCCATGCTGAAATTAGCAGGACATTTAAAGAACCCCAGCCCCAAGCAATGTCAATAGGGGGGAAGGGAGAGAGAAAGGAAAAGGAAACAGGATACTGGAATCCCGGTGGAGATAAGTAAAGAGCGTTCAAAGAACATAAACTTTTGCTTTGTTTTTGTTTTTTTTTTCTCCTCCCCCCCCCCTTTCTTTTTTTTTTTTTTTTTTTTTTTTCGCCTCACCGAGAAGATTGGGGGACGACTGGCGACTACGGAGGTAACAAACTGTATACGGCCCATGGCTATGCTTTAAGGCCTTTCCGGGGCGGCCCCCTGGGCAGGGAGGATAGCTGGGCACGGGAGATAATTTGCAAGCTTAGAGTACTTATAACAGTACCCCCCTCCCCCTCTCTACTGAAGCAGATACTGTTTTTTATGCAACACAGAGTTGAGGGGTCATTCAGAGGAGTACTCAAGAATCAAGGTCACCGTCTGCAGAGGAAGGGACTTTTACCAATTAAGCTGCGCCCAATTTTGAGCCTCTATCGAATAGCCTTAATCATAAGGATCAGGCGCTGGCCAAGAAGAAGAAGAAGTTTTTATGACAAAAGCTGATAAAGAGATTGTATAAATATTGCATAAATACTGATGGGACTTATAGCATGATTACAGCTTGTGTACCTGCGGATCTCTGTTTATGTTCTGCAGTTTGGTAGGGGGGTTACTGCATTGTCTTTAAGTAAAGGATCCCGGGTAAGGGTGGAAGGGAGAAGAGAGAGAGTTAACTCCTAGAGCCTGGGAGAAGGGTCTTGGCTCGGGGGGTTTCCTCTCACTCTCTCACCCCTTTCTAGCGGTTAGTCAAGAAAGGATTAAAAACAAGGGGAGTGTAGCCATAGGGAAAGATGAGAGGGAAGGTAAAAACAGGTAAAAAAACCCCACTGGCCTCCAGCCCAGGGGGAATCCAGCGTTACATGGCAAGTAACTCTAGTATAATGGAGGAAGGCCCCTGTAGCCCAAAATTAGGAACAACACGGAGATCCGGCCCAAATAAGCAAAGGATGTTAGAGGAAGGAAAAGGGGGAAAGGAAAATGGAGTTAATACGGGGCCCCCAAAGGAAGTAAATGCGAGGGAGGAAATAAGACAGGAGGTGGAGGGTACAAGGGGAGGAGGTAATGCGCCAGTTATACCCCAGGAGAGGGAAGGCCCCCCAATTAAGGAGATGCTAATGGAGATGTTCACAAAAATGGAGGACTCACTAAAAATGGAAATAGCAGGAGTAAGGTCAGATATAGGATTAGTCCTTGGGAGGGTGGAAGAGATAGAGGGGAGATTAGACAACCAGGACCAAAGATTAGATGAGATAACAGAACAAATCACATCCCTGCAGTTAGTTAACAGGAGCCTCCAATACAAACTGGAGGACCAGGACAACCGAGGGAGAAGGAAGAATGTGCGCATCAAGGGCCTCCCAGAGAAATATAGTAGCAAGGAATTGGGCAGTATAATAAAGCAGTTATTCAACCCATTATTGGGAAGAGAACTCGGAGATACCCTTAGGATAGACAGAGCTCATAGGATAGCAAGACGGACAGGGCTAAGAGAAGAGCAACCCAGAGACGTGATAGTGAGGTTCCACTATGTAGAAGAGAGAGGCCTCATTATGGAGAAACTGAGAACATCTGCAGGATTGATCTTCGAGGGGGTAGAACTGCAGGTTTTCCCGGACCTCGCCATAGAAACATTAGTGAGAAGGAGGTTGTTGAAGCCCCTCACACAACAGATGATGGCCTCGGGTGTATCCTACCAATGGGGATTCCCCGCCTGTTTAATTGGGAAAAAAGACGGCCGGTCTGCAGTTCTACGATTCCCCGAAGATTTACAGGGGTTCTGCGAAAGGCTGGACATCCCCCCCCCCCCCCGGTTACCGGGGTGGGGTGTTGAAGAAAAGACCGGACTTACTCCAAGGATCCCTAGATGGAGAGGAATGAGAGTAGCCGAGCCAAGAGCAAAGTAAAGACTCAAAGAGGGGGTGAATGGGGCAGGGAGAGGACGGTCGCGTTGGGGGGGTAAAGGGCGGGGAGGGAGGGAGGGAGGAGGTCTTCGGGGAGTCTCTGGTGGGAGCCCCTGGGTATATATGGGAAGAAGAAGGTCCCTTCTAGGAAGGTATCTAACCCATATGATCAACAAAGTTTGGGGGGAACTCCGACCACCCTTTTCAGGGGTACTGTTGCGGAGAAGGGGAGGGAAAAGAGGGGAGGAGGGAGGGGAGAGGGGGAGGGAGGGATTAGTGGGTTTGGGGGTAGAGTCCCCCCATTATTGTTTTTCAAATATATATTTGTATGGAAATTTAATTGATATTATTTTTACTATGTATTCCAAAAGCTTTTTTTTTATTTTCCCTTTAAACATGTGACCAGCAGCAGGGCTAGAAGTTCCTCCTGCCCCTTTTTCCTGGCAGACGCACTGGGAAAAGAGCAGGGTCATGTAACAGCTATATATAACAGAAATAAGGTACTTGGATGATTTTTATTTTTTTTATTTTTTTTGTTTTTATTGAAATGATTAAAGTGCTCTCATCCACATACAGAAATAAAAGGGACAATGTCATTTTAAAAGTGTTTGTTTAGTATCACTTAAATTTTTTTTAAAAATGCATTTTTGATAAGTTTTGAACATGCTGTAAAAAAAAAATATTCCCATGGGCAGTAAGTTTTAAAAGGCTAACAACAAAACCTATGCGGCTCACATCCAAAGTTCTGAAAAAGAATCAGTAAAGGGCTAAAATGAAAGAGCTTTATTATCATTTTAAATTTACAGAGAATATGCAAGAAGGAACTCCAAGGCTATGAAAATGTAAAATGAACAAGTTGTAAAAGAAAATAGAATAAATTATATTTGGCAAATTATTCATAAACAGTCTGTCCAAAGGTGGCATTGTACTGAAAATTAATCTTTAAACACTATAATGATCCGAAGCCCTAATAATTTGCCAAATTCAAATTCAAACAAATGAAACAAAACAAAAAAAAAATGTGAATTATAAAACGCAGCAGCAGCTTTAACCGTGAGATACCCACAATTCAAATAATTATTCCCAAATAAGCTGCGCTATACTGATCCGATAAATGCTATGTGAAGCAAATGAGTGAATAAATAAAGCATGAAATCAAAAAATATTAACAAAGTGCAGACAGGGAAATGCATATACTAATGTTCAAATAGTATGCAGTGATCAGTAAATAAATGATCACTGCAATCAGTGACACTGTGACTGGGAGGGGGGGGGTGCGATCAGGGGGTGACTGGGGGTTAAAGTGTGCCTATGTGTACCTACAGGTCAGTATAGTGTTGGTGCACTTACTAGGATGTCTTCTCTCCTCGCCGTCCGGTCATAAGACCTCCCTGAGGAGAGTGACATCACTTCCTCCTGCCTGTGTTTACACTACACAGGCAGGGGAAGCTTCTCATTCGCCAGGAGCGATCGAGAGGGGTTGGCCAGAAACCAACTGCCATTCCCTCATCCCAGATCGCTCCTGAAGCGAAACGGACCGCTGCAGCCAGCGGGAGGGGGTCCGATCAGACCCCCCACCCGCTGGTAGGCAGGCACGTACGGGTACGTGATTGTGCCTGTCCGTGCCATTGTGCCGACGTATAATTACATGCGGCGGTCCTAAAGTGGTTAATAAAGAAGTTTATTGCCCTACTAGGACAATAAACTAGGGCAATAATAGTCCCGCCTGTCAAACTATGCAGCCCAAATTGAAGTTGGACAGTTCTGTAATGTTAGAATTCCTTTGGGCTTGCCCGCTTGTTTTTACTGCCTCCCCCAGAGCCCGTGCACCTTCCTGCCGATACAAAAGAGCTTTAAAACTGCACTTTAAAAAATGGTCAACATTGCAAGGATGGTAGAAAATATCATTGGAGACTGCTGTTGCTGTTTGATAGAAATACAACCACATTCCATGCTTTTACTGTTTGTCCTACCTGCTTAAAGTGGGAGTAAACTCCCATGCATGATTTATACCTAGAATTAGGCCTATAATAAGGCTTACCTATAGGTATTGTAAATACCTCCTAAACGTGCACCCTTTAGGATTTATTTACAGTTGATGCAACCGGTGACATCACCAGTGCATGCACGCTGAAGCAACGGCATACCCGTTCCTTCAGACTCCTGTGACTTTTATATGGTGGCTCCTTTGCATAGAATGCATTAAATTAAACCTCAACTCAACGCACAGCCATTAATGTCTAAACCGCTGGCAACAAAAATGAGTACACCCCTAAGTGAAAATGTCCAAATTGGGCCCAAAGTGTCAATATTTTGTGTGGCCACCATTATTTTCCAGCATTGCCTTAATCCTCTTGGCATGAAGTTCACCAGAGCTTCACAGTCCTATTTCACTCCTACATGATTACATCACGGAGCTGGGGGATGTTGGAGACCTTGCGCTACTCCACCTTCCGTTTGAGGATGCCCCACAGATGGTCAATAGTGTTTAAGTCTGGGGACATGCTTGGCCAGTCCATCTCCTTTACCCTTTGCTTCTTTAGCAAGGCAGTGGTCCTCATGGAGGTGTGTTTGGGGTCGTTGGCATGTTGGAATACTGCCCTGCGGCCCAGTCTCTGAAGGGGGAGGGGGTCATGCTCTGCTTCAGTATGTCACAGTACATGTTGGCATTTATGGTTCCCTCTCTGAACTGTAGCTCCCCAGTGCCAGCAGCGTTGATGCAGCCCCAGATCATGACACTCCCACCCCCATGCTTGATGGTAGGCAAGACACACTTGTCTTTGTACTCCTCACCTTGTTGCCGCCACACACGATTGACACCATCTGAACCAAATACGTTTTTATCTTGGTCTCATCAGACCACAGGACATGGTTCCAGTAATCCATGTCTTTAGTCTGCTTGTCTTCAGCAAACTGTTTGCGGGCTTCCTTGTGCATCATCTTTAGAAGAGGCTTCCTTCTGGGACAAAGGCCATGCAGACCAATTTGATGCGGCGTATGGTCTGGCCACTGGCAGGCTGACCCCTCACCCCTTCAACCTCTGCACCAATGCTGGCAGCACTCATACATCCATTTCCCTGCATTCTCTGGATATGACTTCGAGCATGTGCTCTTAACTTCCTTGGTCGACCATGGCGTGGCCTGTTTTGAGTGGAACCTGTTAAACCGCTGTATGGTCTTTGCCACCATGCTGCAGCTCAGTTTCAGGGTTTTGGCAATCTTCTTATAGCCTAGGCCATCTTTATGTAGGACAACAATTTTTTTTCAGATCATTCTTTGCTGTGAGATGCCATATTGAACTTCCAGTGACCAGTATGAGAGAGTGAGAGAGATTACACCAAATTTAACACACCTGCTGCCCATTCACACCTGAGACCTTGTGACACTAATGAGTCACATGACATTGGGGAGGGAAAATGTCTAATTGGGCCCAATTTGGACATTTTCACTTATGCAGGCCATACACGGTCGAATTTCGAACGAATTTTCTTTTCAAAATCAGAAAATTTGTTTCTTTTGTGATCCGATGATGCCACCATTGATTTTAGAAATTCGGCCGACCAAGCCTTCAATTTCACCTCATGTTGCTACAGAAAATAATTTTCTTGGCTGGGAATCTTCTTTTCTCTCCGTACATTTTCTTTCATCTCCGTACATTTTCTTTTCTTATTACGTTTTTCGCACGATTCTCCCATCATTGATTAGAAAATTGTTTGTTTTTCTAAAAATTTCCAACATGTCCGATTCCTCAAATTTTATTTGCGCACGAAAATCGGCTGTTGCTGCAGCCCACTAATGGTGCAATGTTCATGCGAAAATTCTTAGAGATGATTTTCGAAAGAAAATTATTTCGAAATTCGAACCGTGTATGGCCGGCATTAGGGTGTACTCACTTTTGTTGCCAGTGGTTTCGATAGTAATGGCTGTGTGTCGAGCTATTTTGAGGGGACAGCAAATATACACTGTTATACAAGCTGTACACTCACTACAATGTAAAGTGTTTTTTCAGTGTTGTCACATGAGAAGATGTAATAAAATATTTACAAAAATGTGAGGGGTGTTATATATATATATATATATATATATATATATATATATATATATATATATATATATATATATATATATATATAATTAAATTTAGAAAATATTAAATATAATTTATTTTTAGGGCAGACCTAGGCATATTGGACACTTGTAATTGACCAGATGCTAAAGTAATTGCAAGAGGGATGACATGCAAAATAGGGTTGAATATAAATACATTTCCTTTGCCTTTCTTTTCTTTTTTTTTTTCTTTTGACTTTGTGACTTTTTGCTTCCAGAAACTTTCCTTTGGGGTATAAGTAACAATTTTATTAGCTGTTAAAGTGGAAGCTAAATCTTACTCTACAACTTCTCACTAATTACTGTATAGGCCTTGAGGGGCTGCTGTTTGATTTTTTTTTTTTTTTTAATCCATTAATTAAGGTGGATCTCTTCAAAGAACTCTGGAATATATTGATCTGTTTGTAATCTGCTTTTTTGTGTGTGTTCTGTAATCTTCCAGACTTAAAGCTAGGAAGTAATTGCATACCCCTCCGGTGAAACTAGGTTTCTGTAGAGAAATATAAGGATGTATACCTGCCCAACTCAAGCATAGACAATAACTCGGTTACATTACAAGCATAATGATAATTACATTTTAAATAGTACATACACAAGTTGCACAGGATGAACGCTACACAGCCGGGCAGATGATGACGCTATTTCTTGGTTAAACTTTGCAGCTTTTTCATCGTACACACAATGAGACTATAGGACACATATTGTCGTTTTTTTGCATGCTATTCTCATATTGAAAATGAAGAGCTTACGAAAATTCTTGTACGACTGAGTGAAACCTCGAACCAACCCAGCCCATTTTTTGCGATATGGCACTGTTAATTTATCTGACAATTGCAAGGTCATGCGATGCTGTACCCAAATAAAATTCATGTCCTTTTTTTTTTTTTTTTCTTCCCCCCCCCCACAAATAGAGCTGTCTTTTGCTGGTATTTGATCACCTCTGCGGTGTTTATTTTTTGCTCTATAAACCAAAAAAGTGACCGTTTCGAAAAAACATTTTTTACTTTCTGCTATAAAACATATTCAATAAAATAAAAAAAAAAAAAAAATTCTTCATCAATTTATGCCAATATGAATTTGGCTACATATTTTATGTAAAAAAATTTTTTTAAAAAAAATTAAAAATCTCAATAAGCAAAATTTGATTGGTTTGCGCAAACAGTATAGCGTCTTCAAACTATGTGATATATATTTATGGATTTGAAAAAGATTTTTTTTTTACTAGTAATGAGGGCGATTAGTTATAGTGACACTGTAATATTGCATCAGACATATTGGACACTTTTGACACTTTGTGGCACTAATAGTGATCAGTGCTAAACATATGCACTGTCACTGTACTTATGACACTGGCTGGGAAAGTTAAGGTTAACATCAGGTACGATCAAAGGGTTAACTGTGTGCCTAGCTAGTGCGTGTGTATTGCGTGGGAGGTGACTTTACGAGGGGAAGTCATGGATCCTTGTCCCTGCTTTACAGGAACACAGGATACATGCCTTCCCTACTGATAGAATGGCGATCTGCCTTGTTTACATAGTGCCTAATGATTGGCGGGAGTCAGCAGACATCAAGTCTGTGGTACCTGCAGATCAACTCCTGCTGTGTATAATCACAGCGGGGTGGGGAGTTGGTCGCTGGTGGCTTGTATGTGCGTCCCAGACTCGGAAGTGCAGGATCATGTATGCATTGGTCCCTTCGGATAATTGTCATGATCAGCTCTCAAAAGCTGTGTGCTAATGATCAGATTATCATACGATTTCTGATCTCTTTGAGGTAATTGTTGTCCGATTTTCTGATCGCATGTATTAGGCTTTAGCCACCACTTGGCTTCTAGCTTGCTAATTGGACAGTGGATCAGTACAGTCTCTTTTGTGAGTACTTAGATTACAAAGGTAAGTGTAAATTGGAACTAGAATACATTTTCAGCACTATTTATTGTTGCTGAGGCCTCATACACACTGCTGCTGTTAAACTCAAGTTTTTGTGAGTTTAGGCAATTTTTTTTTCAACTTTTGAACTCCCCTAATGTTATCTTGTGTGTCCATGTACATATGGAGATTTTTATCAGTGTAGCAGAAGGATACTTTAGAGGATGTTTTCTGAATGCCCTAAAATCGCTTTCGGGAAAGGAATTTTGACCAAAAAAAAAAGCTCAACACTGTTAAATGCGTGTAAACGCTGTTAAACAGGCTTAAACGCTAGGCGCGTTTAGCACTAAAGCATTCATTTCAATGGCCAGAATAAATGAAAGTTCTGGTCAATTTAAATAAACGCCAAAACGCTAAACACCCCTAAACTTGTTTGGAAAAAAATGCAGGGCTATACTAGTTCCTGAAGCACAAAAGTATTAATGAATTTAAAGCCTCCGTTCAAGGTACCTGGGAAAAATTAAATATCCCTTACCTCGCTTCCTGTCTTCATGACCACCGCAGAAGAAAAGTTAAATGGTGTCCCTTGGATAGGAAGATGTTTTGCCACAGTCTTTGTCCCCACTGGAGACATTTCCTATCACTTCCTGTTATAACCTGATGTAAGCAGATATGTTCCCAGTGTGAACAAAGATTGCAAATGCGAACACGACAGGTTCTGACCTTACTCATTTAGTGCAAAATGTAAAAACCGTTTTGGCTGCAGTTGGACTTTATGCAGGGTGGATTTGATTTAAAGAGGAAGTAAACCCTTCCAAACAACTTGGACCTACAGGTAAGCCTAGATTAAGGCTTACCTGTAGGTCCAAGCAATATCTCCTAAACCTATATGGTTTAGGAGATATTTGCCCGAAAATGGGCACCGCTGTCTACGGCGCACTAAATGCGGCAAATCCATGAATGGATTTGCCTAATTTGTCGACTCCCGTGCGCATGCGCGGGAGTGACGTCATCGCGGCTTCGCCGAGTGGCAGCGGCGGAGCTGCGAGACGCGACTCCCGTGCGCGGGAGTGACGTCATCGCGGCTTCGCCGCTGTGATTCGTCGGAGCTGCGAGACGCCACCAGCAACATGGATGCGGCGGACTACAGGGATCAGCGGCGACTTCGCTGGCTCCTGTGTCAGGTAAGTGACACATAATGAGCTACTATGCGATGCATAGTAGTCCATTATGCTTTACCTTTGCAGGGAAAAAAAGAGGAAGTAAACCCATCAGGGTTTACTTCCTCTTTAAATCATGATTAAAATCACTAGTAAAAAGGCTTGATTTAAATCAACTCAATGTAAATCCTAATTTCTTTATCGTACATCATAGGACACAGAGTCTCAAGTAATTACTTGGTGGGTTATAGGCCTACCTTCAGGTGTTGACAATGGTATAACCAATACAGGAAGTTGACTCCCCTATATAACCCCTCCTCCTTCCAGGAGCACTTGGTTTTTTTCGCCAGTGTCTAAGGTGTTGGTCACGAGTGAAGACGTGCTCATCGACGCACCAGGAGGGATCCATGCTGGATTTAAAGAAACCTCCACAATCAGATCCATCCTCGCCACTGAGGCCATAGGATGGTACCTGGACCTCGATGCAAGAACAAGGTTTTGGCTGTAATGCTTCTCTTTGAGAGCTGGACCCTAGTAACCAGGACGCTTTTTGGTCTTGCTACATTTCCTAAAGTTGTCCTGAGGGGTGCTATACAAGGCCCAAAGGAGCGGAACCCCTTTTAAAAGGGCCCCAGTCTTTGAGCGTGTTTAAACACAGCCCGCCGTGATGGGTGAAAGTTTGATCTGTCTGTTAAATCAGCAGTATCCTGCAGCGAGGACAAGGTAAGGGAAGAAGCTTTGCTTTTTTCCTTCAATATACCTTCTATGCCTTATAAATGTCTCCTCTATAAGGAATAACTTACACTACCTATGATGTGTCTTAGTGCAGCTCTGTCTCAGAACATGTGTGGTCCCAGCGGCAGAGCGGGTTCTTACTATAGATCTTGTGGAATTTGGTAAAAAAATACAGCAGTTGCTAATACAGAGATGTGTATAAACTTCTATATGGTTTAATTACAACCCAGCGCTTCCACCTAGTAACATTGGGAAATGCCCTATGCTTCTGTGGTTCTAAAAAAAACTATAAATCTGCTGACAGAACCCCCCCTTCCCCTCCCCCCCTCCCCCCTTGTAGAGGTGTATAGTACGTTCATCTTACTTTATGTTGGCCATCCAGGTCCGTAGCAGGGCCTGAGAACGCAGAGGGGCATGTCCACAAGGTCACGTGGCACTGTGTATGGATGTATGGTCCACACACGCACACAGCACTCGCCGCATAGCTGAGGGGAAGCGCTGAGGATGGCAATCAGGTTCCACCTGAGGCTTTATATCACAGACACTCTCATTTCAGAAAGACTTTTTAACTGAAGAGAGGCAGTCTGTCACACTAAGAGACACCAGAGCGCTGGGCACGTAAGGGTGTAAACAGGCATTTCCAGTCAGATTGTTAGTAGCAAAAGAACTGTTATTTTGTGTGTACCTCTGCTTGTGCTTTGCACTATGTCTTCCAGACCTACCATAAAAGGTACCTAAGGTGTCACCCCCCCCAGGCGCTGGGAATCCCAGTTATGCCTCCATACTGTCTTCCTCTTCGGAGAGATCAGACATGGCAAGCCAGGGTGAGTCATTGGAAGCTAGCGGTGGTGCATCTGCTTCACACACTTCAGCCCCTGTAGAGGTGACTGAAGATGCATTTTCCTCTGCCTTGCAAGGCTTAGAAGGAAAATTAGCGGCTTTAATCGCATCCTCCATCCAGTGTATAGGAAGCGTCCTAGATCCCCCTCCCCACCTGAGACTCTTTACAGTCAGTGGAGGATTATTTCTCTGCGGAGGAAACAATAATTGAAGTTCCCAAGGATCCCTACTTCACAATCTGAAGTACAGAGGCTTTCAAAGATGGTTCGCTCTACTTGCATGCTACCCCTAACAGAGTTGGCTGAAGGGCCGGTCTCTTCCTTGGGTTCATTGAAGCCTTTACAGCCTTTGCATGCGTTTCCCGTCCACGCATTACTAAAAAAGCTTATTTATACCGAATGGGATCATCCGGATAAATATTTTTTCCCTTCCAAAGAGACTCGCAAAGCTCTATCCTATGGAAGAAAGATTCACTAAAAGATGGAAAGTTCCAGCAGTTGACGCTGCGATTTCCAATGTGGAAAAAAAAATATATATTTTTTTTACCCAGTGGGCAATGCGCTTATGCTTAAAGATCCAACAGATAAGAAGTTGGAAGGTCTGTTAAAATCCTTTTTTTCTTAGCAGGTACTGTTGCTCAGCCTGCAATTGCAGCTATAGGCATATGTCAGTCCTTAAAGGACCAGTTCACAGATGCTCTCAGATGAGCTCCCTGCACAACAAGCACAGGAACTGGCCGAGCTACCTAAAGCATTATGCTTTGCTGTAGACCAGTGGTCCCCAACCTTTTTGGCACTGGGGACCGGCTGCGTGGAAGAAAATTGTGCCAAGGCCCAGCGAGGGACTGGGGGTGATGTACGCACACGCGTGGGGGGGGGGGGGTAAGCAAATTTTGCTGGCAATTTATCTGACAATAGCTGGTGTTCGGCTGTTGGTACTTCCATCATCATGGCACCATAGTTGGTATGGTGTCAGAATGATTGAAGCGCATTATTTCTTATATTACATTGTAATATGTATGAAATAGTTCAACTCACCATAATGCAGAATCAGTGGGAGCCCTGAGTGTGTCACTTTCCATGTCGCCTGCCACCAGATGAGAAATGCCACTTGTCAGACTGCCTGTCACCAGTTGAGTAATGCCACTTGCCACATCACCTGCCAGTGCCACCAGATGAGGATTGCCACTGCATTGGTGACACTGGTTCAGTGGTCTTTCTTAAATGAGGGCAGGAGAGCAGAGATGCGGGGTGGGCAGTGAGAGATGATGTCATCTCTCTGCTCCCCGCCGCACCTCCGACATTCTGTATGCTGCGAGGGCAGAAGAGCGGTGATGCTAGGCGGGCAGGGAGAGATGATGTCATCTCTCTGCTCCCCGCCGACATTCCGCACGTTGTGAGGGCGGAAGAGCGGGGATGCTAGGCGGGCGGAGAGAGATGTCATCTCTGCTCACCAGCCCGCTTCTCTTATTCGCCCGCCCGCTTTCCTCTCTGATCCACCGGTGCCTCACAGCCTGCCGCGGCCCGGCTGCAAAGACGCTACGGCCCGGTAGTGGGCCGCGGACCGGGGGTTGATGACCCCTACTGTAGACGTTATGAAGGCAGAGACGCCTTTTAAGAACCTTCTAACTAGTTTCTCCTTTAAAGGAGAACGATTATTTGATGATAGTTTGGATAAATACATTCAATTTCCAGCGGGAAATGGTACTCTTTTGCCAGTCAAAAGAAAATATAAGCGTCTTTCATATAAACTGTTCGGCCTCTGCCGTCAGACCAGGCATAAAAGAAGACCTGGGGCTACAAGTCTGCAAAGCAGAATACAAGACCCCCTTATGAAGAGGCATCTCCCCTCACCAAGGTGGGGGGGGGGGGGGGAGACTTCTGATGTACTCAGAAGTCTGGCAAAGAGAGATTCAGGACAAATGGACTCTCTCCACAGTGTCTCTAGGATACAAGCTAGAGCTTTGAGAGTTTTCACCATCTAGTTTTCTGAGATCAAACGTTCCCAAGGATCCAGGGAAAAGCCAATCCCCGTTGCAAGCATTAGACCGATTATTGGCTCAAGGGGTGATCAGACAGATTCCCAATCAAGAGCAAGGTTTGAGGTTTTACTCAAACCTAATTATGGTGCTAAAGCCAAATGGGGATATCAGACCAAGTCTAGATCTACGTAATCTAAATCGGTTCCTGAAAATCCGCTCCATTTGCATGGAGTCAATCAAGTGAGTCGTTTCCATCCTGCAAGGAGAAAAACTTCTGGCGTCCATCGACATCAGAGATGCATAGCTGCTTGTCCATATATTTCCTCCTCACCAGAGGTTTCTGCGGTTCAAAGTACAACAGAATAATTTTCGGTTAATAGCCTTGCCCTTCGGGCTTGCTACAGCTCCTCAGCTATTCACTAAGGTATTAGCCCCACCTCTAGTCGGGTTAAGGGCACAGGGCATAACTGTCTTGGCTTACTTAGATGATCTATTGTTAATAGACCAGTCAGTGGCTTGCTTGAAGCAAGGTGTAGCCATCACAAGCAGTTACCTGGAAGGTTTGGGTTGGATTCTCAACCTAAAGAAATCCTTCCTGAACTACTTCCTGACTGCTGGCAGTCAAATGACGGCCAGGTGGCGCACCTATTGTGGCGGGAGGCCCTCATATGACGGCCTCCTGTTTAAACAGGGAATGCGCGCGATCGTGCGGGCGCATCCCTGTTTCTTCGGTGGCGGCGTTTCACGGAGACATTACTAGCCACCGAAGGGGATGAACAGCCATTGGTTATGGCTGTTTATCACGTGATGGTCACACCCCCACTGTGCACAGCGCATGTGCGCGATCGCACGTTGGTGGCGGGGTGTTCCCCAGGAAGACTGCTCGTCAGACGCTGGTAAACAGCCATTGGCCGGCTGTTTACCCACGTGATCGGCTGTGATCCTTTCACAGCCGATCACTCAAATGTAAACAAACCGCGGTAACGAGATGTTACCGGGTTCTCCTCCACACACACCGATCGTGTGTGAGGAGTAGATTGCGGTAACATCTCGTTACCGCTCAGTGTACACCAATCACACTGATTGCCCCCCCCCCAATAAAGAGGGACCTGTCACCACCCCTCATAGTACCTGTCAATCACAGTCCATCAGAGTACCTGTCCCGGTCCATCTGAGTACCCGAGTACCTATCCCGGTCCATCTGAGTACCCGAGTACCTGTCCCGGTCCATCCGAGTACCCGAGTACCTGTCCCGGTCCATCTGAGTACCCGAGTACCTATCCCGGTCCATCTGAGTACCCGAGTACCTGTCCCGGTCCATCCGAGTACCTGTCCCGGTCCATCCGAGTACCCGAGTACCTGTCCCGGTCCATCCGAGTACCCGAGTACCTGTCCCGGTCCATCCGAGTACCCGAGTACCTGTCCCGGTCCATCCGAGTACCCGAGTACCTGTCCCGGTCCATCCGAGTACCCGAGTACCTGTCCCGGTCCATGCGAGTACCCGAGTACCGGTCCATGCGAGTACCCGAGTACCGGTCCATGCGAGTACCCGAGTACCGGTCCATCCGAGTACCCGAGTACCGGTCCATCCGAGTACCCGAGTACCGGTCCATCCGAGTACCCGAGTACCGGTCCATCCGAGTACCGGTCCATCCGAGTACCCGAGTACCGGTCCATCCGAGTACCCGAGTACCGGTCCATCCGAGTACCCGAGTACCGGTCCCGGTCCATCTGAGTACCGGTCCCGGTCCATCTGAGTACCTGTCCCGGTCCATCTGAGTACCGGTCCCGGTCCATCTGAGTACCGGTCCCGGTCCATCTGAGTACCTGTCCCGGTCCATCCGAGTACCCGAGTACCTGTCCCGGTCCATCCGAGTACCCGAGTACCTGTCCCGGTCCATCCGAGTACCCGAGTACCTGTCCCGGTCCATCCGAGTACCCGAGTACCTGTCCCGGTCCATCCGAGTACCCGAGTACCTGTCCCGGTCCATCCGAGTACCCGAGTACCTGTCCCGGTCCATCCGAGTACCCGAGTACCTGTCCCGGTCCATCCGAGTACCCGAGTACCTGTCCCGGTCCATCCGAGTACCCGAGTACCGGTCCATCCGAGTACCCGAGTACCGGTCCATCCGAGTACCTGTCCATCTTAATACCCGAGTACCCGTCCCGGTCCATCTTAATACCCGAGTACCTGTCACCGCCCTTCAGAGTACCCGAGTACCTATTTGCAGCCCATGTCTCATAGAATTTACGTTGGGGTGTTTGCTTTCCAAAATGGGGTCATTTTGTGGGTAATTTCACTGTCCTGGTGCTCCAGGACCTTCAAAAGTGTGATAGGTAGGAATGAAATGAGATGTGTCATTTATGCTCCTAGAACGCCTGAACGTACTACTTCAATGTTCGGCCTCTCTATGTGGCCAGGCTGTGTAAAAGTCCTACACATGTGGTATCACCATACTCGGGAGGAATAGTAGAATGTGTTTTGGGGTGTAATTTTTGCTATATACATGAAATGTGTTAGAAATATTTTATAAATTGACAACTTTGTGTAAAAAAAAAAAAAAAAGCGCTTTCATTTTTTTACACATATTCCAAAAACTTCTGGAAAAAATGAACCGTTCAAAAGACTCATTATGCCTCGCAGATTATACGTTGGGGTGTTTTCCAAAATGGGGTCATTTTATGGGAAATTCCATTGTCCTGGTACTCCAGGGCCTTCAAAAGTGTAATAGGTGGTTGAGAAATGAGATGCGTAATTTTTGCTCGTAGAACGTCTGAAGGTACTACTTCAATGTTGGTGTTCTGTATGTGGCCAGGCTGTGTAAAAGTCTCACACATGTGGTATCGCCGTACTCGGGAAGAGTAGCAGAATGTATTTTGGGGTGTAATTTGTTGTATGCATATGCTGTGTGTGAGAAATAACCTGATAATATGACAATTTTGTAAAAAAAAATAATAAAAAAAAAATCTTAATTTTGCAAAGAATTGTGGGAAAAAATTACAACTTAAAAAAACTCACCATGCTACTTACTTAATACCCTGGAATGTCTACTTTGTAAGGCTGGGTTCACATTGCAGCGATACGGGAACGCCGCAAATCCGCGGCGGGTTCCCGCATCGCATGCCTCCCGGCGGCAGTTCACACTGCCCTATGCGAACTGCTGGGAGTGTCAGTGAAACGTTAATGACACCCCCAGATCAGTTTGCATATCGCAGTGCGATCTGCAAACTCGGACAGGACTCGGATCGCATGGTGTGAACACCCATGCGATCGGATTCTGCTGCGGACCAAAAAAAGGGTCCTATGCGAGTTTGGGGCGGGTGCGATGCGATTTCAGCCATACTATCTGTATGGCTGAACTCGCATCGCACAGAGATCGGATGTGATTCGCACTGCAGTGCGGTGCGAATCACATCCGGTTCTCATAGCCGCAGCAGTGTGAACCCAGCCTTAAAAGGGATATGGGGGGTATTTGTACTTTCCTGACTTGTTAGGGTCCTTTCACACGGGGCGGATCAGTTCTGATCCGCCCCGTGGATATCTGTATGCTCAGCGGGGATCACTCCGTCGATCCCCGCTGAGCAGGAAGAGGACAGGTCCGTCTCTGCACACTGCGCAGGGACAGACCTGTCACAGCGCCACTCTCCCCTATGGGAGATCGGATGATGATGGACCGCAGTGCCCGTCGCCACCCGATCCGATCCGCAGATGGATGAAAAAATAGCTTTTTTCCTCCGTTACACTTTTTCGGATCGGAGCGGGTCGGATGTCAGCGGACATGTCACCGCTGACATCCGACGCTCAATAGAGCTCTATGGAGCACCCGTTCAGGTCCGCCTGAAAAACTGACAGGCGGGCCTGAACGGAACGTCAGTGTGAAAGGGGCCTTAGTGTCTCAAGAAATGAGATACACCTGATATACTGAAGGCCTGATCAGATGTGATCAATTTTCAGTGATTGGCACCATAGTTTGTAGACTCTATAACTTTCACAAAGACCAAATAATATACACTAATGTGGGTTATTTTTACCAAAGATATGTAGCAGTATAAATTTTGGCCAAAATGTATGAAGAAAAATTACTAATTAGCAAAAATGTATGACCGAAACAAAGAAAAAGGCATTTTTTCACAAAATTTACATTTTATTTTATTAATAGCACAAAAAATAAAAAAAACACTAGTGATTAAATGCCACTAAAAGAAAGCTCTATTTGTGTGGGAAAAAAGGACGCAAGTTTCATATGGGTACAGTGTTGCATGACTGAGTAATTGTCATTCAAACTGTGAGAGCGCTGAAAGCTGAAAATTGGTCTGGTCAGGAAGGGGGTGTAAGTGCACTGTACTGAGGTGGTTAAAGAGCAACTAATCTCCATCCCACAGCGGCTCCTCCTCTGACCTGCTGTTGACTCGCCGATGGTCTTGTTGACTTTACTGGGACGGCTGGTGATGTGGCAGTGACACAACAAGGTGATTGATGTGGCGGCAGCAGGTGAGTGGATGCCCGCTAATAGGCGCTGCCATGATGGATCTTAAATGACAGGTGCTCTTTAAATGTAAGAACTCATTCTTGCTCGTAGTTAGAATCGTTAATATTTGCAAACAAAATGAAGGTTTCCTAATTTAGAATAATAAGCTGTCAGGTTGGCAAAACGGCAATATCGGACCCAATTCAATCATATAGTTTGTAGTGTACATAGATTTGCAAAACAATGGGATAAAGGAATATTCCTGGACTTTTGTTTATCTGATCGTTACTGTGAAATTGTGTGAATGCAGTAATACATTTTATCTCAGCTTGTAAAGCTTGGATTCATTGAAAAGGTATACCAAAAATGTAAATATTGCAGAATATACAGCCTCATGCTACATAACCAAGCTCCATTTCATGCTGAATAAACAAAATTATGAATGCATCCTAAATAGAAACTATCTTTTTTTTTTTTTTTTTTTTTTTTTTAGTGTTTTACTCCTAAAAGCATTTCATTAAAATAAATTAAATTAAAAAAAATTGATTTTAAATCCAAAAAAATCGTGTTTAACCACTTGAGGACTGCCGTATTGCCATTGTACGTCAGCACAATGGCACAGGCAGGCATAATCACGTACATCTACGTGATTGCCTTCCAGCGGGTGGGGGGTCCCATCGGACCCCCTCCCGCTGGTTACGGCGGTCCGATTCGGTCCAGGAGCGCTCCGTGATGAGGGGATGGCCGTTCGTTTTCGGCCACCCCCTCTGGATCGCTCCTGGCCAATGAGAAGCTTCCTCCCCTGTGTATTGTTTACACAGGAAGGAGGAAGTGATGTCATTCTCCTCGGGGCGGTCTTTTTGACCGGACTACGAGGAGAAGAGTAAAAGTAAGTCTGCACGAACACTACACTGACATGTAGGTACACACAGGCACACAAACCCCCCCCGATAATGTTTTTAACCCCCTGATTGCCGCTAGTTAACCCTTTCACCCCCTTTTGCCAGTGTCACTAAGCGATCGTTTTTCTGATCGCTGCATTAGTGTCGCTACAGTCGCTAGGTAGCTAGTTATTTTTTTAGGTTCACCGCCAGGTTTTTATAGCGCTAGGTACCCCGATATACTACCCAATAATGTTTTTAACCCCCTGATTGCCGCTAGTTAACCCTTTCACCCCCTTTTGCCAGTGTCACTAAGCGATAATTTTTCTGAACGCTGCATCAGTGTCGCTAGTGTCGCTAGGTAGCTAGTTAACTAGGCTCCCAAAAAGTCCCCCACATGTGGTATCCCCGTACTCGGGAGAAGCAGCAGAATTTATTTTGGGGTGTAATTTGACTTCTGCCCATAGCATGTGTGAGCAATATATCATTTAGTGACAACTTTGTGCAAAAAAAAAAAAAGTTTGTAATATTCCCGCAACTTTTGGCAAAATATAAAATATTCCATGGACTCAACATGCCTCTCAGTAAATAGCTTGGGGTGTCTACTTTCCAAAATGGGGTCATTTGGGGGGGTTTTGTGCTATTTTGGCATTTTATGGCCTTCGAAACTGTGATAGGTAGTGAGGAGTTAAATCAAAAATTTGCACCCTTAGAAATCCTGAAGGTGGTGATTGGTTTTCGGGGTGCCGTGCGCGACTAGACTCCCAAAAAGTCCCACACATGTGGTATCCCCGTACTCGGGAGAAGCAGCAGAATGTATTTTGGGGTGTCATTTCACATATAACCATGGCATGTGTGAGCAATATATCATTTAGTGACAACTTTTTGTAAAAAAAATTTTTTTATTTTTTTTTTGTCATTATTCAATCCCTTAGGACAAAAAAAATAAATATTCAATGGGCTCAACATACCCATCAGCAATTTCCTTGGGGTGTCTACTTTCCAAAATGGGGTCATTTGGGGGGGATTTGTACTGCCCTGCCATTTTAGCACCTCAAGAAATGAGATCGGCAGTCATAAATTAAAAGCTGTGTAAATTCCAGAAAATGTACTCTAGTTTGTAGACGCTATAACTTTTGCGCAAACCAAAAAATATACGCTTATTGACATTTTTTTTACTAAAGACATGTGGCTGAATACATTTTGCCCTCAATGTATGACTAAAATTTAGTTTATTCGATTTTTCTTATAACAAAAAGAAGAAAATATCTTTTTTTTTCAAAATTTTCGCTCTTTTTCCATTTATATCGCAAAAAAAAAAAAATCGCAGAGGCAATCAAATACCATCAAAAGAAAGCTCTATTTGTGGGAAGAAAAGGACGCAAATTTCGTTTGGGTGCAATATTGCATGACCGCGCAATTACCAGTTAAAGCAGCGCAGTGCGAAATTGCAAAAAGACCTCTGGTCCTTAAGGTGTTTATTGGTCCGGAGCTGAAGTGGTTAAAATCCCAAAAAATTGTGTTTTTAAATCCAAAAAAATCGGGTTTTAAATCCAAAAAAATCAGATTTAAATAAAAAATAAGTCAGATTTTTTTTTTTAATCATTGGCTTAAATTCAGGGTGGATGAAAATCAATCTCTAGAATGGGGATGGGTTAGACTTCCTGTCAGATTGCAAGGCTACATTCATACTATTGGCTGGTGTAAATAGTAGCGCCAGGGATCTTCTGATTCCTGCTGTGGCTCTAAGCGGCTAGGTGCAATCGCTGGCCCTGTTCACTATGATGACAGGTCCCCGAAGGCTGCAACACAGGTTCTCTGCACAGCCAGTGATCACCCACCGCAGGTAATTGCTGGCTGGGTGGATAGCCATGAATACCTGTGGCTGCCGGCAACCTATCCCTATAGTGAATGGGGCCAGTGATCGCACCTAGCCGCAGCAGGAATAAGATTCCTGACCCTACAAATCACACCAGCCTATATCGACAGTGTGAATGTAGCCTTGTTGCTCTCTGTGTCCCACAGGGAATCTTCTTGATGACTACACTATAGCCGAATGATGGCTGCAGCGCAGGCGGCTAGTTCTGGGAGATCGTCATATGACAGTCTAAGTCAGTGATGGCGAACCTTGGCACCCCAGATGTTTTGGAACTACATTTCCCATGATGCTCATACACTCTGCAGGGTACTTGAGCATCATGGGAAATGTAGTTCCAAAACATCTGGGGTGCCAAGGTTCGCCATCACTGGTCTAAGTGATCGTGCCCACCGTGGGGTGAGGGCGGCGTGCTCTAAACAGTGTCTGGAGGAAAATGCTGAACACAGATTGAGGTAAAGAGCCAATCGGCTCTTTACCACCTGATCAGCTGTGTCCAGTCACAGCTGATCACAGATGTAAACAGAAGCCTGTCATCGGCACTCGTTTCCTCATGCTGACAGCATGAGGAGAGAAGAAGAGAGCCGATAACTGGCTTCTCTCAAATGGACATGTACACTGATAATCAGGGCACTGATTATCCGTGCAATCCCAACAGTGCCGCCAATCAGTGTCCCCTATCAGTGCTGCCTCTTCCGTGCCCATCAGTGCAGCCCATTAGTGCAGCCTCATCAGTGAAGGAGAAAAATTACCTGTTTGCAAAATTTTATAACAAACTGAGAATTTTTATTTTATTTTTTTAAACTGTCTTTATTCATTTATTTTGCAGTCTGTTATGCACCCATAGAACTCGCCATTGCCTCTGTTATATGACATTCCTATGAGCTGTGATCGACTTGTGCAATGTATGGCTCTTGGCACATCCAGTTCAGTTGCAGGTGGCAGTAAAAGAGAATTTCCACGTGTTGAGAATGTTGTCTTATATTGTGAAAAATTGGTGTATTGGTGTTTTACTTGTCACATTGTGATTTATTTATTTATTTTCCTGCTTGCCAGTAAATACCTTTATACAGCCAACTTCCTGTTTGTTGTCTGGTCATTAGCCTAGTCTTATGACCTCATGCACAGCTCTCTCACTCTTATGAGAGTTTGCCAAAAAGGGAGGGGGGTGAGTCATAAGAGGGCCAATCAGAGCTGCAGAGCTGGAGGTGTGCCTCCTGTGTAAATCCAGGAAGTGAACAGACGGCATCTTTAGCTGCCCACAGTTAAAATGGATGCAGCCAGACTCGGTGGAGGGATCTTTCTGCAGCATAAAAACATAAAACAATATGCAAAAGGGTTGGAGCTTCAGAATGTCAAAGATGTTTTTATTTTAAATTATGTGAGCGGACTGCAGTTCCTCTTTAACTGCTTGCTGACCAGCCGCTGTCATTATACTGCGGCAAGGTGGCACGATCCCACGAAGCGCCATAGTTGTACGTTGGCTCGGCAATTCTCTTTTGTGGGCACGCTCCCATTAGCCAGCAGAGGAGCCAGTCAGCGATCGTTCTCCCGCAGTGACAGCACAGGCAGATCTCTGTTCTGACAGGGGAGATCGCACAGATCCTGTCTTTTTGTAATGGATCTGTGTGTTATCCCAGTGAGCCCTTCCCCCATACAGTTAGAACAAACGAGGGAACACAGTTGACCCCTTCCCTGCCAGTGTCATTAGTACAATAACAGTGCATATTTTTAGCCCGGATTACTGTAATAATGTCACTGGTTCCCCAAAAAATTGTCAAAAATGTCAGGTGTCTGATTTGTCCGCCGCACTGTCGCAGTCCCGCTAAAAATCACTGATGCCACAAAATCTATCCCCCTATTTTGTGGACACGATAACTTTTGTGCAAACCAATCAATATACGCTTATTGCAATTTTCTTTTTTTTATGTAGCAGAATGCATATCAGCCTAAACTGATGAATTCCTTTTTTTTTTTTTTTTTTTTTTTTTTTTAATTGTCGCATTTTTTTGTTTATAGCACAAAAAAATTAAAACCACAGAGGTGATCAAATACCTCCAAAAGAAAGCTCTATTTGTGGGGAAAAAAGGACATCAATTTTGTTTGAGTACAGTGACACACGTGCAATTGTCAGTTAACAACGCAGTGCTGTTTCACAAAAAATGGCCTGGTCAGGAAGTGGGTAAATCCTTCCAGGGCTGAAGTGGTTAAGGATGGCAACATCTATTTTCTGGTGATCATATCTGCATTTGTGTTATCAGGTGTGCACATTTGCCAAAGGTATTGTGAGATTGTGAGGGGATCTCATACTCCCTTGCTTTATATGTTATTTATTTCATTTTAGCATAGTAGAAGTGGAAACAGCCCCCTGCACCACAGTCGTCCCACCTCCCCTTCCTCCCTGCACCTATTTAAAAAAAAAAAAAAATCTTAAATAAATGCCTTGATTCCTTTTGTTTTCTGTGTGGTCTGATGACATTACTGGGCCTTCCTCTTATTGCCGGTCATTGACAGGGTTGCTACTGTAGAACGTGCACATTCTGTGAATCAGTACAGTGAGCCTAAGCCAGCGTGATCAAACACGCCAAGGGGCGCTTGTCGCCATTCAACCCAGAAGTGGGCAGCAACAATCACCATGGGACGCGAGCAATGTTGGACCATGAGATTTGCAATTAGCAGCCCTCCAGCTGTTGGAGAACTACAAGTCCCATGAGGCATAGGAAGAATCTGACAGCCACAAGCATGACACCCAGAGGCAGAGGCATGATGGGATTTGTAGTTTTTAAACAGCTGAAGGTCCGCTAATTGCATATCCCTGATGTAGATGATGATTAAAAAAATAAATCTGGAGTACCACTTTCATGATCCCATCATTGGCATACTTAAAAGATAAAATACAATTTATTAATATTTTTATTGTTTCTTGAAATATTGCATCTTAAAACTAAGCAGCAAAGCTTTATTTATTTATTTTTTTACATTCCTAAAAACCTAATTTAAACACATTTAATATACAACTATGTATTTAAGAAAAAAATACAATATTTTTGAGATCACATATTTTCAGGTTCCTCTGGGGGAAAAAAACGAAACAAATCAAAGGTAGATACAGTAGATAAGTTAGGTTAGATAAATTAGATATTAGTGTGTGTGTGTATGTATAATTTGTTTTTGGTATGTAACACCTATTAAATAATTAAATACACCCCCATAATGAGATGTGCACATCCATTATATTGTAAATGTAAATGAAATTATTAGCACAGTTCTTTTTAGTGATTAGGAAATCACTTTCCCATTGAAATAATTGGCAACGTGTGTGTGTATGTATGTATGTATGTATGTATGTATGTGTATATATATATATATATATATATATATATATATATATATATATATATATATATATATATATAAATCTATCCACATCTGCCCTCTTGTGGTCAAAGCAACTTTTTTTTTTTTTTTTTTTTTGGGTGTGCATTGTTCATGTTTCTCCTAAATTCGGAATTCTTAAAATATTTTCTACAGTTTAAAATAATCTGAAAGCCGCATTTTTGTTATACCTTTCTGTAAAATTTTAGTATAACTGCTGCTTTTTTTTCTTCTAATTTTGGTATTATTTAATCTGCTTACGACAAAACTTCATGGTTCTTCTATTTGAATTGGTTATTGCATGGGGCACAGAATGGTAATTTCTTTTTTCTGTTTTTTTTTTTACAAACAAGTTGGACTTTGGAAAGATGTAACAATTAACCTGTGTGCCCATCTATAATACCAGAAAATCGGCAAGCGTATTACATTCAAAGACGGGATCTGATAGACCCAAATTGCTTAAAACATCACTGTTTTTACAGAGATACCCCAGGGAGCTTGGGAAACCATTTAACAGATGAAAGTGCATTTTGAAAAGTCTGACCTTACATGCAATCATAAAATGAATCAAAACAGTCCCTTTCCCCTCTTGAAATGTACCGAGCCCATCTGTGTCTAATCCAGTAATTATAGACTGACTTCAATTACCTTTTCAAACTTGGAGCAGCCTGGAGACTCCTCCGTGAACAAACACAGGGTTTTGTCTAGACCTCAATTGACCACAGTCTAAAGCTTGAATTTGTATCTAATTTTATTTATTTTTTTCAAGAGTTTGATCTCGAAGGCCTGTTTTGCACACCAATTATTATTATTTTTTCTTACCTTTTTGCTTTTTAACTACATTAGGTGCTGGCCTTACCCTACACGTGGACATATTCTTAAGGCTGGTATCCGATGGTAGATTTAAGTGTTGTATCTGATAATTAAAATTAAATAAATTGTGACCGAGTATTTTTACATTCTAAACCACTAATGAAAGCAGAACATTTGGAAATTAAAGCAATACCCCTAACGTACTGACTATGTAGATTTAAAATTCAAGCTTTGGCATAACCTTGGGTTTCTTTGTCAGACTTGCTTGATGAAGAAACCTTATTTGGAAAGGAAAAACAAAGCATTAAAAAGTTTTAACAGTTTGTTAGAAGTATGAGCTTCAGTGGTTCTGCCACATCATGAATCAGTGATTTTGTTAATTTAACTGAACTGCAGAGCTTACAAGTGAAATAATACAAAATTACTCATGAACATTAGCCAGAGCTGTGTGAAGATGCTATGCAAAGATGTTTATTTCGAGTACACCCTTTCACCATTCTAACCTATGTAATATTTGCAACATCAAGATTTAGATTTTTTTTTATTTTATGTGCCTATGATGGCTTACTGTACATTATTTTTTTTTAACTTGTTATATTGTCTTCCTAAATCTACTAATATTGTGTATATATTATACAGTATATGTGTGCAGTATAACGATCATCGTTTTTTTAACAGGAAACATTCCTAAAATGTATCAACTGATTATGTAACTTTAAGACTGTCGTACTGTCCTTTTTTATTTTTAGGTTTGTATCCTCTTTAATTCATCATTGTGATGTCTTCATAATTTACGACAGCTGCGGATTTTTTATTTTCTTTCTTCTAAATGGAGGCAAATGTTTTCTCTTTTAAGTCATTTAGAAAACATGCTTAAAATGTTAAACTCCACTTTAGCAACGTGTACATAATACTGTGTTCTGCAGCCCAACAAAATTGAATAAAGCGGTGATCTTTATTAAAACTGTTGAATTTTTTTATTATTTTTAATTAGACTATATTAATTGCCGTTTCCTTTTATAAGGCCTATAGAAATTTTTCTAGCTTGAGATGGTCACATGAACATGTCTGTAGCTATTTTGGCCATGTAGCGTATTCCTTCAGGTTTTAACTTTGTTGTTAAACTTACCAGTTTGGTGAATTTCATGCAAAAATGGCAGTCCATGTAAAAATTCTATGCAGTCAAGGCCGTGCGCAATAAGTAATCCCTCAGTTCCAGGTTTATTATATATTTTAATGCGATTTTTAGAATTTTTTTTTTCTCTCTAAATGTTCAGTGATTATTTAGCTTTTCTCTAAAATCAAAATTTGTTCCTGGTAGACTGTTTTTCAGATTAAACCAATACATAGTTAATTTCTGTAACTCCTGAATGGTAGTGCAATTTATCTGTCTTCTCCTCCCATGCTGAGGACAAGTGAGTATAGGAAAAAGTTAGCCATCTTTCTAAATTAGGTGAAAGTTCCTGTGTTTTGTAGCAGAGGATTGTTTTCCTACATGGCTAATGTTCTAGAGAACGCCAGTAAATGTGAAAATATTGCCTATTATGTCTGGACAATTGAATTCCATTATGATGTCTTCAAAAGTCTCCAGTTACTTATTATCCTTAAACCCAAATTATCTGAATCCCAGCTCTCATCAAAGGGGAAAATTAAATCGATTGGGCATGTAATGACTGCGCTGACATTTATGTAATATAGCTAAATAAAAATCCTACCGGCTATGACTTTTGTCAAGTTGATCATATTTAAATGAAAGCTCTCAAGGCTACAGATCTTTAAATGGAAAAATAAAAAAGCTTTAGTTTATTTACTGTATTAATATGAATGTGTTAACAAAAAATAATTGCTCTTCCAAAGTGATGTTTTGCTCTATTTTTTTGACAAGTAAACTAAGGCTATGTACAGTATATATTGTTAATAAAATCCACGTAATCTGGAAAGTTAGAACTTTGTTTAACCTCTTGACTTGTGCCAGAGAAAAAGCTGCTAGTGTGTTTTTTTTTTTTTTTCAAACAGTAATTGAATTTTATTTGGCTATAAATTTTCTACCTTTTTATTACCTGAAATTGGATGAGTCATAACAGTGTATTAACATGCAAAAATGAAGAAAATTGTTCCTAATAAGTTATTATATTTTTATGAGTTGGCTCTGCTATTTAAGTAGGAAGAGCTAGACTTTTCAGTCTCAGTCTGCATTGGTGGATAGTTGAATTGTACACGAATGCAATTTTTTGGTTTAAAAGCATCTTCTCTAGTATATAAAAAGCTTGATCCATTTTTTAACAAACTTGTTTGTTCAATACATTTCAAAAAATTTGCCTTCACCAAAAAAATTTGCATGCAAGTACATTTATTGTAATTGTTTGAACACCAGAACTACTCTGAATCCAGATATGATCTCTAGGTTTTCTATCATGTGACAATGTATGGATCTGCCCCAAGGGAACTACAAATCACAGCATGTTCACCACAAGCAAATTATACCACTAGGCAACACTCGTCATTGAGGTATTTTTCGTTAATAAGAAAACTGCTAAATGCATATCAACAAGTAGCCACACAACCCACAATTTCTTTTACTACAAACTGTTTTTGTGTACAATAAAATGGGCATTTATTTAAAATATCTATGCTTTTTATAAGCTGAATGCTAGCTTTCTGGAAACATTTTATTCTCCAGGAAAAGAAAACGTAGTTTAACGTTTAAGCTCTGTTTAACAACTAAATTGACTATATAGTTGTCCTTGTCATTACAAAATGCAACATCTTTCTGCGAAAAAAAAATACGGTTTCTTGAGGCCCTGTAGCTTTTACATGAAGAATTGTTAAAAAAAAAAAAAAAAAAAAAAATCCTTTTGCAGCTACTTGCCCTTCCCAGTCATAACAGAGCAGCATTTGAATTTAGATTAAAAACAAAAACAAAAAAAAACCACACCCATTAATCATTAGATTTCCTCATGCTTCCTGTTTGGAAGTCATACGCTTGGGCCAAACCATTGACCCTCTTGTTGTAAACAGTATTGCCATAATACTGTGCTCTGGGTCTCCAGCCTCCTGAGGATTCTAGAAGATTAAACAAAAAAACAGTGCTAAAGTTATAAGTGCATAAAATTCCAACAACTAACTGCTGTTAAAGTGCAAAGGTGCAATCAATAGAAATTCCAAAATTAAATCATCAATTATTAATGGACAAAGGTGCAATTATTAATGCATATATAGATCCAAATATCAAAAAAGTTAATTGCATTAAGTGCTGAAATATATGTATATGCAGTCCATTAATGACCAATAAAGTGCCATCACAGAACATCCAAAGTGCATGATCCTCCAAAAAATGCCATATGTTCAAAAAAGGGAAATATAGACTCCACCACCAGATAGTAGTAGTTACACCTCCTTGCCAGAATAGTTGGACCATAGATTATAATGATCAGACACGCATGTGGTAAATCTCCTAGATCAGCTTCCAATTGTAAGTGGAACGCAGACTGTATGGATTAAGAAAAAGGACAAGAGAATGTGTAGATGGAAGTAATCTAGAAGATTACTGAATGTATCTGATGGTGGGTTTTATAGGCTAGCTGTCAATTTGTTTTACTAAATGTAACAAAAGTTTTTTAGCTCATGAGTACCCTGCATTTTAAATTTCCATGGAGGCCTTGTGTCTTGTTTGCTATATCGCCTTCAAGTCTAAGCCTGCAGAAATGCACACCAAGGATTCCCATGTTGCCAGGACCAACTTTTCTGTTATTTGCAGCTAAGACGTTTACACAAGTGACAGAAGGCTGTGGTTCTTAGAAGCATCATGAAGAGCCTGAGGACTTGACTGTAATGGTTAATAATGGGTGGACTTTCTCAATCCTTGACTAGAGTTGCTCTTTAGCTTACAAGTTGGAAAGGAAATGCCTCCCTGCAGCTTATGTAATTTTTCCATCTTAGGACTGTACTGTATTTTTACTGACGACTGGTTTGCATTCCTCTACTTGTAGCAAATTGGAAAGAAAATGACACAATTTCCTGCCCTTTCTCTTTGAATTTCTTATTTCTTTTATCTTGCGTGTTCATCTGAGAAATTAAGGCAATGTGACGGGTACAGTCGGCAGCTCAATGACATAAAGTAAAGCAGGAGCTGTAGCACAGATTTGCGAGGTGTGGTAATGCTGACATTTTAATTGCTGTAGTGTCAGCACTGTCCAGCTGTACTGTTCATCAGCTTGTATATGTGTATACCCAAGAATTGGGAAAACCGTAAAATATAGTTTAAAAAACTCTTGCCACTTTGGATGTTGTTGGGTGAGTGAGGGGGGGGGGGGCGGTTAAAATAGCTGTGTTTTTTTTTTTTTTCGCTATCTACTTTAGAGAGATTTTGTTTTAAATTCTGTCATGTAGACGTCACAAGAAGTGAGACGATAGCTTTCGAAAGTGAGGGAAATCTCTTCTTAGCCCATTGTAACAGGAACAAGTACAGCTGTATTGAAAGATTTTCCCTCTATTCCAACTGTGGTGGTGCCTGCTATAGCCGGCAACACCGATCATTGTATTGAATAGCAGGGAAAGCTCCCTGTAGTCAGAATACAATACCATAAGATTTTGAAATTACCCTCTGATTTAGCCTTGGTGACATTCGTACTCGGGACAGTTGAGCCTGTTACACACTGAGTTTTGCTGGGTTGCACGGAAACAAAACTTTCAGCTCCGGACGGAGCCACTGCACCAATGATCCAATGTTAGTATAGCTGAGCTGTTCAGTTCTGACAAGGGATTGGCACCCTCCGCCAGAACACTTCGGTCAGCGCTCTCAGGCATTGGCTGAGAGCGCTGATCGGGAGCTGGTCGGCTGCTGATATTCCAGCATGCTCGTCCGACAGAAATCGGCCAAATGGCCAGCTTCTATTGGACCGGCTCCCATACACACGGGTCGAATGTCAGCCATTTTTTTTTTTATTGTACAGAGCTTTAGAGTGTGCCAATCTCCCTAATGTAGGCACAAATAGCAATAAAGGCCTGACAGTGGTTCTGGCCACTCAGCACCCTATCCAGATCTAAAAAAAGTTTTGCTTTCAGTTATACTTTTAAAAGTGTGTTTGTTTTAGGTGCTCAAAAAGAAAGCAAGTGGGGAAAAAATAAATGCCAAGTTGTGTGTGAAATAACCAGATAACACTACAGATAAATTTTAAACGGAGCTTGTTCTCACCATAAAGCATATACAGAGACCTGCTTTTATTACATCATGTATTGCCATACATTTTTAAAGGAAGTGTTTATAGAAAATTAGACATCAATGCTTCGGAAATGCAACATGCAGGGCTTTAGTTTCCCCAAATGCATTGCAGCGTAACTAATTGGTGCATTTCCCAGTATCCATGGGTTTTTGGTTATTTTGCTAAATTTCCATGACTTAAGCCAGCCATACAGCTAGTTCAGCAGGATCCAGCTGAATTCTGATCCATATATAGGCAGGCTGATTGATCTATTAATCGACTTGTGCACATGTCTGTCGCGTTTTTCCCAAACAATCAGTGCTGCTGGCTATAGGCGGCAACACTGATTATTGTATTATGGGGAAAGTGCTCCTTGCTTTCAGAATACATTAGAACAGTGGGAGGGATTCCTCCATCCACATGAAATGCCACTGGTTGAACGAAAAAAAAAAATTGCAGGATGTATGGCTGCCTTAGGCCCTTATGAACATAAGTAAGCCTTTTTAGGTCTAACTGTTGCTGGGAAGAGGCAATGGGGGCACCAGAAGTATTGTTCAAAGCAAACACTGCACTTCTGTAGTTATAATGGATGTTCTATTCTGTTCACATTTTAGATGCAAATGGTGTTTTGCAAAGTTTCTGTGGTACAGTTCCTTGAAAAAGTATTGAAAAATATTCATACCACTTGAAATTTCCCAAATTTTTTTCATGTTACAACCAAAAACGTAAATGTATTTTATTGAGATTTTATGTGATGGACCAACACAAACTGGCACATATAATTGTAAAGTGGAAGGAAAATGATAAATGGTTTTCAAAATGTTTTACATATAAAATATCTGAAAAGTGTGGTGTGCATTTGTATTCAGCCCCCTTTACTCTGATACCCCTAACTAAAATCTAATGGAATCAAATACCTTCAGAAATCAGCTAATTAGTAAATAGAGTCCACTTGTGTGTAATTTTAATCTCCGTATAAATACAGCGGTTCTGTAAACCGTTGAAAATCATCATTGGATTTGATTGACAGCAATGGGAGCCAATGGCTGCGCTGCTATCAATCTATCCAATCAAGAGCTGAGACAACAGGTAGACAGGTAGAGTGCGTCTCCTTCGAGGGAACGAATGGGCACAGGTGAGTAAAAGGGGGGGGGGGGGCTGGTCAGTGTCAGAAGTTTTTTTTCAGACTTTCAGTTCCGGCACCACATGAGGAGGAGGTGAGCAGAGTCAGCTCCCGCAGCACTCCTCACAAAATAATCTTGCAAAGCCTGCTTACACTTCGAGGTGACCCCCCCCCTTTCCGCTTCCTCAAGGGACCATGATGTATCACTTTGTGGAGCGATCCCACAGCCGCTTGGTGTCTTACGCTCTGCAGACAGCGGGAGGCAAGGCGGCGGCCGCTCCCTGCACGTCTGAGACACTGCAGTCTCCAGCGGAACCAGTAATAGCAGGCAACGATCCTGCCTCGCCTGCAGGCATAGCGCAGGCTATAGTCACCCTCCTTGCCCCTACCCTAGCTGCCAGTGTGGACACTGCAGTGCAGAGGGGACTGGAACAGCGCCACATTGAGTTCCAGGTACAGGCTCAAACTCGCAAATTGAATGTGCCCACTGCATTGGCCAATTGGAAGAAAATCGCACCAAACCTCATCCAGGAATTGTCAGATATCTCAACTATGCTGACAAAAATGCCATTATGCTAAAGTTTCGCCTATCCGTTGATGGTGTGAATCTACTGCTACTGGGTGGAAGTAATGAAACAACGCAAGGCCTTTTCTGCTATCTGTTCAGCACTATACAGAAATCAAGTTAAATTCACCCTAGCCTATCCAGCTGTACTGCATGTCCAGTCCCATACAGGAGAACATCTTACTTTTACCTTCCCGGATGACGCTGAGCACTACATCAACCGTACCTCTGGCATTGAAACGGAACACTCTAACTCTACTGATGGCTCTTCTTCAAAATGCACCAAGGCTTCATCTGCTGTGCCATCTCAACAACGCAGCCGATTAAGCCTCCGTATAAACTTGACCGCTTCCATAACTAGGAGGACCGCCCAGGAGTTTGCTGAAAGACTCGAGGAACTTTCGCATTGCTGGAACTACACAGGAGACGGGTTACATTTTCTGTGTTTTGTTCTTTTTCATTAACTTGCTTTGACATTAACCTGCAATGCTGAATATCTAGGTGGTTACCTCTCAGCTCAATGTCGATAGGCAGGTCCCTGCTTCCCTTACGGGTTGAACCCAGTCGCATTTTAAAATTTTTCCCCTGACCCAGCTTTCAGTGGGCCCCTCCCTACCCCTCATCCCTTTCTCTCTATTCCTCTACGGTTGCTCTCCCCCCACCTCCCCCCTGAAGCTCGCTCTTCACCCCTAGGAGAGAAGCAAATGCCTGGCGGGAGCTCTGCATGTAGGTTAACTCTCATGTGGAAAAAGTGAAGTTCAAACTAGGTATTAGGTGGCTCCTCCACCTGACTTTTTTTTTTTTGGCTATGGTTATTTGTTGATCACAATTACCTGTTTCGTAACTGGACCCACAATGTTTTGTTGACTCTTAGATGGAAGGCACAATACCTGACGGGAGCCTTTATTTTAAGATCCTGCACCTCCTATTCTCTTTTGTCACAGACATGGCTCCTCGAACTGATGGGAGTCACCTAAAGTTGTTTCCTGGGCAGAATACACCTTTACTAACAGGGCTCACAATGCTGACCCTAACCTCTTCTGGGAAGCAGGTAAATCCTTCCTAAGAGGATGAATTATATCGTACACTACTCAATTTAAAAGACACTCTTGGCAACAGTATATGAAAGCCAGTGAAGCTCTACGCTTAGCACACGATCACCTAACACTGAACCACACCCCCGATAACATTAGAGCCTGCCAACAGGCCAAACATAGATTTGATCTATGGGCAGAACAGCAAGAAGCAACTAAGACAACTTACTTTACCTTAGATTTTCACAGATTTGGCAACAACACGGGCAAACTATTGGCTAAGTTTTGCTCAGGTCCAAGGAGACCTACCCACATTTCTGCCTTAAATCCTATGGGCTCCCTTGTTACCTCATCCGTGTAAATCCAGTAAACTACTCGCTATTACACGACCCTATACTCTTAAGGACCTGACTGATCAGACCACAGCGGAGGCCTTACTTAGTAAGGTTCACCTACCTAGACTCTATTCCGCTCACCTAGAAGCACTCCATGCTCCCATCTCCTTTAGCAGAAGTTTTTTCACTTTAATGCATAGGATGCATTAAGGTGAAAAAACACGTGGGTTTACTACCCCCCTAAGCTTTGTCAATAAAACCTAGAAGTTGATTGATTTACCATACACAGCTGCACTAGATTCTGTGTGCACACGCTTTTAGTAAATTTCCCTCTTTGAGTACACAGGCAAAAAGCACAGGAGAGCACTGGATTTCTGACAAGATCAACAGCATATTTTTTTTTTTTTTTGCGATTATCAAGCAGATATTTCAAATAATTTGAATGGTATTTTTTAGCAAACCAAGTAGAAACATAAGTGCTATTCTTGAGCAATCCTTGCGGTGCCAACAGAGAAAGGCATTAATCAGAAAACTACTCATGCTGATTGCCTTTCCAGCAATTTGAAACTGTGTGCTAAGAAGGAATTACTTGCTTTATATGCCAGACCATATTGAAATCCATTGTGACATCCTGACATGGGCTGTCATTGTAAATAAGATAATAACATATCCATATATTAAAGGTTATGGAGGTTATACCCCATAGCAGACCCATGACACTGGAGGCTTCTCTTAATAACTGTTGTAGCCAGTAGCAATAACCTGTAACCTGTGCTCAGCAGTTTCTTTTGTCGCATTCACTGTGACGGTACAATGCAGTCTTCTCACCCCCTGACAAAGCACGGAGACCTCTTTTTGTACTCAAATTGCTGTAACTAGTTTATAAAAAAGCAAACAAAAGGTTTCAGATTCTAGCCACTTCAAAACCGCAGTACGTCTATTGACGGCCTGGGGTTTCGGTGGTTATATCTAAATGATGCCTGAGTCCACAGACATCATTTAGATATTGCCGTTTTCAGCCGGCGATTCCCTACACCATAAGAACGATCATAGCGGCTGTTCCGCCGCTTGATCGTTCTTACGGGCGGCGGGAGGGGACGCCCTCCCGCCGCCCTCCGGTGCTTCTACCGACTCACCGTTTCCATCGGTGAGTCGGTCACAGGATCCGCCGGCCCCAGGATGTGATCATAGAGATTTCCGGTGGACTAGATTGTCCCCGGAGTCTCTATGATCGTTCGGAGGCCGGGCGCGATGTTATGACGTCACGCCCGGCCTCGTTATTCAAATTAACGGCGCCAATCTGGCTAGGAAGCCAGGATCGTTTTTTTTTTTTTTTTTTGTTTTTATTCTGCCCAGCCTAGAGGTGAGATATGGGGTCTTATTGACCCCATATTTCACTGTAAATAGGTCCGATCGTGCCATATTCCTATTACAAGGGATGTTTACATTCCTTGTAATAGGAATAAAAGTCATCAATTTTTTTTTTTTTTTTTTAAGTGTAAAACTAAAAAAATAAAAATAAAATTAACAATAAAAAAGAAAAAAAAAATTTTTTAAGCGCCCCTGTCCCCGTGAGCTCGCACACAGAAGCGAACGCATACGTAAGTCCCGCCCACATATGAAAACGGTGTTCAAACCACACATGTGAGGTATCGCCACGAACGTTGGAGCGAGAGCAATAATTCTAGCCCTAGACCTCCTCTGTAACCCAAAACATGTAACCAGTAAAAAATTTTAAAGCGTCGCCTATGGGGATTTTTAAATACCAAAGTTTAGCGCCATTCCACGAGCGCGTGCAATTTTGAAGCGTGACATGTTGGGTATCTATTTACTCGGCGTATCCTCCTCTTTCACATTATGCAAAAAAATTGGGCTAACTTTACTGATTTGTTTTTTTTTTAGCATGAAACTGTTTTTTTTTCTGAAAAAAACGCGTTCGAAAAATTGCTGCGCAAATACCGTGCGAGATAAAAAGTTGCAATGACCGCCATTGTATTCTCTAGGGTCTTTGCTAAAAAAACATATATAATTTTTGGGGGTTCTATGTAATTTTCTAGCAAAAAATTAGGAATTTTACATGTAGGAGAGAAATGTCAGAATTGGCCTGGGCAGGAAGTGGCTAGACACCTGATTATAAACATATATATATATATATATATATATATATATATATATATATATATATATATATATATATATATATATATATATATATATATATATATATATATATATATATATATATAAAATATTAGTTATGACTTTTTCAGTATTATGCTCTACCAATAACCATATTGTTTTAGGCTACATGTACAGTGGGCTTTTTTGGAGTTATGATTAAACAAATTCTTTGTGAAACGTGTTAACCATGCTGCTGTCTTTGTATCATGGGTCTCTGATGTCCTTTTTCTGTCAAGCTTTTATACAATAAAGCCATTTTTTTTCTCAAGTTGGGCGTGCGGTCAACCCTCCTTTTGACATCCTTTGCTATGCCTAGGTCAGGGACTGGTTCGGCACCTTGTGATTCAGAAAGGGGATTATATTATATGTTTCACCTTGAGTGGTCGCCTGAAGTCTGAGCCAGTCCAGGCTCCATATGGTTGGGATCCACCCAGAACTCTGGATCAGCAACTGGCTCAGCCTCTCAGTGAGCTGCTGAGAGCCTGACCAAGCTGTTCCTTTCCCCTTCCACAGCCTGGCACTCCATTGGGAGCAGAGGGGGAGAGCAGACAATGGTGACAGACAGCGAACAGCTCTTTGCTCACAGAGCACTGAGAATCTGTGGTGTTTGATCACTCAGTTCTCTTGGTTAGAGACGGAGGGGGACAGATGCTTCATCCACCTAGGTAAGTATGAGTCTTAAAAAAAAAAAAAAAAAAAAAAAAAATGCTATATTTCTCTTTTAGGAAGCTTATGCAGGTGGTTGAACCCTTTCTCTTTATCAGCTTTAGTTGAAGCTGAAGTTTAATCTGCTTACGTTTGTGGTCCAGTGACATCATCACTGGTTTTCTATGGCTCTCTATGCAACTCAGATAGATAGTGGCTGGTGGGAGGGTCCTGTAGGGTGCTGTACATAGCTTACCAAAAACATCACGGCATCCTGCCTCAGTACTTCTTTCAAGAGCCCTCAGCTCCTGATGCAAACAGTGTGGTTGTACAAATACAAACATGCCTTGATACATGAATGTTGTAAAAGACAGCATTCGTAAGCAGACTGCATATGCATGTAGACAACCTTGGGTCAAACCAACAGGTAATGAAATTGATGGGGATGGTCAGACTGAGAAGGAAGTAGGGGAGGGGGGGAGTCAGATGATGCTGGATGTCCTTCAGTCCATAAAAAGGGTGGGCTCTATCTGGTGTGACAAACAGCCCCTGTCAGTTATGGAGTATATCTGCCACAGAATTTTGCGGTTCTTAGACCCCTTTCACACTGGCGCCGTATTGGTGTTAAATCTCTGCTCATTTTAGTGGTGCTTTAGTGCTGTTTAAGCAGAGCTTTTTGGCCACTAGCGGGGTTAAACACAAAGAAGAGGTTTAAAACTATCATTTTGTGGCGCTTTTAAGGTGCTTTGAAAGCACTGCCCATTCATTTCAATGGGCAGGGGTGTTTTGGGCAACCTGTCCGAAAGATGCTGCTTGCAGGACTTTTTTTTTTTTTCTCATCCCGCAAGTGCACCACCTAAGTGTGAAAAGTTGCACTGACATGAATGAGAGGCATTTTTCAGGCGCTTAGCAGAGGCTGTTTCCAGCGCTAAAGCGCCTGAAAGCCGCCCCAGAGTGTAAAGGGTCTTAAACTGAATGGGTGGCAGTGAGAGGTCTGGAAGCAGCAAGGGGTTAAGCACTGGCCACACTGTGGGGTACACACCTGGGGTACAATTTGTGTTAATCATTGTGGGTGCTGGAGGAGGAGAAGCAGGCTGTCGGGGAACATGACTGGACTAGACCCAGTGCGGTTTGTTAGCCAGCAGGCTTACATTTTGCTTGACTTTTATTTTTGGGACTGTGTTTTCTACCCCTGTATGGGAATTCTTTCTGTTACTGTACACTTTGACCCAAATAAACACAGGCAGGAAACCCTCAACCTTACACATGGCTCTCCCACCTTGAAGCTGAACCCCACAATGGCTTCTTGCAGCTTTTTAAAGCTTTTTAAAGTTAAAGCTAGCATTCAGCCTATCTAATCCTCTTTTTTATTAATAAAATATTTATATTACGAGCCCTTTTTTTTGTCACATGTCAGTATCTTTTACATTTATAGCTATTAGCGCTTACAGGTAATTATGCTGGTAAAAAGCCCCACCTTGGGGACACTTTTTCTTTCTTTTTTGTAACATACCAGGGGTGATCAGCGCCCTCTGACCCTGCTTTCGGGGTGTTATCGTTCCTTTTTTGTCTAGCATTCAGCTTTAATCCCCTTTCTACATAGGTATGTTTATAAATGTCCTGCTAGTCTAGGGATTAAAGCGGAGGTCCGCCAAAATTAATTAATTTTTTTTTTAAAGTCCGCTACAAATACTGCAGCTGCTGACTTTTAAAATAGGGACACTTACTTGTCCAGGGTTCCGGCAATGTCCTCACCCGAAGCCGATCTGTCCCTCGGGTCTCAGGTGGAGGCGCCGCCATCTTCAGTAAGGAAATCAGGAAGTGAAGCCTTGTGGCTTCACAGCCTGGTTCCCTACTGCGCATGCGTGAGTTGCGCTGCACGTCCTCCCAGGACCCTGCTGTTAAAAATTTAGCTGGAGTATTAGTTTATCTAAATCTGCTAGTACATCTAACAATCCCCTCCCCCCAGACTAACAAAGCTGCTGTCCAAATGTGCCCTTGTGCTCCTTCATCCAGAGTGGGGGCACGCAAAAAAAAAAGTAATGTGCCCACCACATCGAATGATTAGTAAGCTGCAATGTATTATATCTTTGTTTTTTTGGGTTTAATTGCTGCATTAGTTTCATTGTGTATTTATGGATAAAGTGACATTTTGCATTGTAGCCTTTTTATAAATGCAGTATATGAAATTTTAAGTTGTACTTCAATTTTATTTATTTAAAGAAAAGTGTATCTAAACTAGAGCTGCACGATTAATCGTTAAGAATCTTTATCACAATTTTTTTTTCCCCGCTGCGATCTTGACAAAGTATATCCTGATCCTTTCTATGCAGAGAATTCTCTCTGCTCTGCTGAAGCCGACAGTCGTCAAAAGATGCCGGAAGTCCATTCCAAAAAATGCTTCTAAATTCAACTGCCTAGAAAAGGATTATAAGCGACCCTGTGTACATGTACTGATAAGATAACATAGAGGAGAATTCGGGGGCAGTTGAAAAAAAACTCCGAACTGCTCCTAAACGTCCGTTTACCAGCAGCAGTGTAGATGGAGCCTTATGGCTTAAGTGGTTAAACTGCCCTCATTTGCAGACTGAAGTGCATCCCTTTGATCTAGATCAGGGGTCTCAAACAGGTGGCCCTCCAGCTGTTGCTAAACTACAAGTCCCATGAGGCATTGCAAAGCTGGCAGTTACAAACATGACTCCCATAGGCAGAAGCATGATGGGAATTGTAGTTTCGCAACAGCTGGAGGGCCGGCAGTTTGAGACCCCTGATCTAGATAAACAGAAAGATACAATGTTTCATTTTAACTTCAGCTGTTGTTGGCAGGGTTTTTTTTTTTTTTTTTGACAGCTGTGAGCAGAGAACTGCTGTACATTTGTTACATGAATGGTGGAAATGCTGAAAAAGATCATATGGGGGGGGGTTCAGCTCTAGTTCCATTGCTCACCAAACACTCTCATAGCCCGCTAAAGTATTAGTAGTTTACATGGTGCAGAATTATATCAAAAGAAGCTGCAGTTCCTCCAAGAGACATGTCTGAAGCTTGTTGAATTGGTCTCCAGTAATTGTATATAAATGAGGATTAAAGTATTTAATTATTAAAATTACATATACGGTTTTAAATAAGAGTAATTTCAATAGTCTTTTATTAAATATTTTGAATTAGAATAATAGGTAATGATGCAGCCATGAAAGTCTTTGTTCAAACGCTTCCTATTTTAGGGTGGCCGCACTCTGTTCCGGTCTTCACTATACTTTCTTAATCCAGTATCGGTACGCCTACCTATTCTGTATAACAAAAGATCGGTATACTTGCCATTTTTTAATCCGGTTCTGTCACGTGATTCTGCAGCTCCAACTCACTTTTGTAAAGGAGCACTCAACAGCTGCGAATTCTGGGAGTCATGACATCACTTAAAGATCACGTGGCCCATCTGCTGCTTACGCTGCCTCTCCCCTGCAGCAGCCGCTCACTGACACAGGAGAGACTAAGCTGCAGGCTCATGTAACTGGAGCGGATTAGAAACAGATAAGTATGTGGTCCTGCCCGAAGGTCCAACTTTTCTGGATCAAGATATTCAGTCTTGTCTACTCATTGACGGGGCAGAATATCCAGAGGCACCAAAACAGCACTGTACACTGACCTGTTGGAGGAGATTCCCAGACATCTTGGAACTCTCTCTATTTTTTTTTTTTTTCTAGCAGCTAAAATAATAGCCTGAGCATGGATATCGCCCGTTATCAATGTCATGGTGAAACACAAAATTTCCTTGATTATGGTTGATGGAAAAACTGACCAGTATCCATCAAGACAAACAAGCTAAGTTCGAAAACGTGTGGAACCCATGGATTGCGTACCTTCAAGGTACTCGATCATATCATGGATGGGGGTCCGAGCCAAGGGGACAAACCCTGAATTGTTTCCCTTTCTTTCCCTCTTCTACCCTTTTTCTTTCTTATTGTTTTTGTTATGCTTTAATAATTTTATGTAAAAGATGCTGACGGCACAATAAAGCTTACCTAATCTTTATACTCCCTTAGAAGTGAGGTTTTGGGATGTGAAAAGCCTGGTTTAATCCCTGGTAATAATGTACCACCACCTCCATGTACTTGAGCTAAGTGGGACCTGTAGTTCCTTGCAATGTAACTTTATAATCATTTTCATTTTTTATTTCTCTTTTGTAATCGGTTGCTGACTTATGGGCTGATATAAGGTTGCTATGATAGGGCCTCAACACTAGGCCAAGGTTAACTGCATTTTGGTTATTGTGATTTTTGATTTTGCCTTTGCTCAATGGGAAAGAAGCCTCCACTTTTTGATATTTTTCTTTAAAGCGGAGTTCCACCCAAAACGGGCACTTCCGTTCATTGTACTCCCATTACCCCCCCCCCCCCCCCCCCGGTGGCACAATTGGCACCTTTTGGGGGAGGGGGGATAGGATACCTGTCTTTCGCAGGCATCCTTTTCCACTTCTGGGAGACTCAGCCACGGGTGTTGACCTCACCGCCCGGGCTCCCTCCGCCTTCCCCAGCCACCGGGTCACTAGGAGAGGGGAGCAGAGCCTCGCGCATTTTCAGTAGGGTTCCCGGTGTGAAGCCGTAAGGCTTCACTGACGGTTTCACTTACTCGCAATGGAGACGTCATGCACCCGACAGTTGATGAAAACCTCAGCTGCGGTGCCGACATCTATGGACCTCCAGGACAGGTAAGTGTCCTATTGTTAAGTCAGCAGCTGCAGTATGTGCATCTGCTTTTACTTTTTACAGCGGTGGGTGGACCTCTGCTTTAACATTGTTAATGCTTTTGTATTATGTACAAAAATTTGAAATATAAATTATTGGAAAAGAAAAGGGATTAGTACACAGGTCCTTTTTCATACACGGTGTATGGGGGGTTGTTCTTAATAATAGTGCGTTAGGCCTATCTTCTACTTTAAAATGGTTGTAAAGGCTACAGGTTATTTACCTTATTGTATTCTTTGCATTAAAGTGATACAAAAGTAAAAATTTTTAAAATGACAAACATGTTATATGTACCTGCTCTGTGTAGAGCTTTTGCATAGAGCAGCCCAGATCCTCCTCTTCTCGAGTACCTGGCTGGAGCTCCTGGCTTCTCTCTCCTGCCCCCACAGCAAGCAGCTTGCTATGAGGGCACCTGTGCCGAGCCACTGCTCGATGTGTTCTTTCAGACACTGAGCCATGATTCAGCCCCGCCCCCTCTCTCCTCATTGGCTCACTGACTTTGATTTATTATGACACCCCACTGCTCTCTCAGCCAATGAGGAAGGCGCTTCCCAGGCAGTCAAGACTCTCTCGTGCAACATTGCTGGATTGAGATGGGGCTCGGGTAAGAGGGGGGCTGCTGCACAGGTTTATCTTAATGCATAAAAGGTAAAAAAACCTTTTAGGGGAAGCTTCCCCCTTCCACCCTTAACCACTACAATACAGGGCACTTTAGCCCCCTTCCTTCCCAGCCCAATTTTCAGCTTTCATCGCTCTAGCGCTTTCAGTGACAATTGCGCGGTCATGCTACACTGTACCCAAATTAAATTGTTATCATGTTGTTCGCACAAATAGAGCTTTATTTTGGTGTTATTTATTCACGACTCCGTTTTTTATTTTTTGCGATATAAGCGCAAAAAAGCGGAAATTTTGGAAAAAAAAGCAATATTTTTCTTTTTTCTATTTTAAAAGAAATCCAATAAAATCAAATTTTGTCATAAATTTAAGCCAAAATGTATTCTGCTACATGTTTTTGGTAAAAAAAAAATCTGTTAAGTGTATAATAATTGGTTTGTGTGATCACGGACATATGTACGCAAATGATCATGTACATATGTGTGCAGGTGATCACGTACATATGTGTGCAGATAATCATTGGGACATGTGATTTTAGTGGTACATATGTGGGGGACATGTTTTTATTATTAGGGACATGTGTTTTTATTATTTGGGAACATGTGTGTTTTGGGGACATATGTGGGGACTGTGTGTTTACACTGTGTTGTGTGTTGTGTGTTTACACTACACTGATGATCAGTGAGTAAAAAGCTGTAAAAAACAGCTCATACTCACTGATCATCAGCCGGCTGCAGCGTTCTGCTCTCCTCTCCTCAGCGATGACTTCCGTGTGAGGAGAGGAGAGCCGATTGCCTAGCAACCGGCTGTTTGTTTACATCACATGACGGCCGTGATTGGACACGGCCGTCATGTGATCAGGAGGGCCAATCACAGAGCCCTCCTGCCGATCTGAGATGTGCCGTGTCTGGGTGACACGAGCACATCGGGATCGCGCCACTGCGCGGGCACGCGCGATCCTGCTACTTCTGAAGGACGTTCCTGAATGTCCTATCAGGAGTAGACGGCTCCCACCCGGCCGTATATATGCATTGGCCGGGTAAGAAGTGGTTAAAAACGTACCTGAGCCCAATCTCAATCTAGCTCTTTTTCGACTCAGTGAGAGCAGCGTGAACCATTGGCTCCTGCTAATGCCAATCAAATCCAGTGATGAGGGGAAAGGGGCAAAGCCTCACTGTGTGTCTCCATCTGTGCACACAGTGCAGCTCGGGATGGAGCCCACAGGAGTGCACCCCCTAGTAAGCGGCTTACTAGCAGGGTACTTGTCATAGGGGAGGAGACATGAGCACCAATGGGAAACCCCAGAAGAGGAGGATCAAGGCAGCTCTGTACAAAACTATTGCACAGAGCAGGTAAGTATAATATGTTTGTTTAAAAAAATAAAATAATACTTTACAATCACTTTAGACCCTGATGAAGGGTGACCTTTTGAAGCCACAGAACATGTTCTCTTTTTTTGAACATTGCACCCCATAGATGAGTCTACACAAGGTTCAGGACATCCTTTGGCCATCACTCTTTGAACTGACTAGAGGAACACAGATTCCAGACAGACTCTACTGTAACAACTACAACACTTTTTCAAACTGATATGAAATGGCAATTTTTATTAACCTATGTGTTAAGCCCCATGCACACGATCAGAAATTTTGCCAGCAAAAGTCGGATGTGAGCTTTTGTGTGTATGCTCCATCCGACTTTTGCTGGCAGAATTCCAGCCAGCAAAAGATTGAGAGCAGGTTCTCTCTTTTTCGGTCGGAAAAAGTTATGATCGTCTGCACAATCGGAAACCTTGAACTTAATTTTCTCGGTTCATCATAATTTTGTATGTCACCCCGTTCTTGACGGTCGAAAGTCCAGAGAACTTTTGTGTGACCGTTTGTATGCAAGCCAAGCTTGAGCGGAATTCCGTCGGAAAAAACATCCAATTTTTTTCCAACTGAAAATCCGCTCGTGTTTACGGGGCATAAGAACACTTGCGCTTATTGGGCTTCTATTTTTATGCTTACAGGGAAGATCTGGAAGACTTCTATAGCGGAAAAATCCAGATTATAAATCAGATTAAATCCTCACATCCAGCACTCACGAAAAATCTAACAGGCTGGTTGATAGATGTATCGGCTTGGGTACAATCAGCCTGCCCATAGATGGATCGAATCTCGGCCAGTCCCTATAAAACCGGCCAAGATTTGATTAATCTATGGCCGGCTTTGGTTACAGAAACATGTAAATTGCGTGACCTCATCGGCACCGCACACCCTCTGTATTGGGAATCCCCACTGATTGGTCCAGCTCCTTCTCATACATACCACGTTCTCCATTCAGTCAGACTGAAAGACAGTATTCCGTCTTTGGGTTTTACTTTACCCAATATAGGTGCAATCCCAAATGTGCACTAAACCTATTTCAAGAGTTAATGCTAGAAATTCATTCAACTTATATTATGGGAATTTAATAAATTGTAATCACAAAACAAAGCCTTGAAGCAATGGTGGCTTTGCAGCCCTTGTAGAACATGGGGAAAAAAAGTGCAAATTACAGTTACAGATACCATACAAGGTACTGGGCACCGAAAATCCAAATATTTTATGTACTTTGTTGGATTTACCAATTCTCTGTCTCCCTTGTGTCTTGCCCTGTATACTCTTAATTTTGAGACATTTTACATTGTTGATATAATCAGTATGTTATTGCCCCTGCCTAACATCCTTCAAGCCTGCAAAAAAAAAAGTGTTAAAAAATTATAGCTGTGTGACTTTGACATTACTAAACATAGTCCCATAAGAGTATTAGGTTTGAGTGGCGTTTCACATGTGATGTACTGGCTTTTAAATTGTTGGGGGGCTAATTAGACTGGAATTGTTTCTGTATGCCATCACCAGTAGAAAAAAAACAGTTGTCGTGAAGGATCAGCGGCTTGTTGAGAACAGACAGAACAAATTGACGGGCGAAGGTTTGCAAGGAGGTAGTCCTATGTATGGAGAAGGAAACCATAGCCTGTCTGTGTTGCGGACATTGTGTCACCTCTACCAGACCTCTGTCCTGGCAGCATCAATAACTACTGACGCCTTTACTGACAGTTAAAATATCTGGGAATAAATTATTCAGAAAAAAACTTTTTTTGTGTGTGTGTGTTTTTTCTTTTTCAGTTTATTATGGCAGTAATTTGTGTTTAGATGGTGCTGAACTTGACAGACAGATCTTATTGCATGTGACTTTTTCAGGGAGCTTGAGTTGTGATGGCGTCACCTAGTGATAATATAACAATTTTCATGCCATGTAAAAGCGACGAGGCTGAAGATAAATACAATTTACATGTTTCTAAACCCAAGTTGACTTCTGATGACTAAAGTTGGTGGTTGTGGTATATATTTCAGTTTTTAATTACACACGTGTCTACTGTGAAATATATGGGCTTGTATTTACAAGACGGTGGCTGCAAACCATTTCTCCTCTGGGTAGCGCTTTCTTTTTTTCTTCCTGATCAAGTGTGAAGGCGTTTGCTTTATTTTTTTTTATTAGAGACTATGATGGAGAAAAAAATGCAACCACCAGTTCAACCAATTGGACTCCATATTGTACTGATTCCTCTTGTATTTTATATGGAGCTTAACAGTTCCAAGGGTGGCTGAATTTCTTTTCACTTTTCAGGCTTGGGAACCTTTTCAGAGAGTACAGAAAATATTGATCTTGACAGAAAAGCAGTGCCTTAGTCCCTTCCCATGAGCTTAGGGCTAGCCATACATGCTAAACAGCGTGGCTAGAGGAATATTCACTGCCAGCTATTGTATGTAGGCAGCACCAGTACCCACAGCTGCCTATTTTTTAAAGTCTAGTACACACTATTTTTTTCTGTTTTTTTTTTTTTGTTCAACCCAGCAGGCTGAACAAAATAAAACTGAAGAGCTCGGGAGGAGATCCTGTACTTACTATGCAATGTTACTACAGCAATCTCCCCGCTAGGCTATTGTGTTTTGACGGAACACACTGGTCAATGACTGAGAGCGCTAATCGGATGCCGACCAGCAGACCTTTATCGGTCATGCCCCGTTGACCGAAGCCGAACCGGCTGCTGTACATACGGGGCCGAATTTTGGCCAATTTCTATTGAACCGGCTGATTCCATCTAATATTCAGCTCGTGTGTATGAGGCTTAACGGCGATTGTATATGATGGGTACAGCGGAGAGAAAAAAACGACTTAAAGGGACTGGAAATGTGTGATTCATAGAATTTCTACGTAAAAATAAATGGGAAAAAACCTGAAAAAAGGCATCCATTACATTTAATGCGCATTGACATCCAGAGAGAGTAGGAGACCACAGCATCATAGGCTCTTAACTATTACCCTTCAAATGCTCCCTGTTTGTACATGCACACATTTCAGAATGTTTTGGTGAATCTATGGAAGCATATCTGATTGTGATAAGTCGCCTGTTAGTGCCATTATTTCTACTCGGGAAAGTGAACACGTAGCTAACTATGGATATTCATGTGTTTACGTATTCTTTACAAACCGTAAATAAGATTAAGACAAGCCCCCACTGACCTCTGTAGCTGTAGGCATCATGAACAATTCATCCTAATTTCTCAGCAAAAGCACTGACATATTTAATGTTGTAAACCTTCTTTTTTTTTTTTTTTTTAAATAAATAAAAATAAACATGTCATACCTGCTCTGTAATGGAAAACAGAGGAACGCCGCGCTTAAAAAAGAAATTACACAAAAAACTAAAGAAAGAAGCAGCAACCCAAATGTTATACTACATTTGGCATAAGAGAAAAAAGGAGTGGGTTGCGCTACAAAAATAACTAAACTAAAAAAAATTTTCTCAAGTGAAACAACAAAATTTGAACTTAGTGGTGTGTTTGTCGCATGCCAAAAAAGGGTTAGAATGCGACAAAACAGACTATCTAATGAAGATAAAAAATACTAAATCAGTGAAAATAGCAGATACCTCTTAGTGTGGTTATACTCAGAATACCCTTAATGGGAGTGAATAATCAAATAAATGTGAGATAATACAAACAAACCTCTGCTGATAAAACCCAAACGTGTAAAAAGAATATATTACACCAATGATACCCAAAGATTGGAATCGTATTGGGTATCCGAAAATATATATGGTGAAAATAAAAATTACACTAAGTAATATTCATATAAGGTGAACCTGCAAAAAAAACAGTATAACATCCAAAAATCTGTTGTCTTATAACAATATTGAAATAATGTGACATCCAATGGTCCATTAACTCATAACATTAGTGAGACATGAATATGGAAATTGTTTGAGAACATAGTGAGAATGGAACAATGTTCAAAGAGTCCATATACAGTCTCTATTTGCAAAATTTCCCACAGTGAAGTAGTGACAGTAGAGATATCCAACACGAACGTGACTTGTGCTCAGCCTCCACCAATGATATTATTGCCGCTTACCAGAAACGAATGGTTCCTTATTACAGAGAACCATATAAAGCAGTTGACTAATTCCCCAGTCCAGGGCCTACACGGATGAAATGTAAGGGACTTCAGAGCCCGCTCGTCTCTCGATACACTCCCGTTCGTGGATTTACATAGAAGGCAATGAGACTCACAATAGTGTAAAACCCAAAAGTAACTTTAATCGAACGTAAGAGACAAATGCACACTTACAGAAATGACGATTAAAACGATCGTTATAGCAAAACCGAGCCGGCCGGTCTCGGTTAGCGCCCGTTACACCGAAAACATACAACACGAGATGGTGGCGTCAGGACGTCGCTCCTCCTCCCTACGCGTTTCGTCACGATAGGACGTGGTCACGGGGTACGGGCGGCGTCCTGACGCACCGCTTATATAATACAAACATTAAACCATGCCTCGGTTTGACCCCGAGGCCGAGACAGAAAACGCCATATTGGTTTAGGGAAATTAACAATAACTAGTGCTGCCAGAAACGGCCACCACATGAATTACATGGATTTAGCACGCAACTGTTAGGGAAAAATAAAATATAAGTTGAGACTCCATAATTCCGCTGAGGAGAATGTAACCCAAATATACGTTTAATAGAAGAATGTAACCCAAAGTAAACGTTTAATAGAAAATATAAAAATATAAAGATAATTTTTGCCCATAGATATGTGGCAAAAAAATAAAATTAATATAAATGTGGTTGCCCCAAGAAGGATTTCATAAGGAAAAAACCCAAAGAAAGGGGCAACATTTAAACTAAATAAAACAAAAGAGCGAATAATTTAACCACATGTGTATTCTGCTCAATTCCAAGGGCCAAACCATACCTGTACAGCTCTTATACAACAATTTTAAGCTACAAACAACTCTGATGCTCATGTAGCAAAAATAATAAATAAAAAAATAAAAAATATATAAAATAAATATAAAAAAGAGACAAATTGTTTTGTATGCATTACGTCCATAATTACGTCCTAGTCACGGAACCATAAACATATGCATAGACAATACTGACATACATACCATCAGGATATAAAGACCTGAAAAGACCCCTTAAATAAATTTGGCCACATGAAAATATCCAACCTGAAAATCAGACTGTAAATATATCTTATATTAAATAAGTGGCCATAGCACGATTAAAATTAAGTTGTACTATGTCAGTGATTACAATAGGGTAAACTGGGCAATAAACCGAATCCCGCCCAAGGGCTAAGAACTATATGCAGCATAGAGCCATACTTGACTCCCAAAATTGATGCCTAAGTTCGAAAATTCAAAGAACAAAAATATATAAATTAGATTGGAATGACGGAATCATCTCTAATAAACAGGGGGGGTAACAAGGTGCACCATATTTAAGAGTTGTCAATAAAACAATTGACGTCGACATCAATATTTAACCCAAAAGGAGTGTAGCTCTTCAATTTGTGTACCCAGGCCATCTCCAACCTGGAGATACTACGGACCAAGCAACTACCTCTCCAGTTAGGCCTGTATTTGTCTATGCCAAGAAAAAGAGTACCTGAAGGATCCCTATTATGAACAGATAAATAATGCTTGGAGACTGAATGTTTAGTAAAACCTTTCCTGATGTTGCTTATGTGCTCATTAATCCGGACCTGAAGAGGTCTTTTGGTCCGGCCCACATATTGTAGGCCGCACGGACATTGGAGCAAATAAACAACACCTGTAGTGGAACAGGTGATAAAAGAATCTATAGAGAAAGTTTTGGAGGTGCAGGTAGACGAAAAACTGGTGGTTCTTCGCGTAGTACATTTGTTAAGCTGGCACATCTGACATCTTCTACACTGATAGTACCCCTTTAGCTCCGAGAACAGATTTGTTCTCTCTCTCGGGGGGTTTACAACGTTAGGGGCCAGTTTGTCTCTAAGGTTAGGTACACCTTTAAAGACAACCTTTGGTTTGTCAGGTAAGATGGCACCTAAAACCCTATCGTTCTTTAAGATGTGCCAATATTTATTCATAATGTTCTTTACACTAAAATGTTGGCGCGTTGTCCTTGCTCTTTTTGGACTTCCTGCGCCTCCCCCCTCTAGTTCCTCTCAAGTACATTGATTTTTATCTCCAACCCCTAGTACGCTCTATTCCTTCCTATTTGAAGGATACAAGGGATGTCATTAATCTTTTGTCTCAGTATAAACCTAAAGTAGGGATGTGGCTGGTAACAGCCGACGTCACCTCACTCTACACCGTGATACCTCACAATTTGGGTCTAGAGGCTGTTCGTTGTTTCCTTGAAAGGTGGTCTAATCTTCCACAGGAGCAGATTGATTTCATTATGGTTCTTCTAAATTATGCAGCAACACATAATTTTTTTTGGTTTGACGGACGTTTTTATCGTCAGGATAAGGGAGTTGCAATGGGGGCCAAATATGCCCCCAGCTTGGCTAATCTCTTCATGGCCAAGTGGGAGGAGGACGTCATCTATGCCGAACCCAGGTCAGAGGTCATCCTCTGGGTTCGATATATAGATGACGTCCTCCTCCTTTGGGACGGTGACCTACCTGCCCTCTCCGAGTATATGGACTTCTTGAATACTAATGACAGAGGGATACATTTTAGTTATGAAGCGAGCTTAGAACAAATTCATTTTTTGGATCTGGTCATTTCTGCTAAAGAAGATAGGTTTATCACCTCCACCTACTTCAAACCTACGGACAGAAATGCTTACATACCCCGAGACAGCTGCCATCACAAATCATGGCTTAACTCAGTTCCAAAAAGCCAATACCTCAGAATTAAACGCAATTGTTCAGAGGATAGTACTTTTTTGACACAAGCGGATGTCCTCACTAAGAGGTTTTTGGATAAGGGGTATAGTCCTGAATTCCTTAAGGACGCTTTAGGCCAGGTTATTGGCACCAACCGTGATGACTTATTGGAGGCCAGAAAGAACAATCAGGGGGATGTTGGTTCTTACAGAAGTCCCTTTATTACTACCTTCTCGCGCCAACATTTTAGTGTAAAGAACATTATGAATAAATATTGGCACATCTTAAAGAACGATAGGGTTTTAGGTGCCATCTTACCTGACAAACCAAAGGTTGTCTTTAAAGGTGTACCTAACCTTAGAGACAAACTGGCCCCTAACGTTGTAAACCCCCCGAGAGAGAGAACAAATCTGTTCTCGGAGCTAAAGGGGTACTATCAGTGTAGAAGATGTCAGATGTGCCAGCTTAACAAATGTACTACGCGAAGAACCACCAGTTTTTCGTCTACCTGCACCTCCAAAACTTTCTCTATAGATTCTTTTATCACCTGTTCCACTACAGGTGTTGTTTATTTGCTCCAATGTCCGTGCGGCCTACAATATGTGGGCCGGACCAAAAGACCTCTTCAGGTCCGGATTAATGAGCACATAAGCAACATCAGGAAAGGTTTTACTAAACATTCAGTCTCCAAGCATTATTTATCTGTTCATAATAGGGATCCTTCAGGTACTCTTTTTCTTGGCATAGACAAATACAGGCCTAACTGGAGAGGTAGTTGCTTGGTCCGTAGTATCTCCAGGTTGGAGATGGCCTGGGTACACAAATTGAAGAGCTACACTCCTTTTGGGTTAAATATTGATGTCGACGTCAATTGTTTTATTGACAACTCTTAAATATGGTGCACCTTGTTACCCCCCCCTGTTTATTAGAGATGATTCCGTCATTCCAATCTAATTTATATATTTTTGTTCTTTGAATTTTCGAACTTAGGCATCAATTTTGGGAGTCAAGTATGGCTCTATGCTGCATATAGTTCTTAGCCCTTGGGCGGGATTCGGTTTATTGCCCAGTTTACCCTATTGTAATCACTGACATAGTACAACTTAATTTTAATCGTGCTATGGCCACTTATTTAATATAAGATATATTTACAGTCTGATTTTCAGGTTGGATATTTTCATGTGGCCAAATTTATTTAAGGGGTCTTTTCAGGTCTTTATATCCTGATGGTATGTATGTCAGTATTGTCTATGCATATGTTTATGGTTCCGTGACTAGGACGTAATTATGGACGTAATGCATACAAACAATTTGTCTCTTTTTTATATTTATTTTATATATTTTTTATTTTTTTATTTATTATTTTTGCTACATGAGCATCAGAGTTGTTTGTAGCTTAAAATTGTTGTATAAGAGCTGTACAGGTATGGTTTGGCCCTTGGAATTGAGCAGAATACACATGTGGTTAAATTATTCGCTCTTTTGTTTTATTTAGTTTAAATGTTGCCCCTTTCTTTGGGTTTTTTCCTTATGAAATCCTTCTTGGGGCAACCACATTTATATTAATTTTATTTTTTTGCCACATATCTATGGGCAAAAATTATCTTTATATTTTTATATTTTCTATTAAACGTTTACTTTGGGTTACATTCTTCTATTAAACGTATATTTGGGTTACATTCTCCTCAGCGGAATTATGGAGTCTCAACTTATATTTTATTTTTCCCTAACAGTTGCGTGCTAAATCCATGTAATTCATGTGGTGGCCGTTTCTGGCAGCACTAGTTATTGTTAATTTCCCTAAACCAATATGGCGTTTTCTGTCTCGGCCTCGGGGTCAAACCGAGGCATGGTTTAATGTTTGTATTATATAAGCGGTGCGTCAGGACGCCGCCCGTACCCCGTGACCACGTCCTATCGTGACGAAACGCGTAGGGAGGAGGAGCGACGTCCTGACGCCACCATCTCGTGTTGTATGTTTTCGGTGTAACGGGCGCTAACCGAGACCGGCCGGCTCGGTTTTGCTATAACGATCGTTTTAATCGTCATTTCTGTAAGTGTGCATTTGTCTCTTACGTTCGATTAAAGTTACTTTTGGGTTTTACACTATTGTGAGTCTCATTGCCTTCTATGTAAATCCACGAACGGGAGTGTATCGAGAGACGAGCGGGCTCTGAAGTCCCTTACATTTCATCCGTGTAGGCCCTGGACTGGGGAATTAGTCAACTGCTTTATATGGTTCTCTGTAATAAGGAACCATTCGTTTCTGGTAAGCGGCAATAATATCATTGGTGGAGGCTGAGCACAAGTCACGTTCGTGTTGGATATCTCTACTGTCACTACTTCACTGTGGGAAATTTTGCAAATAGAGACTGTATATGGACTCTTTGAACATTGTTCCATTCTCACTATGTTCTCAAACAATTTCCATATTCATGTCTCACTAATGTTATGAGTTAATGGACCATTGGATGTCACATTATTTCAATATTGTTATAAGACAACAGATTTTTGGATGTTATACTGTTTTTTTTGCAGGTTCACCTTATATGAATATTACTTAGTGTAATTTTTATTTTCACCATATATATTTTCGGATACCCAATACGATTCCAATCTTTGGGTATCATTGGTGTAATATATTCTTTTTACACGTTTGGGTTTTATCAGCAGAGGTTTGTTTGTATTATCTCACATTTATTTGATTATTCACTCCCATTAAGGGTATTCTGAGTATAACCACACTAAGAGGTATCTGCTATTTTCACTGATTTAGTATTTTTTATCTTCATTAGATAGTCTGTTTTGTCGCATTCTAACCCTTTTTTGGCATGCGACAAACATACCTGCTCTGTGCAATGATTCTACAAACGGGAGCCCCAATCCTCCTCTCCTGGCGCCACGTCTTCCCCATAGGAAGTCGCTTTGTATGAGGGCATTCATGCAGGCTCAATTCCGAGTCTTGCTGCCATCTATTGCATTGCAATTGCAGAATTGAATTGACAGCAGCGGGAGCCAGCGGCTGGGTTGGAAATGTATTTCACAGTTATTGTTTGCTGTGCACATTACTCTTTTATAAGCTGAAGCCTATGTGTACAAAGATGAATGTAAATGCACGGCAGAGGATCTAACCTATTCTATGAATGGCTTCTGCTTTAATTCTGCTTCTCTTACTTATAGCAATAAACCACCCAAAAGGAGAAGTTCCGCTTTAAGTCATCCTCCCCTCCATTCCCGCCATGTTTGGCATGTCATTTTTTAAAGTGGGGAGCGGGTACCTAGTTTTGATAGGTACCGGCTTACACTTTGGCTTGGAACGCCTAGGCGATCTTCTCCTCCACACTAAACCACACTCGCATCCCTCCCCCCCACCCTGCAGTCTTCTGGGATACATCACGAGTCCCAGAAGGCCGTGGGACCATTCACAAAGGGCAGTGCAGCTGGCACATGCACAGTGAGCAGCCGGCTGTGAACCCAAAAGCCGTAGTGCTGGCTGCCCACAGACAGGATGCCGGCCCTGGGAACCTGAAGGTTAGTAAAGAACCGGCTTGGGTGAGGACAGTGCTGGATCCCTGGACAGGGAACTGTCCTTTTTATTAAGTCAGCAGCCACAGAAATTGTAGCTGCTGACCTTTTATTTACAGTTCCAGAGTGGACCTTTTTGTTAAGCAGTTTAACCCTACAGATTCCTCCATTTACCCTACACAGCCTAAAGGGACAAATCTCCCGCTTCAGATATTGAATTCCGACAGCCGACTCCACCAGCTGTCAAAATACCTGAACAGCAGCTGGATTTGATTGGATGCAGGCACTGTTTGGCTGACAAATTTCTGCTTAAATTCTTGATTTTTCATTTGAGGGATATTGGGCTAGAGGCAAACGTCAGGGCCACCTACTGAACTAATTTTGCCCAGTTCATCGGGAACCGACCAGAAAGTTGCTCAGTGTATTGGCGGCTTTATGCCTGATGTTTGTTACCATGCATTATTAGAGTGCACAAGACCATAAGGATTTATTTATAGAGCTTTGATATGTCGTCTGTACATATTTCTGCACATGATCAAGAGGACTGACTATATTCTCTGTAGTCAAAGCAATGCCTCCTAATAGTTTCTGGCTCTGTTCTGCAGTCCTTGAGATCTTTACGATGTGCAATAATGCATGTTATCTGGGGTGCCATTCATGTCTTGTTTTTTTCCTCCCCTGGTATTTTAGTGACACAAAACAGAAACTGAACAAGGTAGCAGTTTTGATGATGAGATTAGGGCTAGCCCGGCTGGCTGTCTCCTGCCTCTAAACTGCACCTCTCTCTGCACATGGCCACCCTTGTCCTATTGTTTAGATGTTGCTCAACCTGGCCAGTTTTAGGTTACAGGATCAATTGCTCTGTGCAAGCCTGGTTTAAAAACTAAACTTTTGTCTGGGAAATCTGAGTCCTGGGCCTGTGCCCCCAGAGACAAATCATTTGGAAATGAGACAGTTGTCATTGTGATACAGTGGACCTTTTTTTTTTTTTTGTGAATTGAGAAAGTACAGTCTAATTGACCAAGAAAACACATTGCAATTACCACTTCCGTACTTTTCCCTCCCCTCTTTTAATTTGCGGCTCTTACAGGACTACTGAATTTCAGAGAGCCGAGGCTTAGAAAATGTTGTTTTATTTTTTCTGTGGCTGTAGCATTCTGCGTTTTTTAATGATCAGTGATTAAAGAGAACCAGTCACAATAGGGAGGAATGTTCAGTCTATAAGTAGACCTTTAGCTAAAAAAGCAATGATAAAAAAAAAAAAAAAAAGAAATTGCCCGTCAACACTAGTTTTGCTACGATATTTGCCTTCAATTCAAGAATTTCCCCCTTACAGTAATTTATTCTGCCACTAGGTGTTCTCAAGCTGATGGTCCGCATTATTCAACCCACTTCCTCTTAGCCCAGGTCATCCTGGACCCACCCGGGCCTTGGACTGGGCAGTGAAAGAAGCAGCACAGTAACAGGCTCATCTCTCGGGCACTTTGCTTTCTCTTCCTGTCAGCATGCTTCTTGTCAGCACATGAACAGATCGGTTCATTTGCACTATTTCTGCACACAGGATGTTTTTACAGCTGCTGTTAGGGGCGTCTGACATATTTTTTAACTACCTCTAAATGCCCCTCCATGTTCCCCTATGTGTCCATGCACTTCATGTTAGCCTATTCAGGGGCATTTTGGAGGCATAAGTGTTTAGGGGCAGTAGAAAAAAACGACAGCCTAAGCATCCAGGAGCAGAGGCTGTTGAGCTGTAAAAACGCCAAAAAACGCTGTAACAAGCTTTTAGCTGCATTTGGCATTTTTAGGCCTTTTTTTCATTATGGGGAGTGTTTTTACTGAACAAATGTCAAACACCCATAAGCGCTATACAAAAAACCGGCTAACGGCATGTTTTTATCGCTGCCTTTTCATGGCTTCCTGGCAGCAGCGCTGGCATTTTTTAAACGTCCTGTGTACATGAGGCCCTATACTCACTCAAGCCGTCATGCTGTACAGGAACTGCTAGATGCCAAATCAAATTCAGGGACTTAACACTGCATTTAAAACATTTGTTTAATGACGTATTATTGATTTTAGAGCTGCATTTATTTTGTCTTTTATATCAGCCTAGAATTCAGCTTCAACCTATTATAATTGTATAGGTTTACTTTCAAAAGATTCAACTTTACTTTGCCAGGCTCTTCACACAAGCCTGCCAGAGAAATTGCGTTGTCGTGTTGACGATTTTAGCTTCAATACTATGAACCACTGATGCCAAACTACGAGGGGCATTCAAGTCAAGCTGGAACTTTGGAGTTTATATAATAAAAGAACAAATTTCAAAGAGTGGGAACTGCATTTATTTTTCTGCAATACCTGAAAGGCCTCTTTCACATGGGGAGGATCCGTCCAAGCAGAATCTGCCTGCTGAGCAGGCAGATGATGGGTCCGTGTCTGCTTCGTTATGCAGAGCTGACACGGACACAGCCTGCTCTACTTAACCACTTCCGGACCGCCGCACGCCGCTATACATTGGCTGTTTGAAGAGGGATATATTTCTTTTCACAGCAGCTAGCTGCCATAACCCCAGTATGCTCTTCTTCAGCAGGCGGTCAGGTTTCCGATAATAGTGGTCTCTGCGGCGAATTCGCAGCGAGATCACTTTTATCGGTGGCGGGAGAGAGGGCCCACCTTCTGCTGCTCTCCGGTGCCCTCTGCTGCTTACCGGAGCCGCCGGCAGTGGCAAAGGCAATCTGGTCTCCTTCCATGTGTGATATGGTGACGAGTGAGGGGAAGATGGGCCCCCACCTGTCTCCATACCATTGCAGGGCAGAAGCGACGTCAAAATGTCACTTTCGCCCATAGCTCTTAAAGGGCCATTTTTTTTTAATTGCATTTTGCTGTTAAAATTAGATCTGAGGTTTTTTTGACCCCAGATCTCATATTTAAGATGTCCTGTAATGCTTTTTTTTTTTTTCTATTACAAGGGATGTTTACATTTCTAGTAATAGGAATAAAAGTGACACAATTATTATTATTTTTTATTTTTTTTAAAGAACAGTATAAAAATATAAAAGGTAAAAAAAAAAAGTTTTTTAAATGTGCCCCATCCCACCGAGCTTGCGTGCAGAAGCGAATGCCTATAGCGCCCGCATATGAAAATGGTGTTCAAACCACACATGTGATGTATCGTCGCGTAGAACGAGAGTAATAATTCTAGCCCTAGACCTCCTCTGTAACGCAAAACTTGCAGCCTGTAGAATTTTTTAAACAGCGCCTATGGAGATTTTTAAGGGTAAAAGTTTGTTGCCATTCCATGAGTGGGCACAATTTTGAAGCGTGACATGTTGGGTATCAATTTACCAGACATAACATTATCTTTCACAATATAAAAAAAATAATTGGGTTAACTTTACTGTTATTTACTGTATTTTTTTTCCAAAATGGTGCTCTTGTAAGACCGCTGCACAAATACGGTGTGACAGAAAGTATTGCAACGACTGCCATTTTATTTTTTAGGGTGATAGAACCCCCAAACATTATACATTTTTCTAAGTAATTCTAAGTGTCCGCTGACACCTGCCACCATCATGGGGGACAGTGGGTGGTCCGATCGGGTCCGCCTGAAAAAAACGATTGGTCTACTGGTGTGAAAGGGGCTGAAAGCTTTGGCATAGAAAGATTTGTCAGTATGCCTGAACCATCCTAGGACAGCCTGCTTCACTTTGTCTCTTGTACAATTTCACGACAGGTTATGTGTAGTTTATCCAGGAACCAAGCATTCCATGCACTGAATGTTCGCAGGAATGATTGCGGTGGGCTGGGAATCACTACGGCTGGTGCCGTCACTGATGGACGTATGGCCATCTTTGAAACGTTTACACCACTCAAATGTCTTCCTGCGGCTGAGTTTCTCATTATACTGTGCTTGAAGACTTCTGTAGATATCTGCAAGTTTTACACCTTCCTTCATCACCACATGCTGCTCCATTCACGCACTAACCCTGTTGTCTGCCATCCTGATTAATGGTCTTTAGACTGGCCACAACTTGTGCCACGCTTATCAGTAGTAGGGCACACTTGCCACTTATTACTGCATGTAGTTCCGCCACGCTAGCATCCCTTTTTTTTATATACCTGTAAAATTAAGTCCTGGTTTGACTACACCCCACGTAATGTAGAGTTGGGGAAAGTCAACATGGCAGCCAGACACATAGCATTTTTATAAAAAGAGGTCAGCAATGACCGGCTCCATTCTTACCTTTAATACATGTTTTGTTTCAGTAATGCTGAATTCAGCTAGCAGTGTACAATCCTATTCTCTAATGATGCATCTTTACCTGTGAGTTAAATTAGAACTTTGGGCCAATTTGAAAGGAATTCTGGTTCTGAAAGGCCTCCCTTGATTAATTTGGCAAACCACTTGGACCATCAATACTGAGAGACACTCTGATTCATATCATTACAGTATTGACTAAGGCTTCTTTCAGACTTGTGGTATTGCTTGCTATCCCCTGAAAAGGGATCCGTGGATATTTGCTTTTCAGACAGTGGTAGAGCAGCAGCTGACAGGCATTCGGGAGGTACAATTGCCACATCCTGAATGCCTATTTCTGTTTTTCTTTTATTTTTAAATTGCAGATAGCATTTTCAGGAGGAGGTCAGTAATGGTAGCCTACATATTTCTATTAGCAAAAGTATAAAGAGTATAAATGCAGAGCAACCATTCTTAAAGGAATTGTAATAAGGGGCTTGCTATGGTGGGCATTCGGCAAGGGGGGGGAGGGAGCTATGAGCGCCGGAGGGGGACCCAACAAGAGGAGGATAGGGGCTGCTCTTTGCAAAACATATTGCACAGAGCTAGTAAGCATGATTTGTTAGTTATTAATATATATATATATATATATATATATATATATATATATATATATATGGTATACAGTTATTAGTTTATTAAAATCTAGAATCAGAATGGGGAAAACATTTTTTTTTTTTTTTTTTAACATTTTTTTTAATTAAAATTTTTATTAAATGATCAGATTTGTTCAGGAGTAAATTGATCTCCTCTCCTTGTCATCAACATTTTATGTCTTTGATTGTTTTGTGGTTTTGAGAAAAAAAAAAGGGAACATAGAAAGTTGGACCGGTCTACTAAACTTCATGTGTGAATGGTTTTGCTCATTGGAGGAATATGCATTATTGGATACTGTTCTTTACATCCAGAGAACTGTGACTGTACTTCATTAAAGAACAATTGGGTGAACATTATAGGATTATTTTATAGAGTTAAATGTAGTCTTATTTTTCTATACAGTAACTGAAAATGAATTCTGACAGGTAGTAATATTAAAGTGTGATTTTGTAATGATATAATTTCACCCTATGTTATAGTTGCCCATTTACTCTCCCATTGATAAACAATAAAATACATTTAAATACTGTTAAAGCCGATCCGCCTCTTCAATCCACATGCAGCATGAAGGAAAAGCTGTTTGCTGTGTTCACAAAAGCACAAATGGCAGTGATCCTACACAGAATAAATGCTGTGATTTTCTATTGATTGCTTCTCATCAGACTCCCTGACCTGAAGGTATTGTTTAAAAATAATAAAACTGCAGGTCTCCCTCCATCTTCCAAATGTCCAATCCAGTTTAGTGGAAGATGAAAGAGTCTTGCAGAACTCTGTCTGGACTGACATTAAAGACACTCCTTGGAAACCATTTCTGGTGGTATTATTTTGCTGTGCACGTTTGAACAACATTTAAAGCCGATCTTCATTGCATCTGAGCACCAAAAACACATTTTAATACATTTTTAATATTCCAAGCAAACCCCCCACCCGTCCATATCCCCATGCTATATTTTGTTTAGAAATCACTTTGAAAAACATCCCCCTAACATTTCTGGCAATGGCCATCTTGAACAAGGGCAAATGATTCATGAAGTATTTACTTCCTGGAAACCATCTGGCCTTGGCTAAAGTATACATGCAGGAGAATGTGTTTAGCTGAGAAACTCTCCTCTTCTCCCCTCCTGAGGACTCCTGGGATGTGTGACATCATTTGCCTAGGCAAGAGCCTAGGAAGTAACTGAAAAAATTTATAAAAAAAAAAGTTTAACCACTTCCTGGCCATCAAATGATGTTCTGCCGCTTGATCGTTCTTACAGGTGGTCAGAGGGGTTGCCACCCTCCGGTGCTTCTACCGACTCGCTGTTTCCATCGGTGAGTGGGAGACTGGATCCGCTGGCCCCAGATGTTTACCATAGAGATTTCTGGCAGACCAGATAGTCTCTATGATCGTTCGGAGGCCAGGCGCGATGTTATGACGTCACGCCTGGCCTCTGCATTCAAACGGCACCTCCTCAGCTAGGAAGCCGAGATTGTGTTTTTTTTTGTTTTCTTTTTTTTTTGGTTTCAGGTTTCCCATCCTAGAGGTGATTATAGACCCCATATCTCACTGTAAGGAGGACCGATCGTGCCACATTCCTATTACAAGGGATGTTTACATTCCTTGTAATAGGAATAAAAGTGATCAAAAATGTTTTTTTTTTAAAAGTGTCAAACTGAAAAAAAAAAGTAAAATTTAAAATTTTTTTTTTTTTTTAAGCGCCCCTGTCCCCATGTGCTCGCACGCAAAAGCGAACGCACACATAAGTCCCTCCTATATATGAAAACGGTGTTTAAACCACACGTGAGGTATCGCCACAAATGTTAGAGCGAGAGCAATAATACTAGTACTTTTTAATACTTTTAAAACGTCGCCTATGGAAATTTTTAAGTACCGAAATTTGAAGCCATTCCACGAGCATTTGCAATTTTGAAGTGTAAGATGTTGGGTATCTATTTACTGGCCGTAACTTCATCTTTCACATTATGCAAAAAATTGGGCCAACTTTACTGTTTTCCTTTTTTTTTTTTTTTTATAGCACAAAACTGTTTTTCTTTTCCAAAAAAGAATTGCTGCGCAAATACTGTGCAAGATAAGTTGCAGCAACCGCCATTGTATTCTCTAGGGTCTTTGCTAAAAAAACATAATGTTTGGGGGGTTCTATCTGATTTTCTAGCAAAAAAAATTATGATTTTTACATGTAGGACAGAAATGTCAGAATTGGCCTGGGTGGCAAGTGGTTAAAATAAATATGGTATACATCTCTATTTACTAATGCTAGCCGCATGAGGATTAAAACTAATGTTGATTGGAAGAGTCAAGTTCCACTTTAACAATTTCCGCATATATAAAAAATAACGCAATATTTCAGTTAATGTTTAGATGAGCTATTCAGCAGAACAAGTATGTTTACAAATAGTAAATGCTGACCAATTGCTACCAATTTCCATTATTCTTTAATGCACAAAGTGTTGCTAATCGCTCAGCCGCTTTGCCGGTGCACATGGGAGGAGACAAGAAGCCAGGCAGAGGTAGTATGATGGCTTTGGATCTTAGAACCAACTAGTGCAGTGGTGTAGCTACATTATGTAAAGAGAATATTGCAGAAGGAGTAGGTATTGGGAGTACATGGCGAATAGACAAGCAGTACCTCCATATCCCTCCCACGCTGCACGGCTTTGACCTACTAACTGCATAAAGAACAGAATATTTTATAGAAGAATTCCAGGTAAGCCTGGACGCTGCCAAGTCGTTTGACTCTGTGGAGTGGACCTACCTCTGGGAGTTTTGGCTTTGGCCCAAAATTTGACAAATGGCTCCAACTTCTTTCCCAGGCCCTCACTGCCAGGATCAAAGTCAATGGCAGGATGTCCGACTCATTTGCGCCAGGGTTGCCCTATATCCCCGTTATTGTATGCCCTAGCCATGGAACCTCTCGCAATAGCCATCAGGGTACACCCCCACATTAAAGGCCTCCGCATGGGACGGGTAACCATGCTCCTCTACCTAGAGGATGCCGACCCCTCCCTCGCCCTCTAGCAGTTTGGAGAATATTCTGGACTGCAGATCAACTGGTCTAAATCCCAAATCCTCCCATAGGATGTAGATGTCCCTATGGCAGATCAAGCGGCACTTCCCCTGGTCAGAGTAAGCTGGATCAAATATCTGGGCGTGCAATGCTCGAGAACCCCCACGGACTACATAGGCCTAAACTTAGAGACCTTCTTGAAACCAAAACCCAGGTCTGGTCCTGACTTCCCCTTGGTGTTATGGGCCGTATTAATTTAGTAAAAATTATTCTCCTTCCCAAGTTGCTCTACCTGTTCTGGCATGCCCCTTTATACATTCCCTCCCGTGTCTTCAAGTCTATGGAATCTATCCTTAATACATTTGTATGGGGGTCCTCCTGCCATAAACTTTTGTGGCGAACTCCGAAATGCCCTGTCCATGTGGGTGGTACTGCCCTTCCCGACCTTGCCTTCTATTATATCGCCTTGCAACTGTCCCACTTTTACTACTATAACCAAGTAGATAGAGATCGGTACTCTACTCTGATATGCTCCTCTGTTACCAGCTTGGTTACCCATCCTTTTCAGGTTCTACTGAATGGTACCCATGGGTCCCCACATATGGGCAATAGAAGCCATATAGCGTTGCATCACTGCAAGGTATGGCAGCTTGCCATGGATATCACCAAGGCCACTGCACTCCACACCCATACACCGTTGTGGGACAATTCCCAACTGCCTGAACTGCTTACTGTCCCTGACCATAATCTTTGGACTGCCGAGGGGTTCTTGTTTCTCTCACAGGTCCTTGACAACAGTACGGTTAAGTAATTTCAAGCCATTAAGGAGGATTTTGGTCTTTCTAATCCATTGTTCTGCTACCTCCAGCTCCGTCATGCCCTTAATGCCCAATTCAGATTCCAATTCCCAAATCCTTTCTATAACCACCTCATGCTACCCTACGGCCACTTCACAAGCTAAAAACAGAATAAAAAAAAAACAGTAATTGAGAATTTCTGTGCGATCACTGTGTACATATCCATGTGGGGCCTATGTGCTTGTTCGCATTTATTATATTTAAAACTTTTTTTTTTATACTGTATTTTTTTTTTTTTAATCATCTTTATTGATGTCACAAGGGATGAATAACATCCCTTATGATAGAATGGGTGTTGACAAGTACACTTTACTCTGCCCTCAAAAGCATCTGTTCAATTAGAGATCAGTTTGATCAGGTGCTTTACAAGCTGGTAAAGGCTTATAAACATCAAATTGAAACCAGAAGTGACAAATGCCTCTTTGCTTCCAGTTTCTTACATCACAGAGAGGAGACGGGCATGGATGTACCTTCCTCCTCTCTCAGTTCACAAGTACAGGCTCATCTCATAAAATTATAATTTCATCAAAAAGTTCATATATTTCAGTAATTCAATAAATTCAAACATTTCTTTTAATTTTGAGGATTATGGCTTACAGCTAGTGTAAAATTCAGTATCAGAAAATTAGAATTTTACATAATACCAATAAAAAAAAGGATTTTTATGAGACGTGCTGTCTTACCGAAAAGTATGCCATGTATAGTATAGTATGCATGCAATACTTGTTCGGGACTCCTTTTGCATTAATTATTGCATCAATGCAGGGTGGCATGGAGGTGATCAGCCTGTGGCACTGCTGAGATGTAAAGGAATCCAAGATTTCTTTAATAGCAGCCTTGAGCTCGTCTGCATTATTGGGTCTGGTGTCTCTCATCTTTCTCTTGACAATATCCCACAGATTCTCTATAGGGTTCAGGTCCTGTGAGTTTGCTGGCCAATTAAGCACAGTGATGCCAGAAATCATTAAATTAGGTATTGGTACTTTTGGCATTGTGGCAGGTGCCAAGTCCTGCTGGAAAATGAAACCAGCATCTTCAAAAATCTGGTCAGCAGAGGGAAGCACAGACTGTGGAAGAGTTAGCATTTTATTTGGAAATCGAGGTCCCAGAGCCTGGAAGAAGAGTGGAGAGGCACAGAATCCAAGTTGCATGAGGTTTTCTCATTTGCTGACGGGCACTGATGAGGTGGCACTGATATGTAGAATGGATAGGCACCGATAGGCGGCACTGATGGGAACTAGATTGACGGCACTGATAGGCGACACTGATGGGAACTGGATAGATGGCACTGATAGGCGACACTGATGGGAACTGGATAGACAGCACTGATGAGGAGCTACTGACAGGCACTACTGATTGGCATCTGAAGGGCACTGACAGGCATTATGGATGGGGCACTGTTTGGCACTCTTATGGGCAGATCTGATGGGGGCTCTGCTGATAATCACTGTGCTGATTATCAGCACAGACCCCCCCCCCCCCCCCGACAGAGAGAGCCGTCGATCGGCTCTCCCTGTCTGCCTGAACCGAGGAAAGGCGTTTACCGGTACTTCCTGGTTCACGTGATGATCAGCTGTGATTGGACACAGCTGATCACATAAGGAGCCTCCGTCAAAGGCTCAATACCATGGTCGAAGATGCAGTGTGTCAGACAACACAGCACCAGCGATCGCAGTGCGCCCCTGCAGGCGTATCAGCACGTTATCCTGCTGGATGTCACATGACGCCCAGTCAGGATAACAGAACCACTTCCCGCCCGGCCTATAGCAGATTGACAGCCAGGAAGTGGTTAATTATCATGGTATCACTGTTCTTGATTGGCCAGCAAACTCGCCTGACCTAAACCCCCATAGAGAATCTGTGGGGTACTGTCAAGAGGAAGATGAGCTGAAGGCTGCTATCAAAGTAACCTGGGCTGCCAAAAACCTCAGCAGTGCCACAGGCTGATCGCCTCCATGCCACGCCGCATTGATGCAGTTATTCATGTAAAAGGAGTCCCAACCAAGTATTGAGGGCATATTATACTGAACATGGACATACTTTTCAGCAAGCCAACATTTCTGTATTAAAAATACTTTTTTTTTTTTTTTTTTTTTTTTATTGTATGTAATATTCAAATTTTCTGATATATTGAATTTTGGGTTTTCACTAGCTTTAAGCCATAATCATCAAAATTAAAAGAAATGCTTAAAATGTATCACCCCATGTGCAACGCATCTGTATAAAATCTGAGTTACACTTTTGATGACATTCTAATTTTATAGGATGCACCTGTATATAAAAGGACAGCAGTCCTGGCTTGCTGATTTTATGGGAGAGCCTCAATAAAGGTAACGGGGGGGGTCCATCTTCCACACCCTGTAGAACTGATCGAGCAGTTGTAAAGCCACTCAGATCCCTCAGATACTTTAACCACTAGAGACCCGCACTATAGCCGAATGACGGCTACAGCGCAGACCTCCTTTGCCGGGACTACGTCTATTGACGTCTTCCCGTGCACGAGCGGCCTGCGCGCCCCCTGTGATCGGCGAGTCTGAGACTCGCCTGATCACGGATCCAAGCAAGGGGTCGATCCTGACCCCTTACCATGTGATCAGCTGTCAGCCAATGACAGCTGATCATGTGATACAACGGAGCTGGTAATCGGCTATTATTCCTCCTCGCGCTGGCAGCGCGAGGAGAAAAAAAAGAAGCCGATCACCGGCGGCCTTGATCGGGACATCAGTCCCGATCACGGCCAGCTTACCAGTGCCCAGCTGCCACCCTCAGGAATAAATAAGTGCCACCCAGCAGTGCCCACAGTGGCACCCACAATCTGCCTCAACAACGGTGCTGCACCCCAGTGCCACATATCCGTGCCCATCAGTGTCATCTACCAGTGCCCATCAGTGCCGCCCATCAGTGCCCAGCAGTGCCACCTATCAGTACCCATCAGTCCCATCTATCAGTGGTACCTATCAGTGCCCCTTAGTGCCACCCATCCGTGCCAAGAATACGTATCGGCCTAAACTGAGGGAAAAAAATGTTTTTTTATATATTTTTGGGGGATATTTATTATTACAAAAAGTAAAAAATAATGCGTTTTTTTCAAAATTATCGCTCTATTTTTGTTTATAGCGCAAAAAATAAAAACCGCAGAGGTGATCAAATACCACCAAAAGAAAGCTCTATTTGTGGGAAAAAAAGGACGTTAATTTTGTTTGGGAGCCACGTCGCACGACCGCGCAATTGTCAGTTAAAGCGACGCAGTGCCGAATCGCAAAAAGTGGTCTGGTCTTTGACCAGCAAATTGGTCCGGTCTGAAAGTGGTTAAATACCACCAAAAGAAAGCTCTGTTTGTGGGAAAAAAATGATAAAAATGTCATTTGGGTACAGTGTTTTATGACTGCGTAATTTTCATTCAAAGTGCATCAGCGCTGAAAGCTGAAAATTGGTCTGGGCAGGAGGGGGGTTTAAGTGCCCAGTAAGCAAGTGGTTAAAGCCCATTGCTGCCTGAAGACTTTAGTACTGGGATCATGGCTACAGCCATTTTAACCTGAGACTGTAGTGTGAGGGTGTAAAGTTGTTAAATAGTTTGAGGAACCCTGATTTAGATTATGAGAATGAATGCACAAGGTCCATTTGTATGTGTCGTTTGTATATTATCTTTATTTGTAGTGATTGTTGAATGAAGATTTAATGTTTACCTGGTTAAATATGTTAAAAAAATCAACAATTTACGCGCTCCCAATTATCGCCACCCTGAAGCGGATGTTATTTTAAGGGGGTGATAACCTGTGTGATCTTTATAAATCAAATTTTTACTTTTTTTTAAATTTTTTTGTGAAGTGGTAAAATAACACTACATACAGAGCTGACTGAATAATGCATTTTTTGGATTAAGATCTGAGAAAATCTGGGTAAATAAGTTGTGGTGTCAGGGAAATGACACCGGAAGAAGAGGACAACCCATTTGTGAATTGAGCCTCTGGAATGAGAAAGTGAAAGTGTTGATGTTCTGTGTTTTGGTGTTTTGGCACCATCTCATGGCCAGGTATTTTGTTACATCATTGCTCCCAATTTTCTGGATGAAAAATACTTCATTTGATCTTCATCTTTTGCTTACTTTTGTTTTTTAATTCATTTTTTTTTGGAGAAGGAGATCCTAGAATGTTTCCAGAGGAAGTTATGCCTATCTTCTATAATGTTCTGATTCTGTGTGTTTCAGCCAAAGACATAGGTGTCCGTTTTATGAAGCAGTGATCAGCAGTGATCCCGAGGATCGCCGCTGATCACAGCCCATAAACCACTTATGAAACAGAGATAATCGGGGGAGAAGTGTTTGAACATGTTCTCCTGGTGATTATCTCCACACATGGAGAATCCTCATTGACTGACACAGTAACGGCCAGTTTATGAAGCTGCGATCTGAGCGCTTCACTGGAGATCTGTGTCAGAATTCACCTCCCCGATTCACCAGCTCAGAGGTGGAGAATCAGGGAGTGAAGAGAGAATCTGGGGGGATCGGAGGGGGAAAGCGGAAGATGATTAACTTCCTTATGCCTCATTCAGACCCCCCAAGACAGTAACCATGTCCCCCTGTCATATTTATGTGTGTGTGTGTATATGTATATATATATATATATATATATATAATGTGTGTGTATATACGTGTGTGTGTATACATCAAAGGTCGACTGATATATAGGCCGGCCGATATTTGGCGTTTTTTTAAAATTGGCATTGGCCCATTGTGCTGATGAAAAAGGCCGATTATCACTTAAGCACAATTTGCAAAAGAGTTCTGTAATAGAAGTCAATGCAAGTCTGTGGAGTGACTTGTCTCCTCTCTGAGCAGTCTGCCAAGAAAAGATCAAAGAGATACAATGTTTATACTTATGAATGAACTGAACTCTGTGTAGAGTTCTCAGTTTAACCATTTAAAGACTAAATCTTTTCTGACACTTGTTGCTTACAAGTAAAAATCCTGTATTTTCTGCTAGAAAATCACTTAGAACCCCCAAAAATTATATATATTTTTTTAGCAGAGACCCTAGGGAATAAAGTAGCGGTTGTTGCAATATTTTATGTCACATGGTATTTGCGCAGCGGTCTTTCAAATGCAATTTTTTTGGGAAAAAATACGAATGATTTAAAAAAAATAAAAATAAAACCGTAAAGTTAGCCCATTTTTTTCGTCCAACGTTTTTTTTTGTACCTGTTTTTGTGTATTTAATATATAGTTGCTTTTTTTTTTTTTTTTTTTTTTAATCTAAATTATACATACAAGTGAACTGATTGGAGGTTTGTTTTGTTTGATAAATGTTTAAAGGTAAGAAATTTTCTGCATCACTTATTACTTGAGGCTGATTTCATACTGGAGCGGGCGGGCTAGTTTTAGCGGCACTTTACGGTCATTTTAGCGCCGCTATTCTACTGCTAGTGGGGCGCTTATAACCCAGCTAGTGGCCGAGGAAGGGGTTAAATGCGCCCGTGAAGCGTCACTGCCAAATCGCATTGCAGGCGCCTCAGCAGCGGTGCCCATTCATTTCAAGTGGTGGAATGGTGGAGGAGCGGCATATACCACTCCAAAAGTGCTGCTTGCAGGAGTTTTTTTTAACGTCCTGCCAGCGCATCGCCTCAGTGTGAAAGCACTCGGGCTTCCACACAGACTGCAGGGGAGCCGTTTTGCAGGCACTTTACAGGTGCTATTTTTAGCCCAAAAGTGCCTGAAAAACACCCCAGCATGAAAGGTGCCTAACTGTTAGATTTCATCAGATGGAGGGGAAAAAAAGAAAAAAAAATCGGCCTAACATATCGCCCCAAAAAAATCGGCATCATATATCGGCCATCGGCAATTTCTAAATATCGGCATCGGCCAGAGAAAAACCCATATTGGTCGACCTCTAGTATACACATATTATATATGTAGGGGGAATCTTTATTTTGCTAACATTAACCACGCCGTCTGTCAGTGTACTGAGCAGTGGTAAATTATGACTGCTTAATAAACTGACATCTCGGTGTTTCGGTGAATTTCTGGTACTGTAATCGTGTAAAGTCTCACGAGATTGCAGTATCAGGGGCCGTTCTCCATTGTTGGAAGATTTTCCAAGGGTGAAGCGATCTACTCCGCTTCATAAACAGGCACACAGAGGAGAAAGATCTCCTCTGAGAATGCCGGAGAAGGAAGCAGTTAATAGATTTCACTGCTTCATAAACGGACACCATAGTGCAGTTTCATCTTCCAGTAAAATCTTTCCCAAACACACACAATCATTAGAATGCTATGCCTATAAAAATACATAAAACAAAGCAATAAATCACAGTGGATTGTTTATACTGATCAGCCCAATGTTTATGTTGAACCATGTTCAAACCAAACCAAACCTTGGCTGTTCAGGCGCTCATCCAAATTCCGGACATTTTGCTAGTTTGGCAGTTGCGGAACATCTTATACAGTATAACAGGAGTAGGCAACCTGTGGCCCTCCAGCTGTTGCAGAACTACAAGCCCCATCATGCCTTAGGGAGTAATTATAACTGTCAGGTTTGCAATGCCACATGGGACATTATGTAGAGTCATGCTTGTAACTGGGAGACTTGTACTGCCTCATGGGAAATGTAACACCACAACAGCTGAAGGGCCCCACAGGTTGCCCACCCCTGCAGTAGAGGATTATCTACTGCTAATAAATGTGGCAGCTTTCTTACTGTCAGTGATTTGTTAAGAGAAGTATTGACCTTTTTTTTTTTTTTTTTTGCAGAATCATAATTACCTTTGTATATGCTGCATCTGTCCCCTGCCGGTTCTAACACTGAGAACCGAGTGATCAAACACTGCCGATCGCTCCGTTCTCACAGCTCCCTGAGCAGAGAGCTGGTGTCTGTCGGTCACCGCTCCCTGTTCTGCCCCCCCTCCCTGTTCTGCCCCCCTCCCCTCCCTTGCTCACTGGAGCGCTGGACTGGTGAGAGGGAAGGAGCGGCCGGCTCAGGTTTTCAGCAGGTCACTGAGAGGCTGAGCCTGGTGGTGTGGTCCAGGCATGTGGGCAGGTCCCAACATCATTTGGGCAATCTTGCCCGAGCCTAGTAGGGCTCGGGCAACCTATTTGTTTTCAAACAGAAGTAAACACTCCAATGTAATTTGCTGGCATTTTGTAAAATGTTATTTTGTATGCTTTTTCATTTAACAGAAGATAATCTTGTAAATGACCTATTTTGGTATGTAGAAACACTGCCAATGTACAAGATTGGAAAATACCAATAAGTTTTGTCTATATTTTGTCTTTAGATCAATAATATTGGGAAACTGAAGGATTTTCTCCTGGAGCACAGGAAGGACTATATCAACGCCTGCAGGTCAGTCCTTTTTAACATAACATTTTTCATTTTATATTGGTGTTTGGATGGTCACTGGAGATCCTCCATTTGACTCAAAGTGGTTTTGTAGGACAATATATATTATTTAAAGTGGTTGCAAACATGAAATATAAACAAAGTATATCCTTCTATGGTGTATACGTGCCTCAATTCAGAGCACTAAGTGTAATTTCTGTCTACTGCTTCTTTCCGTTAGCAGTATGAAAGGGTAGGGCGATAGGCTGGTTGTCACGTCCTCCACGTTTCCCTCCTCGTTGGGTGCTAAGCAAGGGTCAGGCCAGGTCGGCAAGGGTGAGAAGCCTACCAGGGTGGTTTCTTCTGGGCTACGTTAGGCACCTTGCACATGGTCACTTTGACTACACATGGGGTACCTTTTTACTTTTGTGCTGTTTTCATTAATGTCCTGGCTTAAGGTTGAGACTGCCATGGGGGAATACTCGACCTTAAGGCGGGCCTCTGCTTTTAGAGATGAGCATACACCCTGTACACTTGCAGTGCAATTGTTCTCCAGTTAATCCTTGGGTCCCTGTATCAATGTACAACTTCTCTATAACTTGCATTTAAGAGGGACATGCTGAGCTCTGTCCACATTCACCTGTCCAGCGTTTTCCATTACAATCCCCTAGCAGCAGAGTGAGTCCTGCCATGCATCCTGCGTGGGCTCCACACGTGCACTTAACTCTTGAACTTCTGTACAGGATGGGATTCTGTGGCACGAATCCTCTCCCATTGCTCTGGGAGACAGGCCATTGGCAGAAGGAGTACCGAAAAACCTCACACTTGCTGCGAGAGGCAATTGCACCTATAAAAGTTGCACAGTACCGACAGATTGCTGTAAAATTTCCATTACCCTGGGTAACGACTTGTCTTTACATTACTCCTCTACACACCGATGTCTTCATACCCCATTGTGTTTAAGACCCACTCAGAAGATTATATGTGCTGGTTACGTGCATTACACCCCTTACAGTATTCTCAGACCAGGAGGGGACAACCTTTCCAACACTTTACTTAGAAAAGTGAAGAAAAGGGAAATACAGAGTCCAACAGTCATAGAAAAAATTATTCCCTAATTCCCCATTCTAACTACAGGCTGTGTGCTGCCCCAACATACTTGCAAGGGTAGTTTTTGTGCAATACAGATGCCATCAAAGGCATTCTTCTAGTGCGGGTGTCTTCAGGGCGAACCCCAGGTTCTGATAACTTTACATCCAGGTGTTGATGAGCAACATCCTCTTGCTACTCGTGGGTGTCATTCTCTTTCTCTTCCAGGCATTGGTCTTGGCTAGGCCTTTATCGGGAACATGGCGTTGTAGATAACTCAAACCTGAATCAACCATAGCCAGCTCTCTCAGAAGCTCCAGGCTGTCTAGCTTCATGTACTGGAATACTATCCAAATTTATATTATAGGATTAGTGGGCCGAACCCAGAGAAGAACCCGCCAAAAAGGCCAGAGAACCTGAAAAGGCATGAAAGTTGTAAAGCCACTTTGTGTACTTTATAGTTTCCTCTCTGTTCCATGGTGCTATGTGCCCCAGTGTATGTTGTACACAAAAAAAATACGTAGCTGTATATAACTGCCCGCCACTCTCCTCTCCTGATCTGACAGCGGGAAGGGCTGAGAGCTCCTCGCTGACGTCAGCGGGGAGAAGTGAGGCGGGAGGTCATGTGGGTGCTCTAAAATAAGGTATACAGCTACAGATTTTTTTAATGTAGACATACACTGGTCCACATAATAGATTCCCCTCTGTTCCATTCTGTTAAGTACACAAAGATATTTTAGCAGCAGGAGGGGAGGGGCGGACACTAACACTGACCACGGTATCGGGGCTCAGGAGCCATGATAAACTTAGTGCGTTTACAGAGGGGAGGGCAGCACCAGGCAGGATCAGCCAGATCTTTTAGATGATAGAAAGGGACAAATTACGCAGCACATGCACTGTGCTGTGATTCATTCCTTAAAGGGAAACTGGCTATTTCAACTTCGGTACAAAGGGTAAACCGCGCTACTCAAACAGCAAAAGAAAGTAACCTATAAGCAGCAACCCTAATCGTAATACTCCGATATCAAACAAAATGAGCTGCGCTAAAAACAAAAAATTATATACCTAAAACCTAATCCAGAACTATACCAATAGATATAGAAAAGAACAATATTAATTGACGAAATTATAATTAGTAAACAGTATACATAAATGTTATCATATCATCATATAAGTGAATATAGTGTATACTAGATCTAAAATGAAGTCAACATAAATCCTAAAGAAAAAACCCCCCCCACAAAAATTTATGTATATTAAAACAAAAATTGTGTGTGCTAAATCTAAACCAATAAAATTAGCAAAAATAGTATTTCAAAAGCAATAAAGAGTTCATATATAGTGAAGAAAAAATTGTCCAAAAAGTATTGTTGATTCCTCAAAAATGATATTAAGGTGCAAAAATATCCACAAATGCGTGTATATAGAAAATAATCAAAACAATCCTCCACCAGTGAGAAGAGGGGCCGCTTACCAGAGTTTTAGATCCCAGTGTTAGTGAGATCAGTAAGGCAACAGCACAGAGGTTTCTGGATAAACCGTCACAGGCACCACACCATTTGCATCTCCAATACGAAGGCTCCAATCGGGAAACGAAGGTATCGTAAATTGCTGACACCACGCTGCTTCTATCTCCAATACGAAGCCTCCAGTCAGGAAACTAGGGTATCGTGGATCATGTATAAAAAATCAAAGGCACTCGCATAGCGTAAAACCACTTGGTTTAATGAAATATAATAAAAAAATTTACACTCACATATGTATAGAAAAAACGATCACATAAAAAGCGAGCCGGCCGGACTCGTGTGCCGCCCGCACTTCCTGGTTGGGCGTAGAACGCGGAGACGTCAGAACGCCTATCTCCCTACGCGCGTTTCGTCACGAACGGACGTGTTCACGGGATGCGGGACGGCGTTCTGACGCACCGCCTAAGTACTAAATCCTAAACAAACAGCCTCGGTCTGAGCTCCATGTTGTCCTCTCAATCCACCATGTTAGGTGAGGGAAAGAGGACTGGAATGCCCATACTATCACCCAGTCCACCATTTTACATAAGGAAAAAGGGGTAAAAATTTGCCTTACCACTACGCAGAGGCAAACCTATGTTCATAACCATCCAGATTCTTTAAGAGCCATGGATTGAAAACACAAAATTATCATAAAGATACATTAAGAAAAAAATTTAAAAAATTCCTTTTAAGATACCAATTAAAAAATATATTTATTGAAAAATATTTAGTAAGAGTAAAATAATATTAGACACAAACAAAACAGTCCAAATAGATGGACAAAAGAACTTTTGTAGTAAGGATATATACTGTTTTGTATGTCCAAATATTGATGCATTCTTAATTAAAAAAATATATACCAATGGAAATAGAAAACTTATTTTTGGTGGGACCACAAATGCAGAAAAGGTGATAGAGGTAAGAACCCTCATCGACGACTCATGGAACTCACACCAAGTTTACAATTAAAAAAACAACAGGAAAAGTAAGCTATATAAGCCATTCCAACCAATCATATGTTGTTCAAGAGTTGTCAATAAACGCATTTACGTCTACTTCAATATTAAGGCCATGAGGGACATAACTTTTTAATCTGTGTATCCACATCATTTCAAGCTTGGAAATGCTTCTTACCAAATGGGTTCCCCTCCAATGGGGATTGAACTTGTCAATTCCCATAAAGATTGTGTTGGTAGGGTCTCTATTGTGTGCCAGCAGGTAGTGTTTGGAGACCGAATGCTGGGTATATCCTCTACGGATATTCCCAATATGTTCGTTCAAACGTACATGTAAAGCACGTTTGGTCCGCCCTACATACTGGAGGCCACAAGGGCACTCCAGCATGTAGACCACTGTCTCTGAACAGCAAGTGATAAAAGGCTCTATGGTGTAAGACCTAGAAGTAACCGTAGATCTAAAGGTAGTACTTCTCCTAGACCGACAGCCATTTAAGCTACATACCGTGCACTTCCTGCATTGATAGTACCCAGTAAGGTTCGAGAAAAAATGCGGACGGTTAGTGGGTGGGTCCAAAGCATTAGGAGCCACCCTGTCCCTCAAAGATGTTACGCCTCTATATACTACTTGGGGTCTGTCAGGCAAAATGGTTCCCAATACAGAGTCGTTCCTAAGTACATGCCAATGTTTTTTAAGTATATGTTTGATCCTAGTGTGTTGGCAAGAATAATTAGTGATGAAGGGGTGACGAAAATTGTTTTGACGACCTCCTTCTCGTTCCTTTAGTAACTCAGATCTTTCAACTTGACTAATCTCATCTATCAAACGTGTCAAAGGTTCAGATGGATAACCTTTATCAATGAACCTCTGAGTGAGAACACGGGCCTGTTGCATAAAAACATCCTGTTCTGTGCAGTTACGTCTCAACCTTAAAAGCTGGCTTCTAGGTACTGATTTAAGCCAAGATGGATGATGGCAGCTAGTGGTAGGTATGAAGGAGTTCCTATCGGTGGTTTTAAAGAAAGTTGATGTAATGAAACGTTCTCCTTTAATAGTGATAGTAAGATCTAAAAAATTAATTTTAGTGAGACTAGCTTCATAGGTGAGGTGTATACCCCTGGTGTTGGCGTTAAGCTCACTCATAAACAAACTATTTCAACCTGCTTATAAGCATTCGTCACTCCTGACAAGTTTTCCTGACACCAAGAGAAAAAAGGTAACACAGAAGGGGAACCTCCAGCTGATTGATAGCCTCAGCTCTGTGCCTGTGTGCTGTGTAAAGGGGGTGTGGCTCTTTCCTCCAATCAGCTCTGCAATATGTGACTTCTACCTCCTTTTTGCTAAACACTCAGACAAGCTTTATAAATTCTGCACTTTAAAGCATCATTCACTGCTGAGTCTCCCAAGTGAATTCTCTCTGGCACAAGCACAACCAAAGACGGCCATACATGGATCAAAATCCTGCCATTTCAGCAGTGACCACCCAGATTTTGATCCATGTTTGGATAGGCTAGTTGTACACAAGTCAACCTATATCAACTTGTGTAAATACCACAGCGGGAGTGATTCTTCCATCGCCTAAAATATGTGGATGGAAGAATCTGATGATTTTTTTAATTTTTTTTTGTTCCACCTGCTGGTTGAACTAATAATTTGGTTATTGTTTTGGGCTACCTATTAAAATATAAAAGAGAAGGTGTGGGGCAAATAGGATTTTCCCGGTATCGTCATAAGACATTACAACAATTTTTGTTTAAAACCATTAAAGTTTATTTTACATGTAATTAACATTACACTTTAAAATCATTGAACATCTCATAGTAGATTCATAGACTCATAGTAGTGGTCATACCACCTCAGTTGGGGGATCACTTAGAATTAAGGATACCTTCAATCACCATGTGAACATATAAAAGTTCAAACTCTAGTTATAGTTGTTAAAGTGGATGTAAACCCAAAATTATTATTCATATTTTTTTTTTTTCATGTCATAATGTAGAGTATAAGAATTCCTATCATTTGAGCCCAGTCTTGCCACAAAGAGTTAATCCAGCTCTGACCAATCCCCTTTTATTGTTGTGAGATAAATCTTGACAAACAGAGAAAAACGTTGTCAAATCCTCCCCCTTGCTGTGAGTGACGGGTGATTTACAGATCTCGTGCACTAGCCTAAGAGATATGCGTTACTTTTTATTTCCCTCCCACTCTTTCTTCTGCTGCTCTGCTAGGATTGGATGTCCCCCACCTCAGCATGATTGGGCATGCTGAAGTCATGTAAAAGAAGAGAAAAACCGAATGGCAAATGTAACGCTGGTTGTGTGCCACATCCAAAATACATAATAGAAACAAAGAGAAAATTCCCCTGGTTGGACTTTATAAGCAACACATATTTTGTATAAAAAAATATCAACGTACGATTTTAGAAAAAGATTTTTTGTTTACATTCATTCAGAACATCAAACATTGATTTTACTGAGCAAAGTCAGTGAATATCACCATAACAAACAGGAATATGGTAAGTCCTCTCAACACCCAACGTGTTTTGGAAAATTCCTTCTTCAGGGGTGCAAAAGGGTAAAGAGGAGTTCATCTAAGACATAAAGTATACAGTCAGTGATTCATATGACACAACAGTACTTTCCTTGAACTCCTAATTTCTGTTTGAAATGTTTACTTACATATTGATGATAGGTGATAAGTATCTCAATGTTGAAAAAAACATTAAAACCAAAAGGATGACAGCATGTGGTTGTTGCGTCAGTGAGGCTAATATCCCAGGGCAGAAGGCATCAACGGTGTTATGTTAGTTGAAAAATTAATCACAAAGAGGATCAAATCCACAGTTCCCATGCCAGGACGGTCAGAGGCCAGCCATCTGGGCACACTGAAGCCAAACACCAACACATTCAAAAAATTATCGAAAAATTCTGGCACATGCTGACACTGGACCCTTCTCTAGGTCAATTTGTGCCAAATAAACCTCGTTTTACTTTTAGGAATTATTGCAGGTACATGCTCACGCAAAAAAATCCCATTTTACCCAACGGCAAGGTTTTTTACCCAAAACACTTTGCCAACTGCAAAACTCCGGGAGTAATCTACTTGTTACAATGTAGCTGCACTTGTTTTTACATAGGGAAAACCAAGCTGGAATTCTGGAGGAGGGCCTACAGGCACATCCGCAGCATGCGGGGAGTCTACTGACATCATGACTCCACCCACCAAGCTCCAGACAACAGACCCACTCACAGAATCTGCAGTTTTTCGGGTCTCATAACAGAGGGGAGACATTTGACAGGTAAAGATGCAGGCAGGAGGCATGTATATCCTTATAGAAAACCCCTATGGCAGTAGTTTAGGAAGGATGACTGAAGATAAGATAAGCCACTCACCGTCAAGAGCGAAGATCACTCCACTCAGTACACAGCCAGCTCTCCCTCAGACTCCCAGGCCCCGTCCAACATGTTTCATTAATCTTGACATCTTCAGGTGAGTCACTATTGAGGAAATGTGTGTGTGTGTGTGTGTGTGTGTGTGTGTGTATATGTGTATATATAGATATATCTATAATGTATGAGAGGCCTTTATTACATATACAATACTGTGCAACAGTGTTTGGCAGATGTAAAAAAATGCTGTGAATTAACCTTTTGAAGGCAACTGCGGTTTTTTAGACACAATTTTTTGTTTTTGGGGGAAAAGATACACTTTTTTGAATTGTAATGCACAAAAACACAATATAATTCCCAATTGTTTGTGTAACATAATATTTTATGTTTTACCAAAGTAAATAAATGGCAAAAATGTCACGCTTTAAAATTGGCATAGCAGCGACGATGAATGATATAAATGAATGATAAAAATTTTACTATCCATAGGCAATGTTTTAAAAGCCTTTGCAGGTGACCACTTTAGATTTACAGAGGAAGTCTGGTGCTAGAATTTCTGCCCATGATCTGATATTTGTGGTGATATCTCAGGTGTAGGACCATCACTGTCTGCATGCAAGCACAGGGGGATAGGGGGTCTTTAAAAAATAATTATCTATTTTTACACTGTTGCTTTTTTTTGGGATCACTTTTATTGTTATCACAGGGAATATAAACATCCTCTGTGATTGCAATAGGCAGTGACAAGTATACTTTATGCAGAGATTTGCCCTTAAAACATTTGATCACACCAAGATCAGTGTGATCAAGTGCTTTTCATTTGTAAAAATGGTGCTGTTTACATTTGGGGAAACAGGAAGTGATGTATGCTCATCATTCTTGTTTTCTATATCATAGGGACGAACAGAGCTGGCTGGTTGGATGGTGTGACCCCGTGGGATGGGACAGGCTAAATAAAAAATGCGGAGGGGGGCTAAAGTTGTAAAGGCAAGTACTGATATGTCACCAGTCATTATGTGGTTGAGAATGCTTTCATAAAAAGAAGTGTTACTAGATTATTTTTATCAGTTAACAAAATGGAAAGTGAACAGAGAAATCCAAATCGGATCAATATTTGGTGTGACCACCTTTTGGTTCAAACCATCATCAGTTCTTCTAGGTACACGCAGTACTTGTGTTCCTACAAAAACTGTGTATGAGTGTATCTAGGAGAATTGGTGCTGTTTTGAAGTCAAAGGGTGGTCACACCCAATATTGATTTGATTTTGATTTCTCGCCTGTTCGCTCACTTTGCGTTTTGTAAATTGATAAAAAGAAACACAATATATATTTTTGAAAGCATTCTTACTTTACAGCATTTCTTTACACCTGCCTAAAATGTTTGGACAGTACAGTATGTGTATGTGTACCATGGTAGCTGGTGCTCAATTTTCTTGGGGGCTGCCCGCAGCCTCCCCAGCCAGCCACTCCCACAGCCAGCCATCCTCTCCCCCCCCCCCCCCCCCAGTGCTCACTTGATCGATCACCGTTTCTACCCCCCCCCCGGCACTCAATCGAATGATCCCTGTATCTAACCCCCCCTGCGCTTGCTTGATCGATCACCATTTCTACCCCCCAGTCGCTCGCCGCATCGTTTGCCAGGCCCCCGCCAGCCCCGCACTTACTCCATCCAGTTCATGGCTTTGATGGCCCCCCCCCCCCCCCCCGTGTCTCCTCCCGAGTCCCGGTGGTCGCTTCTCCTCTTGGTTAGCCAGGAGGAGAAACAAGGAAGATATTAGCAAGTATTAATTTGCTAATGTCGTACAACTGGGTGGTCTTAAGCCCACCCTTTTTTAAGGAAATTAGAGCCTCAGGCTCTAATCGCGTACTTCATAAAAATAAACAAAAAAAAACACCCATTGGGATCCTTGCGTCCAGCGCCCTGCATGTAGAATAGGGGAGCGTCTGCCACTGGTGTGTGTATGTATGTATTTGTGTGTGTGTGTGTGTGTGTGTGTATATATATATATATATATATATATATATATATATATATATATATATATATATATATATATATATATATATATATATATATATATATATATATATATATATATATATATATATATATAGATATAGAGATATATATATAGAGATATAGATATATATATATATATAGATACAATGTATGTGTTTGTGTGTGTGCAGCCTCTTTTTTTTTTTTTTTCTATTGGGGAGGGGGAGATGATGGGGTGGGAAATACAGTTTCTGTCTTGATTACTTCCAAGAAGTAATTTTCTTCTTTTTCCTTTATGTTCTTATGAGGGAAGATTGAGGTTAACCTTTTTCAGTCCTCAAATTGTTACACCAAAGTCTGGTCAACATGCAGCCACTTGACACTGGGATTGAGTAGATAATTTATTTTGTGTGTGCAGTTGTATTAAATATTTTATATAAAATTTTATGTGAAAACTGAAGGATTTAGATTCTGGTAAAAAAATGTACGTTACCTTGTTAATTGTATACAAGGCATACTGCATCTCTTGTACTTCCTAGCATTGTACAGCAGAGGGTGCTGCCACAACATAAATAGAAGCGTTCTGGTGCCTCTACAAGTACAAGGTAATGTCCATGTGTTTTAGGGTTTTTTTTGTAAACCGACTTATGCTTTATAGGAAATATTTTTGTGCAAATATTTAACCTTTTTCCTGTTGTGTCCAGAAATGTCCTATTTACTAAAACATTGCCACTTCACAGCCCAGTGATCAAACAACCATTGTTGTTCACATACATACACCAACCATCTCAACAAACCTGTCCCCCACCCACACTTACCTGAATTGCAGAGCTCTTCTCCCTGCATCATTGTGCTTTGAATTCAGCGTGGCTACGCTGGTAGAGCTGTGAATAAAAGTGTACAAATCCTATCCCCGGCAGTGGGACTGGTAGATTTAAATGACACATAAAACAAACACAAGAGGGTGCCTCCATCTAGGTAAAATAAAATAAAAATGCACTCACTAGATAAAAGTGGATTGAGGTTTGTCATAGACCCATATAGACCTCCATAGGGTCACCATGGGGCTGCAGAGCTCAGCAGGCATGTGACTAGTTGAAGCAGACACCTAAATGGAGGAGCCCTCTTTTGTGTTTTTTTTATATATGTGCATTAGGATCTCAAGACCTAATCTGAGAGGAGCTGCATCCACTTTACCTGGTGTTCCCTACCACTCTCCTGACCCTCTTATATGCCCCCATTTAATGACGATTGGGTTCTAGTCAGCACAATAGGCTATTCTTTTTCCCAGATTTAAATGGCATCACCACATTTGTAGTCCATTGTTTACTTCCTGCAGCCCTATAATGGTAGATCTGTTCCCCCATATGGATCTGGGGCTGGGGGAAGAGTTTGCAGAATCCTGTGCATTGCATCTGGGACCCACTGATTTCAAGTCATTGTAAAGCCTAGTACACGCTAGAAGATTTTTTTCATTCAACCCAGCGGGCTGATCAAAAAAAAGCTGAAGAGCTCGGGAGGAGCCACTATACTAACGATCCGATGTTAGTACAGCGATCTCCCCTACTGAGCTATTGTGCTCCGACAGGGGGGCTGCCCCCCAGCAGAACACAGTGGTCAGATCTCTCAGCCATTGGCTGAGAGCGCTGATCGAGTGTGAATCAATTGACCTTTTTCAGTTATGCCCCTTAGACAGAAGCCGGCCAAATGACGAAGGGCCTAAATGTTGGCCAGTTTCTATTGAACTGATGGATACCCCCTGATATTCGGCCCATGTGTACAGCCCTTAACCACTTCCGGACCACCACACGCCAATGTATGTCCTTAATTTGGGGATAGATGATATTGTTATGGCAGCAGCTAGCTGCCATAATCCCCGGTATCCCCGTGTTCTGCTGGTGGTCCGGTACAGGATTAAAAGTGGTCTCTGCGGCGGATTCGCTGCGAGATCACTTTTATGGGTGACGAGAGAGGGCCCCACCCTCCCGCCGCGTTCCGGTGCCCTCTGCTGCTTACCTTTTATTCTCTAGGGTATTAGGGAAAAAATTTTATAATGTTTGGGGGTTCTGGTAAACACCACATCTAAAAAAAGAGGCCCCGTCTTGACCACTGGGCACTTAAACCCCCTTCCTAACCAGACCAATTTTCAGGTTTCACACTTGCTCTCACACTTTGAATGACAATTACGCAGTCATGCAACACTGTACCCATGTGAAATGTTTGTCCTTTTTTTTTATACAATTAGAGCTTTCTTTTGGTGGTATTTAATCACCGCTGGGTTTTTTTATTTTTTGCGCTATAAATCAAAGACTGAAAATTCGGTAAAAAAAAATATTATTTTGTTTCTGTTAAAATTTATTGTAGAGTATGGGCAGAGTATGGGCACTGGGCAGCGCTGTGGGCTGTATCTGTAGTGACCACAGTGCTGCAAACGATCTCTCCCTCTCCTCTCACACTGTACCGATCGGTACAGAGCGGGGAGGGAGGAACCTGCGTCATGAATGACGCCGGTTTGTTCACAAGTGATGCGGCGTCATTTGACGGAGCGATCACATGGTAAACGACCGCTATCGGTTTACCGTGATCCATGATGGGGACCCGGCGGTCATGGATGCTCCGGGTGTGCGCCCCAGGGGACGCACTGGAGCACTATTCTGGGAGGACGTCCCACAGACGTCCACCCAGAATAAGCCGACCGCGCTGTAGCTGTCTTTTGGCTATGGCCCGGTCGGCATGTGGTTAAAGCTGCTGTTTTTTTTTTTTTTTGTTCGTTTTTTTTTCCCCATTAAAATAACAAACATATAATTCTTACCTATTCTACCTCAATGGTCAATGTGCAATGGTTTTTCACAGAGCAGCCTGAATCCTCCACTTCAGGGGTCCCCTGCTGGTGCTTCTGACTCCACTCCTCCGCCGAGTGTCCCCATAGCAAGCCATTTAACCACTTCAGCACCGGAAGGTTTTACCCCCTTCATAACCAGGCCATTTTTTGCAGTACGGCACTGCATTGCTTTAAATGACAATTGCGCGGTTGTGCGATGCTTTACCCAAAAAAGTTGATTCCCCCCCCCACACGAACAGAGCTTTCTTTTGGTGGTATTTTATTGCCTCTGCAGTTTTATTTTTTGCACTATAAACAAAAATAGAGCGCCAATTTTGAAAAAAATGCAATATTTTTTACTTTTTGCTATAATTATCCCCAAAAAATATATAAAAAAACATTTTTTTTCTGCTATAAAACACATCCAATAAATTAAAAAATAAATAAAATGTATTCATCAATTTAGGCCAATGTGTATTCTGCTACATATTTTTGGTAAAAAAAATCCCAATAAGCATATATTAATTGGCTTGTACAAAAGTTAGTGTCTACAAACTATGGGATATATGTATGGATTTTTTTTTTTTTTTATTTAAATTTTTTTTCACTAGTAATGGTGAACAGCGATTTTTAGCGAGACTGCGGCATTGCAGCGGACAAATCTACGACTAAGTGACACTTTTTGGGGACCAGTGACACCAATACAGTGATCAGTGTTAAAAAAAAAAAAATGCTGTACTGTACAAATGACACTTGTAGGGAAGGGTTTAACATTGGGGCGATCAAAGGGTTAAACGTGTCCCTAAGGGCTGCTTTCTAACTGTGTGTGTGTGGGGGGGGGGGGGGGGTGCTTTGACTTAAGGAAAACAGAGATCCATGTTGCTTGGCAGAAACACAATATCTCATTTTCCCTCTCTGGCAGAATGACAGTCTTGTCTACATAGGCAGACTGCCGTTCTACCTCTCCTCAGAACAATCGTCGTGGCCCGGTGGACATCAAATCCGCTGAACCCACTGATTGGCTCCCGCTGTGTCCAATCAGAGCGGTAGTGGGTCGCAGTAGTGTGAACCTAGCCTAACCATTCATTTAATTTAGACAGCAATGACAGTCTAAGTAGAAAAGTGTGTCACCTGCAAGCATGTTGTAGAGAAGGAGCATTGCATTCTGTGTAGCAGCAAAGATCTGGCACACCCCCTGCTGAGTCAATTCCAATCAGTAGCATGAGGGTGTGTTAGACCTCTACAGAGAGACCACTGCTTTCACACAGAGAGCATACTGGCGGGGGAAAGACTTTTCCTTCTCAGGATGTACTGTCTTTAGGATTAAACAAACTTTAAGAAATTGAACACCTTTTGTTTAAATTTTACCTTGAATGTATTTAGCCAATGTAAACTGAAGGTTCAATTGGGCTGTAAAGCAATCATATGTCTCTTCCCTTTTTTATGTGTAACATACCTCAAGTAATGACTTTTACACCAAGAATACACGACACAAAATATAACCTGTAAAAACACAATAGTTCTTCTCCTTTTTTTTTTTTGTGTTTTTTATGTCTTTTATTGTCGAACACAAAAGACTAAAGGTCATATTTTGTTGGGCCTTTGATTATAATGTTGACATTGCGTTTTACATTTGTAGAGGAGTTTGTCTGTATCCATTCCTTTTTACTTTATTTTTTTTTTTTTTTAATACTTTATTTTTCAAAGATTGCACACAGATAACAGAAAGACCATAATACAAATGTCCAGCAAATAGCGTGATCACAACCTAACAATAAGCAGACCAGAACTGGGCTGGAGTCACTAAGGACATAGAAAAGGACAACCCACGGAGCCTGATACTTTTCACTTTTTAAACCTAACTTTATTAAAGCTTAGTTCCACCCAAAAATTGAACTTTTGCTCTTCGAATCCCCCCCCCACCCTTTCCTCCGGTGTCACATTTGGCACCTTTTAGGGGGAAGGGAGGAGCATATACCTGTATAATCCAGGTATTTGCTCCCACTTCTGGGCATTGATCACTGCAGTATCTTTGGCTATCTATGCCATGTCCAGCCCCCCCCCCCCCCCCCCCGCTGTCTTCTGGGAGACACACAGGTCCCAGAAGACAGCAAGGACCAGTGAGCTCACGTAGCACGACTTGCGCATGTGCAGTAGGTAAGCAGGCTGTGAAGCTGCAAGGCTTCACTTCCTGATTCCCTTACCGAAGATGCCGGTGCCTCTACCCGTGAGCAGAGGGTAGATATCCCGAGATATATGTAATACCAAAATCATGGTTAAAATTCATTATAGATAAATACTTTATTATTTAAATATCTAGACTAATGTAATACCAAAATACATTAATAAAATATAGTATAAATAAAGATTAAAAATTAATATTTCGCACTGATTTGTATCGTTTTGTATAAATTTCCATAAATCCAAATTATTGACAGATAATATGGTGGCTTCCATGGAAATTATTTGATTTATCCTTCCAATATTATAGAAAATATATATATTTTCAATTAATTTTTAATCTTTATTAATCTTTATACTATATTTTATTAATGTATTTTGGTATTGCATTAGTCTAGATATTTAAATAATAAAGTATTTATCTATAATGAATTTTAACCATACTCTGGTGACACCAACATAATATAACATATATCAATTGTTTCTAAAGTAGTTTAGTTTTTAACTTATCTGTGTAGTATACCTAAGGGGGTTGCAATATCAGACTCGCTATATATATATATATATTTTTTTAATTAACCCCAAATATGACTGCATTTTTATGTATACATTATGTGTGCAGAAAAAAAGCAAGAAAATACATGGATATTTGTTTGTATTGAATAATTTTCCTTATTTTTCCTGGTCTTTTATTTATATATATTCCCACTATTTTTATTTTTAGTATATCTATCCATGTATATATAGGCCCAAACTAGGGAATCGCCTCACCTTGCATTTGCAATAATTAAAAGGTTAAAAGTTTGCAGTGGTGTTTCAAATTGATAGTAATTGGTTTTTCCTGCAGTTGCTAGATGGCAGCAAAATTGGCCAGCACATTAAGGCTGGGTTCACACCATAGCGATGCGGGAACGCCGCGAATCCGCAACGTTTTCCCGCATCGCATGCCTCCCGCCGGCAGTTCACACTGCCCTATGCGGACTGCTGGGAGTGTCAATGAAATCTTAATGACACCCCCAGACCAGTCCGCATATCGCAGTGCGATCTGCAAACTTGGACAGGAATCGGATCGCATGGTGTGAACACCCATGCGATCCGATTCTGCTGCGGACCAAAAAAAGGGTCCCGTGCGAGTTTGCGGCGGGTGCGAGGCGAATTCAGCCATATTATCTGTATGGCTGAACTTGCATCGCACAGAGATCAGATGGGATTTGCACTGCAGTGCGGTGCGAATCACATCCGGGTCTCCCAGCCGCAGCGGTGTGAACCCAGCCTTAAGGCTGATCACAGCCTGAGTTCCCCTAAGCTTGAGGAAGGAGCGTGCCTGTTTGTCTACACGCAGTGCGCACGCTCTGAAACGTCGTCGCTATTGGCAGTGATGTCACCACGCTCGACGCCTGCATTCCACTGTGGACCTGAGCCAAGCCTCGATCTCGGTGTACACCATCAGACAGGGAAGTTCTGCGGGTCGGGACCCTCCATCTGATGGGAAAAACATCTACAGGCTCTCTAATGCTGGCTGACGCCGCTCAGGACATTTGTGCTGGAAATTCTCAATACTATATGTAAGTGGATGTATGCACCTGTGTGTTTCAAATAAATGCAACTGTTTTTAATCTGGTGGCGCCTTTCCTGTCTCTCTTTTTTCATGTAACTTGGAGTCTGCTTCCAACTCCCCTCTGAAGGCTTGCCCTGGAATACGGACTTGTTGCTAAGAAAACACACAAAGGTTTTTCTCCCACTTCCTTTTTAATCATTATTATTTCATCTCCAAATTAGAATTGCATTGCTCTGGATGGACAATAAGATCTTAACACTAATAATCGAGTAACAGCGCCACTTTCCCATTTGTTTTTTCTTTGTACAGTTTTTGTAACTGCTGACTTTTATTTTTTTACAAATATGACTGGAACTCCCCTTTTAAGGGCTCATGCATCCCAATGTACAATGCTGTCCCTTCAGATCCATCATTTATTCTATGGGCCCGTGCACACCGCTCTGAATTGGTATGCAGCGTACAGTTGTGTAAAGAAGAAATTGAGTTTAAGAACTTGCATATAGAGCGTATTTTTCACATGTGTAGAGCACAAATGTATTTTATTCGCTGCCGCCACTGCTCGGGTACAACAGATAAGCTTCAATAATGTGTAGTTAGTGGCATCTATGACACCAATTACACACTTTCGTATTAATCTTTACATGTTGGCCCTGAATGGTCCCCTGGCCGAAGCGTGTAATTGGCAGAGGCGGCAGTGCAACACATTGTTGATATTTTCATATTGGCCCTGAACAGCAGCAGCCACTAGGGTACATTTGTGCTGTATGTTAGTAGTAACATTATATGCACACTGTATACGGACAAGGTTTAACATAGGATCTTGCTGGCAATAAGATCCTATATAAAATCATATGCCCCGTATGCATGAGGCCAAATGCAGCCTACCCATTACAGTACTGAAAATTGATTTTGTGTGGAATGACCCTTTAAGGCTAAAGGTTTCCGCCTAAAGTGTTTCCAGTCATCTTTTCTGTCCTTCATCTTTCAGCTTCTTCTTTCTTGTTGCCATAAACTGCTCCAATATCACATTTAATTTTACAGCTGACTGATGTGCCTGCTACGGAAAATGAGTGCAAACTGTAAATAGATCTTTTTTCCTATCTCCAAGGAAATGGCATTTTTTTGGATCAAAGTTCTGTATCTGTGAATCTTCTAAAGCGGCATTTCTTTTTTTCGCTGTCTGATCTCTTTGACTTTATGTGGGTAACCATGTGGGTAGAATCGGCAGGTTACATTCAGATGTGCACACTCGCTGAGAAGCAGAAGGCCTTGTTATGGAGATGTTTTTATAGATCACTGTGGAGATTTCACTCATCTATAGATATGGAATATCAGGCTGCACTTCTAATCCTGGGTTACCAGCGTGCGTTTTCCATTTCCAATTTCTGAAATGTATTTGATGAAGCATCATAACCTCAGAATCATGGCGCTGGTCTGTCATCAGGCTGCAAATTCAATGTGCCAGCTTCAAGACCTGCTTTTCTCATCACTCTCTAGTAATATAGATAAAAAATGTTCCCTAAAGTGATTGTAAAGTTGAAAAAAATAAGAATAAAAAACATGTTATACTTCTCTGTGCAGTTGATTTTGCACAGAACAGCCCAGATCCTCCTCTTCTGGGGTCCCTCTTCTGCTCTCCTGGCCCCTCCCTCCTGTCGAGTGCCCCCACAGCAAACAGCTTGCAATAGGGGGCACATAAGCTGCAGCTCTGTGTATCCATTTAGACACAGATACAGTTGGCCCCGCCCCCTCTCTCTCCCAATAAGCTCACTGACTTTGACAGCCGCAGGATCCAATGGATCCACTGCTGTCTGTCAGCCAATCAGGAGGGAGAGTCAGACAGAGATGGGACTGCTGCACACAGAAAGCTTTTTAAAAAGACCTTCTGCCTTTACAACTCCTTAACTGCAGCCAAATGGTTGTAATGTAGCTGAACTGGCCTTTTTTTCCCCAAGTTATTCCTATGTTAATGCTGAACTCCAAAATGTGGGCACAAAAGCTCATTCAGCCCCTATTCATACCAGAGCAACTGTCATGCGTGACAAGTTGCACCCTATTGTTGGCAATGACCCTGTTCAAATCGGTGTGACACCAACTTTGCGGTGCCTCAACGATTAAAAAAAAAGTTGTTCCTGCACCGCTTTTGGTGATTTCTGATGCGACTTGGATAGACATCTGTGCATGAAGCCGCACAGATTTCTACCAAGTCACATTTGAAGTCTCACAGACATGTGACTTTTAAATTGTGCGATTTTAGATAAAGTTGCACAATTTCAAAGCCGCATTTAATGTGAACAAGGGTTCAAATATATCCCTCAATCGCCACAACAGAAACAAATTCACTTTGCATTAAATGCCTTTGCAAACAGTTATTACCTTTTTAAAGGTAACCGCGACATCATCACTGTGCTGTGCAGAGAGTGAAGCTGTGGGAGGTGCTCAGCAGGCTCCACTTACTGCATGCTGCCTGCAAAAAACTACCGGAGGGGTCGTATACAAGACCAGTCCCTCTGCACAAGGAGAGGGAGAGCAGCAGTAACTGGTCTTTATTACAGGAACCTCCTGCACAGAGTTCATACTGGATTACTGCACAGATCTGAAAGAAATGCACAAGGCACACCAAGATTCAAGTAAGAATACACATGCCTCTTGTATTAGGGGCCTCATTCCCAAGTGTTCCTGCTTGCGATTTTGTGTGAGCAATTTTCACATAATTATGCGTGTTGCATATAGGGCAACCTATTCACTTCAATCGGCTGCCCTATGCACGTTTCTTGCCCAATAGAAGCCCCAGCTTCTTTTTTTGGGACTATTGGGAGCAGAATCCTGCCAATTCTGCCCTCGATTCCAAATTGCCAAATGTGAATGGGACCTTTAGACAATATTTGGTTATCCTAGAATTCAACTTTAATACAATTGGTATTTGCTGGTTCGGTTTCTGTTTAATAATTGGCTTCTGTCCAGGTATCCGGCTGCTAAGTGGTAAAACATGCACTGAATCATGCTCGGTGCATTTGCAAAGTGCAGATAGGTACTGCTGCTATTTTGTATGGCCAGAGAGCATGACTTGCCTATAATGCCTCTAACAGAGACTTGCTCCTCTCCAGCGTGTTCTAGCAGAGCAGGCCTGTTTTACATTATGTAGACTTTGCCATTGGGCACAATGATGTGGTGGATGGGACAAACACTGACACGTTTTTTATGAAATGCTTTAATATCCTTCTGGACTGCATATAAGCTTCTCTCTTATTTATTAGTACATATTAGTGATTATTTGAACTCTTCTTTATATTCTTACATAATGCTTTGATTAGTAATCTTTGTATGATTTATATTTTACAGTCATGTAACCTCGAAGTATTCCCGTATGACGGATACAGAGCGTGATCAGATTGATCAGGATGCTCAGATTTTTATGAGAACATGTTCTGATGCTATCCAGCAACTTAGAACAGAAGGTGAGTGAAAATAAGTGGCTAGAGTTCCTCCTTTCCTTTTAAAGTGTTACTAAATCCACAACAGTAAAATCAGTCTGTATATGCAGTAAAGCATGCTTGTTATACTCACTGTGGAACCTAAGGGGTTAATGCTGATTCTGTCTTCTCTGATCCTCCCCTTTTACTATCCCCTCCCCTATCTATGTCCTGGTAGTACAGAGCCCCAGGAGTCACTGCACATGCTCAAATTGGTATGCATTGCTAGAGAGTTTTTTTTTTTTTTTTTGGGAGGGTACATTTGATCAGTGCATTGCCTATCGGCACTGGCCAGACATAGGATCAGGGGTCCTGCAGCCTCATAGGACGGTCAGAGGAGAATGAAAATGCCTCCTACAAGCTTAATAAGTGCCCGGCTGGACACTGATAGAAGGCACAATATTGCTATATACTACTGATAAGAAAAGGTATTTTGAAGTTGATATTTACTAAAATAATTGCATTTCCATGTAGACCAGATATAGTAAATACAGGGTCCTGGGTTTAGCAACACTTTAAGCCCTGTATTACAAGCTGTATTATTATTATATATTTTTTTAATCTGTGATTTAGCAGCTTTAGGAGAGACAAATTTTCCTCATTTTTTTTCTGTTACTGTGGTTTATTATTTGGCTACAAATTGTTTTGTTTCTGTACCCTGGAAAAAGTGGAGCTGTTCATCCAGTGGCTGTCCCTCATCTGTATTCGTATGACCAACAAGTGTTTAGGCTGCCTTGCTGTGCGATAATTGTCACTGACAGTTAATCATCATTTATGGGTTGAAATGTTAATTTCCCAGCTCTTTCACTTGGACAGCAAATTTAAGTCGCAGCCTGATAACAGCAAATATACCGTGCATATACACAATTACAATTAAACCTGTTGAATTATTAATTTCTTACCTAATAGAGGGACCACCCAAAGCTGTACCACTTGTAGATATTGAGGGTTACATGGACATCCCCTAACTACATCCTCCTGCGTTTACCTTACAAATAAGTGCCGAGTGCCTTCTTTCTGAACCATATAGAATAAAACTTTTGTATCTTGTGTTGTGCAACAGTAGCGAATTTTAGCAGTAGGCGATGCTATGGGTGTACCTATGTAGCGGCAGCGCTAAATCTCTCCCACATCAATGGTGAAATCCAAAAACATCAAACATGCATCTAAATGACATCCATAGAATGCAATGATTGTGATATAAATCGAAATATTCCCACATCCACAAATGAGTAAAGCAATAGCTTGCAGATACCTACATTTTAAAATGATAATTTTGTTGCTTTGCAGCCTGAAATTACAACGGGCACAGTTTTTTTCTTTTGTCCAGCTGTATTTTAGTGCAACTTGTAACATATACTTATAACGCCAACATGTCAAAAAAAGAACAAAAAAAAAGAAGGAATCCCTGAGTTGGAAAAAGGATCGCCCCCTGGTGACAGTATTTTGTTGGACCACCTTTAGCTTTAATTACAGCCTTTAGTCTGTTGGGATATGTCTCTACTAACTTTTCACTTCTAGACTTTGCAATATTTGCCCACCTTTCTTTGCAGAACTGCTCAGGTTCCGTTAAATGTGATGGTGACTGCTTGTAGACTGCAGTTGTCAAGCCATTCCACAGATATTCAATGGGGTTTACCTTCCAACATGACAATGGCCCAAAGCATACAGCAAAAATGATCACACAGTGGTTATAGGAGAAAAGGGTGAATGCCCTTGTCTGGCCTAGTCAGAGGCCAGATTCATCCCCATTGAAAATCTGTGGAATGACTTGAAGACTGCAGTCCACAAATGGTCACCATCAAATTTAACTTAACTTGAGCAGTTCTGCAAAGAAGAGTGGGCAAATATTGCAAAGTCTAGATGTGAAAAGTTATTAGAGACATATCCCAACAGACTAAAGGCTATAATTAAAGCAAAAGGTGGTTCATCAAAATACTGACATAAGGTGGTGATCCTTTTTCCAATTCAGTGATTCTGTTGAGATTTTTTTTTCTGACACGTTTCTGTTATAGCTTTCCTTTTGGATGTTAGGCCCCTTTCACACTAACGTCCCGTTCAGGCCCGCCTGTCAGTTTTTCAGGCGGACCTGAACGGGTGCTCCATAGAGCTCTATGGAGCGTCGGATGTCAGCGGTGACATGTCCGCTGACATCCGACCCGCTCCGATCCGAAAAAGTGTGACGGAGGAAAAAGCTATTTTTCCATCCGTCTGCGGATCGGATCGGATGACGACGGGCACTGCGGTCCGTCGTCATCCGATCTCCCATAGGGGAGAGCGGCGCTGTGACAGGTCCGTCCCTGCACAGTGTGCGGAGACAGACCTGTCATCTCCCTGCTCAGCGGGGATCGGCGGAGTGATCCCCGCTGAGCAAACGGACATCCACGGGGCGGATCAGAACTGATCCGCCCCGTGTGAAAGGACCCTTATAAGTTGAGTAAATACAGCTGGAGAAAACAAAAACTGTCTTCATTTCAGGCTGCAAAGCAACAACGTGTGATTGTTTTAAAGGGGGGTGTTTTTTTTCTATACCCACTGTATAAAAACATTCAAATGTATGAAAATCAAATAACATGCAATAAACCGCACATGCAATCGTCAGAATAACTTTATATATAAACTTCTGTGTCAACATAGAGTGAAAACAAAAGTCTGAGTGTGTCTCAGTTTAGGTTCAGTACTCAAACACTAGTGCATTATCCTCCTCCAGTGCTCAAATAGAAAATACGCTGACCAAAATGCCATGACCACCCATCAATACAGCAGTCATAACTAGCGGACACTTTAATGCTTTCTGTGCAACTTCACTCTAAATGTGTTCCGCTCACCACATATGACCTAGAATAGAAGGGAAGAATGTTCCTATAGTGTGAACCCACAAAATCTCTTTGAAGGGGTGAGCTATAACATTTCACCTCTTCGGGTTGGTTTACCCGTGCAGCCAAGGGTGTAATAAAACCAGCCGGTAGAGCTGGCCCCCTCCTGCATACCTGAATGAGGCCATGCATGCACTCAGAGTACACATGGCACGTGTGCGATACTGTGCTTTGCAGCAGCTGCAAAAATTAAACTGTCACATCTGATAGGCATTATGTTTAAATCCATGGAACCGTGCTGCAACCGATTGCGGTCGCTTCCTCGCTTCCTGTCAAACGCCTATTAAAAGTGATCCACCATGGGTATCTTTTCATGTTAAGCCCTTAGCCACAATAAAACACTGAATGCTTGGTCACACATGACCTAATGCTGTGTGAGGTGTTCACAAGTGATGCTATAGATTCAGGCTTTGCTTACAATAATTAGATACTATGTGAAGTGTTTAACCCCTTCTCACCTGATGGTAGAACACGCCTTCATGCCTAAGCACAATTTTACAACTTTGACATGTGATCATAAAACCATACATATCAACACCACTACCTTGTGCATCCAGGTGGATCATACCACACGTTTTTTTTTTCTGTTTTTTTTCTCAGGACAAATTGGGCTTTCATTTGGTGGTAAATGATAGTGGTCAAAAATTATTATTATTTTTTTTTTTAAATGTAGCTGTATATTTTTTGCTACTACTTTTTTTCCTACCATAACCTTCCACCAAACCACCCAAAATAAAATGCTCCTACTCCTGATGATCGTACTGATAGCACATACAGTGCCTTGAAAAAGTATTCATACCCCTTGAAATTCTCCACATTTTGTCATGTTACAACCAAAAACGTAAATGTATTTTATTAGGTTTTTTGTAATAGACCAACACAAAGTGGCACATAATTGTGAAGTGGAAGGAAAATAACTGTTTTCAACTTTTTTTTTTTTTTTTTAATTTGTGAAAAGTGTGGTGTGCATTTGTATTCAGCCCCCTCAGTCAATACTTTGTAGAACCACCTTTCACTGAAGTTACAGCTGCAAGTCTTTTTAGTGATGTCTCTACCAGCTTTGCACATCTAGAGTGACATTTTTGCCCATTCTTATTTGCAAAATATCTCAAGCTCTGTCAGATTGGATGGAGAGCGTCTGTGAACAGCAATTTTCAAGTCTTGCCACAGATTCTCAATTGGATTTAAGTCTGGACTGACTGGGCTATTGTAACCCATGAATGTGCTTTGATCTAAACCATTCCATTGTAGCTCTAGCTGTATGCTTAAGCCCCATACACACTATCAGATTTTCTGCTGATTTTTTTCCTTCAGATTTACCAAAACCATGTAGTGCAAGGACCTGCCTGATTGCATACAAATTGAAACTCCTAAGGTTTGACCTCATATTATATGGTTTTGGTAAATCCGAAGGAAAAATTCAGCAGAAAATCTGATAGTGTGTATGGGGCTTTAGGGTTGTTGTCCTGCTGGAAGGGGAACCTCTGCCCCAGTCTCAAGTATTTTGCAGACTCTAAAAGGTTTTCTTCTAAGATTGTTCTGTATTTGGCTCCATCCATCTTCCCGTCATCTCTGACCAGCTTCCTGTCCATGCTAAAGAAAAGAATCCCCACAATATGATGCTGCCACCACCATGGTTCACGGTGGGGATGGTGTATTCAGGGTGATGTGCAGTGTTCGTTTTTCTGCCCACATAGCATTTTGCTTTTAGGCCAAAAGGTTCAATTTTGGACTCATCTGACCAGAACACCTTCTTCCACATGTTTGCTGTGTTCCCCACATGGCTTTCATGCAAAATGCAAATGGGACTTTTTATAGCTTTCTTTCAACAATGGCTTTCTTCTTGCCACTCTTCCATAAAGGCCAAATTTGTGGAGTGCACGACTAATAGTTGTCCTGTGGACAGATTCTCCTGAGCTGTGGCTCTTTGCAGCTCCTCCAGAGTTACCATGGGCCTCTTGGCTGCTTCTCTGATTAATACTCTCCTTGCCCGGCCTGTCAGTTTAGGTGGATGGCCATGTCTTGGTAGGTTTGCAGTTGTGCCATACTCTTTATATTTTCGGATGATGGTTTGAACAATGCTACATGAGATGTTCAAAGCTTGGGATATATATATATATTTTTTATAACCTAACCCTGCTTTAAACTTCTCCACAATGTTATCTTATCTTATGACCTGTCTGGTGTGTTCATTGGCCTTCATGATGCTGTTTGTTCACTAAGGTTCTCTAACAAACCTTCACAGGGCTTCACAGAACAGCTGTATTTATACTGAGAGTAAATTACACACAGTTGGACTCTATTTACTAATTCGGTGGCTTCTTAAGGCAATTGGTTCCACTAGATGTTAGGGGTATCAGAGTAAAGTGGGTTGAATACAAGTGCACACCACGCTTTTCAGATATTTGTAAAAAAAATTTAAAAGCATTTATCATTTTCCTTCCACTTCATAATTATGCGTCACTTTGTGTTGGTCTATCACATAACATCCCAATAAAATACTTTTACATTTTTGGTTGTAACATGACAAAATGTGGAAAATTGAATAGGAATACTTTTTCAAGGCACTGTGTGTGTATGTAAAATGGAAATTCTCTCGCAGGTTTTTTTTAGCAGCTGAGAAAGATATTGGACAATAAGTTTGTTCGAATTTTGATTACAATTCTTTTTATTAAAATCAAAACATGATTTACAAATTCACGAAAGTTTTAAAAAAAAGCTCTGGCATTGACATGAGAGAGACGTAACCCATCAACTGATGAACACATTTTACATGGAACTCGTCGCTAGCAACATGGTGTTCCACATGATACTCCTACGCGTTTTGACCCTTCTGTTTATGGTCTTCTTCAAGGGGATTATTGTCTATGCAAAAAGGAGAAAATACAAATTACATTTTGCATGGTTAAACATTATACATTGCATCTCATATATATGATGGTGAATATTTACCATTCAAGGATGGGAAAGGAGGATAGACATGTCCTGCATCCAGAAATAGTTTTAAAATGTATTTTTTTGTGATCCTGCCCTCATGCGCTGACTCTACATTCCCCAGGGTGGGCCCCACTTCCAAAAAACTTGAGGCCACTCTCTTGGACTTCCCAGTCCAAAAGAGTGCAGTAATCCAGCAGGGAACGCCTGCACTTTTGCTCTGTCCAGGAGCTTCCTGTTAGACCCCTTTCACACTGGGGCGTTTTTCAGGCGCTTTAGGGTTAAAAAAAAGCACCTGTAAAGCGCTTGAAAGAAGTCTCATCTGCAATCCCAATGTGAAAACCCAAGTGCTTTCACACTGAGATCCCTTTCACACTGGGGCGTTTTTCAGGCTTATTAGCTTTAAAAAAAAAAGTGCCTGAAAGAAGCCGCAACTGCAATTCCAATGTGAAAGCCCGAGTGCTTTCACACCGAAGCGCTGCCTGGGCGGGGCGTCAAAAAAGTCCTGCAAGCAGCTTCTTTGCAGCAATTTTGGAGCGGTGAATACACCACTCCTAAAGCACTCCTTCCCATTGAAATCAATGGGAAGTACCTGCAAAACGCCTGAAAAGCACCTGCAAAGTGATTTTGGCAGCGGCGCTTTGTGGGCACTTTTAACCCTTTATTTGGCTACTTGCAGGGGTTAAAAACACCCCACTAGTGCTCGAAAAACACTGGTAAAGTGCCGCTAGTTTAACCACTTGTGGACCGCCGTATTGCCAATGTACGTCAACACAATGGCACGGGCAGGCACAATCACGTAAATGTACGTGATTGCCTTCTAGCGGGTGGGGGGTCCGATCGGACCCCCTCCCGCTAGATACGGCGGTCCCTTTCGGTGCCGGAGCGATCGGCGATGAGGAGATGGCCGCTGGTTTCCGCCCATCGCCTCTCGATCGCTCCTGGCCAGTGACGAACTTCCTCCCCTGTGAAAATGTAAACACAGGAGGAGGAAGTGATGTCACACTCCTCGTGGCGGTCTTTTTGAACCGGACAGCGAGGAGTGAAGACGCAAGTAAGTGCACCAACAGTCCACTGACACATAGGTACACACAGGCACACATTTCACCCCAGTCACCCCCCGATCACCCCCCCGATCGGCCCCCCGCCCCCCCCCAGTCACAGTGTCACTAATGCAGTGTTCATTTATTTATTGATCACTACATTTAGTGTCAGTTGTGACTGTAAAAAGTGTCAGGGCAGCTAGTGTTAGGCCCCTTTAGGTCCAGGGTAGCCCCCTACCCCCCCTAATAAAGGTTTAACCCCTTGATTGCCCTCCCAGTTAACCCTTTCACCCTCTTTTACCAGTGTCACTAAGCGATCGTTTTTCTGATCGCTGCAATAGTGTCACTGGTCCCGCTAGGAAGCTAGTTTTTTTTTTAGGTTCAACGCCAGGTTTTTATACCGTTAGGTACCCCGATATATAACATAATAAAGGTTTTAACCCTTTGATTGCCCCTAGAGTTAACCCTTTCACCAGCGATCGCTGCATAAGTGTCACTGGTGACGCTGGTTAGCCAGTTAGTTATTTAGTTATTTAGGTTCCCCGTCAGCTTTTTATAAAGCTTCAGGTACCCCCATATAAATACCCAATAAAGGTTTTAACCCCTGATCACCCGGCGGGTGATATAAATTTGGTTTTAGGGTCAGAAAGGGTCTGCGTCGCCCCAGGCAGTGCTAGGTTAGTGCCAGCACCGCTAACACACACGCGCAAAGCATACACCTCCCTTAGTGGTATAGTATCCGAACAGATCAATATCTGATCTGATCAGATCTATACTAGCGTGCCCAGCAATTTAGGGTTCTAAAAAAACGCATTGTTAGCGGGATCAGCCCAGATACCTGCTAGCACCTGCGTTTTGCCCCTCTGCCCAGCCCAGCCCAGCCCAGCCCAGCCCACCCAAGTGCAGTATCGATCGATCACTGTCACTTACAAAACACAACACACATAACTGCAGCGTTCGCAGAGTCAGGCCTGATCCCTGCGATCGCTAACAGTTTTTTTTGGTAGCGTTTTATACAGTCGCTGACAGGCTAGGTGCTTTTTTACCTGTGAGTCTCACTACTGTACCCCTAAATTTAGAGCCCAAAATGGCAAAGCGAAGGTACACTAGTGAAGAGGCCTACACGTTTCTGAGCATGACAGATAGTGAAGAGGAAGACACTGATCTGTCAGATTCAGGCTCAGAATACGAACCTGTAGAGGACAGCGCCTCCATGTCAGATAGCTCTGACGACGAAGAAGAGGTCCCTGCTATTGTCAGGCGTACCCGACCCCGATTTTCTGATGTTGTTGAGGTGCAGGAACCGCAAGTCCCTCGTATGGAGTATAGAGCCAGTACTAGCGCCGCTCATCCTTTTGGTGAACTGGCAAGCACCAGCGGCCTAGTACACCCTGGACGTACATCCAGCACTGCAGTATCACGTGGTGACGTGGCGAGTCCCATAAGTGCAGTTCAAGCTGGCGAGGTGGCAAGCACAAGTAGTGTCCCGCTGCCACCAAGAAGAAGACAAAGACAGGCCCGTCGTACCCATAGTGCCCTTCCTGCAGAATTCGCCAATCCTGATTGGGTGCCCACCACTTCTGCAGAACCCGTACTTCCCCCATTCACTGCCCAACCCGGTATTCAGGTGGATACAGATGATTTTACGCCACTCGATTTTTATTCTCTGTATCTCACGGAAGATCTCTATAGATCTATTGTGGACCAAACCAATTTATATGCTGGTCAACGCATCGCCGCTAATCCCCAGTTGCCGTCTCTTGCCAGAGATTGGAAACCAGTTACGGTTTCCGAATTTAAGACGTTTTTGGGCCTTTCCCTCAACATGGGCACACACAAATTTATGCGGATGCGGGCTTATTGGTCCACGCATCCGGCTGACCACATGCCCGTGTTCTCTAACTCCATGTCCAGGAAACGATACGAGCAGATCTTGCGGTTCTTGCACTTCAGTGACAATGAACTTTGTCGTCCACGTGGAGACCCTGAATACGATCGGCTCTACAAAATTCGGCCCCTCATAAACCACTTCAACCAACGTTTTGCAGACTTGTTTACTCCCCAAAAAGTTGTCTGCGTTGATGAGTCCCTGGTTAAGTTTACTGGTCGCTTGTCATTCAAACAGTACATTCCCAACAAGCGTACCAGGTACGGGGTCAAGCTCTATAAGTGCTGTGACAGGGCCACAGGCTATGCATGGAGCTTTATGGTTTATGAGGGTAAAGATAGTTACGTAGAGCCGGAGAACTGCCCTGATTACATAGGAAGCGCTGGCAAGATAGTGTGGAAATTGGTGTCACCCTTATTCGGAAAGGGGTACCACTTGTACGTGGACAACTATTACACCAGCGTGCCACTGTTTAGTCATTTATTTGATAATCAGATTGGAGCATGTGGCACCGTGCGACCTAATCGCCGGGGCTTTCCCCAGCGGCTTGTAGAGTCCCGTCTTAGGCTGGGGGAGAGAGCCTGCTATCGGTGTAATAATTTGCTCGCTATGAAGTGGAGGGATAATAAGAATGTTTTCGTTCTTACCTCCCTTCATGCAGACACGACGGTCCAAATTTCTACGGCGACTGGTATTGTGGAGAAACCCCTCTGTGTCCACGAATATAACAAAAATATGGGAGGGGTGGACCTCAATGACCAGATGTTGGCGCCGTATCTAACTTCCCGTAAGACCAGACGCTGGTACAAAAAAGTGTCTGCTTACTTATTTCAATTGGCTTTGCTGAATGCTTTTGTGCTATACAAAACTTCAGGCGGAACATTAACCTTTCTTTTCTTCCAAAGAGAGGTTGTCACAGAGCTTCTGTTTCCAGACGGTTCTGTACCTCACCATTCCCAACCAAATGCAGTAAGCCGGCTGCATGAGAGGCATTTTTCTTATGTCCTCCCGAGTACCCCTACCCAACGAGCCCCCCAAAAAAGATGTCGTGTCTGTAGCAAGCGCGGATATAGGCGTGACACCCGTTCTTATTGTCCACGCTGTCCTGGCAATCCTGGTCTTTGTCAGGGTGAGTGTTTTGAACGCTACCACACACTAGTGAAGTATTAGCGTAGGGTACAGCATTTCACAGGCTAGGCACACTTACACAGGGTCTCCCAAGATGCCATCGCATTTTGAGAGACCCGAACCGTTACAGTTACAGTTTACAGTTCAAAAAAAAGTGTATAAAAAAAAAAAAAAAAAAAAAAGTAAAATAAAAAAACCAAAAAAAATATAAAATATAAAAACCAAAAATAGTTGTCGTTTTATTGTTCTCTCTCTCTCTCTCTCTCTCTCTCTCTCTCTCTTCTCTCAAATTTTTTATACTTTACTGTTTACTGTGTTATTGTTAACCATTTTTCATGTTTTCAGGTACGCCATTCAGCTGCAGCGTGGATTTATTTATCTTGACAGCAACAGCGTTTGCTCCCACGATACATAAAGCCGCGACTCCAGTGCTGTAGGAGGTGATTTCACCACCACAGTTAAAAAAGAGCATATATGCCGAAGCATGGGGGCATAAGGGGTGGAGGAGCGATTTTGCTCCTAATGCCGCGTACATACGGTCAAAATTCCGACGGAGGGCTTGCCCGTGGAAAAGTTTGAACGTATGTACGCAGCATAACTTTTTGCGGGAGGATGCCCCCATGCTTCGGCATATATATATTTTAGGCACAGGTTGTGTTAAAAAATGTTTTTTTTTTTACTGTTTTTTTTGGCAATTGCTTTGCAGGTATGGTATGGTAAGGTTTTACTGGGATGTTACTTTGTTTTAACGTTAACCATAATTTGCTTAGCAGGTACGCCATTCAGCTGCAGCGCGGATTTATTTATCTTGACAGCAACAGCGTTTGCTCCCACGATACATAAAGCCGTGACTCCAGTGCTGTAGGCGGTGATTTCACCACCACAGTTAAAAAAGAGCATATATGCCGAAGCATGGGGGCATAAGGGGTGGAGGAGTGATTTTGCTCCTAATGCCGCGTACATACGGTCAAAATTCCGACAGGGGGCTTGCCCATGGAAAAGTTTGAACGTATGTACGCGGCATAACTTTTTTGCGGGAGGATGCCCCCATGCTTCGGCATATATAAATGGTGCATGTATGTCCATCATTAGAAGTGGGTGGATGAAGGGAGGTATCTAATGGTGGGCATACCCACCGATCAATCTCTTTTTTTTCGTTCAGACAACATGACTCTCAGTAAATAGCTTGGGGTGTCTACTTTCCAAAATGGGGTAATTTGGGGGGGTTTTGTGCTATTTTGGCATTTTATGGCCTTTGCACCCTTAGAAATCCTGAAGGTGGTGATTGGTTTTCGGGGTGCCGTACGCGACTAGACTCCCAAAAAGTCCCACACATGTGGTATCCCCATACTCGGGAGAAGTAGCTGAATATATTTTGGGGTGCAATTCCACATATAACCATGGCATGTGTGAGCAATATATCATTTAGTGACAACTTTTTGTACATTTTTTTTTTTTTTTTTTTTTAGTCATTATTCAATCCCTTAGGACAAAAAAAATAAATATTCAATGGGCTCAACATACCCATCAGCAGTTTCCTTGGGGTGTCTACTTTCCAAAATGGGGTCATTTGGGGGGGTTTTGTGCCATCTTGGCATTTTATGGCCGTCAAAACTGTGATAGGTAGTGATAGGTAGTGAGGAGTAAAATAAAAAAATTATGCCCTTAGAAATCCTGATGGCGGTGCTTGGATTTCGGGGTCCCGTACGCGGCTAGGCTCCCAAAAAGTCCCACACATGTGGTATCCCTGTACTCAGGAGAAGCAGCAGAATGTATTTTGGGGTGTCATTTCACATATGCCCATAGCATGTGTGAGCAATATATCATTTAGTGACAACTTTGTGCAAAAAAAAAAAAAAGTTTGTAATATTCCCGCAACTTGTGGCAAAATATAAAATATTCCATGGACTCAACATGCCTCTCAGTAAATAGCTTGGGGTGTCTACTTTCCAAAATGGGGTCATTTTGGGGGGTTTTGTGCTATTTTGGCTTTTTATGGCCTTCGAAACTGTGATAGGTAGTGAGGGGTGAAATCAAAAATTTGCACCCTTAGAAATCCTGAAGGTGGTGATTGGTTTCGGGATGCCGTGCGCGACTATACTCCCAAAAAGTCCCACACATGTGGTATCCCCGTACTCGGGAGAAGTAGCGGAATATATTTTGGGGTGCAATTCCACATATAACCATGGCATGTGTGAGCAATATATCATTTAGTGACAACTTTTTGTACATTTTTTTTTTTTTTTTTTTTTTTAGTCATTATTCAATCCCTTAGGACAAAAAAAATAAATATTCAATGGGCTCAACATACCCATCAGCAGTTTCCTTGGGGTGTCTACTTTCCAAAATGGGGTCATTTGGGGGGGTTTTGTGCCATCTTGGCATTTTATGGCCGTCAAAACTGTGATAGGTAGTGATAGGTAGTGAGGAGTAAAATAAAAAAATTATGCCCTTAGAAATCCTGAAGGCGGTGCTTGGATTTCGGGGTCCCGTACGCGGCTAGGCTCCCAAAAAGTCCCACACATGTGGTATCCCTGTACTCAGGAGAAGCAGCAGAATGTATTTTGGGGTGTCATTTCACATATGCCCATAGCATGTGTGAGCAATATATCATTTAGTGACAACTTTGTGCAAAAAAAAAAAAGTTTGTAATATTCCCGCAACTTGTGGCAAAATATAAAATATTCCATGGACTCAACATGCCTCTCAGTAAATAGCTTGGGGTGTCTACTTTCCAAAATGGGGTCATTTTGGGGGGTTTTGTGCTATTTTGGCTTTTTATGGCCTTCGAAACTGTGATAGGTAGTGAGGGGTGAAATCAAAAATTTGCACCCTTAGAAATCCTGAAGGTGGTGATTGGTTTTCGGGATGCCGTGCGCGACTATACTCCCAAAAAGTCCCACACATGTGGTATCCCCGTACTCGGGAGAAGTAGCGGAATATATTTTGGGGTGCAATTCCACATATAACCATGGCATGTGTGAGCAATATATCATTTAGTGACAACTTTTTGTACATTTTTTTTTTTTTTTTTTTTTAGTCATTATTCAATCCCTTAGGACAAAAAAAATAAATATTCAATGGGCTCAACATACCCATCAGCAGTTTCCTTGGGGTGTCTACTTTCCAAAATGGGGTCATTTGGGGGGGTTTTGTGCCATCTTGGCATTTTATGGCCGTCAAAACTGTGATAGGTAGTGATAGGTAGTGAGGAGTAAAATAAAAAAATTATGCCCTTAGAAATCCTGAAGGCGGTGCTTGGATTTCGGGGTCCCGTACGCGGCTAGGCTCCCAAAAAGTCCCACACATGTGGTATCCCTGTACTCAGGAGAAGCAGCAGAATGTATTTTGGGGTGTCATTTCACATATGCCCATAGCATGTGTGAGCAATATATCATTTAGTGACAACTTTGTACAAAAAAAAAAAAGTTTGTAATATTCCCGCAACTTGTGGCAAAATATAAAATATTCCATGGACTCAACATGCCTCTCAGTAAATAGCTTGGGGTGTCTACTTTCCAAAATGGGGTCATTTTGGGGGGTTTTGTGCTATTTTGGCTTTTTATGGCCTTCGAAACTGTGATAGGTAGTGAGGGGTGAAATCAAAAATTTGCACCCTTAGAAATCCTGAAGGTGGTGATTGGTTTTCGGGATGCCGTGCGCGACTAGACTCCCAAAAAGTCCCACACATGTGGTATCCCCGTACTCGGGAGAAGTAGCGGAATATATTTTGGGGTGCAATTCCACATATAACCATGGCATGTGTGAGCAATATATCATTTAGTGCCAACTTTTTGTACATTTTTTTTTTTTTTTTTTTTTTTAGTCATTATTCAATCCCTTAGGACAAAAAAAATAAATATTCAATGGGCTCAACATACCCATCAGCAGTTTCCTTGGGGTGTCTACTTTCCAAAATAGGGTCATTTGGGGGGGGTTTGTACTGCCCTGCCATTTTAGCACCTCAAGAAATGAGATCGGCAGTCATAAATTAAAAGCTGTGTAAATTCCAGAAAATGTACTCTAGTTTGTAGACGCTATAACTTTTGCGCAAACCAAAAAATATACGCTTATTGACATTTTTTTTACTAAAGACATGTGGCTGAATAAATTTTGCCCTCAATGTATGACTAAAATTTAGTTTATTCGATTTTTCTTATAACAAAAAGAAGAAAATATCATTTTTTTTCAAAATTTTCGCTCTTTTTCCATTTATATCGCAAAAAATAAAAATCGCAGAGGCAATCAAATACCATCAAAAGAAAGCTCTATTTGTGGGAAGAAAAGGACGCAAATTTCGTTTGGGTGCAATATTGCATGACCGCGCAATTACCAGTTAAAGCAGCGCAGTGCGAAATTGCAAAAACACCTCTGGTCCTTAAGGTATTTATTGGTCCGGAGCTGAAGTGGTTAAGCGGCGCTTTACAAATGTTTTTCGGGCACTGGCAGTGTGAAAGGGCTCTTAAAGCACTTGAGCTTTCACATTGGGATTGCAGATGAGGCTTCTTTCAGGCGCTATACAGGTGCTTTTTTTTTTTTAACACTAAAGTGCCTGAAAAAACGCCCCAGTGTGAAAGGGGTCTAATAAAGACCAGTCACTGTTGCTTTCTTCACTTGTGCAGGGGGACTGGTCTTGTCTCTGCCCCCTCCTGTCTTTTTTTGCAGGAAGTTTGTTGTGGGTGGAGCCTGCTGGACCCCTCCCACAGCTCTGCTCTTTGTACAGGCTATGTGCAGCACAGCGATTATATCTCCACTACTTTTGCTTGTATGCAGCCAGAAACACTGCACCTTGATGCAAACTGTCTACATCCAGGGCCGGTCTGCGTCAATGGGCTGTTACATGCCAAAGAGCAGAGGCGTCGCCCATTAAATTGTACAGGGTGCACTGCTGGCTGTTTTTGTTCATGTACGCTAAGTGCATGGGGATAGTTTCACTGCCATCAAGAATTGCAGATTTATGCTGGCGGACGCCTGTATGAATGAACCCATAACCCAATATCCTGCATTTTAAATAGCTTCAATTTGTTCCTTAATGAATGGTCTTTGCTGTAGAACCTTCCTAACCATCAGCCATTAGTCAGTGCACCTGCCTTCCTATTCTACTACTTCTGGATTTATGAGAACAATATTTCATTGAGCAGGGAAGGGTTATCTGGGTAGCAGGGTTGCCTGGTAATAGAAGGTCATCTGAAGCAATTTTGGTTGCAGTTTTCTGAATGATTTTCCGTAACAATGTCATTAAGTCACCTGCACTTAGTGTACCATTTCCTGTGCTGGTCTCTGTATTCCGTTCATGTAGCTGTGCAGTAATGAGAAACCATTTTATTGATGAACTCGGCCTGTTCTTCATTCACACACATTTACTACCATTCCACATTCACGTAATAGGTTTGGGAGATGTTAGTGGAAAGCCTGATTTCACATTGTTTCCATGAATGGATAACATGCACAATATGCAATCAGTACAACTTGAGATAGATACTGTATATACAGTGCATGTCCATGTTAAAGAATACATTTCTATTTCCTGAGCAGGGATTTATTAAAATAAGATACAAAAATCCTTTAAAAAAGTTTTTCTTTTAGGTAGACAAATTAGTGATAGTTCAAATTAACCATTATACATGGATATGGCTAAGTTTAGCCTGGGCATCTAGGTGTTGGTGACACCAGTCACCTGAGGGTTAAACAATCTGCATACACAAAGCTCTTTGCTTTCAGAATTGTGTCTGTGGATATACAGTCTTATTTGGCTTTACCAAAACCCTGTCGTGTACAAGCCTGCCTAAATCCTAGTACATATGGGCCCGCATGTCGGGCAGCATAGACCGGTTCATTACAAACCAACCAACCTTTGGCCTGTGTACGGCAGCCGGTCCGACCGAGACTTCTGTCGAAGGAGCATGATAGAAAAAGGCCTGCCGACCAGCTCCCAATCAGTGCTCTCAACCAGTGGCTGAAGTATTCTGGTGGGGGATCTGTCCTCTTGTCAGAACAAAATAGCAAAGCAGGGCAGATCTCTGTACTAACATTGCATAGTTAATACAGTGGCTCTGACCTGAGCTGTCTGTTATTTTTTTCATTCAGCCCGCTGGGTTGAACGAAAAAAAATCTAGTAGTGTGTACCCTACCCTACCTTGCTTAAGCAATCAGTTGAGTCTGTAACTATTTATCAACTTGGTCTGTAACTCAGAATGTAGCATGCATGCTTCAGTCACACAGAAGCTGATGGAAGAAAAGTATGCTAGAGTACACCCCTCACATTTTTTCATGTGACAACACTGAAGAAATGACACTTTGCTACAGTGTAAAGTAGTGAGTGTACAGCTTGTATAACAATGTACATTTGATGTCCCCTCAAAATAACTCAACACACAGCCATTAATGTCTAAGCCGTTGGCAACAAGTGAGTACACCCCTAAGTCAAAATGTCCAAATTGGCCTCAATTAGCCCCCCCCCCCCCCCCGGTGTCATGTGACTCGTTAGTGTTACAAAGTCTAAGGTGTGAATGGGGAGCAGGTGTGTTAAATTTGGTGTTATCGATCTCACTCTCTCATACTGGTCACTGGAAGTTTAGCATGGCAAAGAAATCTCTGAGGATCTGAAAAAAAGAATTTTTTCTCTACATAAAGATGGCCTGCTGAGCTGCAGCATGGTGGCCAAGACCATACAGTGGTTAACCAGGGCAGGTTCCACTCAGGACAGACCTTGCCATGGTCGACCAAAGGAGTTAAGAGCATGTGCACCACGTCATATCCAGAGGTTGTCTTTGGGTAATAGACATATGAGTGCTGCCAGCATTGCTGCAGAGGTTGAAGGGGCGCGCGGGGGGGTGGTCAGCCTGTCAGTGCTTAGAACATACGCCACACACTGCACCAAATTGGTCTGCATGGCTTTCATCCCAGAAGGAAGCCCCTTCTAAAGATGATGCACAAGAAAGCCCGCAAACAGTTTGCAGAAGACAAGCAGACTAAGGACATGGATTACTGGAACCAGTGGTCTGATCTGATGAGACGAGGATAAACTTATTTGGTTCAAATGGTATCAAGCGTGGGGCGGCAACCAGGTAGGTGTACAAAGTGTGTCTTGCCTACAGTCAAGCATTGTGGTGGGAGTGTCATGGTCTGGGGCTGTATGAGTGCTACCAGCACTGGGGAGCTACAGTTCATTGAGGGAACCATGAATGCCAACATGTACTGGGGCATACTAAAGCAGAGCATGATCCCCCCTCCTTTCGAAGACTGGGCCGCAGGGCAGTATTCCAACATAACAACCCCAAACACACCTCCAAGATGACCACTGCCTTGCTAAAGAAGCTGAGTGTAAAGGTGACGGACTGGCCAAGCATGTCTCCAGACCTAAACCCTATTGAGCATCTGTGGGATATCCTCAAACTGAAGAGGGAGGAGCGCAAGGTCTCAAACATCCACCAGCTCTGTGATGTCATCATGGAGGAGTGGAAGAGGACTCCAGTGGCAACCTATGAAGCTCTGGGGAACACCATGCCCAAGAGGGATAAGGCAGTGCTGGAAAATAATGGTGGCCACACAAAATATTGACACTTTGGGCCCATTTGGACATTTTTACTTAGGGGTGTACTCACCTTTGTTGCCAGCGGTTTAGGCATTAATGGCTGTGTGTTGTTTTTTTGAGGGGACAGAAAATTTTCACTGTTATACAAGCTGTACACTCACTACTTTACATTGTAGCAAAGTGTCATTTCTTCAGTGTTGTCACATGAAGATATAAAATATTTACAAAAATTTGAGATTTTGTGAGATGCTTTATAAGTAAGTGAGTGTTTTACTACCCTGTTGTGCCCTGGATAGCGAATAGTGTTCCTGGCACTGGTGATGTCACATTAGCACAGTGGCGGGCAGCACAGTCAGAGCTGCTGTTAGAAATTGTGGGGCCCCATACAGCTTACCCGACAGGATCCACCCCCGGCTGGAAGTAGGTGAGGACATAAATGTATCAGTCCCTTTCTTTACTGCCACAGTTGGAAAGATGAATGAATTGGAAGGGCTCTAAAGCTTTTTGCTCATTCACAAGTTGAAACATAGTTAACAGTTTAATATGCCTCAGTGATGAATAGACAAAGAAGTGATTGGTAACAATCGCTTACTGTGTTCAATCAGAAATGAAGGGGCCAATAAATTATCCCTGTATGCCTGCAGCAGCTGCCGAGAGGAGAGGAGGGAAGCTGGCAGCGCGACGGGGGGAAGGAGCACACAGTGGGGCCCGGACAGCAGATAGGAGAGAGAACCACTCCTCTGCAGTGCAGCCAGAGGGAGGAGCTGGCAGTGTTGCAAGGGAAGGCAGAAGAGGATTGGTGCCTGCAATAAGACAGTACAGCTCGGCCCCCCTTTTGAACTTATGGGGCCTGAGCCTAGTACAGGAGGGCAGGCTGTACTGCATTATCAGCGGCCCTGAGCACAGTGGCTAAGTAGTTAACACTTCCACCTAGCAGAACTAGGGTCAACTTTTCGAATTCCAACCACGGCATTCGCTACCTGTCTGGACTTTGCATGTTCTCCCTGTGCCTGCATGGATTTCCTTCAGGTACTTCCACACTGCAAAGACATGGTGTTATTTGAATGGCGAGCTTTATTGGATTTCCACCAGACCTATCGTTTGGTGTTGAGGCCAAATAATTAAAATTTTGTCTCATCTGACTATAACACCCTTTTCCCTGTGGCCTCAGAATCTTAACCACTTTCAGACCGGACCATTTTGCTGGTGAATGACCAGAGGTCTTTTTACAATTTGGCACTGCGCTGCTTTAACTGGTAATTGCGCGGTCATGCAATGTTGTACCCAAACAAAATTTGCGTCCTTTTCTTCCCACAAATAGAGCTTTCTTTTGATGGTATTTGATTGCCTCTGTGATTTTTATTTTTTGCGATATAAACGTAAAAAGACCGAAAATTTTGAAAAAAAATGATATTTTCTACTTTTTGTTATTAGAAAAATCCAATAAACTCAATTTTAGTCATACATTTAGGCCAAAATGTATTCAGCCACATGTCTTTGGTAAAAAAAAAGTCAATAATTGTATATTTATTGGTTTGCGCAAAAGTTGTCACATCTACAAACTAAGGTACGTTTTCTGGAATTTACGCAGCTTTTAGTTTACGACTGCCTATCTCATTTCTTGAGGTGCTAAAATGGCAGGGCAGTACAAAACCCCCCCAAATGACCCCATTTTGGAAAGTAGACACCCTAAGGAAATTGATAAGTGGCATGTTGAGCCCATTGAATATTTTATTTTTTTGCCTCAAGCGATTGAATAATGACAAAAAAAATTTTTTTTTTTTTTTTTTACACAAAGTTGTCACTAAATGATATATTGCTCACACATGCTATGGGCATATGTCAAATGACACCCCAAAATAAATTCTGCTGCTTCTCCTGAGTACGGGGATACCACATATGTGGGACTTTTTGGGAGCTTAGCCGCGTACGGGGCCCCGAAAACCAAGCACCGCCTTCAGGCTTTCTAAGGGCGTAAATTTTTGATTTCACTTCTCACTACCTATTACAGTTTTGAAGGCCATAAAATGCCAAGATGGCACAAAACCCCCACAAATGACCCCATTTTAGAAAGTAGACACCCCAAGCTATTTACTGAGAGGCATTTTGAGTCCATGGAATATTTTATATTTTGCCACAAGTTGCGGGAAAATTACAAACTTTAATTTTTTTTTCACAAAGTTGTCACTAAATGATATATTGCTCACACATGCTATGGGCATATGTGAAATGACACCCCAAAAATTTTTTTGCTGCTTCTCCTGAGTACGGGGATACCACATATGTGGGACTTTTTGGGAGCCTAGCCGCGTACGGGGCCCCAAAAACCAAGCACCGCCTTCAGGCTTTCTAAGGGCGTTACAGTTTTGAAGGCCATAAAATGCCAAGATGGCACAAACCCCCCCCCAAATGACCCCATTTTGGAAAGTAGACACCCCTAAATTTAGGGGTACACTAGTGAGACTAGGTAATAAATGGCGGGTGCCCTGAAACTATAAAAAAATAACTAACCAACCAGCGTCACCTGTAACAGTTATATGGTGATCACTGGTGAAAGGTTTAACTAGGGGGCAATCAGGGGGCTTTATGCGGTAGTATATGGGGGTCCCTGGCGCTATAAAAAGCTGCGGCGAACCTTAATACCTACCTGCCTAACTAGCGTCACCTGTGACACTAATACAGCGATCAGAAAAACGATCGCTTATTAGGCTGGGTTCACACTGGAGCGATGCGGGAACGCCACAAATCCGCGGCGGGTTCCCGCATCGCATGCCTCCCGGCGGCAGTTCACACTGCCCTATGCGAACTGCTGGGAGTGTCAGTGAAATGTTAATGACACCCCCAGATCAGTTCGCATATCGCAGTGCGATCTGCGAACTCGGATCGCATGGTGTGAACACCCATGTGATCCGATTCTGCTGCGGGCCAAAAAAAGGGTCCCGTGCGAATTTGCGGCGGGTGCGATGCGAATTCAGCCATACTATCTGTATGGCTGAACTCGAATCGCACAGAGATCAGATGTGATTTGCACTGCAGTGCGGTGCGAATCACATTCGTTCTTATAAACCGCTGCAATGTGAACCCAGCCTTAGTGACACTGGCGACGGGGGGTGATCACGGGGTTAAACCTTTATTGGGGGGGTTAGGGGGGTACATTAGAACTAAAGGGGGCTAACCCTAACTGCCCTAACAGTTATTACAGTCACAAATGACACCAATGCAAAAAAAAAATGACATTGGTGTCACTGTGACTGGGGGGCAGGGGTAATTGGGGGGGTGATCGGGGGGGTGTGAGTGTGCCTGGCATGTTCTACTGTGTAGTGTCGTGTTGGTGCAACTCACCGATCCTCTCTCCTCGGTGTCGGAACGAAAAATACCGACACGGAGGAGAGATTACATCACTTCCTCTCCTGTGTTTACATTACAGGAGAGGAAGTGATGTCACGGAGCATTTTCATTCGTCGGGAGCGATCGCGAGGGGGTGGCCATGAATGAATGGCCGTCCCCTCGTCCGGGATCGCTCCCGAACGAATACTGACCGCCGCAGGCACCGGGCGGGGGCCCGATCGGGCCCCCGACCCGCGGGCAGGCAAGGACGTACATGTAAGCCCTTATGCCTGCCCGTGCCATTCTGTCGACGTACATCGTCGTGCGGCGGTCGGGAAGTGGTTAAAGGTGCATTTATGGAAGTCAGATGAGACTAAAATTGAATTATTTGTCCTCAACACCAAGCGATATGTCAGGTGGAAATCCAATACAGCTTACCATCCAACTAACACCATTCCTAGAGTAGAGCATGGAGGTGGTAATATCCTGTTGTGGGGGTGTTTCTCTGCAGCAGGGACTGGAGCACTGGTGGTGATAAATGGGGAGTACTCGGAATGGTCAGAGGTGGGTAGTGGTCCCCCAGGTTTCTGTGCTGGGACCAGGGGTGGTCTGACAACTCATGGGACCCCATGGGCAATAGGAGATTATGGGGCCTCCAAGCAATCAGAGATTATGGTATACAAAAACACACACAGTATACAATCACCCAGTATACACATACATGTACACACAGTATACACAGACATGTTTATATTGGCTGAGAAGGTACTGGAGAGGTGGAGCAGCTATAATCTCTGGACTTTTAGATGAAAAGGATGTCGGTAAGGGACATTTCAGAGAGAGATGTAAAAAAAAAAAAAGTTTTTTACATACTGTCCCTGGTTTTACTAAGGTTGGCAACCCTGAGGGGGCCCCCGAGTGGCCCAATGGTCATTCCACCCCTGGCTGGGCGACCTGGAGGATGGGGTAAACGGTTCAATCTCTGTATTTGAGGACGATACTAGCTAAGCAGGGCAATAACTTCTCTGAGGGATGTGGAAACCTTCCAAAAAGATCTGAACAAATTAATGGGGTGGGCAACTACATGGCAAATGTAGAAAAAATGGAAAATAATGCATTTGGTTGGCAAAATTATGAATGCAATCTATACACTGGGGGGGAGAACCTCTGGGGGAATCTAGGATGGAAAAGGACCTGGGGGTCCTAGTAGATGATAGGCTCAGAAATGGCATGCAATGCCAAGCTGCTGCAAGCAACTCAAACAGAATATTGGCATGCATTAAAAAGGGGATTAACTCCAGAGATAAAGTGATAATTCTCCCGCTCTAAAAGACTCTGGTCCGGCCTCACCTGGAGTATGCTGTCCAGTTCTGGGCATCAGTGCTCAGGAAGGATGTACTGGAAATGGAGCGAGTATAAAGAAGGGCAACAAAGCTAATAAAGGGTCTGGAGGATATTAGTTATGAGGAAATGTTGCGAGCACTGAACTTATTCTCTCTGGAAAAGAGCCGCTTGAGGGAGGATATGATTTCAATATACAAATACCATACTGGTGGCCCCACAATAGGGATACATTTTTTCACAGAAGGGAGTTTAACAAGACTTGTGGCCACTCATTAAAATTTGAAGAAAAGAGGGTTCTTTACTGTAAGAGCAGCAAGGATGTGGAATTCCCTTCCACATGCGGTGGTCTCCGCAGGGAGCATCGATAGTTTCAAGAAACTATTAGATAAGCACCTGAATGACCGCAACATACAGGGATATACAATGTAATACTGACATATAATCACACACATAGGTTGGACTTGATGGACTTTTGTCTTTTTTTTACCTCACCTACTATGTAACTATGTAACTTGTCAGGAAAATCTGCTGCCAGAAAGTTGTCAATGAGAAGAAGGTTTACCTTCCAACATGACCCAAATCACACAGCAAAAATTACCACACAGTGGTTGAAGGAGAAAAAGGTGAATGTCCTTGCATGGCCTAGTCAGAGCCCAGACTTAAAGTGGTTGTAAACCCCTGATTGTCACTTTTACCAATAGGTAGTGGAAATATCTCCTAACCATGTGCTGTTTAGGAGATATTTAGCTTGTAGGAGTGCGGATGATGTCATCGGCACATGTGCTATGAAGAAACGGACCTCCATGCGGTTTCTTCAACCGCAAGTGCCCTTACTGACTGCTCCCGCGCGCATGCGTGGGATTGATGTCACGCGGCTCTGGCCAGTCACACAGTCTGAGTCCGCGACCCCGGAAGGAAGAGGGGCGAGGATGGATGTGGTCACCAGCGGGGACATTGCGGGCTTGGTTTTGCAGACAAGTACCACATAACTAGCCCATTATGCTTTTACTTTGCCGGGGGAACAAAGAGAAAGTAAAACACATCAGGGTTTACTTCCTCTTTAAACCCCATTAACAAATCTGTGGAATGACTTGAAGACTGCAGTCCACACAGGATCACCATCTAATTTAACTGAACTTGAGCAGTTCTACAAAGAACAGTGAGAAAATATTGCAAAATCTAGATGTGCAAAGTTGGTAGAGACATCCTCTAACTCACTGATTCTGTTTTTTTTTTAAATTTAATATTCTTTTTCTGACATTGTTGGTGTTATTTCGTTCACTTGGATGTTATAAGTTATTACAGCTGGATAAAACAAAAACTCTGCCTTAACTTCAGGCTGCAAAGCAACAAAATGTGATTATTTTAAAAGGCGGCGGGGGGGTTTGGGGGGTGGTTCTCTTTTATACCCACTGTAGTAGAGCTGCACGATTAATCGTTTAGAATCGTTATTGCAATTTTAAATTTTTTTTCCCCCTGGCGATCTTGACAAAGTATTTCCAGATTCTTTCTTTATGCAGAGAATTTTCTCTCCTATGCTGAAGCCCAACCATCAAAAGAAAAGGGGAAAAAAAACGGGCAGTCTACCAAGAATCACAACTTTCTTTAGCAGTGGAACCTAAGTATAAACATTGTAACAATTTGTCCTTTAGATCAAAGGACTACACTTTGGTGTGTAAATGAGGGAAGTTTAACCAGTTAAACACTAAACCTTTTTCTGACATTTGTTGGTTTCAAGTTAAAATCGTTTTTGTTTTTTGTTTTTGCTAGAAAATTACGTAGACCCCCCAAACATTTTATATATATATATATTTTTTAGTAGAGACCTTAGAGCAGGGGTGCCCAACCAGTGGCCCAGGGGCCACGTGTGGCCCGCAAACTCCTGCTCTGGGATAGAATAGAAAGAATACTGTTATTAAAAGTCAGTTTATTATGAAAATCACAGTGTGTGTGTGTGTGTGTGTGTGTGTGTGTATGTGTGTGTGTGTGTGTGTGTATATATATATGTATATATATATATATATATATATATATATATATATATGCGCATATCTTTTCTGCAGTGGTCACTGGGCTGCTTTCAGACTAATCCGCAGGTGCAGAGCAGTTTACCTGCAAGTTACCTGAACTGAGCCATAGACTTCTATTATTACCTGCGAGTTTGGTGAGCTTTCTGAAAGTGCACCAAACCTGCAGAATATAATAGAAGTATATTGCAAACTGCAGGAAAGCCAAAGGTACACTGCGTTGCACACGTGGTGCGGGTAAACTGCAGCACATCAGTGTGAAAGCAGCCTTGGACCCCTTTCACATGGTCAGTCCGACAATCCGAATAATTGGACCCTCCATTCACCTCTAAGTCGTGGCAGACATAAACGGACTTGTGTTCTACCTCCAATACGATCCGCCAAAAAAAGTATCGTAGGCTGCATCCAATGCAGAGTAGACACGAAATGCCATCCACCCGCTCCACTCATTGTGGCGCACGACCGCTTACCAAGTCGCTTAATTGGCCTTTGCTCTCAAAAGGTTGGGCACCCCCCCCCTAGAGAATAAAATGGGGGTTGTTGTAATATTTTATGTCACACTGTATTTGCGCAGCAGTCGTTCAAATGCAATTTTTTGGGGAAAAAAATGACACTTGAACGAATAAAAAAAAAAAAAAAAAACAACAAATAAAGTTAGCCCTATTTATTTATTTATTTTTTCCGTATAATGTGAAAGATTTTACGCCGCAGCGAATCGTGATCTTTTTATTCTAAGCAATAAAATCGTGATTCTCATTTTGGCCAGAATCGTGCAGCTCTACACTTTAGTTTTCCATGTATTTGCCAGCGTTGGCATCACCAGTTCAGCACCTGGTATTTTTGTATTTTTCTCTTTCCTCCCCAAAGAGATTTTCTATGGGTATTCCCTGTATTTCCTCACAATTGTGTTTTTTTTTTATTTATTTTTTTTATTGCATTTAGTGTATCGGTTTTGTTCTGTGTTTTACAATATGCACTGTAAATGATTGTGAAGTAATTTCTCTTCTAAACATATTTCATATTTTTTGTTATTTCCCCCCTAATTTATAGCAAATAAGGATACCGTTTCATCTCAAGTGAAAGAACATAGAAATGCCGTCCTGGATTTAATTAGAGACTATTTAAAAAGTAGGTGTTACCAGAGATCAGTCTTGCGGTGGATTATGTATTCGTTGCCGTCTTGGTTATTGGTTTGTTGCTAATGGAATATTTCCTGTCTTTGTAGGAGTGTGTAAGCTATACTCGGAGCAGAGAGCTATCAGAGTTAAACGTGTGGTGGACAAGAAAAGATTGTGAGTATGCATTCAATGAAGCAGTGCAGTCTAATGGGCGGCACAGCCTTGGTCTAAATTGGCTACGGCACTTACTGTCTTCATATTAATGTGGTCATTAATTCACATCAGAATCTTCAGTTGAGGGTTTGTGTTAAATGGACTGCATTATCAAGAAATATATATGTAAAATTTAAAGGAAACGTACTTTTGAAGTGTGGTTTCTTCCTCTCCTGCTGGAATCAGTAATTCCCTGGTTGTTGTGCTGATACGGTGGATTCAGTATTTTTTTTAAAGTGAAACTTTAGTCAGAAATCGAAGTCCTGCTAGATGACTTCAGGCTGGCCCCTTCTGCAGGTATAGCTATGTAAAACATTACAAATATGTGTCCATACTGTTGAAAATCCAGTAATACACTTTCTCACCCTGCTCTGCACATGCTCAGTTGCTCTCTATTTTTAGGAACTGCTGAGTTTTCAGAGGCCGATCTGCTGACAGCCTTAAAGCAAAATTAAACCATCCTATCCTTTTTTTTAGCCAAGGAAGCTGCTTCTGTTTTGATCTGCATGCCATGGTGCTGCACATGTGATCAGTTATGACACCAGCCATTTGATGATTTGACAGTTTGGTTGAGGACATAAGCAAACGTGACAGTTAGCAATCCCAGCATTCCAGAAATGTGAATGTTTTAACCGTTATATTGAAGGGTTTAGTTCCGCCTTATGATTTACTTCTGTTCAGGGACTCTGGACTTCAGCAAAATGGCAGCCTCCAGCAAGAAGAAACCGTAACAATGCTGGAAGCATTTTACGGCACACATTCATTTTGGCAGTATAATTATTAAAACTGATTTCCAAGCCTGTATTAAAACAAATGAAAAGTCAGCAGCTATAAATACTTTAGCTTCTGACTTTTAATATAAGAACACTTGTCCAGGGAGCCTGCGATGTCCGCACCCGAAGCAGACTTGTCCATCGACTTCGGGTGCAGGCATCGGCATCCATACTAAGGGAAACAGGAAGTGAACCCTGTAACTTCACATCCTGTTTCCTACTGTGCATGCACAAGTCGTGCTGCACTTTCTGAATGGTGTCTCCCTGAAGGCAGCGGCCCTTGCACGGAAGTGGGAGCAAGTACCTGTTTTTGACAGGTATCTGCTCAGTCTTTATGTAGCACACGCCTGAGACCTGTGTGCATAGCGCACCCTGGAAAGCTGCAGAGTGTGCATACTGCATCCCTGAACTGTGCACGCTGTACACACCCCTGGTATTTAATGCCTCTTTAAGACCCCTGTTGGTGTGTGTGTGTGTGGCCAAATGTCACTGTTTGTTGCGGCTAAGGGATGTGTGGTTGAGTTCTTGCACCTATTCTCTGAGAGGGAAAAAAGGCCTGTATCTCAATCATCGTCATAATAAAGTGTAATAAGCCTGCAAAACACCACAATTGGCCCCGTCTAACAGTTTACATTAACAACAGAGGGTTTTGTTCGCACACATTTGTAAATACATGCGCAGTGCCCACGTTGAGGGACCTCTGTATATACTGTGGTCCTAACTCTAAATTTCTAGAGCCTCCATAGTGGGAGCACACATAATAATGGATAGATTAAGGGCAAATGTGCCTTGAGGAAGCCCACAAAAAAATTACAGCCATTTTTTATTTTGTACAGGTGGAAGGATTGGGTGCAGGGACGCACGGGTTGCCTTTGCTGCAATTGTGCTCTTGCTGGGTGTCACGTGCATCCCTGTGCCTTTAAGGAGGGATGGGCTACCTCCAGGCACACCTGCCCTTAATTTATCCATTCTTATATGTGTTCCTACTATGGAGGCTATGGAATTTTTAGAGTTGGAACCACAGTATATTCAGAGGTCCCTTTGCGTGGGCACTGTGTCTTACGCATATGTTTGCAAATGCGTGCATACAAAACTCTGTTTTTAACGTAAACTGTTAGACTGGCCAATTTGGTTGTTTTGCAGGCTGGTCTGTAAGTTGGTGGCAAATATTTTGTTTGTTTTGTGATGTGCATTGCCCTTTTATTTGCACCTTGCTGCAAAGGTTATAGATTGGGGTGGTTGCCACATTTTTGTACAATTAGTTATCAGCAGCAGCGGTAACAACTGCTGAATACCACATGCTGTTTATTTTTTGCTGCGACATGTGTACAGCCCTGAGAAGCTCCATGCCCTGGTTCAGGCTGGCAGTTGGGGGACATTAAAACCATGACTTGGCTGCTGGTTTTACTGTGCCCTAGTCGCGTGTGAACAATGCCTAATCCTTCAGCAGAGATTTCATGAACATGTCTAAACAAAGGGCCAGTTTAGTGTCCTTCAGACTTTAGGGGGGCCAGACTGTGACCATTAGGAGTAGAATAGGTCCAAATATCAGTGGGGAAAAAACAATGCCACATAATTTGTTTCATTGCGAGTAATTGTGCTCCAATGTTGGTGTCAGTGGGAGTAAGTTTGCCCCATCGTTGGTGTCAGTGGGAGTAAGTTTGTCCCATCGTTGGTGTCAGTGGGAGTAAGTTTGCCCCATCGTTGATGTCAGTGGGAGTAAGTTTGCCCCATCGTTGGTGTCAGTGGGAGTAAGTTTGCCCCATCGTTGGTGTCAGTGGGAGTAAGTTTGCCCCATCGTTGGTGTCAGTGGGAGTAAGTTTGCCCCATCGTTGGTGTCAGTGGGAGTACGTTTGCCCCATCGGTGGTGTCAGTGGGATTAAGTTTGCCCCATCATTGGTGTCAGTGGGATTAAGTTTGCCCCATCGTTGGTGTCAGTGGGATTAAGTTTGCCCCATCGTTGGTGTCAGTGGGATTAAGCGTGCCCCATGGTTGGTGTCAGTGGGAGTAAGCGTGCCCCATGGTTGGTGTCAGTGGGAGTAAGCGTGCCCCATGGTTGGTGTCAGTGGGAGTAAGCGTGCCCCATGGTTGGTGTCAGTGGGAGTAAGCGTGCCCCATGGTTGGTGTCAGTGGGAGTAAGCGTGCCCCATCGTTGGTGTCAGTGGGAGTAAGCGTGCCCCATCGTTGGTGTCAGTGGGAGTAAGCGTGCCCCATCGTTGGTGTCAGTGGGAGGAAGCGTGCCCCATCGTTGGTGTCAGTGGGAGGAAGCGTGCCCCATCGTTGTTGTCAGTGGGAGGAATTGTGCCCTATCATTGGGGTCACTGGGTGCCATCGTTGGTGTCAGTGGGAGGAATTGTGCCCTATCATTGGGGTCACTGGGTGCCATTGTGGGTGTCAGTGGGAGGAATTGTGCCCTATCATTGGGGTCACTGGGTGCCATTGTGGGTGTCAGTGGGAGGAATTGTGCCCTATCATTGGGGTCACTGGGTGCCATTGTGGGTGTCAGTGGGAGAAATGATGTCCCTTCTTCTGTGTCAGTGGGGGGAAATTATACTCCATTGTTGGTATCGGTGGATGAAACAGTGCCCCAAGGGCTGAATATGAGCAAGCAAAGGGCCACATCTGGCCTTCGGGCCGCAGTTTGGAGACCACTGGCTTAGGCTATCAGATATGTTAAGTACCAATAGAAGCATAAAGCAACATTTGTTTTCCCAGAAAGGTTATTTTCCCTAATCGTCTTTCAGGACAGCCACTATGAGAGATAGACTCCTCCTCTTCCTCTGGAAACACTGCGCCAGCCCATAAATTCTTACTTCCCCTGCCGGACCTCAGTTATTAGTGTTTCCTCCGGCGGGGAGACACTGTGCAAGGAACTAGGCCAATCAGTCGGGGAGGCTGTGGCCATTTTGACGTTAAAGAGCCCGGTGGATAGAAGCAGGGGCTTCGTTTTAAAAAAGCCGGGTTCAAACCGTTCGCAACCAACGTCCGCCTTTTTGGACGGGTCGAACGGTTTACTTACCTTCACCAGGTACTGCCACCCCTTCCGAGTCGAGCGCGGCTTCAGGTCGTGGGGGACTCCTATCGCGTCTACAGGGACGCAGCTGGCAAGCCGTTCGGATGATTTCCCTGTACGGGGGTACAGTCCGCCTCCTTTTTTTCTTGAACCGAGCGGGCCGAACGACGGGCGACGTCGTATCCGGCGGAAAACGAAGGCTTGACCTCGATCGACTTCCGGTTCCGGGTCGTGGAGCTGATAGGAGGGCCGGGCACAAGCTGGAGATGAGTTCAGAACGCGCGCAGGCAGCGTGGAACTCGGTGTTAAGCAGCCACCTGCAGTCATGTCGGAAGCCGAGGCTCAAACGACCGACTCTGTCTCCAGCATTCCTAAGGTAAGAGCGCCCTGGGGAGGGGTTCTCTCTATCTAGGATCCCCCCACCCCAATGTATGGTTCTATCATGGGTGGGGGGCAGACCCCCTGGGTGGCCAGGGGGGAGGGGAGGCTCAGATCCCTTCGTTTTATAAAAAGGGTCTAGTGCACTCCCAGGGTTGTATCCCGAGCTTTTGATTGACTCTGTTTTTTCTGTTTTTTCTTTTTCCTTTCTTTTAGAAAGCTGCGGAAAAAACTAGGTCTACGCATAGCTCTAGAAGGAAGTGTGCCTCCTGTAGGGACATTTTAGGGGAATCTTGGACCAAGGTGTTGTGCAAAGGCTGTATTGACTCCCTTGTTAGGGAAAGGGAATCTGAACAGGAGTCAGGACTAGCAGCTTCAGTTAAAGAGCTCTCGTCCACCTTCTCTTCTTTTAGGTCCCTTTTTGAAAAATTCCAGCTTCCCACGGGTCCATCTCCCCAGGATACAACCCCACCTCTAGCACAGAGTTCTGCCCCGGTCCAACCCCCTAGTGTAGGGGGGACAGAGGTTGCAGGCCCTTCAGGGACAGATAGGGAACTTCCAGACAGTTCCTCTTCTGATTCCGAGGGGGAGGACCAGGATGGGTCCAGGAAAGCCTCCAGATATAAGTTATCCCTTGATGAGGTAGAGGACCTCTTAAAGGCAATTTATACAACCCTCGGTATCCAGACGGATAAAAAGCCCCTTACCCTGCATGACCAAATGTATACTGGTTTGGGGGAGCCAAAGAGAAGGGTGTTTCCAGTACACGATGTGTTAATAGAAACAGTTAAAAAGGAGTGGCAGGATCCGGAGAGAAAACCCTTTTTATCCAGATCCCTCAAAAGAAGGTTCCCATTTTCAGAGGACCCGGCATGCCTTTGGAATAAAAGTCCCAAGTTGGATGCCGCTTTCTCCCAGGTCTCCAGACACACAGACTTGGCGTTTGAAGACATGGGGGCGTTGGCAGATGTCATGGATAAAAGGATTGACTCTCTGCTTAAAAAGACGTGGGACTCGGCCATTGGCAATCTTAAGCCTGAAATGGCAGTTACAGTTGTGGCTCGCAATTTAGAGCATTGGCTCTCACAGATCCAACAACATATTGAGGCAGGCACAGATAAGGAAACCATTCTGTCATCCTTCCCTACTATGCTGCGAGGGATCTCTTACATAGCAGATGCCTCTGCTGAGTCCGTCCGCATGTCGGGCAGAACGGCGGCTCTAGCCAATTAGGCCAGAAGGGCCCTCTGGCTAAAAACATGGCCAGGGGATAATGCCTCCAAGATAAAACTTTGTGGGATTCCCCTCACGGGGGACCTCCTTTTTGGCCCAGGGCTAGAGACGGTTCTAGACCGGACAGCGGACAGGAAAAAGTCCTTTCCTCTCAAACGGAAAATCCCTGTACCAACAAAGAAGGGGTTTCGTCCGCAGGGGCGTAGGGAAACCTCTAAACCAGAGACAAAAAAGAAAACCTGGCCCCAAAAAGGCAGGGGCAGAGGAGGGGCGATTTTTCGCCCTCCTATCCAGCCCAGTAAAACCCAGTGACAGTCCAACTACAGTGGGAGGAAGACTGGGGGCCTTTCTTCCACAGTGGGAAGCAATATCCCCCAATCAATTTATTTTAGGGGTAATAAGAAGGGGGTACCTCTTGGAATTCCTAAGACCACCCCCTCAAAGGCTCCTTGTCACGCATCTACCCAGGTGCATGGTAAAGGCCGAGGCCTTGCTAGAAGCTCTGAGGGAGTTAGAGAATCAGGATGTTATTCGCAAGGTCCCGAAAGCAGAAGAGGGAAGGGGGTTTTATTCTCACGTCTTCATAGTAAAAAAACCCTCAGGGAAGTTCAGGCTGATTCTGAACTTAAAGCCTCTAAACGCTTCAGTGACATACAAGAGATTCCGCATGGAATCGATCTTTTCAGTAAAAGCGCTCCTGCCCCACAACTGTTTCATGGTGTCTCTGGACCTAAGGGACGCGTATTTGCACATCCCTATAGCGGAGGCCTCGCAGAAGTTTCTACGCCTTGCCATAGATCTGGGCGGGGAAACAATACATTTTCAGTTTCAGGCCCTGCCATTCGGGCTATCCTCTGCACCCCGCATTTTTACCAAGGTCCTGGCAGAAGCCATGGCCTTTCTTCGGCTCCAGGGGGTATGTGTAATTGCCTACCTGGACGACCTGCTTCTGTTTGCAGCATCCCCAGCTCAGTTGGTCAAGGATCTCAATCTAACCAAAAGGGTCCTTACAGACCTGGGGTGGCTTCTGAACTTGGAAAAATCCAGCCTGATCCCCTCACAACAGATCTCCTATCTAGGTTTTCTGTTGGACTCAACACTGTTGAGAGTTTTTCTGCCAAAAGAAAAGGTACAAAAACTGGACAGTGCGGTGGCCTCTCTTCAAAGCAACCAGCTGGTTTCCATAAGGGTTCTGATGTCAGTACTAGGTCTCCTTACATCCACCCTTCCAGCAGTACAGTGGGCAGGGCTACACTTTCGTCCCCTACAAACCTTCATCCTAGGGGTGTGGGACCACAGTCAGGAGGCCCTAGACACCCTGGTACATATTCCCCTCCAGGTAAAAAGATCCCTCTGGTGGTGGAGGAAAGTGACAAATCTGTCGCAGGGTCGTCTGTGGCTCATCCCGGTTTCGCGGGTAGTAACCACAGATGCAAGTGGAAAAGGCTGGGGGGCACATCTGGGTTCCCTTCTAGCCCAGGGCACTTGGGAAGACGACGAGTTGACTCGATCGTCCAATTGGAAAGAATTGAGGGCAGTGGGACTAGCCCTCAGATTCTTCAAAAAGGAGCTTCAGGGTCACCACATTCAGGTGCGGTCGGACAATTCGTCCGTAGTGGCCTATCTGAACAAACAGGGTGGCACCAGAAGCGGAACCCTGTTGTCTTTAGCAACAGAGATTCTGTCCTGGGCCGAGACCTACACCCTTTCGCTCTCAGCCGTTTTCCTGAGGGGAGAGAAAAACGTAGTAGCAGATTTTCTCAGCCGAAAGAAGCTGAGGGAGGGCGATTGGGTTCTCAACCAGGAGGTCTTCAATCTCATAGTAAAGAGATGGGGGTCTCCGGAGGTGGACCTGTTCGCGTCCAAAAACAATGCAAAAACCCCCTGTTTTTTCTCCCTAAAAAGGGGAGAGGGAGCTCTAGGGGTGGATGCCTTGAGCCAAGATTGGCATTTCGGAACTTGCTATGCCTTCCCACCTCCAGTGTTGTTGCCAGCAGTTCTGAGGAAGTTTCAGATGGAAAACACATCTCTGATTCTGGTGGCTCCACATTGGCCAAAGAGAGCATGGTTCTCAGTACTAAAACGGTTGGCGATAGAACCTCCCCTGCTCTTGCCCCTTCGGGACGATCTCCTCTCTCAGGGGCCAGTCCTATGCCCACAGGTACACCAGTGGAAGTTAGCGGCCTGGCTACTGAGGAGGGTTTGTTAAAATCTAAAGGATTCTCAGAGAGACTAGTTTCTACCCTTCTGGACAGTAGGAAGAAGGAAACTCGCCAGATCTATGAAAGGGTCTGGTTACGTTTCAACAAGTGGTGCGCAGAGAGCTCTTTCTCTGTACGAAGCTCCTCCGCAGTGTTGGAATTTTTACAACGTGGGGCAGATAAGGGGTTATCCATCAGTACCCTTAGAGGCCAAGTATCAGCCCTTAGTGTTTTTTTGGAGGATCATTTGGCTACCAATCCATGGGTAGTCAGATTCTTTAGGGCCCTGTCCAGACAGAGACCGGTCCAGGGTCTGTCCTTTCCCAGATGGGATTTATCTTTAGTTTTGCAGAGTTTAACTGGACCCCCCTTCGAACCTTTGAAGGAGTGTTTTCTGAGAGAGCTTACTCTGAAGACAGTATTCCTGGTAGCAGTAACAACTGCCAGGAGGGTCAGTGAGATGGAGGCCTTCTCAGTCAGGGCTCCCTTTTGTGTTATTTTTCCGGATCGGATAGTTTTAAAGACCGATCCAGCCTTTTTGCCGAAAGTGGCATCCAGCTTTCATAGAAGCCAGGAAATTGTTTTGCCCTCTTTTTGTCCCAATCCCTCCGGTGAGAAGGAATTAAGATTTCATTATTTAGATGTTAGGAGATGTATCCTACACTATCTGGAACTGACCAAGGCATTCAGAAGGTCAGATTCCTTATTTGTTTTGTTTTCCGGGGCCAGGAAAGGTTGTAAAGCGTCCCGGCGCACTATTGCTAGGTGGCTCAGAGTAGCCATTGAGCAGGCTTATTCAGCAGCAGGGAAAGAAATCCCAGTGGGTATTAAAGCACACTCCACTAGAGCTATGGCAGCCTCCCAAGCAGAAAGAGCAGGAGCTACGCCAGAACAGATCTGCAAAGCAGCAACATGGTCCAGCTATTCCACCTTTGTTAAACACTACAGAGTGGATCTGGTGTCGGCAGGTGAGCAAACCTTTGGGCGGAAGGTTTTGCAAGCTGTAGTCCCACCCTAACTGGTAAGTGCTCGCTTATCCTCTCATAGTGGCTGTCCTGAAAGACGATTAGGGAAAATTAGAGTTACGCTTACCGGTAACGTCTTTTCCAGTAGTCTTTCAGGACAGCCCTAGTTCCCACCCGAAAATTGGGGGGAGTCTTACAAAGACCAGAGCGCAGCAAGATAATAGTATTTGATAAATATGTTATTAATGTGTTCTTGTGTCTCCCCAGCTGGCCGGAGGTATTCTCGATATAACTGAGGTCCGGCAGGGGAAGTAAGAATTTATGGGCTGGCGCAGTGTTTCCAGAGGAAGAGGAGGAGTCTATCTCTCATAGTGGCTGTCCTGAAAGACTACTGGAAAAGACGTTACCGGTAAGCGTAACTCTAATTTTTCAGACTTTCTTTCACGATTTGTGCCAACAGAATGTTTACATGACTATATTTAACTAGGGCTGTTACTGATTAAAATTTTCGTGTTTGATTAATCGTTTTGTTTTTTTAATTGACTAATTTCAATTAATTATAACACACATACCGATCCAACTACTTTTAGCTGATCTCCTTGCATCTCTGCATTAGTCAGTGGTAAATGTGGTATACACTATATACCATCACCCGACACTAGTTCGGTTCTACAATCCATGACTTAACTTCACAGTTCACACAAATACTTTTTAAATTCAAACTGTAGCACTGACGTAAGTAATTTTTTTTTCACAGTAGCGTGACAATCCCTCCACCTCCGATCTAACTAATCACTTTCACCTTATGGCATGGACCCCTGTGCAAACAGGTGGTCATGCAAGCGGGTATCAAAAGGGTTAACACGAACCATAAACTTCTCTCACGTCTCCTTAGATCTCAGCAAAGACGCCAGGTCATGGGTAGAAAGAAAAGATCTAAGTGCTCGCCGCTTAAGTATAAGGTATAATTTTTGTGTTCAAACACAAACTACTCGTATAAAGATGATAAAAACACAGCATGTAATGCCGACAATCGCGTTAGTTCTGTAGGGTAGCAGCAGGTGACGTCATGCGTAGCTCCTCCCTGGTACGCGTTACGTTCAATCAGAACTTCAACGTCACCGGACTCCTCCCCCCTTCCCTTTGTTAGCAGACGGAGGCACTTGTGGAAGGGGGGAGGAGTCCGGTGACGTCTATGTCCGTGACCTCACCGGATCTCCGACGGAACTCCTTGAAGACCCGGAAGCCGGTGGAGAGGTGAGTATTTTGATTGATCAAAAAAAATTTGATCGCTCAAAAAAATTGACGATTAATCGAGGTATCTTTCATTTCCACGGCCCTATTTTTAACACTTGAGCCCAGGCTCGATTTAATGTTTAGGTATTCTGCCATGAACGTTTGCCCTCAAGTTCAGGACTTGGCCCGTGCTGTAGCTTTGCTTGGTTGGTGGATCTCGGATGCCTTTGGAGAAATTCCCTGGCTCAAAGAATGGTATTAGAAGCTGGTTATCTGTTAGTGAGCTTGCCTGATTTACAGATAAAGTGTTCTCGCCGCATTGCAGCAATAATTGGTATCTCTAATATGTTTAAATGTTGGATGGAGATCAAACAATTCAGTCAGAAATGTACACGCTCTCTCTGTAACAATGTGCCTACCTAGATGTGGACATCTAAAACAGAAGATAAAAAGACTTTAACAAATGGACCATATTCCACATCAAAAAACCATCTCTGTGGAGTGTTAAACTATGTGTGTGCCATCCTCCCATAGGGTATTAGAGAAGGCTTAATGCAATAATTAGAAATGCTTTTATCACATTAATAGATTTTCTTTGTACTAAGGCTGGAGAGGCATTTTGTTCCTTTTCAATTAAAAACTATTATGCTCCATAATTGAGATGGTTACAAGAAGAAATGATGTGATTGGAGCTGTAATGGGAAAGTCTATTATTATTTCCAGAGCTGAATATGCATGGAATTTTCTCTTAATGTAATACTTCAATTCCTGAATATAGCGCAGGTCTGCCTCTCTGTATATTTCACTAAGAGTAAGCGTATACATAATTTAATACAAAGTTCAGTATTCCTCCAGTGATCTCCTGCTTTCCAGACCTAGTATTAATACAAGGCCGTTGGTTTTATTTATGAGATAGAGGTAGGTGTGCAGGTCTCTAAATGTAATGGCTTGGCTATTGAAACCCACATTCTAAAGAAACGTGGGTTTTCCGGGTCAGTTATCTCTACCCTGATTAATGCAAGGAAGCTAGTTTCCAGAACTATATATTATAGGGTCTGGAGGGCCTATGTTTCCTGGTGTGAATCCAAGGGTTGGCACCCTCGGCGATATATTATAGGCAGAATTCTTGCCTTTCTACAATTAGGGGTAGGAATTAAATTGGCCTTGAGTACTATTAAAGGCCAAGTTTCAGCTTTATCGGTCTTATTTCAAAGACCACTTGCTACTCATTCTTTAGTCAGGGGTTTTATACAAGGGGTAATGCGTCTTAATCCGCCGTCAAACCTCCCTTGAACCCTTGGGACTTGAATTTAGTTTTGTCTGTGTTGCAAAAACAGCCATTTGAACCGATACAACATATTCCCTTAGTCCTTTTGACAATAAAGTTGTTTTTTTTGGTTGCTATATCCTCAGCAAGGAGGGTTTCGGAATTGGCTGCTCTTTCTTGTAAAGAGCCATATTTGATTTTTCATGTGGACAGAGTGGTGTTGCACCCCCACGTTCACCTGAACCAAGATATTGTCCTGCCATTGTTTTTTCCAAAACCATGTTCCAGGGAAGAAAAGTCACTACATTGTCTTGATGTGGTAAGAACAGTGAAAATCTATTTAAAGAAAACTGCTCAGCTTCGTAAGTCTGATGTCTTATTTATTCTGCCAGAGGGTCCTAAGAAGGGACCGGCAGCGTCAAAATCCATTGTCGCTAAATGGATTTGGCAAGTGATAATTCAAACTTATGATTCAACCAAAGTAGGGAAGTACATCGGCATGTGACTGTCCGGTGCATGATAAAAGTGGTCTCTGCGGCGGATTCACCACAAGATCACTTTTATCAATGGCGGGAGAGGGCCCTCCTGCCGCTTACCAGAACCATCGGCAGCAGCAGAGGCGATCGCGTCTGTCCCCTGGGCTGACATGGAGACGAGTGAGGGGAAGAGGGTCCCCATCCATCTCCATGACACTGCAGGGCGGAAGCGACGTCATAACATCACTTCCGCCCATAGCTCTTAAAAGGGCATTTTATTTTTTTAAATTACAGCTTTTTTTTTATTGCATTTTAGTGTAAATATGAGATCTGAGGTCGTTTTGACCCATGATCTCATATTTAAGAGGTCCTGTCATGCTTTTTTTTTCTATTACAAGGGATATTTACATTCCTTGTAATAGGATTAAAAGTGACAGATTTTTTTAAATGGTGTAAAAATAAAAAGTAAAAGATAAAATAAGAAGAAAAAAAAATGTTAAACGTGCCCCTTCCGGCCGAGCTTGTGTGCAGAAGCGAGCACAAACGTGAGTAGCGCCCGCACATGAAAACGATGTTCAAACCACACATATGAGATATCGCCGCGATCGGTAGAGTGAGAGCAATAGTTCTAGCCCTAGACCTCCTCGGTTGCAGAAAACATGCAACCGCTAGAATGTTTTAAATGTCGCCTATGGAGGTTTTTAAGAGTAAAAGTTTGTCGCCATTCCATGAGCAGGCGCAATTTTGAAGCGTGACATGTTCAGTATCAATTTACTCAGCGTAAAAAACACAAAAAAAAAAAAAATTGGTCTGCCTTTACTGTTTTATTTTTGAATTCAAAAAAGTGTATTTTTTCAAAAAAAAGTGCACTTGTAAGAACGCTGCACAATTTCGGTGTGACAAAGTATTGCAATGAACACCATTTTATTATCTAGGATGTTAGAAAAATAATGTTTGGGGGTTCTAAGTAATTTTCCCCAAAAAATAAAAAAAAATGTTTTTGTCTTGTAAACATCACATATTTTTAACGTCGCTATACCGTAGTTTTAGTGGTGGTATTCGGCCACTAGCAGGGGGGGGGGGGTAAATCCGCCCGCAAAGCCACAGCAGCTCTTTGCCGGCAGGGCTTTCACACTGGAGACACAGGAGCGGCTCTTTCAGGGAGCTTTGCAAAGCGCCCCGGTGTGAAAGGGGTCTTAAGGCTCTGTGTCCCATGATGTACAATAATGGAAATAGGATTTTTATTACATCTTACCTTTAAAATCCTTTCCTTGGAGTACATCATGGGACACAGAGGTCCCGCCCCTCTTTTGGCATTAAGTATATTGCTTTGCTACAAAAACTGTTTTCCTCCTGGAAGGAGGAGGGGTTATATAGTGAGTAAATTTCCTTGATTGAGTTTACCAATGTCAACACCTGAAGGTAGCCTAACCCATTAAAGAGGAAGTAAACCCTGATGAGTTTACTTCCTCTTTCATTCTCTGCAAAGGCAAAGCATAATGGACTACTATGCATTGCATAGTAGCCCATTATGTGTCACTTACCTGACACAGGAGCCAGCGAAGTCGCCGCTGTCCCCTGTAGTCCGCTGCATCCATCTTGTTGGTCTCGCAGCTCCGCCGCTGTCATTCAGCGAAGCCGCGATGACGTCACTCCCGCGCATGCGCACGGGAGCCGACACGCGCGGCAGCTCCGTCGCTGAGAATGCCGCGCTCAGTGCGCCTGCGCGCCGCTGTCTACGGCGGATGCGCTGTAGACAGCGGTGCCCGTTTTCGGGCAAATATCTCCTAATCTATATAGGTTTAGGAGATATTGCTTGGACCTACAGGTAAGCCTTAATCTAGGCTTACCTGTAGGTCAAAGTGGTTTGTAAGGGTTTACAACCACTTTAAGTAATCATTTAAGGCTCTTTGTCCCATGATGTACTCATGTACTCCCATGATGTAATAAATGTTTAAATGTAAGAAATTTTCTGTATCAATTATTAAGGCTGCTTTCACACTGGAGCAGGAAGGCATTGATGGTAAAACACTGCTAGTTTTAGCGGCGCTTTACCCTCATTTTAGCGGTGCTGTTCGGCTGCTAGTGGGGCGCATATAACCCAGCTAGTGGCTGATGAAGAGGTTAAATGCGCCCGTGAAGTGCCGCTGCCAAATCACATTGCATGGGCTTCTGCAGTGGTGCCCATTCATATCAATGGGCAGGAGTGGTGGAGGAGCAGCATACACCACTCCAAAGGTGCTGCTTGCAGGACTTTTTTTTAACATCCTGCCAGCGCATCGCCTCAGTGTGAAAGCACTCGGGCTTCCACACAGACTGCAGGAGTGCAGTTTTGCAGGCACTTTATAGGTGCTATTTTTAGCCCAAAAGCACCTGAAAAATGCCCCAGTGTGAAAGGTGTCTGTTAGCAAAAAAGGAAAAAAATAAAATAAAAATCCGCCGAAAAAAAAAACGGCATCATATATCGGCCATCATGATTTCTAAATATCGGCATCGGCCAGAGAAAACCCCATATCGGTCGACCTCTACGCATAACATAATAAGAAAAAAGTGTGTTGTATAATAACCTCAAGAAAAAAAAAAATGAGGGGGGGAGGAAAAAATAAGTAAGTAAGTTATTCATGTATGTCCATTTATTATATATAAGAGCAGGAGTAAAAAGATACTTACTGGTACTGACAAGAAGATAATAAAGATTCATGGTGGTATATTGTTACCATCTAGGATATAAATCTGCAATATCCCAGCAGGGGAGAGAGAGACAGATATATATTATGTTTCTGCAGCCAAAGGGGGAGCTCAAAAAAAAAAGAGGAGGACTTGGTATGGAGAGCACTGGTAATTATAATAGGTTGGAGCAAACACAACAAAGGTTTAAAAAATTCCTAAAAACGGAAGGAGAAATAGAGCACACTTAAAAAGTATACAGATTAAAACAGGATTTTATATGAGGAATTATATATACAACAAGCCATTGAATTTAATTTGCTGAAAGTTTGTGGTGAGTCTATATTTGCTTTCATCATCCTTTTCAGTCATCCTTGATGTTCCACAACTTTGTCTATTATACCAAAGTCTTGGATTGGTTAATATTGAAGACAATGTCTTCCTCTTACTATTAATTATATTATGGCTACGGTACTAATAGCGGTAACCTCTTGTGTTGATGAACCCATGATTGCTTATGACTTTTTAAGATGTTTATAAATGTATTGCTACTTTTGTAAATAAAATTATACCTTTTTAAATAACCGTTTTTGCAATTGTGTCTAGAAAGTCCATAGCCCTTCCTTTTTTCTTTTTTCCTGATCCAAGATATGTCCGGGACTATACCCAGATGCTCCATGCAGTGAGGCCGCTCCAGCATTGATTTCTGAAGGTTTAAGATTAACTCGAACTAATGTTATGTTTGGACAGTGAGAGACATGTTCGCCAAAAGAGGCCGTGCTGGCTGTTCCCTCAAAAGAAGGACAAACATGCATCCTCACAATGGACATGGCACAGCAAGGCTAATACAGGGGCCAGCACATCTGTGAATACCTAAGGCACAGATGAGAGGTCAAAGCTAAGGGCTATGAACTGGTATTGTAGGGGCCCCACTGCAAAGCTTAGACATCACTAATACCCTGTAAAGTTGGGGCCATGTAGGTAATCATCTTTGATGTCGAAAGTCCCCCTGATGAAGGGATGCAATGACAGATTTGAAGGATTAGTAAATAGGAAAGGTAGTGGTGCGCTGTACGTCGGAGGGGTCTATCTATCGGTAAGGGCAATATACTGAATCCACAGTTAGGGGGTATAGATAAAGGTTTAAAAAATTAATACAAATAAGAATATAATAGAAATATGTGCCTGTGTGGCATATTAAACAATAATACTTATTGCTGCTAATATATAATCTAGAACATAGATGCATAAAATACAGTAAACAACAGTGAAAAAAAAATAAACAATATTAATTCCAAAGTGTAGCGTGTTGCGATCACAGAAATCACATAAAGTGCAGGTGCTCTACTGTGATGCGCATAGGCAAACCTTCAAGTATAGACAGGAATAAAGTGACAAAATCAGTTTCAAGTGCAGGGTGCTGCGATTATTCCTAGAATCGCACAGGGTGTGACTCCTTCAACATGATAATTTGTGAACAATGTGAAAATATTGCAATGGAGAGGGCAGTGGTGCTGGTGAGAGGGGATATATCCTTCGTGGTTCTGTGTATTCTGATGATGGGTGTCCCCTTACCTTACTGCTGTAAGGTAACAGCGTGTATAAAGGTCTTTAGGATCCTTTGGCAGAATTTCCCTTTAGTGTGGAGTTGCCAAGTCCTGAGAAATGTTGTGGTCCCTTTAAGGGAATTTCTCTGGGGTATTGCAGTCAGGGTTCCTCAATGGTATAGCGTGTATGTGGGTTTAAGCAGAGATGGAGGAAGGATACTCCATAGTGTGAAATGTTTCAACAGATTTATTTATTTAAAAAAGTATAAAGATACTCACAAACAGAGTCTGTACAAACAGTGTATAAACGAGCTGCGGGCTCGGTCTACGTCACTTCCGGTCGCAGTGTCCTGACGCGTATTCGTCACGGGTCACGTGACTTCATCAGGGGAATGGTTCATGTGCCCCTCCTGGCCTCCAGGTTCAACAAAACCTTTCACAGGTTTATATCCAGGTACAGAATCCTCTAGCAGAAGCATTGGACCATTCAGCAGTAACTGGCCAAATTTATCTCTGGGTAGGCTGGTTGTACTGAAGTTGATCTATCGGCAGCAGTGATCACTGTATTCTGACGGTTGTAAAACCTTCCACTGTCAGAATACAATAGTGCAGCAGGATATGTTCAGTCAGTTATGGTTAGTGTTGATGAAGGAATCGAGCAATGGGGGCCTGATATATTAAAGCAAAAAAAGGGCACGGGATCCTCCCCAAATTTCATACCCGACGCTTCTGGTCTGGTATTAAATTTAAAGGGGCACCCACTAAAATCCACAGCAGACCCTGATTTGAGCATGCAGCCTGGCATTAACCATACCAGGCCACATGCCCTTAACATGAAGGTTACCTTGCCATGGGGGACAAGCACCTTGACCCCATGTTGATGAGGACAGGGGGACTCTTCCCCACAACCCTGGCCCTGTGGTTGTGGGAATCGGTAGGCAGGGGGCTTATCAGAATCTGGAAGCCCCCATTAACAAAGAGGCACACCCATATGCCAGCCTTCCCATGTGAATGAGTGAGGAGTACATAGACCTAAAATGTCAACAGTAAATAAAGACACAGTTTTTGACATGTACTTTTATTGAAGAAAATAAAAAGACTCACAATGCACATTTATCATCAATCACGTCATCCATTGATGCAGGTCCACATCCATCATGATGAACGATGCGCTGAAAGAGAAAGATCCCACTGACGACTGAAACGTCCAATCCTGCTGTTGACTAGCGCCGAAATAACATCAGGCCCTGATGCTAAAAGTAAACAAAGCGGTAGCGTCACAGACCAGAAATTGCCCACATTCATTCAATGTAATTGCCCAAATATGACCTTGTGATCTTACGCTATTCCTACCCCTAATTAATAATTATTACAAAAATTGTTCATCCAAAATATTAGGTGTGAATGGAGGGGTTTCTATCAATGATTTTCTATGTCTTTGTTTTTACTTTTTGTAATTATTCAAATTCGTGACTTTTATATCTCTATGAAAAGGCCAGGCAACTTTCTTTTTTTAGAAATAACTTTTTAGTAAAGATTTTTCAGAAAATATATGGGGTACAAAGCACTGTAACATCATGGTTAAAGAAAATGCAATACGCTGAGGAATCAGTATTGTTAAAAAAAAAAAAAGCTTAAGCAAAAGTGTAAATGTGGAGCACAATGGTGAACTGAACAAATGAACATTAGGTAACAATACCAATTCGCAAGAGACAAGTAGTATAGCCATAATCCTACAGCATATGCATAATAGAGTGCCAGGAACCAAGTACTCAGTGTAAAAAGGATAGAAAGAAAAGAGTAAGAGACAAAGGAGGGAAAAAAAAGAGAAGAAAGGTGGGGGGTTCTGCTCTCTCCATCATCAACCTGTATCCCAGCAGCTGAACTAAAGAGAAAAAAAAAGGAGGCACAATCATGGCAGATCCTCCTTAAGATGCCACAGGTTCTGTCCTTTATTATGCTTCTTTAGAGTATCATTTAGTCTAGCAGTGGGTCCTTCCATAAGTTCCATTTCCTTAATTCTAGTATGTAAAGTAGTATAAGACAGGTTCTCATTTTTTTCCAGTGGAAAGCAATGAGACATCTCGCATCAGACAGGACATGTCTTAATATTTTCTTATGGGTTTTAAGCCTTGTACACACGATTTGATTTTCCGCCGACAAAACCGCAGACTTTTGTCCAAAGGGCGTTGGCCCCAAACTTGTCTTGCATACAAACGGCACACAATTGTTGACCAACAAATCCGAACATAGTGATGTTCTACGTGGTTTTCTTCAGCTCTTTAGCACCACCCTTTGGGCTCCTTCTGCTAATTTTGTGTTAGTAGAACTTTGGTGAGTGTTGATTCGTGCTTTCCATTTCACAATTTTCATTTCGCGCTTTTCATTTCACGCTTTTCAGTTTGTTTCTGAACGGCCGTTCGTCAACCAGCCATGTTGCGAAATGGGAGCAGATAACGTTTTATTTATTATTGGCCTTGGAGTTATTGCTTTGACCCAAGTCCAGTCCAGGAACAGGAGGCAGAGGATTTCCTCGACCAAAAATTGGTTGTTTTATTAATTGTGACCAATTATGTCATATGCCTTTGCTGCGGGAGCTCCAGGAGAATAATCCATGTGGTTTTCAGAATTATCTCCTGATGATGGACCCCTGCTTTCACCAACTCTTGGCATTGTTGACCCCCTATATTAAGAAGCAGGACACATGCATGAGGGTTTTATTTTATTTTTTGGTTGAATAATGATTTGATTTGGTATAGTTTCTATATTTTTGGATGCATAGAATGCATTTTTTGGTTAAGTCCTATTGGCAGATAACAATTTTTTTTGTATTCTTTTTTTTAATGCACAATAAAAACAATTGTGTAGAATAATACTTGGCTATGTGTATTACTTCGAATGACAGTTGTAAAATTAACAAGGGACACCAACATAGTTGTATCTTTTGATCTTAAAAACTACGAGATAATGGTGTTGTAACTTGCACCCAAAAAAATAACAAGCATAATGATATTATTCTTGATATCCCTAAAACAAAAAAAGCCTTGCCAAAATTTGTTTGCCATAGCTCCATCAGTATCACCAGTAAAGGAGCTTATTATCCCATTAAAGAAGAAGAGAATTGTGCGCTGCATTTTGAGATTTCATAATTTGCCACGTCACAAATGTAAATTTTTCATTACGAGCGCTAGTTTACAACAGACATTTGTCAGCGGAAAATTTTAAAGCCTGCCATCCAACATTCGTCCGTGGAAAAACCAACAACAGTTGTCCGATGGAGCGCACAAACGGACGGATTTTTCGACAACAGCCTTTTCCCATTGGAAAATCCGATCGTGTGTACACGGCTTTAGGGTCAGAGGGCTCAGTCCCAAGAGAAATAATTTAGGAGATAAAGGAACTGAAAGAAACAGTTGAACCGATTTCCAAAATGGTTCAATGCGTGGGCATTGCCAGAAAATGTGGAAAAGGGAACCTCGATCCTGTTGGCATTTCCAAAAACGATCGCTGCCGTTTTAGTATGGAGGATGTCGGGAGTCCATGTATAAAAAGCAGGGTATTTTTATATTAATTTTCTTTATAAAGAGTGCCAGTGGAGCTCTTGGCTTCTTAAGACCAAACAAGCAGCCATTCTTCTGGAGATAGCTCATCGTCTAATATCTTTTCAATATTTTATAGATCTGAGATCAGTCCTTTCTGTGAAGGACCTGCTAGAATTACTCGTTCATTGAGTCAACTTTCATCTCCCTTTTTCTACTTTTGCGTTGCTCTGTGTGCAATCTATCCCTCCTACGCATACCGTGCCTCTTTTTATATAATCTGCTTTTAATGCAGATCTTTCTCACTAACCGTTCCATTTTGCGGATTGCAAAAGGGAACATAATGGTACTTTCACGGAGGAAGAAGTCCAAACATCTTGCAACCTAACCCATAAACTCTCTATTGCGGGCGTGTCACAGAAGGTAAATTATAAAGTTATTACATGATAGTATTGCTGCCCTTCATTTCTTAATCCAACTGTATCTGATCGCTGTTGGCGTTGCCCCATTCACAAAGATACTATGCAGCATATATGAAGGGATTGTCCCATAATATGCCCATTTTGGAATTATATGTTTAAAATTGTTCCCCAGAGACCCAAATTAGCATTGTCCTGAATGTTGTATGTTTCTATCTCTAGAGTCAAGAAAGGAATTTAACATTTCTTCTTTTCGCCTGCTAGAGCATTTATTTCTAGGCACTGGGGATCCCTATTAAGCCTAATTTACACAGGATGCTGAGGCAACCTCTTCTGAACGATTTTTTAAAACGCCCGTTTAGCCGCATTTAGTCGCGTTTAGCGCCGTTTTAAAATGTTCGCGTCCTAGAAGCATTTTATTTAAGATAACATCCTTAGACCCTCCCAAAGCACAAAAAACACTATTTAACTATTTCAGCCATTTTGTGAGACCAGAGTGAGTAGCAGCAGCTGAGAGAGCAGCAGTGTACTTGTATCTACCTCAATTTCGGTGCTTTTACTATGGATCCCATAACGAGCATATGTGAGAAAATGCTCCTGACGTTGCTGTTGAGGTCGGAAATTGCGTGCGAGGAACTTGCTTACATATAATTTAGCGAGCCACTGTGGGCAAGCCAAATGGATTTACACACATGCAGGACATGTACAACATAACATATGTAACTGTTAACTCAGAGACCTCCAGACGACAGGTGATTTGGGACAAGTTGTATCCACTCGGCCCATGCCGATATGTCAACCAATGCAGTAACTGTGTGGAACAAACAAGTACCAGATGAGTCTTTCAGTATGATAATAACCCAAAACACACCACCAAGGCAACAAAGGAGTGGCTCAAGAAGAAGCACATTAAGGTCAGTGAGTGGCCTAGCCAGTCTCCAGACCTTAATCCTATAGAAATTTTTTGGAGGAAGCTGAAGCTTCGAGTTGCCAAGCGACAGCCAAGAAACCTTAAGGATATAGATAAGATTTGTAAAGAAGAGTGGACCAAAATCACTCCTGAGATGTGTGCAATCCTCGTAACCAGTTACAAGAAACGTCTTAGATCTGTGCTTGCCAATGATGGTTTCTCCACCACGTATGTTTTGATTGGGGATCAAATACTTATTTTACTCACTAAACTGCAACTCAATTTATAGCATTTGTATAATGTGTTTTTTTGGATTTTTGGTTGATATTCTGTCTTTATTATTTAAAATAGACCTATGACAAAAATTATAAACCCTTAATTTCTTTGTAAGTGAGCAAACTTACAGAATCTGCAGGGGGCTGTACCTGCTCTCCCATTGCTGGATACATGGTTTGTTTGCACTGTAGGGAGAGGCAGAGAGATCAGGCCTCCCTTCCACTAGTCTGCTCCTTACTGTTCCCCTGATCGAGCTCCCAGTGTGCACATGTAGAATTCGGAGCACTGCCAATCTATCTATTCAAGGTTAAGAGTGTCAGAGCTCCAAACTGTACATTGGCACAGCAAGAGATTGCTCTATACCCTTTGTCATCCAGGATGCCTCAGCGCCCCTGGCGACCTCAGACTGCAGCACCCAGGTTGAGAATGACTGACCTAAAGTAAGAATCTCACTTGTTCCTATGATTGAGAGCTCTGTTCTGTATTTGGTCTGTAGGTCAAGGTTGGAGTCGGAACAGATCCATAAAGCAAAGAGACGGCACTCAACAGAGACAACCACCTCTGGAAATGCAGAAGAGAAAGAGGATGGCAAACCAACTGGAGAAGATAATACAGGTGAATTATGGAGTGTTGGATTAGGCATTGCCCTAGAGCTGACATTTGTCTGTTTTTTCCACTCGCTTTGCATTTTTCACTTGCATTTGCATTTTTCATGAGCGACATTTTTTTTTTGGTTTTGCATAAAGTAGAGATGGGTCAGAACCTCTTTTGGGTTTTGTAGGTGCCGTTCTATGCCTCCAACCAGAAAACAGTACTTTGTTCAGATCCTTGCAAATAAGAATGCTTTCAGAGCAATAAGGCTCCCTTTTGGAGACACTTATATCTTATACATCTTACATTTTAATTCACAGCAATGGTTCACTGCCAAGGTGTAGGTTGTCTTGTTCCCAGTCGTGTGAGTGGACAGGGAAAAGTAGAATTAGGATAGCTGCCATTGCAAGCACTGTAGTTGTAATCCCAATCTTGACTTCAGTACCCAGTGAAGGTTCTCTACCTTGTGACCCAAAACAAGCATACATTGAATTCCTACAAGTCTAAATTTTCATCCATCCGTAGTTTTTTTTTTTTTTTTGGGTTAATGAATTGATAAGTCAGGATCAGGATGACAACGCATAGGTGTTTCTAAACTATGTTGCTTTGAAAAGTATTCATACCCCTTGAGATTTTCCACATTTTGTCATGTTACAACCAAACACGTAAATTTATTTTATTGGGATTTTATATTATGGACCAACACAAAAGTGGCACATCGTTGTGAAGCAGAAGGAAAATGATAAATGGTTTTCAATTTTTTTACAAATATGTGAAAAGTGTGGCGTGCATTTGTATTCAGCCCCCCTGAGTCAATACTTTGTAGAACCACCTTTCACTGCAATTACAGCTGCAAGTCTTTTTGGGGATGTCTCTACCAACTTTACACATCTAGAGAGTGACATTTTTGCCCATTCTTCTTTGCAAATAGCTCAAACTCTGTCAGATTGGATGGTGAGCATCTGTGAACAGCAATTTTCAAGTCTTTCCACAGATTCTCAATTGGATTTAGGTCTGGACTTTGACTGGGCCATTGTAACACATGAATATGCTTTGATCTAAACCATCCCATTGTAGCTCTGGCTGTATTTTTAGGGTCATTGTCCTGCTGGAAGGTGAACCTCCACCCCAGTCTAAAGTCTTTTGCAGACTCTAACAGGTTTTCTTGTAAGATTGCCCTGAATTTGGCTCCATCCATTTTCCCAACAACTCTGACCAGGTTCCCTGTCCCTGCTGAAGAAAAACATCCCCACAAAATGATGCTGCCACCACCATGTTTCACAGTGGGGATGGTATGTTCAGCTTGATGTTCAGTGTTTGTTTTCTGCCACACATAGCGTTTTGCTTTTGGGACAAAAAGTTAAATTTTGGTCTCATCTGACCACAGCACCTTCTTCCACATGTTTGCTGTGTCCTCCACATGGCTTCTCGCAAACTGCAAACAGGACTTCTTATGGCTTTCTTTCAACAATGGCTTTCTTCTTGCCACACTCTCATAAAGGCTACGTTTGTGGAGTGCACGACTAATAGTTGTCCTGTGTAGGGCAGCACAGTGGTGTAGTGGTTAGCACTTTCACCTAGCAGCAATAGGGTCGCTGGTTCAAATCTTGACCACGACACCATCTGCCTGGAGTTTGCATGTTCTCCCTGTGTCTGTGTGGGTTTCCTCCGGTTTCCTCCCACACTCCAATGACATGCTGGTAGGTTAATTAGACCTTGTCTAAAAAAAATAAAAAAATTGGCCTTAATATGTGTATGTGTATGTCAATGTTGTATGTGTTTGTAAGCATGTCAGGACCTTACGGGGTAAAGGACCACGCAAAGCCGCAGATGGACTCTGGTGGCAAGAAAGCGCCCTGATGCGATTCAGTTTGCATAGGTAGCGCTATACAAGTCACTCACTCACTCACTCACTCACTCACTCACTCACAGATTCTCCCACTTAAGCTGTGGATCTCTGCAGCTCCTCCAGAGTTACCATGGGCCTCTTGGCTGCTTCTCTGATTAATGCTCTCCTTGCCCGGCCTGTCAATTTAGATGGACGGCCATGTCTTGGTAGGTTTGCAGTTGTGCCATACTCTTTCCATTTTTGGATGATGGTTTGAGCAGTGCTCTGTGAGATGTTCAAAGTTTGGAATATTTTTTTATAACCTAATCCTGCTTTAATCTTCTCCACAACCTTTATCCCTGACCTGTCTGGTGTGTTCCTTGGGCTTCATGATGCTGTTTGTTCATGAAGGCTCTCTAAAAAAAAAAAAAACTCAGGGCTTCACAGAACTGCTGTATTTATATACAAAGGTGGACTCTATTTACTAATTAAGTGACTTCTGAAGGCAATTGCCACCACCAAAATGCACCACTTTTCAGATATTTATTTGTAAAATATTTTGAAAAGCATTTATCATTTTTATTTCCACTTCACAATTACCGTATGTGCCACTTTGTGTTGGTCTATCACAAAAAAATCCCAATAAAATACATTTCCATTTTTGGTTGTAACATGACAAAATGTGGAAAATTTCAAGGTGTATGAATACTTTTTCAAGGGGTTGTATTTCCAGTCTACCAAAATGAAAAAACCTTTGCTATTAGTTATACTTTAAATCAGAAATTAGAGCATGTGTATGTAATGTGCAGGCAGAAATGTCTCCCACCATATGCAGCTATATTTTAAAACGTTGGTTTTACAACAATATATTTGACCCAGCTCACACAGCATAACAACTGAATAGTCATAGCATACACTGCACAGAGTACACATTGAAGCCACAACCAAAAGCTTGCATACAAATTGTAATGTACATGGTCATACCCAGTAAAGGGCATTTACAGTGTAGAGCTTACACGTACTACACATGGCAGGATATGCATGCACAATGCGTACCCAGCACATACTACATAAAGTGCCATGTCTAGTCATGTGTTGGATGCATGGGGGCATGCTGCTATGAAGGTGACGTTTAAAAAAAATTGCACTTTTAATTTCCCTCGCATATGGATTCCAATGGCTCTTTTACATGACCGGTTGCATGCAGCCCACCGTAATCTAGCTGCTGAAATGACCGAGGCATGCGATTTGCAGAACCGCTCAGCCTATTTAAACTAATGGTGGGCTGACATTGTTCGCTGCTCTTCACATGTACCCACACACAGCGGATAGCTGCAGCTATTGATGGATGTCCAAGCCTGGGTGCAATCAATGTATACAGGTTCAAACATCTGTCCCCTAACTGCAGCTATACACTCTGTGTGTGGCTACTTGCAAACAGCAGTGGCTGCTGTCAGCCCGCCATTAGTGCCCATGCCTCAGTCATTCCAGCCACCAGAATCTGCTGATTCTTGCCGCTGGAATCTAGTGGCCACATGTAACTGGCCAAGTGAACGTAGATTAATAAAAGTCCTTAACAACGTGGTGATGTTAACTGCAGGTTACACAATTATATATGCAGATGGCATTTATAGTATATGGTCTATGACTGTGGGACTTAAGAAATCTGTAGAATGGAAATGTAACATTGCAGCCGTTACCTGCTAGATGGCTGTACATTAGTAGAATTTTAACGATGGCACAAAAATTCTCAGTTCATTCGATGACTTGACGAATGGCGTTTGAAAATGAATTTGCATTTAACATTTGATTTCAGAATAAATTGACTTTGAATGGACAAAAACCGAGTTCACGGTTAGAAATTCATTTGTTCACAAAACCTTTTCTCTCCTGCTCCTTTGAATTTTATTGTCACTGTGGTGGAAAACAAATGTTGATTCTACCTCCCTAACGAGTAGGAAATCCAACAAATGTTCTTAAAACAAAAAAGTTTAAACACTATTCTACGAAGGTTTGGCCAGCTTTACATTGTTGCGTCTTCCTATAGTTTTAAAGCCTCGCATCTGTATTGTAGTACACGAGGTAAACCATATTTATTGATAACACTACTATACTACCGTATTCTAAATTAGCTAGTGTACATTATGCTAATCATATTTATTATATCAGTATATGTATACATTTCAATAATTCCTAGGTATGACAAGCTGATACAACATGTTCAGTATCATGAATTAACCATCTTTGCATTCCCTTCCCCCGGACAGAAAAGACGGTGTCTGATGCTCAGAGCACTTCAGGTCTTTGGGATGACAGTCTAGGTGAAGATGAATTGTCTCCAGAGGAGATTCAAATGGTAATTTATTTACAAGTACATTTTTTTTTACATTTTTGATTAAATTCTTAGTAGAAACTTAGAGTGCTTTCACACTGAACAAGCTCAAAATAGAAGCTTATTGGTTACCATGTACAGCTGCTCCAGATTCTTTCTGCTTCAGTTTTGTTACACCCGCCTCAATATTCCTTATAATGAGCATTCCTGTCATCTACAGTATTTACACGTAGGTCAAATTGGAGAAAATATCTGAATGAAAAAAGGGGTAACGCTGGCCATAGACTATATGACTGTAGACGGCAGTTCGCAAAGTGGGTAGCTTTTTCAGCCACCTCCAAACCAGCTTGGGTTCAAAGCAAGGTCCTGCACACAGTCCTGACCTCAAACCGATAGAACACCTTTGGGATGATTAAGAGACGGAGACTGCGAGCCAGGCTTTCTCATCCATATCAGAACCTGACCTCACAAATGCACTTCTGGAAGAATGGTCAGACATTCCCATAGACACATTCCCAAAGACCAAGGCCAAGAGTCTCGGGTTTATTTTAGACTCACAAATGTCAATGGATGCACAAATAGGAGCAGTAGTCAGTGGATCTCACCATCTGCTACGCAGACTGATCCCTTTTATCCCAAAGAATGAACAAAGCAGTGGTAGTTGGAACAGTCATTAATTCACGACTGGACTACGCAAACTCACTTTACATAGGATTACCACAATATCAACTTGCATGATTACAACTGATCCAAAACACGGCGGCAAGGCTGATAACAGGATAAAAAACCCTGGGAATCAATCTCTCCTTCCCTGAGGAGCCTACATTGGCTAACCGTAAAAAATCGGATTACATTCAAGATCCTCGGCCTCACCCACAAATGCGTGATTCGCTGTCCAAGGACCTCGGCTATGGAATGCTCTACCAATCAACATCCGCCTGGAAGAAAACCACCTGGCTTTTAGGAAAAAAACTCAAGACCTTCCTCTTCTAGCTGTTGATCAAAACTCGTAACAGCGCCTTGAGGCGATTCAGTTCGCTATACAAGTATTCATTCATTCACTCCTAAACCTTGTGGACAGCCCTCCTAAAAGAGTTGAAGCTGTTATAGGTATAAAGGGTGGGCCAACTCAATATTGAACCCTACGGACTAAGACTGGGATGACATTAAAATTCATGTACGTGTAAAGTCAGGCGTCATAATACTTTTGGCAATATAGTGTATGTATGGGCAGCTTAAACATCAGAAGGCAGCCATGGGTTTCTGAGAAACATGCAATATCTCACTGAGCACAACAGGTGGTGAGTCATCTGCTGTTCCTCAAACCCATTACCATATCCTAACACACATGTTACATACAGGGAGGAATTGCCACTGCTGTAAGTTAACACATTTTTGTGTGTGATAACCGCTTTTAACAGGCGTAAATGTGCATTAGTAATCCTAGCAAAGTCTCACATGGCTACACCTGATGTTACTGGCAATGCTGGGGTCAGGCCAAAATCGGGTTACCCTGTGTGTAGGTAGTCGGTGTGTAGGCAGCATCAAGGTAAAATGTAGGACACCCACAGATATGAAAGAAGTCAGCCATTCTAGACGATGTTTTTTTGACCTTGTGTCTTTTGTTCAAGCAGATGTCTGTTAGCTGTCTATGCTATATCGGTTAGATAGTTTAAAATCTTCTGATCGATATTTTAATACTATAAACAACCCCAACAACTCTGCAGATTCATGAACCTAAATACTTGGCCAGGACAAATTTCCACACAGATGTAAGAGACAGAAACATTGTTTTGCCTGAGAACAGTTGAATTATGGGCATCTATAACCATTTTCCTACTTTAAATTCCTTACGATCGCTGTTCTTTTTCCTTTAATCTTTGCAACTAGCCCCTGAATCAGAGTACAGCTGTTATCTGTACAGACACACCAATCCTCAGTTCTGTGCCTATTGTTCTACTACAAAGGATAAAGGTTTGTAAAAGCAGCAAAATTGACTGAGCCTGTCTTTTGTAATATCTGATGCTGGAACAGACAAAGCAGAATAGGAGATGGTTATCTCTCATATTAATTTGTGGAAAGCTGGAAATATCATAATTTATCTATTTGAACTCCTCCTGGAGTGGTATAGTGCGCTGTCTGCCAAATGCATGTGTATTTGGAAATCAGACTGTAACTGCTATACTCTTTTTGCAGTGGGGTATAAAGGAACCCTGTGCAGATATGAAATCCTACATTAAGCCTATAGATGTTAAAAAAAACGCATTAGATGGTACTTAAACGGTGCTATGCATCATTTCCTGTAATCATTCTTTATAAGAAGTCATCATTATGCTTTACGCACTTGCTGAATAATATCGGCTTTCCAAGAGGAGAACCTACACTGATTGCTGTGAAAGAGGAGGTGGACCGCAGAAGTGATTGACACACTCTTAAAAGAAAGCTGGAGTGCAGTGACACAGTTTGCCTGCTGTTTATTTCATGTCTGTACTCTTATACAAATGAACGCATTGGGGGGGGGGGGGTGCAGAGATTTTTATTTTAATTTTTTGGGGTTAGCGGACTGGGGTTCAGGAGCTCCAAAATTAAAGAGGAACATCAGCCTCCTTACTGCTGGCCCCACCATCTTTGATGGTCCAGAGAATGTGCAGATATGCTAAAGCACTCTAACCGTTCTTTGAAACCTGACAGAGCCCTGAGGCAGATCTGTGCATGCGCGGGTGCATAAACGTGGAATGATTAGGAAGGTATGGAATACTTCGGCATGTTTGCAGGCCGAATAAAAAATCCTGTACCTTCCTAATCAAGTTGTGTTTGCGCATGTGCAGATTGAAGGTCTCTACTGGGTACTAAAGGCTAGACAAGGTCCTTTAGCACAATTTCGGTGGCTGAAACAGATCGAAAATGTGTGTTTTTTTTTGGGCATCTTGCTGACAGAGGAAAAGGTGCTAATAATGGCGCGGAAAATGCATGCGATTTTGCCTCAGTTTTATCGCGATTTTACTGTGCTTAAGGTGTGTTTTTCATAGGTCATGTGATTCAAAAACAGCATCAAAGGTGTAACACGGGTGCGTTTCATGATGCGTTCTTGCTGCTATTTCAATGCATTTCAACAGGAAAGTGCATTTTTGGTGTGGCTTTTTTAAACTGACCAAAAATGCAGCAAGCAAGATTTTTAACACCACGATGGAATCTCAAGGGACCAGTGTGAAGACAAACCTAGAATTTACAGGTATGTATTTTTATTAAACTTTTCTTGCACTAAAGGTGCCGATAATGGCTGACAATAAATTCATATTCATTTAAATTCATGATATTAATTAAAAAGTCGAATATAATACAATTATATAAAAAAATATATGTAAATTTTTTTTAAACTGTAATTTTCGCGTTTCAGCCAAATGCATCCTGAATTTTCGGTTTCAGCACCAAAATTTCCATTCGGTGCACCTTTAAGAAAAAGTAAAAAATAAAAATATCCAATTGTGGCAGAAGGAGGAGGCTAGAGCCAGATGCAAATAATCATTTTTTTGGGTGAAGGCCTGCTTAACCACTTTCAGACCGGACCATTTTGCTGGTAAATGACCAGAGGTCTTTTTACACTTTGGCACTGCGCTGCTTTAACTGGTAATTGCGCGGTCATGCAATGTTGTACCCAAACGAAATTTGCGTCCTTTTCTTCCCACAAATAGAGCTTTCTTTTAAAGGTATTTGACTGATTCTGCGATTTTTATTTTTTGCAATATAAACGTAAAAAGACCGCAAATTTTGAAAAAAAATGATATTTTCTACTTTTTGTTATTAGAAAAATCCAATAAACTCAATTTTAGTCATACATTTAGGCCAAAAAGTATTCAGCCACATGTCTTTGGTAAAAAAAAAGTCAATAACTGTATATTTATTGGTTTGCGCAAAAGTTGTCACATCTACAAACTAAGGTACATTTTCTGGAATTTACGCAGCTTTTATTTTATGACTGCCTATCTCATTTCTTGAGGTGCTAAAATGGCAGGGCAGTACAAAACCCCCCCAAATGACCCCATTTTGGAAAGTAGACACCCTAAGGAAATTGATAAGAGGCATGTTGAGCCCATTGAATATTTTATTTTTTTGCCGCAAGCGATTGAATAATGACAAAAAAAAAAATTATTTTTTTTTTACACAAAGTTGTCACTAAATGATATATTGCTCACACATGCCATGGTTATATGTGGAATTGTACCCCAAAATACATTCTGCTGCTTCTCCTGAGTACGGGGATACCACATGTGGTCGACTTTTTGGAAGCCTAGCCGCGTACGGGGCCCCGAAAGTCAAGCACTGCCTTCAGGATTTCTAAGGGCATACATATGTCATTTTACTCCTCACTACCTATCACAGTTTTGAAGGCCATAAAATGCCAAGATGGCACAAAACCCCCACAAATGACCCCATTTTAGAAAGTAGACACCCCAAGCTATTTGCTGAGAGGCATGTTGAGTCCATGGAATATTTTATATTTTGCCACAAGTTGCGGGAAAATGACAAACTTTATAAATTTTTCACAAAGTTGTCACTAAATGATTTATTGCTCACACATGCTATGGGCATATGTGAAATTACACCCCAAAATAAATTCTGCTGCTTCTCCTGAGTACGGGGATACCACATGTGTGGGATTTTTTGGGAGCCTAGCCGCGTACGGGGCCCCGAAAACCAAGCACCGCCTTCAGGCTTTCTAAGGGCATACATTTTTAATTTCACGCCTCACTACCTATTACAGTTTTGAAGGCCATAAAATGCCAAGATGGCACAAAACCCCCACAAATGACCCCATTTTAGAAAGTAGACACCCCAAGCTATTTGCTGAGAGGCATGTTGAGTCCATGGAATATTTTATATTTTGCCGCAAGTTGCGGGAAAATTACAAACTTTTTTTTTTTTTTTTTTTTCACAAAGTTGTCACTAAATGATATATTGCTCACGCATGCCATGGGCATATGTAAAATGACACCCCAAAATAAATTCTGCTGCTTCTCCTGAGTACAGGGATACCACATGTGTGGGATTTTTTGGGAGCCTAGCCGCGTACGGGGCCCCGAAAGCCAAGAACCGCCTTCAGGCTTTCTAAGGGAGTAAATCTTTGATTTCACGCCTCACTACCTATTACAGTTTTGAAGGCCATAAAATGCCAAGATGGCACAAAACCCCCACAAATGACCCCATTTTAGAAAGTAGACACCCCAAGCTATTTGCTGAGAGGCATGTTGAGTCCATGGAATATTTTATATTTTGCCGCAAGTTGCGGGAAAATTACAAACTTTTATTTTTTTTTATTTTTTTTTCACAAAGTTGTCACTAAATGATATATTGCTCACACATGCCAGGGACATATGTGAAATGACACCCCAAAATAAATTCTGCTGCTTCTCCTGAGTACGGGGATACCACATGTGTGGGACTTTTTGGGAGCCTAGTCGCGTACGGGGCCCCGAAAACCAAGAACCGCCTTCAGGATTTCTAAGGGTGTAAATTTTTGATTTTACACCTCACTACCTATCACAGTTTTGAAGGCCATAAAATGCCAAAATAGCACAAAACCCCCCAAAATGACCCCATTTTGGAAAGTAGACACCCCAAGCTATTTGCCGAGAGGCATGGTGAGTATTTTGCAGCTCTCATTTGTTTTTGAAAATGAAGAAAAAAAAAAATAATGTATATTTTTTTTCTTTTTTTCAATTTTCAAAACTTTGTGACAAAAATGAAGGTCTGCAAAATACTAACCATACCTCTCGGCAAATAGCTTGGGGTGTGTCCTTTCCAAAATGGGGTCACTTGGGGGGATTTTGTGCTATCTGGGCATTCCATGGCCTCCGAAACTGTGATAGGCAGTGAGGAATGAAATCTAAAATTTACACCCTTAGAAATCCTGAAGGTGGTGCTTGGATTTTGGGGTACCGTACGCGGTTAGGCTCCCAAAAGGTCTCACACTTGTGGTATCCCCGTACTCAGGAGAAGCAACAGAATGTATTTTGGGGTGTAATTTTACATATAACCATGGCATGTTTGAGCAATATATCATTTAATGACAACTTTGTGCAAAAAAAAAAATAATAATAATAATAATGTATTTTTTCCACAACTTTTGTCAAAATATAAAATATTCCATGGACTCGACCTGCCTCTCAGCAAATAGCTTGGGGTGTCTACTTTCTAAAATGGGGTCATTTGGGGGGGTTTTGAACTGTCCTGGCATTTTATGCACAACATTTAGAAGCTTATGTCACACATCACCCACTCTTCTAACCACTTGAAGAAAAAGCCCTTTCTGACACTTTTTGTTTACATGAAAAAATATTTTTTTTTGCAAGAAAATTACTTTGAACCCCCAAACATGAAGTGTTTTTTTAAAGCAAAAGCCCTACCGATTAAAATGGTGGGTGTTTCATTTTTTTTTTTCACACGGTATTTGCGCAGCGATTTTTCAAACGCATTTTTTGGGAAAAAAACACACTTTTTTTTATTTTAATGCACTAAAAATCACTATATTGCCCAAATGTTTGATGAAATAAAAAATATGATCTTAGGCCGAGTACATGGATACCAAACACGACATGCTTTAAAATTGCGCAGAAACGTGCAGCGGCGACAAACTACGTACATTTTTAAAAGCCTTTAAATGCCTTTACAGGTGACCACTTTAGATTTACGGAGGAGGTCTACTGCTAAAATTAGTACCCTCGATCTGACCTTCGTGGTGATACCTCACATGCATGGTGCAATTGCCGTTTACATATGCCACCAGACCAACGCTTGTGTTCCGCGTTGCGCCTTAGCAGGGGGGGACAGGGGTGTTTTTTTTTTTATTTATTTTTTTTTTATTTTTTTTTTTGCTTTTTTATTTTTTTTTTAAACTGCTCCTTTCATTTATATATATTTGTTATTGTTATCTCAGGGAATGTAAATATCCCCTATGATTGCAATAGGTAGTGACAGGTACTCTTTTTAAAAAAAATTAGGGTCTATCAGACCCTAGATCTCTCCTCTGTCCTCAAAGCATCTGACCACACCAAGATCGGTGTGATAAAATGCTTTCCCAATTTCCCAATGGCGCTGTTTACATCCCGCAAAATCTAAGTCATGAAATGCTTGTAGCTTCCGGTGTCTTAGGCCATAGAGATGATTGGAGCCATTCTGGTCTCTGATCAGCTCTATGGTCAGCTGGCGGAACCACCGGCTGCATTCTCAGGTTCCCTGTTGGGACAGGAGAGCCTGAGAAAACCATGGAAGATGGTGCGGGGGGGGGGACATTCCCTCCCACTGCTTGTAAAAGTAGTCTAGAGGCTAATTAGCCGCTAGGATTGCTTTTACATAAAAGCCGACCGCTGGCTGAAAAGAATGATACCAAGATGATACCTAAACCTGCAGGCATCATTCTGGTATAAGCACTCAAAGTCCCGCAACATGCCAGTATGTTGCTGGAACTGGTTGGGCATATATTGTATTTTTTTTTTCATGCAGCCTGTGGGCTGAACGAAAAAAAAATATTGATCGGTGGGTATGCCCACCATTAGATACCACCCTTCATCCACCCACTTTCTAATGGTGGGCATACATGCACCATTTATATATGCCGAAGCATGGGGGCATCCTCCCGCAAAAGGTAGGAGCAGATCGCTCCTCCACCCCTTATGCCCCCATGCTTCGGCATATATGCTCTTTTTTAACTGTGGTGGTGAAATCACCCCTGACAGTGCTGGAGTCGCGGCTTTATGTATCATGGGAGCAAACGCTGTTGCTGTCAAGATAAATAAATCCACTCTGCAGCAGAATGGCGTACCTGCTAAGCAAATGATGGTTAACAATAAAACAAAGTAACATTACAGTATAACAGTAGGACTTACCATACCTGCAAAGCAAATACAAAAAAAATCGCAAAAAATAACACATTTAACACAATCTGTGCCTAAAATATATATATGCCGAAGCATGGGGGCATCCTCCCGCAAAAAAGTTATGCCGCGTACATACATTCAAACTTTTCCACGGGCAAGCCCTCCGTCGGAATTTTGACTGTATGTACGTGGCATTAGGAGCAAAATCGCTCCTCCACCCCTTATGCCCCCATGCTTCGGCATATATGCTCTTTTTTAACTGTGGTGGTGAAATCACCTCCGACAGCGCTGGAGTCGTGGCTTTACGTATCGTGGGAGCAAACGCTGTTGCTGTCAAGATAAATAAATCCACGCTACAGCTGAATGGCGTACCTGAAAACAAAAAATGGTTAACAATAAAACATTGCAGAATAGAATACAGTACAAAGGAGCAGAACAATAGAGAGAGAATAGAGAGAGAGAGAGAACAATAAAACGACAACTATTTTTTTTTTTTTTATTTTATATTTTTTTTGTTTTTTTTTGGTTTTTTTACTTTTTTTTTTTTTTTTTTTTTTTAACACTTTTTTATGTAACTTTAACACTTCTGTTGTAACGGTTCCAGCGGTTTGGGTCTCTCAAAATGTGATGGCATCTTGGGAGACCCTGTGAACGTGTGCCTAGCTTGTGCAATGCTGTACCCTACGCTAATACTCAACTAGTTCATGGTAGCGTTCAAAACACTCACCCTGACAAAGACCAGGATTGCCAGGACAGCGGGGACAATAAGAACGGGTGTCACGCCTAAATCTGCGCTTTCTGCAGACACGACATTTTCTTTGGGGGGCTCGTTGGGTAGGGGTACTCGGGAGGACATAAGAATAATGCCTCTCATGCAGCCGGCTTACTGCATCTGGTAGGGGAAGGTGAGGTGGAGCACCGCCTGGATACAGAAGGGCTCTGACGATATCCTCCTGGAATTTGAGGAAGGGTCCAGTCCGTCCTGAAGCTTTGTGTAGTACATAAGCATTCAGTATAGCCAATTGGAATAAATAAACAGACACTTTTTTGTACCAGCGTCTGGACTTACGGGCAACTAGATACGGCGCCAACAACTGGTCATTGAGGTCCACCCCTCCCATGTTAAGGTTATATTTGTGGACACAGAGGGGTTTCTCCACAATACCAGTCGCCGTAGAAATTTGGACCGTCGTGTCTGCATGAAGGGAGGTAAGAACGAAAACATTCTTATTATCCCTCCACTTCATAGCGAGCAAATTATTACTGCGCAAGCAGGCTCTCTCCCCCAGCCTAAGACGGGACTCTACAAGCCGCTGGGGAAAGCCCCGGCGATTAGGTCGCACGGTGCCACATGCTCCAATCTGATGATCAAACAAGTGACTAAACAGTGGCACGCTTGTGTAATAATTGTCCACGTACAAGTGGTACCCCTTTCCGAATAAGGGTGACACCAAGTCCCACACTATCTTGCCAGCGCTTCCTATGTAGTCAGGGCAGTTCTCCGGCTCTACGTGACTATCTCTTCCCTCATAAACCATGAAACTACGTGTATAGCCTGTGGCCCTGTCACAGAGCTTATACATCTTGACCCCGTATCTGGAACGCTTGTTGGGGACGTATTGTTTGAATGACAAGCGACCAGAAAACTTAATCAGGGACTCATCAACGCAGACAACTTGATCGGGAGTAAACAAGGCTGCAAAACGTTGGTTGAAGTGGTTTATGAGGGGCCGAATTTTGTAGAGCCGATCGTACTCAGGGTCTCCACGAGGACGACAGAGTTCATTGTCGCTGAAGTGCATGAACCGCAAAATCATCTCGTATCGTGCCCTGGACATGGAAGCAGAGAACACGCGCATATGGTGAATTGGGTCAATGGACCAATATGACCGCAACTCACTCTTTTTGGTTATGCCCATGTTGAGGGAGAGGCCCAGAAAGATTTTAAATTCGGAAACCGTAACTGGTTTCCATTGTCTGGCAAGGACGGACTGGGGAATAGTGGCGATGTGTTGAGCAGCGTACAAATTGGTTTGGTCCACAATAGATCTAAAGAGATCTTCGGTGAAAAACAGTGAGTAAAAGTCAAGTGTCGTAAAATCAACTGTTTCCACGTTAATGCCAGGTTGGCCAGTGAATGGGGGAAGTACGGGTTCTGCAGAAGTGGTGGGCACCCAAATAGGATTGGCGAATTCTGCAGGAAGGGCACTATGGGTACGACGGGCCTGTCTTTGTCTTCTTGGTGGCAGCGGGACACTACTTGTGCTTGCCACCTCGCCAGCTTGAACTGCACTTATGGGACTCGCCACGTCACCACGTGTTACTGCAGTGCTGGATGTAGGTCCAGGGTGTACTAGGCCGCTGGTGCTTGCCAGTTCACCAGAAGGATGAGCGGCTCTAGTACGTCTCTGCTCCATACGAGTGACCTGCGGTTCCTGCACCTCAACAACAGAATACATACGGGATTGGGCACACCTGTTCTTAGCAGCGGCCTCATCTCCGTCGTCAGAGCTATCTGTCATGGAGCCGCTGTCCTCTACAGGATCGTATTCTGAGCCTGAATCTGACAGATGAGTGACGTCCTCTTCACTATCTGTCATGCTCAGAAACGTGTAGGCCTCATCACTAGTGTACCTTCGCTTTGCCATTTTGGGCTCTAAATTTAGGGGTACACTAGTGAGACTCACAGGTAAAAAAGCACCTAGCCTGTCAGCGACTGTTTCAAAACGCTACAAAAAAAACTGTTAGCGATCGCAGGGATCAAGCCTGACTCTGCGAACGCTGCAGTTATGTGTGTTGTGTTTTGTAAGTGACAGTGATCGATCGATACTGCACTTGGGTGGGCTGGGCTGGGCTTGGCGGAGGGGCTAAACGCAGGTGCTAGCGGGTATCTGGGCTGATCCCGCTAACAATGCGTTTTGGGAAACCTAAAATGCTAGCAACGCTAATATATATCTGATCAGATACTATATTACTAAGGGAGGTGTATGCTTTGCGCGTGGGTGTTAGCGGTACTGGCACTAACCTGACGCTGGGGCGACGCAGGCCTTATCTGACCCTAAAAAACGTATATCACCCGCCGGGTGATCAGGGGGTAAACCTTTATTAGGTAATAAATGGCGGGTGCCCTGAAACAAAAAAAAAATAACTAACCAACCAGCGTCACCTGTAACAGTTATATGGTGATCACTGGTGAAAGGGTTAACTGGGGGGCAATCAGGGGGCTATGCGGTAGTATATGGGGGTCCCTGACGCTATAAAAAGCTGCGGCGAACCCAAATACTTACCTGCCTATCTAGGGTCACCTGTGACACTAATACAGCGATCAGAAAAAAATCGCTTATTAGTGACACTGGCGACGGGGGGTGATCACGGGGTTAAACCTTTATTGGGGGGGTTAGGGGGGCACCCTAGAGCTAAAGGGGGCTAGCCCTAACTGCCCTAACAGTTATTACAGTCACAAATGACACCAATGCAAAAAAAAAAAAAAGAAAAAAAAAAAATGCACTTGGTGTCACTGTGACTGGGGGGGGCAGGGGTGATTGGGGGGTGATTGGGGGTGATCAGGGGGGTGAAAAGTGTGCCTGGCGTGTTCTACTGTAAGTGTAGTGTTGGGTGCAACTTACCGATCCTCTCTCCTCCGTGCCGGAACGAAAAAGACCGACACGAGGAGAGATTACTTCGCTTCCTCTCCTGTGTTTACATTACAGGAGAGGAAGTGATGTCACCGAGCATTTTCATTCGTCGGGAGCGATCGCGAGGGGGTGGCCATGAATGAATGGCCGTCCCCTCGTCCGGGATCGCTCCCGAACGAATACCGACCGCCGCAGGCACCGGGCGGGGGCCCGATCGGGCCCCCGACCCGCGGGAGGCAAGGGACGTACATGTAAGCCCTTATGCCTGCCCGTGCCATTCTGCCGACGTACATCGGCGTGCGGCGGTCGGCAACTGGTTAAAAAAGAAAAGTCTCCTGCTTGTGATGTCTCTGAACTGTTTATCCCAGATGCCCTTGCAGCTAATTAATCGTGTGTGTGTAAACATACTATTGAAAAATATAAAGGGAGTGCAATTAGTGGAGTCAATAGTCGTAAAGGATCGGTGTGTTCTGGTATATCACAGATTTAAGGAGAAGAAGCTATTTTTGCTGTACTTTAGGCCACAGAAGTGCAGTTTGTTCTAAACTAAAGCTGTCGGCTGACATCACTCAGCCAGTCCATGCTGAGGAAAGATCCTGACTTTACAGTCAGTATCCACCCAGATTCCTGGACCAGCAGCTGGATCAGCCTCTTAGCGAGATGCTGGGAGGGTGAGCCAGCCACTCCTGCCCCCTCCACATCCCAGCTCTCCAGTCTGCTGGAGGGGCAGAATAGAGGGACTGACAGTCACCCCTCTCTGCTGGCTGAAGATGGAGAACTGAGCGATCAACGGTCATTACTCGCTTAGTTCTAAGCCTTAGAAGTGGCAGGGGCATTTTTTTCCTTTTTTAAAAACCCAACGTCTCTTTTTAAAGAACAATTCAACATCCACAAAAAAAAAAGATAAAAATGGGCCCCAGGAGCTTTTAGACATAATGTGCTAGTATGCATACCACATTGGCACATTGTGGCAAATTTATCTTGCAAACAATCCCCTCTAGTGCTGCAATGTCAGCAGTCCCATCTGTCAAAGGTGTTTCTATCTTCTGGTCTTCCCTCTGGGTTCAGACTGTTGGCCACTTGATAACTAAGTTTAAGAGGCATGGAGGACCTTAGCGATGAGGAAGGATTAGCTGAACTGTTTTTATTATCCCTTGAGAAGATACATTTAAGGAAATATGATCACTATATACATAAATACATACATTGTACCATATAGTGAACTTGGTGCAAAGTTATTAACATTAAAAGCATTTTACACTTTCAAATGTTTTTGTTGTTTTAAAGTATAGGTCCAGCCAAACACTAACATTTCTACATCTACAGACATCCACAATCTAACACTAACCTATCTAGCCCTGTAAAGAAGAAATCAGTATACATATCTTTTCTGAAGCCGATCCGACTCGATCCCACGCTGTGCTGTGGCTTTGCTGTGGAGGCGGGTGCCGAGGAGGCAGCCAACAACAGAAGCCCCATAGTAAGGTCGCGTACACACGGGCGGATTGTCTGCCCAACTAAGTTCGTCAGACAATCTGACAGACGGTCCGTCCAACTTTTAAATGAACGGACTTGACCACACACGACGAACAGACAGTCCGCTGAAAGCTTGCGCGATGACGTGTACAGCACATACGACGGGACTAGAAATACGACGTCCAATACACTGCAATGCAACCTTCGGCCGTGTAAATCCTTTCTGAGCATGCGCCATACTTAGTCCGTCCAACTTGCCTACTCACGAGCGGACTGTCCGCTGAAACCAAGTTTGGACGGACAAAATTACGGAAATTCCGAAAGACTTAGTCCGCCAGACTGTCCGCTGAAAAAGTCCGCTGAAGCCCACACACGAGCGGATTGTCCGCTGAAACACATTTCAGCGGACTAAGTTGGACGGACAATCCTCTCGTGTGTACGCGGCCTAAGTCTACGGGTGATGTCACTTCCCATTCATTTCACAATCATTGTTGGCTGTGTCCTCTGCAGAGCTTCTGCCGATGGAGACCAGATCAGATTGGCTTAAAAAAAGGTATACCGATTTCTTCTTTTCAGGGCTAGATAGGTTACTGGTAGGTCATGGATATCTGTAGATGCAGGGATTGTAGTGTTAGGGTGGACTTCTACTTTAACTAGTCATTAGCGTAGTTATATTCCCTTTGCTGTTTGTTTGTCCTACCTTGTAATGATGGGTTCACATGTTGTGACTGCAGTTTGTGATGTCATGGCTGAACAATTCCAACTATGGGTATAGGGTTTTGTATATTGGAGTTTTTAATGTATTTATTCTTTTTTTTATTGATTTGAACACTATATACATTTGTCTTTGTAACTCATGTACAGAATATAAACAGCACTACTAACCATGTTATTATTAGATTTTTCAAACAATGGCCAGGAGTTTTGAAGTAAAGGATAACCAGAGGACTAACCAGCAGCATATAGGGTGTGTGGCCAGGCTACATTGCTCCACACAGGCAGCTTAGAGCAGTGTTTTCCAACCTTTTTTCAGTTTAGAAGTGTGTTCAATCCCAGAGCACACCAGTCTGAGGTTAACCCCAGAAAATGCACCCAAGCGTGTTCTTTATTGCCCGTTTCTGCACGTTTTATTTTTTTAATGGGCTGCTCTCTGCAGTTCAGACATACAAAAAGGCACCAGTGTAACATTTAAAATTGAGCAGCAGCAAAACACATAGTACTGCGGCACTATGCGTTTTAGCAGACGCAAACGTGCATTTTCTAGATGTGTGGGGAAGCCATTAAGAATTAATGGTTCCCACGTGCATCTGCAAATGGCAGAACATTTTTGTGCAGGATGGGGAAAACGCATGAGTTTGCATGTGTTATCGCAGTGCACCTGGTGTGAACCCCTTATATCCCCCCTCCTAGCACTCCCCTCCCACATAGCACAAATTCTGTCTATCCCATCACTCCAGGAGTTGTGACAGGAGGAGAGAGATGGAAGGAGGTGTGGGCTGTGATCTCCCCCCTCCAGCTCCTCTCTCTCCTGTCTGTATACAGGAGATAACACAGAATTGCTCTCAGTTTGAACTATACAGGATTTAATTACTTCCCCCCCCACCCACAATTTCTGCTGCTTGTACCGGAACAGTGTGGGGAGGAGATGGGTGGTGGTATTCAAGCCCAGTACATTCAGATGTGAAAGCGATGTGAAAACCGCTGGCCTAGAGAAAGGATCAAGGGTCAGATTGAAAATTACTATCAGGCAACAAGGTAATCTAGTTCCCCAGGTAGAAATACCTTTTTTTTTTTTTTTTTTGCCTTGCATCTGTCAGTTTATCAAGTATGCCACATCTTTCATCGTTCATTTTCTCATTCTCTTCTTTTTAAAGGAATTTTCTCTTCTAGGGTTCATTCACACCATGTGCAGAGACTAAGGATGCGCTCAGGTGTGTTTGCAACCCGCATGTGCAGAGCCCACCAGAAAGTTGGCACTGCACAGTGCTAATCACAGGCAATGAGAAATTAATAAGTGTACCTCTTGGGACTGTCTGGGTCTGCCACAGAGTCATCAGTCCTTTGCCTTGCATTGGCTCTTGAAGCAGATGTTATGGGCTCATAATGTCAGTGATGACCTCTCTGCAAGAGGTAGATTTTCGGGTCCATAATCGTCTGTAAACACACGTCTTCATGTGTTAGTTTGTTTCCAGGCTCATCAAAGATTTCTTTAATTGCAGTGGAAATCAGTTTTTTTGTGACTCTTCCCTTTGGGCTGGCCACAGCTCCAGAGGGTTCACAAAGCGTCTAGCCCCAGTGCTGGGCTTGCTGAAGACACCTTAATTACCTCAATAGTCTTTGCTCAGGTTGCAGTCAATTCCAGGGGTTCCTTAGATCTATTTCTACAGAAGGAAGCTGTGTTTATGTCAAAGCATGTTCCCTACATACAGACCTACTCCAGGTCTTGTTAGAAGATCATTCTCTCTGTCTGGAACTTGAAGATCCAGGCATTGGATTGCTGGAAGGCTCTGTTTCCGGGGTGTTGCAGAGCAAAAAATGGTGATTGATATTCTTCCTTTTCAGGAATTTGAAAATTAACCACTGATTCCAGTCTCTCCAAGTTGAATCGAGGCTGGCTACAGTTCAGTGAGCTTGGTCTCCACAGGAGAGAATACTGTCCATCAATATCTTGGAATTTTTGGCCAGTATGCCTTGCTCTGGATTATGGGACAAACCAGTTGTAGGTTCAATCCGGAAATGCCTCTGCAGGCATATATATCAACCACAAGGATTGCACCAGAGGTTATGCGACTCAGGGAGGCGAACCACATTCTGTCTTGGACAGTACAAGTACTGTCTCTATTGCCAATACATATTCTAGGGATAGAATAGTGGCAGGAAAAACTCTTTAGGGGAATCTACTAGATTCCAATCCTACAACAGGTTGGGACAGGTGTGTTGGTGACCACTGCCAATAGGGGTAGATGTACTGGTAACACCTTAGGGACTGGTTCTCCCTTATTTGACATTTTTCTTCTGTTTCGGCTTCTGCCACATCTTTTGCGAAGAATCTGTGAGGTGGTAACACTGATATTAGTGTTGGCCGAATTAGCCCAGGAGGGCTTGGTACACTGACATAGCGAGTCTTGCAGGGGTTGCTCCTTGGACACTCCCAATCCAGTGGGACCTAATGGTCTTGAGTCCTTTATTTCAGCACTGTTGAGCCCCTGGAACCAGCTTCGAGGAACTTCGATCACAGGATTTGAAAATTATTATTTTTTTGCCTGGGGTGAAGCCAGGAAGTGGCACTTGCAGAATAATGTGAGTGGGAGATTTTATTTTTCTTTCTTTAATCGGTAGGGGAAAGGAGATTGGTCTTAAGTACCGTTAAGGGTCAGAGTTCATCCCTATCCAGAGGCCGTTGTTTCCCACTCCTTGATTCATACCTCCATACAGCATGTAACTTGGACAGTCCCACCTGTCAGGTCATTCTTGTGTCCTTGGGACTTGAATTTGATCTTGACTGTCCTTGCAGAGGCCTCTTTTTGAACCAATCGGGGAATTAGTCTTTATTTTATTTTCACTTTAGGGCACGTAGTTTGGCGCGAGAATACCTTATACCTTCAATCGGGGAATTAGTTGCTTTTTTTATCCCGAAAGTTGGCTTCTTCGGTTGCTATCACTTCACTAAGTGGAGTGTCAGAGTTGGTGGCTCTTTCATGCAAGGAGCCGTTCTTGATCTCGCATCATAAGGTGATGTTGCATCTTCATCCATTTTTATTGTGTAAAGTGGTTTCTAGTTTTCACTTGAATCAGGGCAGCGTCTTGCCTTTTGTTTTTCTCCTAATCCACAGTCGGCAGGAGAAAGATCGCTACATACTCTAAAGGTTGTTCAGGCGCTCAGGATCTTCTTGAGTTGTCGGCACAGGTCAGGAATCCTGGTTTGTGCTGCCAGAAGAGCCCAGGAAGGGCAGGCAACATCCAGGTTGAATATTTAGCAGTGGATCTGCCAGTTTATCAATGATGCCTATGGTTTAAATGGCAAAAACCCATTTTTTTTCTGGTGAGAGATTCTCTACCAGGTGGGGGGAGTATCTTGGGCCATCTCTCATCAGGTGTCAGTGGCCCAGGTGTGCAAGACCACTATTTGGTCTTTGGTTTATACATCTACAGGATTTTTACCAGGTGGATGTCAATAACATTGAAGATATACTGCCTTTTGGCTCAACGTATTACAAATGGCAGAGTAGGTCATTCTTTGGTGGCAGTTTCTATGATGGTGTTTCCCAAGTGGTTATTATAATAACCAGCTGTGTCCTGTGATGTGCGTTAAAGAAAATAGGATTTTTTTTTCTACAGCTTACCTGGAAAATCTTTTTCTTGGAGAACATCACAGAACACAGAGGTCCCTCCCTTCTTTTTGGGAATTTATTGCTTGCTACCAAACTGATGTGCTTCCTGTGTAGGAGGGGTTGTATAGGGGCAGACTTCTTGTTTGGTCTACCAGTATCCATTTACCTATAGGTGGCGTATAACCCAAGTAGTTATTATAATAATCAGCTCTGTGTCCTGTGATGTACTCCAAGAATTTTTTTTACAGTTAGGGCCGGTTCACACAGGGGGCGATGCGAGGCGACACCGACTTGCCTCGCCGCGACCGGCCGCGACCTCAGGGGCAACTTGCAAATGACTTCTGTATAGAAGTCAATGCAAGTCGCCCCGAGGTCGCCCAAAAGTAGTACAGGAACCTTTTTTCTGAGTCGGAGCGACTCGAGTCGCTCCTCTCAGAACGGTTCCATTGTACAGAACGGGGGCGACTTGTCAGGTCGCGGCGAGGCAAGTCGTGTCGCCTCGCATCGCCCCCTGTGTGAACCGGCCCTTAAGCTGTAGAAAAAATCCCTATTTTTTTTCTGTGCAGGAATCTGACATCAGCATTGTGGTGTGAACAAGGCAGAAGCGAAAGTGATGACACGGTGTACTGTCTATCTGTGCATAAATAAAAAAATACGCATGAGAACTGATATCAGCATACATAAAAACTCACTGAAACTTGCATGTGAAACTGATGAAAACTCATGTCTCTGCACATGAAATCTGGCGTTTTTTCTATCCGTTTTTATGCACGTGTGGTGTAAACGAGGCCTGAATCTGATCTGTGGGTTTTTATCTTTGCCTGGATTTCTGCTAAAGCAATGATTCCTGGTTTACAGTGTTTAAGTTTTAAATACATAATACACTGCAGTTCTGTCTGTTTTCTTGTACTCATAGTCGTGTTCTTGCACATTTTATGTTCTTTTTGAATTGGCAAGTGATGAAGGTAGCGGTTTACAGTTTGTGACTGGGGCCAGATCGTCTTCACCCCTTATTTAATCTCTTTTTACTTGGAATCAGTGTTTGGTAAAGCAAAGTGTCAGTGAGGGTTGGTGACCCAGCATGTAATCCTTTTTATTCTGTAGCACAGCAAAATCCGCCGGGAAAGTGAGAGAAGCATCACTCTGATGCACCCAAAACAAAATAACATTTTGTTAATAATAGAATACAGTTGACCAATGTTACAGTTTCTAAATCAAATTCTTTAAAGTGTAAGTTCACCTGTACAGAAAATCTGTGAGGTGGCCTTACACCTACAGATTTTCTGCAAAGTTTAACTTACACTTTAGGTTTCTACTAACATCAAAGGGAAGTATTCTTTGTGCGTTTTTGAAGCCTCACAAAAACCTCTCACAGTGCTTTGTCAATTATGTGCATTACAGCGGACATTGTTGTTCACATGGTTACATTTGCATGGCACCAGAAGTTATTCAACATGTAGCGTTCAGCTGGCTTTACTGCTCCCGATACACCGTCATTCATGTCTCTGTAAACACCCCCTCATGGCGTACACAGCGCATTTGAGATGCATCTAGAAAGCATTACTAGCCGATAGTCGATAGTACAAGAATCCATACAGTAGAAAACCAACCTGGGGAAGCATTATTTAATGTGGCACAAACATGCCAAAAACACATGCAAAACGCATCAATAATGCATCTTATTGTGACGTGTGTTAATAGGAGTCTATGGTATCTAAAGCTTGATCATATGTGCTTTGATCTTTGAAGAGCGATCCATGTTCGAATCACTCTTCAGAGAGCATTTGAAAGGCAGTGAAGAGATGATACAAAGCCTCCTCACCACCCGCTTTAACCCCTTAAGCCCCACATCAGCATTGCATGTGGTTGGGGGGCACTTGGAGCGCGCCCGTTGGAAGTGACAGGGGGGTATATTTCCTGCCGTGAAGCAAAGTATTGCGGCCATGGCATGTGTACACCCCTGGCTGCTGCCTCTGTAGCTAAAGGGGGAGCAGTTTGGTGGGGGGGGAGTAAAAGGGAGGCTCAACTGTAAGGTTTTACAGACTCTTAACCGCTAGTGTGAATGAAAAAGTGGAAGAGCTCGCGCTATAGAATAGTTAGATGAGCTAGTTCTAAAAAAGCGTCTATAATAAGCTGCAATAGTGCTAGCTTTGTCTGATTTGGAGTGTGTAATGATAGGGGGTGATCTGGTATAAATATAATATATAAATATAAATATAAGTGTGTCTTTCTCTTTTCTCTGCTATTACCTGTCTGTGCACAGAAGGCAGAGGTGTTAAAGTCTGTAATTTTAGCTTGGTAAATGAATATAGAAATAGTGTGTTTGCAGGTTTATTACTAGTACAATGACTTGTCACGGCTGCCTGGTTGGAGCGGGAAGTGGATATGTAAAGATTATATGTTGTATCAAAGGCTGATATATCTTCCTCCTGCACTTACAGTAATCCTTCCAGATGACGAATCTGCACTTTTTGGATATCTGTTTTATTCCCGTAGACCAATCTTGCGTGCTAAATTGATTTTTAAAGATTAATAGCGGCTGCTGTCAGCAGCACTGATTGCTTTTCTACCACCCAGACTTAACCAAGTGCTTTTCAGGCCAAGTTCTGTTCCCTGCCAGAGATATTCGTCTCCTATATGAATGCTTGTTTGGTTAAAAGTGTACATAGAAATATGTTTTAGATAAGCAGATTTACATTATACATATAGAGAGAGGAGATAGGTTTGTGTGTGTGTAAGCAAGTACAGGTGCATCTCAAAAAATTAGAATATCATCAAAAAAGTTAATTTATTTCAGTAATTCAATTCAAAAAGTGAAACGCATCTATTTTATATAGATGCTTGTATAGCGCTAACATTCTTGTTTACTGATGTGACTATGCATGTTTAATGTGAAGTATATGGACATTACTGTGGTTTTGCACTAGAGCCATCTAGTGACCAAATATGGGTAAAGCACCTGTTTATGATTTACCTCAGAGCAACCTAAAGACTTGTACAGGAAGTGACTTTTTGTTTGGATTCTGAAGGTTGACCTTGTTGCCCAGGAGTCCATGTGTGACCTACCCATGAACACTCTTACGCAGTGCATGCTAGGTAGGGAATCTAAGGGACAGCAGCGGCCGTTTTAGGTCTCTTGGGACCACGTTACCTGCCTGTGCGGATCTGTGGAGGGGTGTCCCTAGAGGCAGCGGCCGACAGCCATCGCAGAGCGCCAGCCTGTTTGTTCTTGTGGGGTGGCCTGACGGAGCCTGAGAGATGGTAGCCGATTTGAGAAGGTCCAAAGACATTCAGCGGAGAATCGGAGAACCAGATCGATTCAGCGGAGCGATATAGAGCATCTGGCCCAGCTTATGGAAAGACAAGTCACAGTCACCGGACCAAAGTGATCGCACAGAACTCTGATCCAGTTGGTGAGCGGGTTACGACCTACCATTTGTTAATCTTTGCACACAGTTAGACTCGCATACAGGCCTCGCTGGAATCTGCAGTTCCACGGAGGCATAGCAGAACCACTGACACTGAGCAGGCTTGGGGCCTATTTACCTTGGCGCCTCAGAGCATGTAAATAAGTTACTGGAATTACACCAGGAGCATTTCTGCTTAATCTTTCACATCACTTTGAATTACAAATACAGTGGAGTGATTTGACCTAAAGAAAAGCGAGCGAAGAAAAGAAAACCCCTGGACTGAAGTACTTGAAGTGAGGCCTCACGTATAGCCTTTAAAGTCAAGGGGAGCTTCCAGGTTCATTTAACTAGATTTACATATATATGTTATATTCTGTTTTATTGAAATATATTGTGCTGTCGTCCTATGTTGGGATGACAGCACAATTACTGTAACCACCTGTTGAAATATTTACAGTAAACAATATTTCTGGTTAAGCATTGTTGTATATTGTACTGTGTTACATTGCACCACAGCTGTGCCAAGGGGATTGAGCCAAGACAGTGAGGTTTCTAGGTAGAGTCCAGGCCCAATTAAAACCAGCAGCTCCTTCGGGGGTAAGTGCTACACTTGGAATATATCACTCCGTGTGTAACGCATTTTTTATTTAATTTTTTGTAATTATGGCTAACAGCTAGTGAAAACCCAAAATTTAGCATCTCAGAAAATTGTAATATTACATAAGACTAATAGCCATCATACTTGATGTGATTGTAACCGTATTAGTGCAATTGTGACAGAAAAGTAGTCTTTCCTTTCCCTCAGAGATGTGTTTTTTTTAATGTTTTTTTTTTTTAAACATTCTGCTTAAAAATGTGTAAATCAGTACTGCTTGGACCTTGAAGAAGGGGACATACCCCAAAAGCTGAAAAATTGTATGTTAGTGCAAATAAAAAAAGTATCACAGACAGTACCCAATTTTGTCTATAAGACTAATAAAACATTATTTTTAATACAGAAATGTTGGCTTACTGAAAAGTATGTCCATGGACAGTATAGCATGATGTGCTGTTTTTTTTTTGGGGGGGGTTCATACAATTTTTTTACATACATGTACGTGTGTGTGTGTATATGTACATATTATTTTTAATGAATTGGCCATGTTTTTTGGCATTTAGTCTACTCCCAGTGCGAGCATATATACACACATACACTACTATGAATTTTATCTTATAGATATATGTGTGTACCGTCCTGGGTCATGCTTTTATCATTCCATTTATTATTTAATTTATTGGTCATATTTTATTATTTTTTTATTTCTATTTTTCCATTTCCTAACTCGTTTAATTTTTTTAACTGTCAAATAATCCTTATTAGTACTTCACAGCATAGGGTTAATTGTGTTAGATCAGTATTCCCTCCCCCTTAGCCCTATTTAAGTCATGTCCTCTCCTTGTGGTAGCTGGATCTGAAGAAACAACGGAGTTGTGAAACACGTTATCCCATTGGCTACCCTTATCACGTGACTTCCGGTCCCTCGATGCTTGCGTCCCAGGCTGGAACGCACTTCCGGTTTCCAGTCCCTGAATAGAGTATAGGACGCCAGTACACTGTACACAGTACACTGTATCCTGGGCATTCCGGACACCCCCAGTTGATAGTATAAGGATATCGCAGCAATACCAACAGTGAATTTGCTGACTCCTCTGGACCATCTTTACACGCCTGACTGTATAACAGGACAGCAGTGTGGAACGCAGAAGCACTGTGTTACTTCGGAAATCATTTATATGCCTCCATTTATACCTTTTTTGTGAGTAGCCATTTGGCTTTGATTTTTAATGATTAAAAAGTGTTTTTTATTACTGCACTTAGTGTGGCGCACCTGTTCTTTCTTCTTTTTGTTATTCCAGAGTTTAGCTTCTACTCTAAAGGTTGCTGCCTTATCATATTTGATTTAGTTTAAGCAGCATTCATTTTTCGTGCCGGTGTCTTGTCAAATAGCGTCCTCCATCAGATAGTGTCCCCTGCGTACTGCGCATGCGCAGTACACAGGAACACAGATTCCGAAAATTGCCGAGGATGAACGGCGCCTGCGCCGTGAGTCCAGGTTCTATCCCCACTATCCAAGTGGACATAGAGTTAGAATAAAAAAGAGCCGAGCGCAGCGAGGCCGAGCCCGAAGCGTGGCGAGCGAAGCTCGCCCGCGAGGGGCCCTCTAAGATTCACAACCCTATGTACGCTTGGATGGTGGGGCTACCACCTCCACTCACGGCGCAGGTGCCGTTCAGCTTCGGAGATTTTCCGAAGCTTCGTCTGCTCCGTACTGCGCATGCGCAGTACGGAGTGGACACTATGTGATGCCCGGACTCTATACGCCAGAACACCCCAACCCCCCCCCCCCCTTCCTTCCCCCCTCTTACAATTAATTTTGGTTATTCAGTTGATTTTTGCACCATTAATTTTCTTTTTTCCTGGTCAAGGATCCTGTTGCCCCTTCCTCAAATGAAGTGGCACCACTTTCAGGTCCCACTACATTCCCCTTCGGCCATTGTACATCTAGTGATGATGTAACCTCCGCACATATTTATGTTGGTTGGATTGTCCCTAGCTCCCCCCTCTCTTCTGGGCATGCTAAGAAAAGAGCCTGGATTCATAGTACATCACAAACAGACACAATTTTTCCTGCACACTTATCAGCTAGCCTGCAAATAAATGAACCCTGTCTGACAATTCACGTTAAAAACAGAGGTTTTAGCTGGACACATTTGCAAATACATGTGGAAGCTGCAGTGCCTACGTCAAGGCTGCTCAGTGTACTGTGCTCTTAAAGGGGTTGTAAAGGTACGTTTTTATTCACCTTAATGCATCCTATACATTGAGGGGAAAAAACACCTGGCAGTGACCGGCCCCCAACCCCCCCTCCTCACCCCTCCCCAATTTTTTCTTACCTGAACCCTTGAACTTGTCCCACAGAGACGTGCTGTCTCTCAGCTAGGGTGTTCTCAGCTGTTGATTGGATAGATTGATAGCAGCACAGCCAAGGTAACCCCGCTCCTTAATGGCACAGGGACACACTGGATGCCCAGCTGGAGGCATCCAATGTGTCCCCACGCCAAATTCAGCAAATGGGCTATACAAAAAATGGCAACCACTCCAGTTTAAAAATAGCCTTTGCAGTAAGGTGCACATGGAAGGACAACGCACAGCACTAACGAACAAAAATTTCCCAGCACACTTATCAGCTAGCCTTAAAAAAAATTAATTGGCCCAGTTTACCAATTCATGCTAAAAACTGAGGTTTTTAGTTTTTTAGCCCTGACCCTGTCCCATTCCTTAGCCTTATGGGATAAATCGCTGACCCATGACCACTTCATCTCTGTTTACCCCCCCCCCCCCTCCTTTGCTTGTTTAACGATCCTAACTTCCTTCCAGGTATTGATGCTTGGGCATTTAAATGGTGGCTAGACTATATAGGTCTATATTGAATCGGGCACTATTTTATCCCAGCTCGACCCTTTACCCTTGCCCATTGTGTGTCTAAGTTTGACTTGCCACGCTGAATATTTTCATTTCTGCCAAATTTTCCACTTTTTGAAATCATTATGGCCAGCAGGGCAGGGTGGCCCTTCTCTTTCTCCATGTGAAAAGTGGTATTATAGGGATAAGGGTCAGAGAGTAGAAATCTCGTTGATATATGGTCTGTTGCTACTCTCCCCAGAAATGTTATCTTATATGGTAGACTGGGGCAGGGACTTGTCGACTGATATGACTTTGGCGATATGGCACTCATGATTTAATGCCTCATTTCTTGGCACTATAAATATTTCTCTTATCGAGGAGAACCTGAAAGTTCTTACTAGATGGAACCTTGTTCTCGTCCGCCTAGCTAGGATGCACGCAAGCTCCTCTCTGTGCTGTAGCAAATGCCCCTGAGGGGCACTATGGCACTATGTGCTATATTTGGTAGGGGTGTCCTAAGATTAGGGTATATTGAAATAGCTTAATGTTGGGAGAAGCAGTAGGTAAATGAATGTGAATAAGCATTAGCGCTGATATTACAAATATGTAGAGACAAGATATAGCGATAAGATAAATAGAAAAAAACTAAATGACTAGGCTACGACCATGTCCATGTTCTGTCACTTTAAGGTTAATGTTATATTTAATGGTGCGCTCAAGTCAACTTTCTATTTAATTGACTACTCTGAAACTATCAGTGCTTCACATGAGCCCACAATGGCTGGGGCTCCCTTATCAATATGTATCAAACTATAGTCACCACTGTGCAAATATACAATATAATGTGCAGAACGTGTGTAAACAAATATCAAAGGTGCAAGGTGCTGTGCAAATAATGCAATATTAAATATGTGCAAACACTAGTATACACTAGTAAATTCCATTGAAATATTTCAGTGCCAAATTCTAAATCTATTAAAGTGCAAATGTGCTGTTTCCCATCATCACGCCTACTAATCGGTGTAAGATAGCAGATAAACCATACATAATCCAACAATCGTGCAAACGCAAAAATAAATATATATATCTGTGCCGGCAGCTTATAGCAGTGTACTATGCCCAAAAAATACTTAAAATCAATTTATGACCACAGATTGGCATATACGACAGTCACTTAATCCATATACAACTTCAAATGCAGTTGGATCACGATAAAAAGAGGGTGCCACAAAAATCTTCACAATAGCTCTCCAAGTAGTGTTACTCGCAATTGTATTATTCAAGAGTATGAACAGTTTCCCAAACGATATTAATCACGATTGTATTATCCCAGGTCTGAGCACTAAATAAAGAAAGCTTTCATTGCGCAATGATTATCATTCCTACGTGCTACGCATACGACACTCACATAATCATGACCGCTAAGTAGCACATTCAAACAATCAGCTAGAAGGAGGCGTTCTCCACACAGGCTTCCCTGCTTGCTGTGTTCACGAAGGCTCCAAACGAGTAACGTCACTGGCTCCACCCGATGCGTTGCATCATATGTCACATGACTTTATCATGAAAAGCGCTAAATGAAAAACGCGAAAAGAAAAGCACGAGTCAACACATGCCAAACTTCTACTAACACGAAATTAGCAGAAGGAGCCCAAAGGGTGGCGCTAAAGAGTTCAAAAACCACGTAGTACGTCACTACGTCCGTAATTGTTAACCAACATTTGTGTGACCGTGTGTATGCAAGACAAGTTTGAGCCAACGTCCTTCGGAAATAATTCCACTGCTTTGTTGTCAGAAAGTCCGATCGTGTGTAAGAGGCATTACTTTTTCTCCCCCCCCCCCCCCCCCCCATTCCTGGATTCTTGGATGTATCCAGATTCTGTATATTGTATTATTTTTGGTCTGCTATAATCTATTCCTTCATTTTTCTTTTACAAATGTTTTTTCTGGTATGAGCAGAAGCAACAGATAGTTTGACTACTATTGGCAGGTCCACCTCACACTCTTCCATGATCATTTTGTAGATTGTAGCTGTGTTATTTTGACTATTGTCTTCCCTTTTATTGTATGCAATCGTACACTGTACTGTATGCAGTTCTGCACCTGTCACACGATTACTAGTGCCTTATGCTGCTCTACTTTTTTTCTCGTTTTCTACTTTGTAAGCAATAAAAACATATTGAACTGGCCGAGATTCAAACCATGTATGGATAGGCTAAATGTACCCAAATTGATTAACTTGGGTACAACCAGCCTGCCGGATTTTACATTACCGTATATACTCGAGTATAGGCCGACCCGAATATAAGCCGAGGCCCCCAATTTACCCCCAAAAAAACTGGCAAACTTATTGACTCGTGTATAAGCCGAGGGTGAGACATGCCTGTCCATCCCTGTGTGTGTGTCCGTCCATCCCTGTGTGTCCGTCCATCCCTGTGTGTCCGTCCATCCCTGTGTGTCCGTCCATCCCTGTGTGTCCGTCCATCCATCCCTGTGTGTGTGTGTGTCCATCCATCCATCCATCCCTGTGTGTGTGTGTCTCCATCCATCCATCCATCCATCCCTGTGTGTGTGTGTCTCCATCCATCCATCCATCCATCCCTGTGTGTGTGTGTCTCCATCCATCCATCCATCCCTGTGTGTGTCTCCATCCATCCACCCATCCCTGTGTGTGTCTCCATCCATCCACCCATCCCTGTGTGTGTGTGTATCCATCCGTGTGTGTGTGTGTGTGTGTGTGTGTCCAGCCTACCTTTGTCCCGAGCCTCCGTCCCGTGCCTTGCCTCCTTGCCTCCGTTCCGTCCCGTGCCGTGCCGTGCCTTGCCGTCGTGTCGTGCCTTGCCTTGCCTCCGTCCCGTCCCGTGCCGTGCCGTGCCTTGCCTTGCCTTGCCTTGCCTTGCCTCCGTCCCGTGCCCTCTTCGGCGGCCATTGTAAAATTCAAAAGCCGCGCCTCCTCCTTCGCCTGTGATAGGCGGAACACTGAATTTCCCAGCAGCCTGTGTTCCGCCTATCACTGACATCGTATCATCCTCGTCCGTAGTACGAGGATGATACGATGTCCGTGATAGGCGGAACACAGGCTGCTGGGAAATTCAGTGTTCCGCCTATCACAGGCGAAGGCGGAGCCGGAGGCGCGGCTTTTGAATTGTAGAATGGCCGCTGTCTGTCTGCTCGACACGCTGATCGAGCGGGCAGACAGCGATGACTCGAGTATAAGCCGAGGGGGGCACTTTCAGCCTCAAAAAAGAGGCTGAAAATCTCGGCTTATACTCGAGTATATACGGTACATTTTGCGAGTGATAGCATCTGTTATAGCCGCTAGCAATAATCCTGGTGTTCTCCCAGCAGGGATGGCTTCTCCCTCTCCTCCGCCAGGGGAATACAATAGCTCTGCGGGAGGGAATCAAGGTGATTGCAGGGAAGAAATTTGCTCCATCTATGGCTGATCTTAGATAGTATCAACTAAATGTATATACATTGCAAACTCCTAGCTAAGACTAGCCATAGATTATGCAGTTTTATTTCCTTCAACCGCAGGTTGAAGGGAAACAAATAGCTCGGTTCCCCTATCAACACAGTCAGAGAGTTGATGGGGAAATTCCTCCTGCTGTGCTATTGTATTTTGACAGTGGGAGGTTTTCCCCACCGTCGGAAAGCAATCATCACTGCCTACGGCTATAGCTTTAGTCTTTAAAGGGAAAGTTCACCTTTACAGAAAAAAAGTTAACTTGCACAGGACCCCCACCTCGCAGTCCCGCTAACCTGATTGGCTGTAATCACCCGTTCTGAGCCCTGGTATAGCCACCTCACACCTTAATCTCCTAAACGTACCCCGTCAGGAGGTACATTTAGGAGCAGTCTAATTTGTCAGTGCCGTGACATGGGTGGCACAGACCAATCAGAAGCTGCGCAGCCCATCCTCTCAGCAGGGAGGAAGAAGAGGAGAGCGCGGAGATGATTTCTAAGCCCCGGAGCCATGAAGCAGCTATACCTGGGCTCAGAACGGGTGATTACAACCAATTGCGTAAGCTGCACTGGGTGGAAGGGGAGGTGGGGGTCCTGTGTAAGTTCACCTTACAGATTTTTTGGTAAAGGTGAACTTTCACACTGGGGCGGTGCGGGCGTCGGTGGTAAAGCGCCGCTATTTTTAGCGGTGCTTTACCGTCGTTTTAGCAGTGGTCTGCAGCCGCTAGTGGGCGGTTTTAACCCCCGCTAGCGGCCGAAAAAGGGTTAAAACCGCCCACAAAGCACCGCTGCAGCGGCGATTTGCCGACGGTATAGCCGCACTGCCCCAGTGATTTCAATGGGTAGGAGCGGTTTAGGGGCGGTGAATACACCGCTCCTTTCACCGCTCCAAAGATGCGGCTAGCAGGACTTTTTTCACCGTCCTGCTAGCGTACCGCTCCAGTGTGAAAGCCAGAGGGCTTTCACACTGGAGTGAAAGGAGCCGTTTTTTTCAGGTGCTACACAGGCGCTATTTTCAGCGTTGTAGCACCTGAAAACCGCCCCAGTGTGAAAGGGGCCTAATTGAGAACTGACAGAAGCATACTGGCAATTGTGACTGTTCTCACCAGAGGCATGCCTTGAATGTAGCCTACTCTAGCTATGTGCTAGTAGGCAGACTGTAAACTAAAACATTGCAGAGAATAACACTGGTATATTTTATTGAGGATTTAATAGCAATAACTGAACATTTCTAACTGATGAGTTTAGTTCCATTTATGTAATTATTTTTTTTTTTTTTTTTACAGTTTGAGCAGGAAAACCAGAGACTTGTCAGCGAGATGAACAGCCTGTTTGATGAAGTAAGGTAAACAACTATCTTTGTTTCATTCAGCTATAATGTGATCTTCTACTGGCCTGGGGAGATATAACGTATTTTCCGGCGTATAAGACGACCCGGCATATAAGACGACCCCCTAACTGTGCAGGTTTTTAAAATGTTTTGCCCGTACTCACCGTTTAAGACGACCCCCCTTTCCGAGGCTTCCGACGCTTCATATCCCTCTTCTTCGTTCTTGCTGGAGCCATTTCCTTCATCCTTCTTGCTGGTGCTGGAGCCAATCACGGCGAGCAATGTATTCTATTAATGAATACAAAGCCTGCTGGGATTGGCGGAGGCTGTTACATCATCAGCCCACGCCTCACTCTCAAAGCCAATCGGAGCAGGCTACTGTGTGTAGCCTGCTCGGATTGGCAGAGATTGCTACTCCAATCCGAGCAGGCTCTGTATTCATTTGAATACATCGCTCACTGGGATTGGTTCAGTGGTATATACTGTATGTAGCCGAAGCTACATACAGTATTACCGGACATCCAGAAGGCATCCCAGCAGCTGACCCGGCGTATAAGACGACCCCTCCTTTTTGCTCAGTTTTTTTAAGTGTAAAAGGTCGTCTTATACGCCGGAAAATACGGTACCTCAGGAAGAAAATCTTAAAACGTTTGTTACCCCAACACTTCATATTCCTGATATGTGCCTACTGTACCTTTACTTGTATGAGAAATTATCCTGTTCTTTGTATTGTTTCTTTTATATGAAATCCCAGGTGTACCTACAAGTCCCTCTATTTTCCTATTAAAAACTGACCACACTAAGCAGGGGAGAACAATGTGGTCAGGTGGTCCTGCTGTCTCAATGACATTTTTGGGCAACAAATGGTGGAGCTCTCTACTTGTGAATGTTGGAATGCTTACGTGGTCATTGTTTGCAGCCTATAGAGATGTGGTAGCAGTTTAAAGTCTGGTGTTTTGGAGTCCGGATGCTGGTTTAGCCTATAGGTTTCAGGAAGGCGTGAATATACCAGTAAGAGGATCCTGGAGTGATATATATTTGAAGGCTGGATATTCCTTTCTAATTGAGGCTGGATAGTCACTGGTTTAAGGTGAGAGTTCTGAGAGCATATAAGTTGTGTGAAGACACAAAATGAATACATATTAGAGACACCTCTAGCATGAAGAACTATATGGATTAGGTGTTTTTGGACTTGATTTAGTACACCATTTTGCAAACTTTTATTATATATGATAATTTATTACTGTGCAAGATCACTTGTTATCATTTACATGTATTATGCATTCACATCAGTCCCAGCCCTCAAGGAGCTTACAAACTAAGGTCCCTAACTCACATTCATATATACTAGGGACAATTTCAACAGGAGCCAATTAAATGATCAGCATGTCTTTGGCGTATGGGAGGGAAACACACACAGGCACAGGGAAAACATGCAACTTCCATGCAGGTAGTGTCATATGGTTGGGATTCAAACAGATGACCCTAGTGCTGCTGGGCAGAAGTACTAACCACTTAGGCACTGTGCTGCCCATATGTAAATTAAAATCTTTTTTGTTCTTGTTCAGAAATAAAAATAGGGAATCCCAAGTACATGTGAAGTCACTTTAACTACTTCAGCCCCGGAAAGGTTTTACCCCCTTAATGGACAGGCCATTTTTTGCGATATGGTACTACGTTACTTTAACTGACAATTGCACAATCGTGCAACTTGGTACCCAAATAGAATTGATGTCCTTTTTTTCCCCTACAAATAGAGCTTTCTTTTGGTGGTATTTGATCACATCTGTGGTTTTAATTTTTTTGAGCTATAAACAAAAAGTGTGATAATTTTGAAAAAAAAAATATATATTCTTCTATAAAACACATACCAATAAGTGTATATTGATTGGTTTGCGCAAAATTTATCGTGTTTACAAACAAAGGGATATTTTTTAAGGACTGTGACATTGCGGCAGACAAATTGGACCCCTAAGACCCCTATCACACCACACCGCCCATTGCGTCAGCGGTAAAACGCTGCTATTTTTTGCGGCGCATTTCGGGCATTAGCGGGGCGCTTTTACCCCCGCTAGCGGCCGCGAAAGGGTTAAAACCGCCGGCAATATGCCGCAATAGCGGTGTTTTGCTGGCGGTATTGCAGCGCTGCCCCATTGATTTCAATGGGGAGCAGCGGTGGAGGAGCGGTAAACATACCGCTCCTTCACCGCTCCAAAGAAGCTGCTGGCAGGACTTTTTTCTGACGTCCTACCAGCGCACCGCTGTAGTGTGAAAGCCCCTAGGGCTTTCACACTACATACAATGGTGCAGCTTCTTTAGGGCGTATTGCAGGCGCTATTTCTAACGCTATAGCACCTGCAAAACGCCCTGGTGTGAAAGGGGTCTAACTGACACTTTTGACACTTTTTTTGGGGACCAGTGACATTATTACTGTGATCAGTGGTAAAAATATGCACGGTTACTGTACTAATAACACTGGCAGGGAAGAGGTTAACGGGCGATCAAAGGGTTAAATGTGTTCCCTGGGAGTGCTTTCTAACTGTGCGGAGGACGTTCTGACTGGGGAAAGACGGAGATTGGTGTTCCTGCTTGGCAGAAACACAAGATCTCTATCTTCTCCCCTGTCAGAACGGCGATCTGCCTTGATTACATAGGCAGACCGCTGTTCTTTGTCTCTCTTGAACAATCGTGATTGTCCCCCCTCTAGCCAATCAGCACGCCATCGCGCCTCCAGCAGCATGTGCACGCCCCCCTAGAGCTCGTGCGAGAAATTACCTACAGGTATGTGATTTCACGCAGGAGAGACTCTATTACTGAGTTCAATTCTGAAAAAGAGCACTGCTTGTAAAATAAGTGGGTCTATACTTACCTGTCCCTACTCTGTTGTCAGATCTTTACTCTTTTTCAGAACAATGACCTCTTGACATCTGACATACTTCCATGTACGGTATATTGGAGGACTGGCTCCCTGTTGCATTCTGTGGTTCCTCTAACTGCTCCCTGGATCATCATAGGACACAATAGTGAAGAAGGGGTCAGTGGAACCTCAACAGGCAAGTTTGCCTTCAAGGGATTTGACTGGCTGTCCTGACAGCATCACAAATTCTGCATACAGGAATAGACAGTTGAAGGGGACTGGTCTAAGGCTGGGTTCACACTGCTGCGGTGACGAAATCGGATGTGATTTGCACCACACTGCAGTGCAAATCACATCCAATCTCTGTGCGATGCGAGTTCAGCCATACAGATAGTATGGCTGAATTCGCATCGCATTCGACACACCATGCAATCCGATTCCTGTCCGAGTTTGCAGATCGCACTGCGATATGCGAACTGATCTGGGGGTGTCATTAACTTTTCACTGACACTCCCAGCAGTTCGCATAGGTCAGTGTGAACTGCCGCCGGGAGGCATGCGATGCGGGAACCTGCAGCGGATTCACAGCGTTTCCCGCATCACAGCAGTGTGAACCCAGCCTTAGGCAGTGCGATCTGCAAACTCGGGCAGGAATTGGATCGCATGGTGTGAACACCCATGGGATCTGATTCTGCGGCGGACCAAAAAAAGGGTCCTGTGCAAGTTTGGGCCAGATGCGATGCAAATTCAGCCATACTATTTGCATCGCACAGAGATCAGATGTGATTTGCACTGCAGTGCGGTGCGAATCACATTCCGATCTCGTCACCGCAGCAGTGTGAACCCAGCCTAAAACAGATGGAGCGCAGTGACTCTCAGCAGCACACAAGCTGTTGTATGCAGCCAGATGTGCCTGCATTCTCTAGGTGTGGCAGGGAAGAGGTTAACCTGGAGTAAATGTACTGAATGTAATTGATATCTGTAGAAATATCAGATAAGTGCAGGTATTTTTTTTAAAATAGGTGTGTTTCCTTGGCAACAAAACATTAATGGATGTGGCTACTCTCTCTAGTGGATAAGTTGTATTTCCTCTCAGTCCTGTTCTTACTGCATATCAGTGTCTGCACTGCTAAGCTGTATAAAATGCATTATATACAATGCATTGTTATCAGCCACAGAAATATGTATATGTAATAAACGCTTTAACCATTTGCATTGTTCAGATTAAAATAATGTTAGATTTCCTCTTTGCCTGTAGATGTGTCCTGTAAAACGTGGATAAGATTAAAACATTGCGTCTTGCAGGGTGCAGTTCTCTGCCATCACTTACTGTAAAGCTAGCCATACACTAGTAGAGTTTAGTTTGACATTTTTTATTTTCGTAACATTCGATTTTCTAATGGTTAGTAGAATCATATAGACTGTTATTTTTATCTGTAGAGATGAGAAGATTCAAAGTAGCTGGATAAAAAAAAAAAAAAATTATTGAATCAAATTCCAAATGTGAATGTGTTTTTTATTTAGAAAAAATCGTACATATTATAATCTGCATATGCTAGTAACAGACATTCATGTTTATTACATCTGGGGTTCCATGCAAAGAGCAGGTCTGGACTTCATTTTTAGGCTTTTGGAACAAAATGAGTTGATAAAATGATGGTAGGATTGAATGATTTGACTAATGACTTGTGTCGAGTGTTAAAACGAAATTCTGCTGGTGTATGGCCTGTTCACCATAGCAAAGCAGGTTTTAATATGTTTGGTGGTTGAGAAAATGTATTTCATTGATGCATACATCAGGATTGCTATGTGACAATAGCAAGAAGCCTGCCATGGGTGTGGTTGGGAATACCTCTGATTTTTTACAAGTAGGCAAAAGGAATTCCCAGATTAACAAAAAGGCTATTGAAGCTTCCTCTGTGTTGGCCTACCATTACACATGCTTTCCCCCCTTATTATTGACTTATTCACCTTACCAATCATTTATTTCCTGCTACCTCTTGCATGCCATTCTCTCCGCTGCCTTGTGCTTGCCCCAAAAATACATTTCAAAATGCTAACAGCAGTATGCAAAGCCACCTACAGCTCTGCTCTGAGCTATGTTACCAACCTCATTGCAAAATATCACCCAAAACATCCTGCTTTCTAGCTATCTGGTTACCTCCTCCTATGCTCACCTCCAGGACTTTTTCAGAACCGCTCCCTTCCTCTGAAACTTCCTACCCTAAACTGTTGGCAATATGTAAATCCCGTATAATAATAGGATGGGCTTCTGTACTACAGCAACATGTACTTAGAGTGTTTGTAAATGAAAAACATTTATTTAAAACAAAAATTACAAACATGTCATACTTACCTGCTCTGCGCAGTGGTTTTGCACAGAGCAGCCCCAATCCTCTTCTCTGGTCCCCCACCGGCTCTCTGGGCCCCTCAGCTCTGTTTTTTTTTCTCTGGTTCCTCGCTTGCTGTTGGGGCAATCATGAGACAGAGACAGAGAGACGTCGGCTCAGCCCTGATCCCGGCTCACTGGCTGTGATTGGCTCAGATGCAATGGCTGTCAATCAGGAGGGAGAGACCTGGGAGAGCTTCAGGTCTCGTGCATATATTGCTGGATTGAGATTGGACTTGGGTAAGTATTAGTGGGGGCTGAGTGGTGGAGCTGCACACTGAAGGTTTTTTTACCCATATGCCGCGTACACATGATCGGACTTTCCGACGGACAATTCGATCGTGTGTGGGCTCCAGTGGACTTTTTCTTCCAGCAGACCTAGAAATAAGACTGGCTTCAAACTTGTCCGCCGGATTCGGCTTTTAGCGGACAATCCATTTGTCTGTGTGCTAGTCCGTCGGACTAAAACCAACGCTAGGGCAGCTATTGGCTACTGGCTATGAACTTCCTTATTCTACGTCATCACTTTCGAATCCGTCTGACTTTTGGAGTGATTGTGTGTGGCCAAGTCCGTTTGTTTGAAAGTTCGTCGGACCTCAGCTGCAAAGTCCGTTGGATTGTCCACCGGACCAAGTCCGTTGAAAAGTCCGGTCACGTGTACATGTCATTAGAATGCATGAAGGTAAAAAAAAACCTTCAGCCTTTACAACCACTTTAGGAGACTGAAGCCCTGAGTGAGTAGGCTGTGCAGTCTATGCTTTTCATTTGTACTGTCACTTTAACCTTATTTGTAGTTTGAGAGTTCCGCCGCTTCTGCTTAAAAGAAAAATAAGTCCTTCACGCAGACTTTTCTCCTAGCAATTATGGAATTGATTGGAGGAACCTAGTTATCTTACTATGGGCAACAAAGGCTTTTTTCCTTGGAAATGGCAGATGATTATTGGATTTTCAGAATTGAGAATTAAGGGTTACAGACTCTTATTGATCCCCTACGTATGTATTTCTAGAATGTAAGTGGGTTTAAAGACAAGCTAGTTCATTTTTATGACAAATCCTTCTTCAAAGAGCCCACAGTATACAAATCCTGGCTATGTCTGCTCACGTTCCTTAAAACAACCACTTGGATAGGAAATTATTGTCCTGGTTTGTTTGGGTGAAGAGGCCAGGTTCAGATTCAGATGAGCCTAACTTAAAGCGGTTGTAACTCAATAAAACAATGATAATTATCCTGTTTAAAGCACGATAAACAGCATAGTGCTTTTGCTGTGTCATTTGTCCCATTCTATGCTGTAAAATACCTGGTTGATCCTACCTGGTTGTGTAGTTATGGCTGCTGATCCATGATACCGTGGTCAGTTTGCGTGGCTCCTTCATCCTGCTGTTTGGTCAGTCTCTCCCTCTCCCCCTCCCTCCCTGCCTATCTGCTCAATAGTGTGTGCCGTGAGATCCGAACCCCTCACAACTCTTCCCCCCCTGACATTATTCCCTGTGGCTATAAAGTCACTGAGCATTATTACTGGTATCCCCTCTGATACAGCAGCTGTGCAGTGTGTGTGTGTGTGTGTGTGTGTGTGTGTGTGTGTGTGTATGTGTTGTTGTTTTTTTTTTTTAATCTGAAGCTAAATACCTTTTTTCTTATATTCGCCGACTGACACAGCTTCTCTCTTTAGACCATTGGGTTGTTATGCCACCTTCAGGAGAAGACTAGGCATTACCTGTTAACATGTGATAATAAAACTAGAACTTTCTAGTTCCGCCCAAGGGGCGGCCCCTTAGGTAACAACCCCTGAGCATGCTACTGTAGCCTCAGTTTTATTTTGCCTAGTGAAGGAGAAGGACCTAGGAACCCTGACGGGCCCATCGGTTCGTCTTTTTTTCTGCAGAAGCTTGGCTTTTTGCGCAAGATGATAGATCCTGTGATCTGCTATCAACAGCTGGCTGGGTGACAGGCTGGATACCTTTATCCTTTTAGTCTCCCCCGCCTGGCCATCAAGTGTGTGCAGGTCACAGCTCCGCGCTAGGCTGGCCACGACGAAACCTCAGCTCCAGAGGTGCTCAGGGAGCTTTTATGCTCCAGGGCACACATATGACCAGGCTACTGATGTCTGTGTCACAGTGTGTCGGGCCAGCAGCCACCCTGTACTGATCAGAGAGTGGGTCTGTGATCGAATGTCTCCCAGCTCTTCAGCACTGGTAAGTACAGCTCTCCCTGCCTCGGTGGGGCTGGGCATTCCCTGGGAGGTCAATTCGGGGATCCCTCACCTCCCTCTCTTCTCTCCCCGTCCCTGTTCCCCCCCCCCCCGTGGGGGATGCTGCAGAGCGGTGTGTGTCTGTGCAGGGGCTCTCACATGGGGGGGGCTGCGCTGGCTGGCTGTGTCCTGAGTCCTGTTTTTCATGTCCCTGGAAGGAGCCTGTGAGGCTGTACCGGTGTCCTTTGCAGCGCTGTTTCACTGCCATTGTTTCTCTCTGTCCCTCATGGTTTTGCATTAGCGACCATCTTAGGTGTGGGCAAGGGAACGCATGCTCTCCTGGGCTTCGGGGTCATTTCCCCTGTGATTTGTCCTTATACTGGACATCGGCTGGCATTTTCTGGAAGCCTGAACACGTTTTCTCAGCATTCTCTAGTGGCAGCATGTGCCCCTGTGCTCTGGTGGCCATTTTCCCTGTGTTTTATGTCCTTATACTGGACGCTGGGCGGCCATTTTCTTTGAGCCTGAGCACATTGCAGAGCGGTTTCAGCGCCATTAGCAGCTCCCACCAATACAGAGCTGATTCCTCTGCACCTGGGAGCCAACAGAGACCACAGGCAGTACCTGCTGGATAGTGCAGAACCTTTCAGGGTGGTGAGTCCTGTGGGAAAGAGCCCCTCAGCCGGCAGCAGTAAGGAGGGTGGGACTGTCACTTTCCTAACTCCGCTTCGGGTGGCAGACAGGGTAGGGTCAGCATGGCTTCAGGAACTGATGTTTCTTCCCCACGAAATCCAGGCAATGCGGTGCCCTTGGACGCAGTCCTCAATTCGTTTGTTGCCAAGATGGAGGCAATGCGTGGGCACAAGGTGCTAATAAGCGGCCTCTGCCCCCGTCCTCTGGAGAGAGCTCTGACGCAGACTCGGGCCCTGCTGAGCCTGGTGACCCCTGCTCTGTCGTTTCAGGTGACGCTGACCAGAACCGTTCAGACAGGAGGATGAGTCCCCGTCCGGGTCTGTGCGCAACAAAGCACTTGTAGGAGCACTTATCGCAACTGTGTGTGATACCCTGAAGATTCAGGAGCCAGCAGATCCCTCTTGGGTCCCGTAAGCCAGCCATTCACCTAAGGTGTTCCCGTATCTGACTTATTTTGACAAGTTAATTTACAAAGAATGGGGTCGACCGCAACGGACCTTTTCCATCCCCGAATACATGGCGGTGCGTTGCCCTTTTGAGGAGAGCCTTCTCAAAAAGTGGTCAGCTCCTCCAGTCGTGGAGCCACCAGTATCCAGGTTAAACAAAGTAACCACGATCCTGGTAGAGGGGACTCCTGCCTTTAAGGATCCCACGGATAGGAGGCCGAGGCATTGGCTCGTTCCTTGTTTACGGTTGTGTTGTCAACCATGCGGCCAGTACTGGCATCCGCACTTGTGTCGCAGACACTGAGTGGGCAAAACTGTTGCACCACGAATGGGGAGAACAGCAGGCTTCTCCTGTCTGCATGGAACTAGCAGACCAACTAGTGCATGGCCTTAAGTACATTGTGACGCGGCCCTGAATAGCCTCCCCCTGTTATCCAGGGCTTCAGTGTCAGCATTGGTGCTGAGGCGCCTGATTTGGTTGAAATGCTGGTTTGCTGACCAGGCGACCTGTTCATCTGTCCACACGTTTACAAAGTTCTACAAGGTAGATGTCAGTGCATCGGGTGATGCCTGTTTTGGCCGCAAAGTTTTGCAGGCGGCTGTATAGTTGCAATTGCATATGCAATTTTTTCCTTTTTTTTTTTTCCTGTTTTTTTTTTGGGTAAAAATACAGTAACTTTAAGCTAATGCACTGTTGCATTTGTTACTGCAGTTTTTGGTGCGGTTGAAGGGTAGTGCTTCTCCGTTGAGGAGCACCCTGTTGTGGTGGTTTTTCCACACACCGTATTTTTTTTGTGGGTAAAGTTCGTACTAACTTCCACATGCCATGGTGGATGAAGTTTTATGCTGTTTTCCCACCCCTCGTTTTGTCATTGTGACAGTCGGTGAATATAAGAGAAAATAGTATTTTTTGTACTCACCGTAAAATCCTTTTCTCTGTAATTCACCGACTGACACAGCACCCGCCCCTCATATTTTTCTTTACGTTATACCGCTTGTTGACGTACTGAGGCTGCAGTAGCATGCTGAGGGGTTGTTACCTAAGGGATCGACCCTTGGGCGGAACTAGAAAGTTCTAGTTTTATTATCACATGTTAACATGTAATGCCTAGTCTTCTCCTGAAGGTGGCTTAACAACCAATGGTCTAAAGAGGGAAGCTGTGTCAGTCGGTGATATTACAGAGAAAAGGATTTTACGGTGAGGTGAAATAGGATTTTTTTGTACTCACCGCAAAATCCTTTTCTCTGTAATATCACTGACTGACACAGCACCCGCCCCTCATATTTTTCTTTACGTTATACCGCTTGTTGACGTACTGAGGCTGCAGTAGCATGCTGAGGGGTTGTTAATTAAGGGATCGACCCTTGGGCGGAACTAGAAAGTTCTAGTTTTATTATCACATGTTAACATGTAATGCCTAGTCTTCTCCTGAAGGTGGCTTAACAACCAATGGTCTAAAGAGGGAAGCTGTGTCAGTCGGTGATATTACAGAGAAAAGGATTTTATGGTGAGTACAAAAAAATCCTATTTCACAGCACAGCTGTGCGATCACGTGACCTCCTGGGTGACATCAGAGTGGAATCTCAGCCCCTCCCACTGTAGTCCTCAGATCGGGAAAGGAGAGTAGTGGGAGGTCGCGTGACCACACAGCAGTTCTTATTTAGCGTCATAATTTAAAAAGAAGAGAGACACTACATCATAGCTTGCTATAACAGAGGGGATTTTAGTAATTGTCCTCAGGGACTTTACAACCACTTTAAGGCTGGTGCAACAGAAACCGCCTGACATTCGGCCCGTGTTTAAAGCAGCCTGTCCAACAGAAGCCATTCAAAGGACCGGCTTTTATCGAACGAGCATGCTGGAAGACCAGCATCCAGTAAGCGGCAATATCCAATGGCTGTGAGCGCTGATCACTGTCTTCTGGCGGGGGAGCTTCCCCCTGTCAGAACACAATAGCTTGGGGGGGGGGGGGGGGGTTCTGTACTAACATTGCTTTTGTTAGTACAGCAATCTGTCCGTTTTGTTAAGTCCTTGTTAGCGCAAGTCAGTAAACCTAATGTTACTGACTGATTAAATAAGAGGATAATTCATGTCTACCATTAAGAGAAACTCAGCTCAACATGAAAATGGCAACACGTAACTGAAAAGCTATTAATAGGCATGGTGTGGGTGTTGTTTCTCTGGAGCCATGAGAGCAGAATGTTTATTACTTGACTCATGGAATGTTCTCCTGCCAATACTGACTATTCTATAGCAGGCAGGACATTCTAAGACCCTGCTCAAATTATATTCTGCTATCTCCTACCCATTTACTGCATTTCAAGTGGTGCATTGTCTTGTGTTTATGAGGTAACTGCCCACACCACCAACCAAAACCTCTCGGTCCCTAAAGATCAAACTGATTATAGCCTTGCCCGATTGCTTTTGCCTTCAATAAGATAAGCAAACACTGGAGATTTCTGCAGGCTTCCCTGCTACTCCATAGACCTAAATATAATGAAGACAGGCTCAGAGGCATCTTCAAATGTACAAATCTACATTCAAATGTAACTAATGTCAACATTTTTTTTCCATTTGGAATAGAATAAGGGAGGGTTATAGTCCCCGCCAGTTCTTTTGGGGGATTTTTCCCCTTGTTGGGGATTATTTTCCTTCACTTCCTGTCCCATAGCCAAAACAAGAAGTGAGAGGGAATTGCAGGAAAGAAAATCGCTTAGTGTGGTCAGTTTTTAATAGGAAAGCAGAGGGACTGGCAGGAACACCAGGGATTTCACACAAAGGAAACATGGTACAGCAGGCACATACACTATATTGTCAAAAGTATTAGGGCACATGAACTTTAATGGCATGACAGACTGTTGTCCTAAAATCTTACCGTTAATATGCTCTTTTTGACAATTGTCCAATTTTCGGCCAACAAATGTTCAATGACAGGCTAGTAAATTCAGCAGACAACAGTTTGATGTCTGATTTTCGTATGGTCAGTACCCAAATCTGTCACACAAGTCGAAAGTACAAACGTGCATGCTCGGAATCAATGCTAACTAAACACAAAATTAGCAAAAGGGGCTCAAAGGGTGGCTCTCAAGAGCTGAAATTCCTCATAATACGTCACTACCTTTGTGTTTGTGGCACGACAATTGTGTAACGTTAGTATGCAAAACAAGATCCTGGTACACGCCCTTTTGACAAAAATCAGATGCTCGGTTGGCCAACAATCGTACCGTGTGTACAAGGCTTTAGTCCATAGAGTTCAGTATTGAGTTTGCCTATTTTTTGCAGCTATAACAGCGTCAACTCCTCTGGGAAGGCTGTCCACAAGGTTTAGAAGTGTGTTTTTGGAAATGTTCGACCATTCTTCCAAAAGCACATTTGTGAGGCCCGGCACTGATATTGGACGAGAAGGCCTGGACTTTGCAGTCTCCATTCTAATTCATCCAAAAGGTGTTCTATCAGGTTGAGGTCAAGTCAACCTGAAAGGTCGTGTTGCAGACCAGTCAAGTTCCTCCACGCCATATTCGCTCATCCACACTGTATTGCCAAATGTATTGGGCCACCCCTCCAGATCATTTGGTGCGGGGGGGGTTATGGTGTGGGGTTGTTTTTCAGGGGTTGGGCTTGGCCCCTTAAGACGTCAGCATACCAAGATATTTTGGACAATTTCATGCTCCCAACTTTGTGGGAACAGTTTTGGGGATCCCCTTCCTGTTCCAACATGACTACATAGCAATGCACAAAGCAAAGTCCATAAAGACATGGATGAGCGAGTTTGGGGTGGAGGAACTTGACTGGCTCACACAGAGTCCTGACCTCAACCTGATAGAACACTTTTGGATGAATTTGGGTAGAGACTGTGAGCTAGACCTTCTCATCCAACATCAATGTCTGACCTTACAAATACGCTTCTAGAAGAATGGTCAAACATTTCCATAGATGCAATCCTAAACCCTGTGGACAGCCTTCTCATAAGAGTTGAAGCTGATATACAGTAGGGAAAAAAATAGTTGATCCCTTGCAGATTTTGTATGTTTGCCCACAAAATTTTATATATTATATTTTAAATGATAGAGACAGAATAGCAACCAAATTTTAAGAAAAAAACACATGATACAAATGTTATAAATTGAGTTGTAGTTCAGTGAGTAAAATAAGTATTTGATCCCCAAGCAAAACATGACTTAGGACTTGGTGGAGAAACCCTTGTTGGCAAGCACAGAAGTAGGAAGTTTCTTGTAGTTGGTAAACAGGTTTGCACACATCTCAGAAGGGATTTTAGTGTACTCTTATTTACAGATCTTCTCTAAGGCTTCATGTACACTGCTGCTGCTAAATAGATGTTTAGGAGCAGTTGGGCATTTTTTTTCAACTGGTCCTGAACTCTTCTCTGTTATCTTATCAGTACATGTACAGGGTAATTTACAGTCATTTCTAGGCAGTTGAGTTTAGAGGCTTTTTTTGGAATGCAAAAGGGTGCTGAGTTTAGAGGCATTTCAGGTGCCAAACACTTCTAAACGCAGTAACTTGCCTTTGGCACCATTTCGTTTACAGGCGTTTTTAATTTTTGGTTATTTTGCAAAAAAAATACATTTTTAAACGCAGCATGTAAACGTGGCAAAACGGATGTTTTAAACGTGGGTTACTAGCTGTCAAGTTAAATCGTTGAGGAGAGGTTGTAAAAACGTCCCGTGTACATGAAACGTAGATCCTTAAGGTTTCTTGGCTGTCACTTGGCAACTCAAAGATTCAGCTCCCTCTATACATTTTCTATAGGATTAAGGTCTGGAGATTGGCTAAGCCCCTCCATGACCTTAATGTGCTTTTTTGCCTTGGCCGCATATTTTGGGTCATTGTCATACTGGCAGACCCATCTTAAATGTTTCCACCTCCATGCTTGACTGTAGGGATGGTGTTCTTAGGGTCATAGTGAGCTTTTTACTTCCTCCAAACATGGTGAGTCAAGTTAATTCCACAGATCTTTCTCACAATTTTTCTCTGAATCATTTAGATGTTCATTGGCAAACTTCAGACGGGTCTGTATATGTGCCTTCTTGAGGAGGAAGGGACTTTGCGGATGCTGCAGGATTTCAATCCATTGCAGGGTATACCAATGGTTTGTTTGGTGACTTTGGTCCTAACTGCCTTGAGACTTCTGGTCAGGCACACGGCTTCCGGTCCCCCTGCGGAACGCAGGAGGAGGGGGTTGGGCCCTGGCTGGCATACACGTCCAGTCTTTGCAATGGTGAAGAGACCATGAGTTTTAAAAAAGAGACAGTATGACCACAATGTCCTCGACGGTCATGGAGGCAGTGGCAGGAGCAGGAGCCACAGGCGCCATCCAAGCCCAAATAAGCTGGGGCAGAGACTCCAAGGCTGTTGCCTTTAGGGCTAGGATTTTTTCCCTCCTCTCTTCCCCTGGGTGTTATGTATAGGGAAGGGGGGAACCTGCACTATACCCCTTGGGTTACCTCACAAAGGGGTATGGTTGGGTGGTCATTCCCCCCCCCCCCCTTTTCTTTTTTGTGGGGGGGGGGGGGGCTGTTGGGTATCCTTGGGCGAAGAATGGGGATTATGGTTTAGGTCCCAATCTAGTGTTTTCTCCCTTTTTTTCTCTGTTTTATTACGGAAATCAGAGAAGAAATGAAAGCATGCCATTCCTACTCCTCCTAAGAAAAGTGCCGCTCTTGCAAGACGTCCCTTAAGGATACCTGTACGAAGGCTCTATGTAAAGATTGTATAGCCGGCCTGGTAAAACAGGAATCCCCTCAAAGCTTGGATCTTTTGGTCTCCTTATAAAAGAAGCATACGGATACTTTTCAGTCTTTTCCTGCTCCTTTTTGGACAAGCTCCCAGTGCTCCAATCAGGGAGTCAGGCCAATGTACCATCAGGTCTTCTGCTGTCCATTTCAGTATCCAGGGAGGATAATGACTCAGGCTGTCAAATTAGAATGGAAGGACCCAGAGAGGGCTCCATTTTTATTTTTCTCCCTTAAGTGAGGATGAGACGCATGTGTGGAACAAAAGGGCGAAATTGGATGCAGAATTTTCCCAAGTTTCCCGCAATACTGACCTAGCTTTTGAGGACACAGGCATCTTAAAAGATGCCATGGATAAACGAGCCGATGCCCTTATAAAAAAAAAAAAGCATGGGACTCGTCAATGGCCAATCTCAAGCCAGCCGTGGCTTCAACTGTAATAGCCATAATTTTGGAGCACTAGCTAGAACAGTTAAAGAAGCACATCGTGGGAGGTACCTCCCGAGAGGATCTGTTGGACACCATTCCAGTTCTTCTAAAGGCAGTGGCGTATGTAGCAGATGCCTCCACAGAGTCAATCAGGATGTCTGCCAGAACTTCAGCTTTAGTGAACATGGTACGAAGGGCCCTCTGGTTAAAGACTTGGTCTGGGGACTCTGCTTCCAAAGTGAAGCTCTGTAGGCTCCCTTTTAATGGGGATCTGTTATTTGGCCCTGACTTGGAGGCCATCTTGTAAAGGACTGCAGATAATAAAAAGGCTTTTCCAGCAACGAAAGAGAAAGCACCCTTAGTTAAAAAGAATGTGTCCTTTTCAGCAAACCCAAGCATTCAAAGAAGCAGGTTATAAGAAACCCTGGAATGCACAAAGGGGGCGAGGCAGGGCTGGAGTTCTTTTCAGGTGGCCTGAACAGCCAACTAAAAGCCAGTGATGGTGGTCCTGCGGTGGGAGGGAGACTTCTACCCTTCCTTCCTCAGTGGAGAGCGGTGACATACAGTCCATTTGTCGTCAATGTCATCTCCCAGGGATACAAACTGGAGTTTTCGGAAAAGCCTACAAATTGATTTTTGTAACCAAGGATCCCCAGAGTGCAGGACAAGGCCCTAGTAATAACGTCCCTTTTATAAGACCTGAGGCAGCAGGGAGTGATTATCCCAGTTCCTCAGGAGGAAGAAGGGCCAGGGTTTTATTCTCACGTTTTTTTGGTAAAGAAACCATCAGGAAAGTTTTGGTTAATATTGAACCTAAAACTGCTAAATCGATACATTCTCTACAAAAAGTTTAGTATACGATTTATTCTGCAGGGAAGCTTCTCACGGTGGGCTGTTTAATGCCTTGCATCGATCTCAGAGATGCTTACCTTCATGTTGCAATAGCAATGGCTTCACAAACGTTTTTGCATTTGGCAATCAGCTCAGAGGGCACGATAATCTATCTGCAGTTCAGAGCCCTACCTTTCGGGTTGTCCTCGGCCCGAGGATCTTCACGAAAATCATGACGGAAGCTTTGGCACCTCTGGGGATTCAGGGAATTGTGATAGTTCCATATCTAGAGGATCGCCTTCGGTTTGCCAGCTCAAAAGAACAGCTGCTGACAAATTTGAACAGAACACCTCTTGCAAAGCTTGGGTTGGCTCCTAAACAAGGAGAAGTTGAATCTGGTTCCTTCCCAAGTGATAAGGTTTTTGGGCTATAACATCAACTCAAAAGATCTTCCTACCAGAAGAGAAGAGGGAAAAGATCCTGGGAGCAATAAAACAGATTCAGTACAAGCTCGCCAGTTAAGGCTCGGTCGGCTATGTTAACCTTGGGTCTCCTAACGTCCTCTATTCTGGCTGTTCAATGGGCCCGCCTCCACTCAAGGGAGCTGCAGCAGATAATTCTGCAAAACTGGAATAACGAAGAACCCTTAGAGAAACGATTCACGATTCCCTTACAAGTGAGGAGGAAATTGTGGGGGTGGAGGAACCAGTCAAATTTGAGCAAGGGCCTACTTTGGATGCTCCCTGTCTCAAGAAGGCTAATGACAGATGCAAGTTCCTGGGGGTGGGGAGCACATCTCGAGGGTTGTTTTGTCCACGGGATCTGATCAAGCTTAGATGCAAAAAAGATCATCAAATTGGAGGGAACTAAAGGCAATTCTGATGAGGGTCCTTTGGTTCCAGGAGATGATCAGGGAGGGGCCAACATGTTCAGATCCAGTGCCACAGCTGTCGCCTATTTAACAAAGCAGGGAGGTACCAGAAGCAGGGTTCTCATGACTTTAGCTCGGGAGATCCTAGTTTGGGTGGAGGAGAATCTGGTGTCCCTGTCGGCCATGCATCTGAAGGGCAGTTTGAATTGGATAGCAGATTTCCTGAGCAGGAAGAAAATTTCAGAATCGGAGTGGAGTCTAAATTCTCAAGTTTTTCAGATGGTGGTGAACAAGTGTGGCATTCCGCAGATCGATCTGTTTGTGACCCACTCGAACACGAAGGTTCCAGCTTACCTTACTCCAAGGGGCTTGGATGCTTTTCCCCCCTTCCAGTTAATACCGCTGATCCTCAAAAAGTTTCAGGAAGAATCCACAAATCTCATACTTGTAGCCCACTATTGGCCCAAGAGTATATGGTTCTCGACGCTTCTGAACCTGACGGCAGAACCTCACTGGATATTTCCTCTGCGGGACGATCTACTGAATCGGAGCCCATCCTTCCTCCAAATGTAAGCCAGCTCAGGTTAGCAGCCTGGTTTCTGAAGAGCAAATCCTGAAGAATAGGAGTCTATCAGAAAGTTTCTTCACTGCTGAATAGGATGAAGAAAGTCACTAGAGACATTTATTTCAAGGTTTGGAAATGCTACAACTCCTGGTGCGTTGCAAAGCAGTATTTTCTGCAGAAGATCATTTCTATCCTGGAATTTCTTTATGGTGGAATGGAGAAGTGATTAGCGGTTAGCACCTTGAAGGCAAAGGTGGCCGTGCTATCCAATTTTTTTGGAAACGCAATTATCACAAGAGCCATTGATAATTAGTGTCTTTAAGGCCCTGGCTAGGTCAAGACCAGCGCCTATGAAATTTTTTCCAAGTTAGGACTTCTCAGTGGTTCTGCAGGCTCTAACTAAACACCATTTGAACCTCTAGAAAACGCTACAATAAGGGATTGGACTTTGAAAACGGCCCTATTGGTGGCAGTCACCTCTGCCAGAAGAGTTGGTAATCTGCAGGATTTTTCTATGGTCGAACCCTTAACAATTTTTGTAGACCAGATAGTTCTAAAGGTGGACCCAGGCTTTCTGCTAAAGGTCTCTAGTTCTTCCAACATTTTGTGCATCCCCAGTCAGTCCTAAAGAGGAAGTTTTCCACACACTGGATGTAAAGAAATGTCTATTACGATGCCTAGAGTTAAATAAACAATTTAGGAAATTTAATTCTCTTTTTGTGCTGTTTTCAGGATCACGTAAGGGAGATCATGCTTCCAAAAGAACAATAGGAAGATGGCTTAGGATGGCCAGTAGAGAAGCCTACAAGGCCTCAGGGAAGATACACCCAGAAGGTACCTTGGCCCATTCAACTAGGGCAGTAGCAACATCCTGGGCGGAGAGCACTTACGCCTCACCCAAGCAAATCTGTAAGGCAGCAACATGGACGGGTTTCTCTACATTCATCTGGCATTATAGAGTCGATTTACCATGAGTCTCAGAGCAGACTTTCAGCTGGAAGGTCCTGCAGGCGGTGGTCCCACGTTGGAGTAAGTTCTCACTGATCATCTCCAGGTGCTGCCCTGAAAGACATTTTGAGAAAACCTTTGTTAGACTTGCCGGTAACGGTATTTCTAGGAGTCTTTCAGGACAGCAGCTATTACCCTCTCTAATGGTTTCCGTTGTGACTTGCACTGTTATGTTACATAGTTAGTCAGGTTAAAAAAAGACACAAGTCCATCCAGTTCAACCAACCAAATGTTGTGTTTGTCTGTTTTTTTTTTTTTATTCTGTCTTTCAGCATGGCTGGAGGTTTCTCGACTACAACTGAGGCCATGGTGGAAGTGTCCTGCCTTTTAAAAGACATTGCACAATATTTTCTGGGAAGTTGGGTGGAGCAACGCTCTCTCCAGGTGCTGTCCTGAAAGACTCCTAGAAATACTGTTACGACTAACTAAGGTTTTTGACAATTTCAATGCTTCTACTGTGTGAAATTTTTGGGATAAGTTGCTACTCCTAGATTGTAAGCTCTAACGAGCAGGGCCCTCTGATTCCCCCTGTCTTGAATTTTATTGTATTGCAATGTCTACCCTAATGTAGTAAAGCACTGCGTAAAGTGACGGCGCTATATAAATCCTGTATAATAATAATAATATTGGGTGCCTGAAGATACAGAGGCCAGTTAGGACTTGAAGAAACAGTGAAGAAAAGACTTGTAGAAATAGTTGAATGTATATAGCCTGGCCATGTGTCCAGTTCATCAGTAATGGGAAAAGTCTTTCAGATGAATTTATTACATTGGCATTCTGGATGGGGATTTAGACTAAGGTTATTTCAGAACTTTTATTGACCGAGATGTGATTCTGTCTGTGATACTTTTTTGCAGGCAAATAGAAGGCAAGGTGGTTGAAATATCCCGACTGCAAGAAATATTCACAGAGAAGGTGCTGCAGCAGGTAACCTAACCGTCTGATTATTTACTATTGTGAAGAATATTCGTTTTGCAAATTTAACTGACATTTGTGCTCGCCAGATCAGTTTTGTTGAAGATCTACCCAGGTGTGTGTGGTGCTGGTCCCAAAACTTCACTAACATTGTACTTTTTTTTTTTTTCCTGGCTGGGACACCTGTGTAATGGTACCAGCATGTTTTGATAGTCCACTTGTTTTATTAATCTGTTTACTTCGATGAAAATCAAGCATAGTTTGGATTTTTGTTTTATTGTTCTCACTGTTCCAGCATAATTGAATCACGGGGTACTTTTTCCCTGGAGCATTGTTTATTTTTTAATTTAGTGTGGCTGTGCGTGGCTTTGCCCACAAAGCCATGTTTTCCATTCACAGGAATCTGTGAATGAAAAGGCCACAAGTCCCATCTGTCAATACGTTAGAGGGACTTACAGATCTGAATGGCTCACAAGTATGGTGATGTCACCGCACTCAGTGCATTGATTTCTTCCTCTAGACCCATAACAGAAGATCTCCACACTGCCGTACCAACCTGGGGCTAGAATGTAAACCATGCAGGAGCCTGTACATTGCACTGATAAATCTGCAGGCTTCAATGTACAATTTAATAAATCCGCATCTTATTTTGATTATGTTTGCAAAAATTTGGACTATTCCTTTAAGTAAAGACTGTTTACAGCACCTCCTGTAAGGCAAACCTGTTACACTGCCCAGATAACTTTAATGTTTAGCTGTGATTTGGATTGCATAGAAAAAACAAACACACACATTCAGCCACTAAAAGCAAATACTTTTAAATTTAGATAACTGTTTTAATTGGATCTTGGGAAAAACAGCACATAATTGATGCAGTTGTGGCCCGCATAGAAGAAAAACACTGATGGTCTCAGCTGGAAGCCTATGAAGCACAACTGCCAACATTTTCAAATGATTTCAAGGGACACTTTGATTCAGTGCTAATGTGCCTCAGCCTATATTGTGTCTATATTGTGTGCAATGTTTCTCAGTGCAGCAAAAACCATTCTCCTTATGTTGCCTGAAATGCATTATTATAAATATTTTGCACAGAAAGCGTTAACCTTCAATAGAATGAACAAAATACAAATAGGAAATAAAATAAATTATAATTTGAACCTCCTTAACCCTCTTTTATTTATATTGTTGCTGTATTATCTCCCTTTATATTGTGAAGCGCTGCACAAACTGTTGGTATTATATAAATCCAGTGTAAGAATATAGAAAAGAGAGTTGCTGGGTAGATTTTGAAAGCAGGCTGCATCTCCATGGATGAAACTGATCAGGGTGGTCATAAAAACCTGGGGTACACCTGGTATTAAAAATTGTACAAACATTCCCCAAAACATTCTCCAGCATAAAAAGCCTAAATAAACATGAGGTTAAAATAGAGATTTTTGTTGCATACAGTTGCAAATGCATCGTTAAGGCATCTCTACAAAATTTAGTCTCTAATGCTAAAATATCTGCGCTCCCAACCTGAGTCTCATAGCAATAAACAAATTGAGAGCAGGCATGTCCTTCCACTTAAATTAGAGTTCCAGCCTAACTCAAGGCCATAGATTGTGCAGTTTTCTTTCATTCAGCCACAGAAAAGAAAATTGTTGCATCTCCCCCAATAACACAGTCCGTGTTCACGGGGTAATCCCTCCCACAGCGCTATAATGTTCTTCTGGCAGGGAGCGTGCAGAGCCTTCCCCTCCGGCAAAAAGCAATGATCAGCGCTGGCAGCTATACTGATGAGAAAAACCCAACCGGCTGGTTGTACTGAGGTCGATTATTGGATTGACTTCAGTACAACCAGCCTACCTATAGATGTATAGTTTCTCTTTGCTGCCTATAGATGTATTGAAATTCTGATGGTTCCTGCTGAACCGGCTGAATTTCGATCCTTTTATCACTGTTTTAACATTAACTTGTCTTAAAAATGTTCAAACCCCCCTCCTGCCATCTATACTGCCTAACCTATGTAAAAAAGATCTATATACTTACCTATTTTTAGTCTGCCTTGGTCTGGTCACATGATCCGCTGTGTTGGTGAGAGACTGCAGGGGAGAGGAAGGCTGTTTCCGCTCTCTCCTCTCCCCTGCAGCTTATACAGGAGAACTGAAACTGCAGATCTGATGCCCGGAGCAGATTAAATATAAAATATACACTCTCTTGTTTGTTGTTTTTTATACAGGTTAGGTAGTATGGGTAGCAGGAGAGGGAGGGAGCATTCTTAACAAAAGTTAGTGTTGGGCTGGAATTCTACTTTAAACAAACACCATCACCAACCAAAAGAATTTTAAATGCCTACTTGCAACACTTTCCATAAACCTTTTTTTGATTGACTCAATTTGTGCCTCAACTTGCTAGCAAATCTGATTGCTTGAAGAGACAGTTCCCTAGCACAGCTCCCTACCTCTGAATGTCACAGCCCTCTTCTGAAATGATCTAATTAGTGTCTGTGCTGGCCCAGATCCTCAGACCCTCCCGCCCACCTTCCTACATCAGCCTTTATGTAGCTGCATGGGAGAGGAGCACAGGGGAATGCTAGAACTTGAGTGATTTCTCTGGGTCTGCTGGAGCTTCTGGTGTCACACTCAAGCAGCAGTCTAAGGGCTTTTATATGTCTAAAGAAAGCTTTTACAGGTAAATAAGATGCACAATGCACATACAATCTTATGGGAAGCCCGCACATTGATCCTTTTTTTAGTTCAATTCAAACCCTTTTTTGCTATTCCAAATTTCAGTTGCTGGAGATTATTATATAACAGACATCAGAAGTGTTTCGGGCTGATTTGTATTACAGAAGGCTTCATAATGAGCTGGGCTCTGAAGCATACTTGTGTAGCAGTCCCAACTGGAGAAGAGAATGAAGCCTGTAGAAGTAACAAGGACTCAATCCACCATACACATTATCCTCTTCAGTCCTGGAAGATTTACCCTCCTCCATGACCAGGCCATTTTTTATACTATGGTACTGTGTTACTTTACCTGACAATTGTGCGGTTGTGCGACGCTGTACCCAAATAAAATTGATGTTCTTTTCTTCCCACAAATAGAGCTTTCCTTTGGTGATACTTGATCACCTCTGCAGTTTTTATTTTTTGCACTACAAACAAAAAAGACCAAGAATTTTGAAAAAAAAAACAATATTTTTTACCTTATGCTATAAAACATATCCAATAAAAAAAAAATCAAATGTATTAATTTAGGCCAATATGTACTGTTACCAGTTTTTGGTAAAAAAAAAAAAAAAAAAATCGCAATAAGCGTATATAAAGTTATAGCGTAGACAAACTATGGGATATATTTATGGAATTTCAATTTTTTGTTTTTTTATTAGTGATGATGGCGATCAGTGATTTTTAGCAGGAACGTGACATTGCGGCAGAACACATCTGACACTTTTTGGGGACCAGTGACACTAATACAGTGATCAGTGCTAAAAAAAAAAACGTACTGTCACTGTATTAATGACACTGGCAAGGAAGGGGTTAACATCAGAGTTAAATGTGCTCCTAGGGAGTGCTTTCTAACTGGGGGGGGGGGGGTGCTTTGACTGAAGGAAGACAGAGATCTTTGATTTGGCTTAGCAAAAACACAAGAGCTCCATCTTCCCTGCTTATAGAACCACCACCTGCATTGTTTTCATTGGCAGAACGCCCTTCTGCTTCTGGAGAACGATTGCGGTGCTGGAAACATCGGGTCCACCAGACTCGCTGATTGACTCCTGCTGGCCAACCGCAGTGGGAGCGGGTCGCCAGCGGCACACGCCTCAGACCCAGTGCACAAAATCACGAACAGGTATGTGATTTTGCTCGGGGGGGTCACCCTGCCGCAGTATATCTGCGAGGGGCAGTCCAAAATAGGTTATCCTGGCATGACTCAGAGCCAATCAAAGGAGTGTTACCATTTTTTGAGCCTTTAGGTGTTAGGTGTGCACAGCAGACCTACAGACTAAAGATGGCCATACCCTAGTAGTTTTTCAAAATGAACATTTGCACCAAGATCCTTATCAGTACTTTTGATGTCATGAAAAAATATTGTTTGAAAGTACTTCAAAAAGAGGTCCCTTTTAACATTCGATAATGGAGTGAATGGTCTTTCCGTAAAGAATATGTTCATTCAAGAAAGATTTTCCATCCTGCTCCTTCAGATTTTCTCAAGTGTCGTTTTTATCCCCACTAACAATTAGAAAATCGAACGGACATTCTTAAAACCAAACTTTTCGAATAAAATAACACTAGTATATGGCCTGCAGATTGCAGTCTGATAGCTGAAGAGTTACTGTGACTGAAGTCTCAGATTTGGACATCTGGTATGTAACTGCTTTGCTAATTACTGCATCACACCATTTCTCCTCTCTGCTGGGGGGATCTTGTTATGTGCTTTTCAAAGGTAAAAGTCTTTTTCTGTGTGGAGCTCTATTAGGTGAAGTCCTTATTGATAGTAAGCATTCTATACACTGGATATGCAAAATTGTTCAGAGCTGTCAGTAAGGATGCTTCTGCATTAATATAGTGCAGGCTGGCTCCTTTGTCACCTCTCCTGTCCCTTATCTCCCTGCAATAACAGATTATTGAGTTTACCTATCCCTGGAATAACAGTCTTTTGTACTACCACCAAACAGGCTGCTTAGAGGAAGAGCAGAATTTTGCACAGAATAAGCTTTGGATAACGTGCAAACATCCCTTTCCCCTTTTGGCATGTTTAATTATTAAAGAGACACTTCTCCAAATGAGAAATATTTTCAAGTTGTGTAATGTTTAATATATAAACCGCAAAAGGGATTCCTTAAAGCAAATGCACAGATGTAATAAAGATCTGTAGGTACCAGCCTGTTCATCCTACAGATCCAATCATGTGCCTGACACTTGTATCGCTTTTATGTTGCCCTGGAAGATCATGTAGCTTTAGAGCTGCTCTAATGACCAATTCACAGTGCGTTTTATTCCCACCATAATGTTGCATTGCGCTAAAATACAAATGGATGTCAGCGAACATCAACGCAAGTTAAAATGTGACTAAAATAGATATAAAATAAGTGTGAATTGACCCTAGAACATAAGATCATTTTACTTTAGGTTACATAATACTCTGAACAATACAGTGTATGTATGTATGTATATATAATATATATATATATATATATAAAAAAAAATTTGTGTGTGTATATATATAAAATATACACACACACTATCTATCTATCTATATATATATATATATATATATATATATATATATATATATATATATATAAATAATGTGTGTGTATGTATATATACACACAGCGGGTAGAATAAGTGTTGAACGCATCACCATTTTTCTAGGTAAATATATTTCTAAAGATGCTATTGACATGACCTTTTCACCACATGTTGGTAACAACCCATGCAAATCAAATTTTCCAAATTTTATTGGGATTTTATGTAATAGACCAGTGACCTCCAAACTACGGCCCTTTAGGCTGGATTCGCACCTATGGAGTTTTAGTGCCTTTTGCATTTTGTAGATTTTCACTACAGAACGTGTTCCATAGGAAACCATGTTAAATGGACTGTAGTGCAAACCTGCAAAAAGCAATAAAAATGTCTAGGTGTGAATCAAGCCTTACTGGCCTTTACCTGGCCCTTGGGGCACTATTCCTCCCAATGATGCAAGGTACTATTCTTCCCACTGACATCTACTATGGGGCACTTTTTCTTCCACTGATACCAATGATAGTGTGCTATTCCTCCTACTAATACCAATGATTGGTCACTACTCCTCCTGACCATTAACCCTGCAGCCGTGTTCATTCGCACTGTTGCTGGGCATGGGACATTTTTTACCACCAATAAAGACATTCCGGCCCCCCTAAATTCTGAAAGATAGAAAATTGGCCCTTTGAAAAGTTTGGAGACGCCTGTAATAAACCAATACAAAGTGGCACACAATTGTGAAGTGGAAGGAAAATGATAAATGGTTTTAATTTTTTTGTTACAAATAACTATCTGAAAAGTGTGGCGTGCATTTGTATTCAGCCCCCTTTATTCTGATACCTTAACTAAAATCTAGTGGAACCAATTGCCTTCAGAAGTCACCTAATTAGTAAATAGAGTCCATCTGTGTGTAACTTAATTTCAGTATAAATACAGCTGTTCTGTGAAGCCCTCAGAGCTTTGTTTAGAAAACCTTAGTGAACAAACAGCATCATGAAGGCCAAGGAACACACCAGACACGTCAGGGATAAAGTTGTGAGTAGTTTAACCACTTCAGCTCTGGAAGATTTGGCTGCTCAGAAAATGTGGTAAAAATCACGGTAAAAACGTGCAACTTTCTGCCTAAAAACGAAAATGCTCAGGTGTGAATGCAGCCTGAAACCGGTTAGGCCTCTTTCAGGCGAACGATCCGTTCAGGTCCGCCTGTCAGTTTTTTAGGCGGACCTGAATGGATGCCCTATAGAACTCTATGGATCGTCAGATGTCAGCTGTGATATGTCCGCTGACATCTGACCCGCTCTGATCCGAAAAAGTGTGACGGAGGAAAAACCTACTTTTCCATCCGTCATCGGATCGGGTGATGACGGACTCTGCGGCCCATCGTCATCTGATCTCCCATAGGGGAGAGCGGCGCTGTGACAGATCCGTCCCTGCACAGTGTGCGGAGACGGACCTATCATCTTCCTGCTCAGCGGGGATCGACGGAGCGTTCCCCACTGAACAAGCGGATGTTCACTGAGCGTATCATCCCATGTGAAAGAGCCCTTACAGCTGTGTGTTAGGCTGCATTCACACATGAGCATTTTCAGCTCGTAAAACACCTGAAAAAATGCCTGAAAAACACCCAACAAGCAAAATCCCATTCATTTCAACGGCACCTGTTCACATCTGAGCATTTTGTCACCTGAAGCAAAACACCTGAAAAACGCCTTATGCTCAAAAAAGAACATGAGCTTCTTTGGGGCAGATTACAGGCAGTTTTCTGCTTTTTACATTGGTGGCCTGTACAAAATCACATGACTTTGAAATGCTCAGGTGTGAATGCAGTCCTACAGCTGCATTGTCCTTTTTACACGTCTGCATCGTGCTTACATCCTCTGGCCCATATGTAGGATTGTGGAGGATGGAGTCATTTTACACAGGAGCACCTGTCCTCTCTATGGCCCCTTTCACACTGGGGCGGTTTTCAGGCGCTACAGCGCTAAAAATAGCGCCTGTGTAGCGCCTGAAAAACCGACCCCTTTCACTCCAGTGTGAAAGCCGGAGGGCGGTGTACTGGCAGGACGGTGAAAAAAGTCCTGCTAGCCACATCTTTGGAGCTCCTAAACCGCTCCTACCCATTGAAATAAATGGGGCAGCGCAGCTATACCACTGACAAAGCGCCGCTGCGGGTGGTTTTAACCCTTTTTCGCCCGCTAGCTGCAGCGGCGATTTGTCGGCGGTATAGCCGCGCTGCCCTATTGATTTCAATAGGAAGGAGCGGTTAACGGTGGTAAATCGCCGCTAAAAATAGCGGCGCTTTACCGCCGACGCCCACACCTCCCCAGTGTGAAAAGGGGCCTATTTGATTCTATTTACAGCTGCAAAAATGTCATGCACCCCTGAAAAAACTAATAGAGTAAGTGTTTGGCTAGTTACAGAGTCCCAGGACAGAAAGTAGATCTAACCTTAATGAGGTTGTAAAGGCAGAAGGTTTTTTTTTTGTTTTTTTTACCTTCGTCCATTCTATGCATTAAGGTAAATGCCTTCTGCAAGCAGCTACCTCCCCCTTATACTTACCTGAGCCTGATCTCGATTCATTGATGTGCACTAGATGCAGCTTAATGCTGTATAAACCTTTAACCGTGTTTGGTATTTTTTGTAGCGCTCATGTACACAGGATGTTTAAAAAACGCCAGCACTGCTGTCAGGAAAAAGCAATGTTAAAAACGCACTTTTAGCTGTGTCTTTTTGAATAGTGTTTATGCGCGTTTTTCCGCGGTTTTGATAGTTAGCGGTTTTAACAGTTTTTACAAGAAAAACACAGCTAAAAGCTTATTACAGCATTAACCTGCGTTTAGCCGTGTTTTTTGGCATTTTACAACCAAGCAGCTTCTGCTCCTGAACACATAGTCATTATTTTTTTCTTCTTATTTCTTTTTTTTTTTTTTTTTTTACTGCCCCTAAACGCTTATGCCTCCAAACTCCTCTGGAAGTTTGTGTGCAGGGACATATAAGGTAACATGGAGGAGAGTTCAGAGGCAGTAAAAAAAAACAAAAAAAAGCCAGACACCCATAAAGGCAGCTGCACAAAAGTTGTGTGCATGAGCCCTTAAGGAGTGTTTTACTGCAAAAATGCGCTTGAAAGCGTTCACACTGCTTGTTCCTGACCGTAACACTTGCATTTTTTTAAACGTCCTGTGTGCCTGAGCCCTTATGCTCTTCATCTTCTCCAGCCTTCTTCACTCCCTTTCTGTCTACATACACATGCTCCAGCTTTGCCTGAAAGTAAGTGCTGTAGACTGGCTTTATGATAGTGACAACAGTGGGCATGCCTGGCCAATGTGTGTTTACAGAGCTTCTTGTCCTTTCCACCAGGGGCAAATGTGTGGGGGTGACAGCGCAGGGCCACAATTGGAAGACAGTTGTCACCTTATAACAGCCCCTAAATAAGGAGTATCATGGCAGGAACATTCAGTATTATTTAAATAAATGCTGCAGATTTAAAGTGATTGTAAAGACAGAAGATTTTTTTATCTTAATGCACTCTATGCTAATACTTACCATCTTGATCCAGTGATGTGCGCGGGTGCCTTAGCCATCCGGGACTCCCCTCCTGATTGACTGAGACACAGCAGTGGTGCCATTTGCTCCTGCTGCTGTCAATCAAAGTTGGCCAATGAGGAGAGAGAGGAGGCAGGACACCTGGAGCTGCAGTTCGGCTCAGGTGCCCCCATAGCAAGCTGCTTGCTGTGAGGACACGCAAATGGAGGGACCCGAGAAGAGGAGGATCAGGGCTGCTCTGTGCAAATCAACTGCACCAAAGCAGGTAAGTATAACATGTTTGTTATTTTTATAGAAAAGAAAACGAGACTTTACTTTCACTTTAAAGAAAAAAATAAATCAATAGATTTAAACAAGCTTAAAAACTATATTGGCCTTTAAAGTTTTTGAGATTTTAATTATTGTGTTTAACCACTTAAGCCCCGGACCGTTTTGCAGCTAAAGGACCAAGCCCTTTTTTGAGATTCGGCACTGCGTCGCTTTAACTGACAATTGTGCGGTCGTGCGACGTGGCTCCCAAACAAAATTGGCGTCCTTTTTTTCTGATAAATAGAGCTTTCTTTTGATGGTATTTGATCACCTCTGCAGTTTTTATTTTTTGCGCTATAAACAAAAATAGAGCGACAATTTTGAAAAAATTCAATATTTTTTACTTTTTTTCTATAATAAATATCCCCCAAAAATAGATAAAAAAAACATTTTTTTTCCTCAGTTTAGGCCGATATGTATTCTTCTACATATTTTTGGTTAAAAAAATCGCAATAAGAGTTTGATTGGTTTGCGCAAAAGTTATAGCGTCTACAAAATAGGTGATAGTTTTATGGCATTTTTATTAATAATTTTTTTTTTTTTTTTACTAGTAATGATGGCGATCAGTGATTTTTATTGTGACTGCGACATTATGGCAGACACGTCGGACAATTTTGACACATTTTTTGGACCATTGGCATTAATACAGTGATCAATGTGATTTAAAATGCACTGATTACTGTAAAAATGTCACTGGCAGTGAAAGGGTTAACCACTAGGGGGCAGTGTAGGGGTCAAGTGTGTGTTTTTTACTGTAGGGGGGTGTGGCTTGGCGTGTGACATCACTGATCGTCTTACCCTATAACAGGGAACAGACGATCAGTGACAGCCTCACTAGGAAGCACAAGGAGAGGTTTGTTTACACTTCTCGTTCTTCAGCTCTGTGACCCGATCGCAGGTCCTGCGGCCAAAGTCACGGAGCTCAGGACCGGGTCACGAGTGTGCCAGTGGTGGCGCGGCCCACGGCTGGGCACTTAAAGGGCAATGTACCTGTACGTGCTTGTGCCCAGCCGTGCCATTCTGCCGATTTATATCGGCGTGAGGCGGTCCTTAAGCGGTTAAATCTATTTTTTAAGTGGTAATTTGAGTGGCTTGAAATTTCACCACAGAATTTCCATCCTCCAACTGACATAATCCATAATCATGAATTGGCTGCACTGATAGAGAAGCTTCTACAATTAAGCAGTGCCTATAAGGACTCATGCACACTGCAGCTCAAAAAAAAGCTTTTACAGGAATTCAGGCTTCTATTTCAGCTTGAAGAAGCTTGTGCTTTTTTGTGGTATTGTGCATGTTTTTATTGAGCTTCTTCAAGCTCCTTTTGAGCTTCTTTGAGCATAAGCGCTTTTTTTCCCCACAAACCCTCCTAGATAGTTATTTCTTAACCACTATATAAACAAAACAAAAAGTGGAACAAATGTTTTTGTGCGTTTTCGAGCTTTTTTGAGCTCTTTGGGTTGTTTCGTCACATATGGCGACCCATCACATTTGGCTACTCGCTGGACTGCACAACGTACACTGCGCGACGCCCCATATGTGTTCCAACACTGCGGCGCTCTGTGCTTGTGCAGAATTTTGTGGCCACAACCGTGAGTCCAGCTTCAAGCCCCACCATCCAAGTGGAGATTAGATTATAATTATGCCGAGTGAATCGAGGCTGTGCCTGAAGCGTGGTGAGTGAAGCGAGCCCACGAGGGGCCCTGTGGCAAAGTGGTCTTAAAACAGTGTTGCAAAGCATATGGCGGCATCGCGCATGCGCACTCCAGAGGGTAGCAAAATGCGATGGGTAGCCAGATGTGACATGACAGGGGCACTAGCTTCTCTCAAAAACGTGAGTTTGGTGAGGGGTTTTCTCCTTCCTGTAAGACCATATGCCTGAAAAGCCTAATGCCCATACACACGGTCGAATTTTCCGCTGAAAAACATTCGATTGGAGCTTTTTGTGGGAAATTCCGACCGCGTGTAGACTCCATCGGACATTTTCCATCAGAATTTCCGTCGCACAAAATTTGAGATCTGGTTCTGATTCCGATCGTGTGTACACTATTCTGACGCACAAAGTTCCACACATGCTCGGAATCAAGCATAAGAGCCGCACTGGCTATTGAACGTCATTTTTCTCGGCTCGTCGTACGTGTTGTACGTCACCGCGTTCTTGACGTTCGGAATTTCCAATCAACTTTATGTGAACGTGTGTATGCAAGACAAGTTTGAGCCAACATCCGTCAGAAAAAGTCCATGGATTTTGTTGTCAGAATGTCCAATCGTGTGTACGGGGCATTTGTGTGTATGGACACATTGGCTAACATGAAGAGGAGTTTCTAGGCAGAAAAAAAGAAGAGCTCAAAAGCCTGTAGGAGCTGCTGCTTTGAGCTGCAATTTGCATGAGCCCTAATGACTGAAATGATTTTGTTTCCTTGATGAGTGCCTCTGATTGCAGGAGCAAGTTGAATAAGTGAAGGCCTGTGTTTGTGGCATGTGGAACCACTGCAAATAATGTGAATCATTAATGTTTTCTGCCTTTCCTTTCTTCTGCCAGGAAACAGACATTGACAATATCCATCAGCTCGTCGTGGGCGCCACAGAAAATATCAAAGAAGGAAATGAAGATATACGAGAGGTAATGTTCTTGTCTGCAGTTACATTGGCTGTAATTGTGTGTATATCTGGAAGACGACGAGGTGGGCAGGATTATGTGTGTGTGGTTTTGTGTTAACAATGATTCCAGTTTATTGCACAACAGACCTAGAGGAAAAGCTATGTGTAATAATGGTTTAAGCCCCTCTACTCACACCGATTTCAAAGCAATTAGCCTGACACGTGTGACTATTTCTTGGAACTGTATTGTACACACAACTGTAGAGAATGGCACAGTTCAGTAAGTGGGGAGAACATACTGCTCTTACAACATAAAATGTTGTGTTTCTTAAAAGGAAATGTGTCATTAAAAAAAATAAAAATGGATATTATCGATTAAAGTGGCCATGTCATGTACAATCAGGTCCATAAATATTGTGACATTGACACAATTCAAATTTTTCTGGCTCTATATGCCACCACAATGGATTTGAAATGAAACAAACAAGATGTGCTTTGACTGCAGACTTTCAGCTTTCATTTGAGGGCATTTACATCCAAATCAGGTGAACGGTGTAGGAATTAGTTTGTATATGTGCCTCCCACTTTTTAAGGTACCAAAAGTAATGGGACAGATTAACAATCATCCATCAAACTTTCACTTTTTAATGGTTGCAAGTCCTTTGCAGTCACTTCCAACCTATAGTCTGGAACGCATAGACATCACCAGACGTTAAGTTTCATCCCTGGTGATGCTCTGCCAGGCCTCTACTGCAACTGTCTTCAGTTCCTGCTTGTTCTTGGAGCATTTTCCCTTCAGTTTTGTCTTCAGCAAGTGAAATTGACTTGGCCATTGCATAACATTCCACTTCTTTCCCTTAACCACTTGCCGACCGCCGCACGACGATATACGTCGGCAGAATGGCACGGGCAGGCATATGGGCGTATATATAAGTCCCTGCCTGCCCGCGGGTGGGGGGCCCGATCGGGCCCCCCCCCGGTGCCTGCGGCGGTCGGCATTCCTTTGAGAGCGATCCGGGATGAGGGGGCGGCCATTCATTCATGGCCACCCCCTCGCGATCGCTCTCGACGAATGGAAATCCCCGGTGACATCACTTCCTCTCCTGTAATGTAAACACAGGAGAGGAAGTGATGTATTCTCTCCTCCGTGTCGGTATTTTTCGTTCCGACACGGAGGAGAGCGGATCGGTGAGTTGCACCAACACTCTACACACACAGTAGAACATGCCAGGCACACTCACACCCCCCCTTTACCCCCCGATCACCCCCCCAATTACCCCTGCCCCCCAGTCACAGTGACACCAATGTCATTTTTTTTTTTTTTTTTTTGCATTGGTGTCATTTGTGACTGTAATAACTGTTAGGGCAGTTAGAGTTAGCCCCCTTTAGTTCTAATGTGCCCCCCTAACCCCCCCCAATAAAGGTTTAACCCCGTGATCACCCCCCGTCGCCAGTGTCACTAAGGCTGGGTTCACATTGCAGCGGTTTATGAGAACGAATGTGATTCGCACCGCACTGCAGTGCAAATCACATCCGATCTCTGTGCGATTCGAGTTCAGCCATTCGCCGCACCCGCCACACCCGCCGCACCCGCCGCAAATTCGCACGGGACCCTTTTTTTGGTCCGCAGCAGAATCGGATCGCATGGGTGTTCACACCATGCGATCCGAGTTTGCAGATCGCACTGCGATATGCGAACTGATCTGGGGGTGTCAGTAACATTTCACTGACACTCCCAGCAGTTCGCATAGGGCAGTGTGAACTGCCGCCGGGAGGCATGCGATGCGGGAACCCGCCGCGGATTCGCGGCGTTTCCGCATCGCTCCAGTGTGAACCCAGCCTAATAAGCGATCATTTTTCTGATCGCCGTATTAGTGTCACAGGTGACGCTAGTTAGGCAGGTAGGTATTTAGGTTCGCCGCAGCTTTTTATAGCGCCAGGGACCCCCATATACTACCGCATAAAGCCCCCTGATTGCCCCCTAGTTAACCCTTTCACCTGTGATCACCATATAACTGTTACAGGTGACGCTGGTTGGTTAGTTATTTTTTTATAGTTTCAGGGCACCCGCCATTTATTACCTAATAAAGGTTTAACCCCCTGATCACCCGGCGGGTGTCATTTGTGACTAATAACTGTTAGGGCAGTTAGGGTTAGCCCCCTTTAGTTCTAAGGTACCCCCCTAACCCCCCCAAAAAAGGTTTAACCCCGTGATCACCCCCCGTCGCCAGTGTCACTAAGGCTGGGTTCACATTGCAGCGGTTTGAGAACGGATGTGATTCGCACCGCACTGCAGTGCAAATCACATCCGATCTCTGTGCGATTCGAGTTCAGCCATTCGCCGCACCCGCCGCACCCGCCGCAAATTCGCACGGGACCCTTTTTTTGGCCCGCAGCAGAATCGGATCGCATGGGTGTTCACACCATGCGATCCGAGTTTGCAGATCGCACTGCGATATGCGAACTGATCTGGGGGTGTCAGTAACATTTCACTGACACTCCCAGCAGTTCGCATAGGGCAGTGTGAACTGCCGCCGGGAGGCATGCGATGCGGGAACCCGCTGCGCATTCGTGGCCTTCCCGCATCGCTCCAGTGTGAACCCAGCCTAATAAGCGATCGTTTTTCTGATCGCTGTATTAGTGTCACAGGTGACGCTAGTTAGGCAGGTAGGTATTTAGGTTCGCCGCAGCTTTTTATAGCGCCAGGGACCCCCATATACTACCGCATAAAGCCCCCTGATTGCCCCCTAGTTAACCCTTTCACCAGTGATCACCATATAACTGTTACAGGTGACGCTGGTTGGTTAGTTATTTTTTTATAGTTTCAGGGCACCCGCCATTTATTACCTAGTCTCACTAGTGTACCCCTAAATTTAGGGGTGTCTACTTTCCAAAATGGGGTCATTTGGGGGGGGTTTGTGCCATCTTGGCATTTTATGGCCTTCAAAACTGTAACGCCCTTAGAAAGCCTGAAGGCGGTGCTTGGTTTTCGGGGCCCCGTACGCGGCTAGGCTCCCAAAAAGTCCCACATATGTGGTATCCCCGTACTCAGGAGAAGCAGCAGAATTTATTTTGGGGTGTCATTTCACATATGCCCATGGCATGCGTGAGCAATATATCATTTAGTGACAACTTTGTGAAAAAAAAAAAAAAAAAAGTTTGTAATTTTCCCGCAACTTGTGGCAAAATATAAAATATTCCATGGACTCAACATGCCTCTCAGCAAATAGCTTGGGGTGTCTACTTTCTAAAATGGGGTCATTTGTGGGTGTTTTGTGCCATCTTGGCATTTTATGGCCTTCAAAACTGTAATAGGTAGTGAGAAGTGAACTCAAAAATTTACGCCCTTAGAAAGCCTGAAGGCGGTGCTTGGTTTTCGGGGCCCCGTACGCGGCTAGGCTCCCAAAAAGTCCCACATATGTGGTATCCCCGTACTCAGGAGAAGCAGCAGAATTTATTTTGGGGTGTCATTTCACATATGCCCATGGCATGTGTGAGCAATATATCATTTAGTGACAACTTTGTGAAAAAAAAAAAAAAAAAAAAAAAAGTTTGTAATTTTCCCGCAACTTGTGGCAAAATATAAAATATTCCATGGACTCAACATGCCTCTCAGCAAATAGCTTGGGGTGTCTACTTTCTAAAATGGGGTCATTTGTGGGGGTTTTGTGCCATCTTGGCATTTTATGGCCTTCAAAACTGTAATAGGTAGTGAGAAGTGAACTCAAAAATTTACGCCCTTAGAAAGCCTGAAGGCGGTGCTTGGTTTTCGGGGCCCCGTACGCGGCTAGGCTCCCAAAAAGTCCCACATATGTGGTATCCCCGTACTCAGGAGAAGCAGCAGAATTTATTTTGGGGTGTCATTTCACATATGCCCATGGCATGTGTGAGCAATATATCATTTAGTGACAACTTTGTGAAAAAAAAAAAAAAAAAAGTTTGTAATTTTCCCGCAACTTGTGGCAAAATATAAAATATTCCATGAACTCAACATGCCTCTCAGCAAATAGCTTGGGGTGTCTACTTTCTAAAATGGGGTCATTTGTGGGGGTTTTGTGCCATCTTGGCATTTTATGGCCTTCAAAACTGTAATAGGTAGTGAGAAGTGAACTCAAAAATTTACGCCCTTAGAAAGCCTGAAGGCGGTGCTTGGTTTTCGGGGCCCCGTACGCGGCTAGGCTCCCAAAAAGTCCCACATATGTGGTATCCCCGTACTCAGGAGAAGCAGCAGAATTTATTTTGGGGTGTCATTTCACATACGCCCATAGCATGTGTGAGCAATATATCATTTAGTGACAACTTTGTGTAAAAAATAAAAATAAAAATTTTTTTTTTGTCATTATTCAATCGCTTGAGGCAAAAAAATAAAATATTCAATGGGCTCAACATGCCTCTTATCAATTTCCTTAGGGGGTCTACTTTCCAAAATGGGGTCATTTGGGGGGGTTTTGTACTGCCCTGCCATTTTAGCACCTCAAGAAATGAGATAGGCAGTCGTAAACTAAAAGCTGCGTAAATTCCAGAAAACGTACCTTAGTTTGTAGATGTGACAACTTTTGCGCAAACCAATAAATATACAATTATTGACTTTTTTTTTACCAAAGACATGTGGCTGAATACATTTTGGCCTAAATGTATGACTAAAATTGAGTTTATTGGATTTTTCTAATAACAAAAAGTAGAAAATATCATTTTTTTTCAAAATGTGCGGTCTTTTTACGTTTATATCGCAAAAAATAAAAATCGCAGAGGCAATCAAATACCATCAAAAGAAAGCTCTATTTGTGGGAAGAAAAGGACGCAAATTTTGTTTGGGTACAACATTGCATGACCGCGCAATTACCAGTTAAAGCAGCGCAGTGCCAAAGTGTAAAAAGACCTCTGGTCATTTACCAGCAAAATGGTCCGGTCTGAAAGTGGTTAAACTCTTTGGTTGCTTTTGCTGTATGCTTTGGGTCATTGTCCATCTGCACTGTGAAGCGCCGTCCAATGAGTTCTGAAGAATTTTGCTGAATATGAGCAGATAATATTGCTGAAACACTTCAGAATTCATCCTGCTGCTTTTGTCAGCAGTCGAATCATCAATAAATACAAGAGAACCACTTCCATTGGCAGCCATACATGCCCACACCATGACACTACAACCACCATGCTTCACTGATGGGGTGGTATGCTTTGGATCATGAGCAGTTCTTTTCCTTCTCCATACTCTTCTCTTCCCATCACTCTGGTACAAGTTGATCTTCGTCTCATCTGTCCATAGGATGTTGTTCCAGAACTGTGAAGGCTTTTTTAGATGTTGTTTGGCAAACTCTAATCTGGCCTTCCGGTTTTTGAGGCTCACCAATAGTTTACATCTTGTGGTGAACCCTCTGTATTCACCCTGGTGAAGTCTTCTCTTGATTGTTAACTTTGACACACATAGAAATAGAGCTTTCTTTTGATGGTATTTGATCACCTCTGGGGTTTTTATTTTCTGTTCATTTTGAAAAAAAAACGTTTTTTTTATTTTGTTTCTGTTACAAAACTTTGTAAATAAGTTTTCTCCTTCACTGATGGGCACTTATAAGGCAGCACTGATGAGCACAGATAAGGTGACATTGGCACTGATGGGCACTGATAGGCGGCACTGATGTACACTAATGGATGGTACTGATGGGCATCACTGATTGGCAGGCTTTGTTTGGCACTGACTAGCATCAATTGACTGCACTGATTGGAATCCCTGGTGGCCATGGGTGGCATAACTGGCTGTGACTAGTGGTGGGCATCCCTGATGGTCCTGGTGGTCCAGTGTGGGAATGCTGGGGGGGGGCGCATATGGCGTCTTTCAGGATAACAAGTGAGCGGCTTGTTATCCTGAAAGACGCCATATGACGTCTGGTCAAGATAACACAACCACTTTTCCAACATCATTTTGCTATATGGCGGGCAGCAAGTGGTTAAAAAGGCAAATAGAATTCTAACATAAAGGTTTCCCACGCAGGGGTTCTACTCCAGCAAATACCCATGAACAGAAAATGCTAGCCCACCTTGTTCTTAAGCTGTCACTTAGCTTTAGTTGCAGTACCTCTGCTTTTTATGCTGGTCACCCCAACCATAGGTGCTTCTGTGCAGAAACTGCTTTGTTCTAGTTTGGTTTTTATTTACTAAAGCTGGATAGTGCAAAATTAGTCACACTTCTGCAGAGAAACCAATCGGCTTCCAGTTTTTTGTTTTGTTTTGTTTTTTACCAAAGCTTAATTGAACAAGCTGAGGTTACAAGTTGATTGGGCTATCTGCAGAAATGTGATGAATTTAGCACACTAGCTTTAGTAAATAAACCCCTTAGTGACAGTGCATATAGGTGTAATGTAAAAGCTAAAACTCAGGCCAACCATAGACTGATCGAAATTGGGACGATTCAACGGGAACCAGCAAAATTTGAATCGGTCTATCAGCAGGCTGGCTGCACAGTTTTCAATCCTTCAATCGACTTCAGTACAACCGGCCCGTCATGTCTTTTCTGTCCAATCACTGCTGGCTCTATAGCCGCCAGTCCAGAAGTGTTCATAGTACTCTGCTGGTGGAGAAGGCTCCCCACCGACTGAACACAATAGCTCTGCAAGAGGGATTCCCATGGTTGGAACAAAATAGATGGTATGGCCTGCCTTCCTAAGACCAAACATCATGCTATTTACTTTTTATTGGCTTAACTTCTCTACATCCAGTTTTTGCAGTCTCCTCCCCATAGAGCCTAGTGGTATGTGAATCGGATACCTTTCCAGCCTAACTGTTATCTGGTTCACTTGTCACTGTGTTAGGAGCTACATCTCTTATGAGCAAGTCACCCTCTTTCTTTGGTAGATGTTTTACTATTTCTTTGTTTCCTGCTAGCATTTTTCGTTCATTATAGTGAACACTAAGCATGGACAATAACAAGGGTCAGGGTCGCTGCTTGGTTATCAAAACTATCTGAATTCACCCAGCAATATTATTATTGGGTGTAGAAGACGGACCCAAAATATGAATAGACCATTCATGTATGCAGGAGCCGAGAAATACATTGAAGAGTCTATAAACAAGAAAATTGAATACCTCCTCAGGATTGGCCAAGGGATATATACACTATATTACCAAAAGTATTGGGACACCTGCCCACATGAATTTTAATGGCATCCCAAGCATAGTCCGTAGGGTTCAATATTAAGTTGGCCCACCCTTTGCAGCTATAATGGCTTTAAACTCTTCTTGGAAGGCCGTCCACAGGGTTTAGAAGTGTATATATGGGAATGTTTGACCATTCTTCCAGAAGCTTATTTTTTAGGTGTGGCACCAATGTGAACAAGAAGGCCTGGCTCGCAGTCTCCGCTCTAATTCATCCCAAAGGTTTTTCTATTGGGTTGAGGTCAGGACTCTGTGCAGGCCAGTCAAGTTCCTCCACACCAAACTCGCTCATCCATGTCTTTATGGACCTTGCTTTGTGCACTGGTCCAAATCATTTGGAGGGGGGCTTTTGGTGTGGGGTCATTTTTCAGGGGTTGGGGTTGTACTTGGCCCCTTAGTTCCAGTGAAGGGAGCTCTTAAGGCATCAGCATACCAAGACATTTTGCACAAGTTCATGCGCCCAACTTTGTGGGAACAGTTTGGGGATGGCCCCTTCCTATTCCAACATGATTGCACACCAGTGCACAAAGCAAGGTTCATAAAGACATGGATAAAAGACTGTGGTGGAGGAACTTGACTCGCCTGCACAGAGTCCTGACCTCAAACCCGATACCTTTGGGATGAATGAGAGTGGAGACTTCAAGCCAGGCCTTCTCATTCAACATCAGTGCCTGACCTCACAAATGCGCTTTTGGAAGAATGGTCAAACATTCCCATAGACACACTCCTAAACCTTGTGGACAGCCTTCCCAGAAGAGTTGAAGCTGTTATAGCGGCAAAGGGTGAGCCAACTCAATATTGAAGTGGCAAAGGGTGGTCCAGCTCAATATTGAACCCTACGGACTAAGACTGGAATGCCATTAAAGTTCATGTGTGTGTAAAGGCAGGTGTGCCAATACTTTTGACAATATATTGTATGTAGAAATATAATGCAACTCATGTCAAAAATAAGATTCACCTTTAGTACCTGTTTTCCATCTATTTGCCTACTGTAAGCACAAAAGTAATAAGTGACTACACTTTGATTCCATAATTTGAAATCATTTAGCTGGAATCTATTTTTTCTTAACAAAGCACTCAGATTCAACCAAAGGTGTAATATATATATATATTTGCATAATCTAGCTGATTCTATGTACATATGAGTGTTTTTCACCTGATGTGATGTTATGGAGCTTTCCTGACAAACATCGGTTTCCAGTAAATAAATTATTACCATCCTTAGAAGAACAGGCCAATTCTGTAACCTCTGCCAGGTTTGGCATCTTCTGTGGCTCCTCCTGATCATATACTTGTTATGGGCACGGCCCCATCTGTAGGGTGGTGTGGCGGAGCACAGCTCCCGGGAATGTTTTTGAATGATGTAGTATATTATTATTTTCTACAAGACTGATCTAGCATCAACAGTTTACAGTTTTATTATTATATTACTGGCTGTCAGAGCCGTGTGATGTTAATTCTTTTTGGGATTCTGTTTTAAACTATGCAAAACTACACTGTGCAGCGTTCTTGTTAAATAGTTTTGCTCCACATAGAAGCAGATACATTTTATTCAAATGGAAATAACTGCTCAGGTTTACAGATATAAAACCAAAGCCTCACTGAGGTTTTGTTGCAGTGTCCTATTTTGATATTGGAATTTACAAGCCATGGTGGGCATGCACACCTCCAGACGATTTATCACACACGCAGACCTCGCACATATCCGGTTTGGTATCAATATTGTCTGATCTACATTGACATCTTCCCCTGGAGGCCTTACTTCCTTTCCCATTTACTCCCATCTTGTAGGTCCGGCATGTCTGCCTGTCTGGGTATAATAGCAGTTTAGTTATCGTTGATGGATTTCCAGTTCTCCTCTAGGTCACACCAAACCTTTTACTGCATAATGGGATGGATGGTTGACCTATCATAATCTTCCACAATCTTCAAATTGGGTTAAAAGCCTTCCCTTCTGATTTAATCATTTACTATGTAGAAAAAGTACCATTGCAGATAAAATATTATTTAAATACGCCCCCCCCCCCTAATGGTTCTGTCTTGGTACATATGAAAGAATGAAGCTGGGGAATTCAGTGTGATGGATGAGTGAATGGTAAACTTGACAGCTGTCTCCGGCAATGAGAACTCTGAATGTTCAGCAACATGCTTGCGATCTCTAGTGTGATCAAATAGCTTTATCATTGTCAGAGGCTTTGTGCTCATAAGCTCTGTGTCTGTATGAGGCTTATCAAGCTGCAGACCTGTAGAGGCGGAGGAGGTACAGTCTCAAGCACACAGTTGTCTACTTTTCCTGCACCTCAAATGCACACTTTTTTTGCAAATGCTCTGAAATGTCAAGTTTAGAATAGTGCATGCATACCTGCAGAACTGTTTTTCTTGTGGTTTTCTTTTATAGCTTTCCCCATCTTCTCTGCAGCCGTAGTACAGAACCTAGGATTTTCTATGACCTTAGCTCATGACTGGCTGCATAGCTCAGAAGTCATTGGCTTTCAACACCTTCCTCTTAGGCAAGCAATAAATGATTCGATTTTCTTTCCTTCCACCAGTAAGGAAAGAAAATCACTTGATTCCCCATCAACACAATGCACAATGGTGATGGGGGATTCCCTCCCGCAGCACTATTATGTTCTGCTAGTGGGGGGGGGGGGGGGTGGACACATGGGGAGCCTTCCCGGCCAGCAGAACACATTGATTACTGCAGTAATCACATGTAAATAATCTGACAGACTGATTGATTGTACCCAAATTTATTGATGGTTCACCTTGAACAACCTGCCTGCCCATAGATATTGAATCTTGGTCAATCCCTGCTGAACCAGCCAAGATTTGATCCATCTATAGCTTGCTTTAATGTATCATTATGCTCCCACATTTGCATAAGTGGCAGATCACATTACTTTATAGAACAATGTTGTCCCTCTCATGTCCTGCCTTCTTTTGACATCTGCATTAGTAAAACAAGTAATGAGAAGTGACTGATAAGAGATTTCGGGGGGGGGGGGGGGGGGGGGAGGTTGGGGTAGTTTCTACAGCGAACTTCCTGTGAGAGAATGATTACATCACCTCCATCATATGATAACACCTCCTTCATTACCTCCCAATAATGCTGGAGGAGGTAACATACCTGACTCAAATTGGAATATGGCTAAAGCAAAAGGTAAACCAGATTTGCAAAGTATGCATGTCTGAACAATGATTAACTTGCAGTTTTAGTTTGCATTAAAAAATGAGTTTAGTTCTGCTTTAATGCACTTATAGAAAAAAGTTAAAGTCACTCCCATCCGTGTTGCCAGATGGGCACATCCAGCTACAGTTAAAGGAAATATTGATTGATCAGTTTAGCACACACACAATATAATACCCATTTTTGAACAGAGTACAAGCTGATGGCTGCAGTAGTATTTTTTTTAAATAAACATTTTATTGTTACCTGTTATGTGCAATGGTTTTGCCCAGAGCAGCCTCAATCCTCTGCTTCTTGGGTCCCCTGCCGGCTCTCCAAGCTCCTCCCCCATAGCAAAGCCGCTTGCTATGGGGGGATCTCATACATGCTTGCTCCCAATCCCTGCTCTGTGTGTCAATTCATGCACAGTGCGGCTCAAGCTGCTTCTCCTCACTGGCTGTGATTGACAGAAGCAGGAGCCAATGACTCCCACTGCTGTCTCTAAGCCTATGAGGAGAGAGCCCAGAGAGCCTCTGCTCTTGTGCACATCACTGGATTGAGATTGGGCCCAGGTAAGTATGAGAGAGAGAGAGAGAGAGAACTGTGTAATCTGTGAAACCTGGAACTAATGAGTGAAGTCCTAATCATTTTTTGTTTTCGTATTTGATCTACAAAGCCCCTACAATTGAGGATGCTTAATAAACATAGCCACTATCAGGCCTCATGCTCACTGTACATTTTGCTAACTCTCCTAGATTCCTTTCCTCCTGGCAGCAGTTTTTTTGACAGAAAAACGCTTGTAAATGCATGTAACACGTTTAAGTGTGTCAGTCGCTTGGGCCTTAATTAATTTCATTGGCCAGGATAAGAAGTTATTTTTTCTCTGCCAAAACGCTGGTTCTCCTGGATGCACTGGCTGTAGGTTTTTTTTCTGCCTCTAAATGCCCCTGCAGCTAAACTCCTCTAAGTGCATGTGTGTATGGACCATAGGCTAACATGCAAGGTCATTTAGAAGCAGAAAGAAAATTCCAGACACCCTAAGAGCAGCATTAAAATCTTGCGGTGGGCATGAGGCCTAAAGGGGCGAGTCGTCTACCTAGCTTCTGTGATTCCTGCTGTGCCACTTTTGCCAACCGGCCTCCTTTACTAATGCTGCTCTTGTTTTTTTCCTTTGCAGGCCATAAAGAATAACGCAGGCTTTAGAGTATGGATCCTCTTCTTCTTAGTCATGTGTTCATTCTCTTTACTCTTCCTGGACTGGTACGATAGTTAATAATTTAGTTGTGCCTCATAGCCTCGACTTTATTTGCACAATGTTACATCGTTAAGCAAATGCCACATCTTGGTTGTATTCCTTCCTCCACGTTAGTCTGGATATGTTCATAAATGTCACTTCTAATAATGAGGTCATGAAGAGTGTCTACAAGAGATTAACTGGAAGAAATGGAGCTGTTTGCATTACAGGGAAAGGCCAGACTTGCTGACTGCTTCTACACTGGAATTGTTAAAGGAACAATAACCTCCAGGACACTGTTTAATTGGGTGGCACACTGGGAGTTGTGTGCTACAGCCGCCTTTATTTTGCCCCTATGGAACCTACTCTTCATCATTTTGTATTAACATTCACCAATGTTCTGCAGGAAGTGAAAGCTAACATAACTGTTGTCACACTAAATATGTAATGGCTATTTTTACCCGTGAAATACCTTTCCTGGCAACCAGCAGTATTGGGTTGTCAGCAGTTTGGCAGTTACCTGCACACAGATCCTCCCTTTCAATAAAACTCATGCAGAGATGATTAAAAAGATTGCCACTGCTTATTGCTTTTTGAACATTTTAGTTGTCTCTGTTTTGAGTGTCTGGAAAAGCCCAGGCTCTGCACCCCCCTCCTCAGTCACCCCACCAAGGGCTCCCCACATTTATGCCTTGCTTTTTTTTGGTTATATACTTACCTTTTTTAGATGTCTTTAGACCAGTCATATCATTATGACATCCTGGGTTCAGGTTGCCACTTCGCCAGCCCTGCACTCTCCTTTGATGCACAACTGGCAGGGACATCACATCAAATATTTGTCATCAACACAAACAAAAGATTTCCCAGCACATTTACCAGTCAGCCTGCAAAACAACGAATCTGGCCTTGTATAACAATTTGTTAAAAACAGAGGTTTTTGTTTGTACACATTTGCAAATATATACATAGGTCACAGTGCTCACACCAAAGGACTTCTGTGTAGACTGCGGTCCTAACTCTAAATTTCAGAGCCTCCATAGTGAGAGTACATATAAGAATAGATTAGGAGCAGATATGGGAGGGAGCCTGTCCCTTCAAGGCACAGCACCCAATTCAACCAACTGTACAGAAAAGTGGCAACCACCCTAACTTATAACTGGGCTTTGAAGCAAGATGAACATGGAAGGGTAATGCACATCACAAACCAACACAAAATGTCCTAGCATACTTACCAGCCAGCCTGAAAAACTGAATTGACCCTGTCCAACGTTAAAAACAAAGGGTTTTGTTTGCACACATTTTCAGATATATGCGTAAGCTGGCATTCCCTTGCCAATGGACCTCTGTATATACTGTGGTCCTAACTCAAAATTTCCAGAGCCTCCATGGTAGGATCACATGCACATCTATGGGCTGCCTTAGGCTAGGTTCACACCTATGCATTTTGCAGTGCTTTTTCAGGTTTGCAGAAACACTCTACAGTCCATTTACTATGATTTCCTACAGGTCATGTTCACATCTGCATGTTTTTTCAACCGGTGTATTTTTTGTTAAGGGTCAGGGTCTTTTTTGGTACCATAGACTTCAATGGAAATGCAGCAGAAATGCTTCATGCCTGTGTTTTTGCTGGTATCTCCTGCATGACGACAGATACTTCCCAAAAAAACAAAACTCTTTAAAAACATGTGCTGAAAAAGCGCAGCTTGTACCAGGATAACACATCCACTGCAACCCACATGTGTGAACCTAGCCTTGGAGGGTTAAGACAAACCATTTAAAGCAGAGCTTCGCTCAAAAAGTGAAGTCTCACTGGTTTGCTGCCTCTATAGCCAGTAGCTAAGTTGCAGTTTTTTTTGGGGGGGGAGGGGGGGTGGAGGGTAGCAAGTACCAATTTTTCCTGAGTCCTAGAGTTCACACATGCGCAGTGGGGAGCCAGTTTTCATTCCTCAAGAAGCCACAATTGGCGCCTGTATCCAAGATTGCAGTGTTGGGGACCCACAGCAGTAAGAACAACCAACTTTGAGAAGACCGTGCTGGACCCCAGGCAGTCCGTTTTAAAAGTAAGCAGCTACCAAATTTGTAGCTGCTGAATTTTACCAAGAAAAAGCAAACCAAAGTTCCTCTTTAACACTGACAGGGGGTCTTACAAAGCTTTTACTCCTTTAGTAAAAGGAATAACCTCTTAAAAAAAAAAAAAAAGTGCTAGCTGGAGTTAGACTCTAATTTGCTAGTCACTTATGTAAAGTCCATCTAAGTAAGTTTTCCCAGCTCTTCTGAACGCCTTTTCTCATGGCAGAAGGAGAGCAATGTTAAAAATGCTCCTATAGCTGCATTTTGTGAATGCATTTAGGCACATTAAGTCACATCAGTCGTTTGAGACTTAATTTCATTGTCAAAAATATTTATTCACTTGACCTCCAGAAGATTAACCTCCCTTAATGACCAGACTATTTTGCTATACTGCGTTACTTTAACTGACAATTGCACTGTCATGCAATGTTGTATCCAAATAAAACTTATGTCATTTTGTTCCCACAAATAGTTTTCTTTTGGTGGTATTTGCTCGCCACTTAATTTTTTTTTCTTTTGCACTTAAAACAAAAAAAGACAGACAAAAAAAAACATTTTTTACTGATATAAAACACATCCAATAATCAAATGCAAAAAATCTAATTTCTTCGTAAATATAGGCCAAAATGCTTGCCTACAGTCAAGCATGGTGGTGGGAGTGTCATGGTCTGGGGCTGCAGGAGTGCTGCTGGAACTGGGGAGCTACAGTTCATTGAGAGAACTATGAATGCCAACATGTATTGTGACATACTGAAGAAGAGCATGATCCCCTCCCTTTCGGAGACTGGGCCACAGGGCAGTATTCCAACATAACGACCCCAAAAACACCTCCAAGATGGCCAATGCCTTGCTGAAGAAGCTGAGGGTAAAGGTGATGGACTGGCCAAGCATGTCTCCAGACATAAACCCTAGGTCTCTAATAGCCACCAGCTCTGTGATGTCATCATATAATAGCCTTCTTGATCCCCTTCAGTCTGGATTTTGTCCTCAACACTCCACAGAAACTGCTCTCCTAAAACGAACAAATGATCTACTAACGGCCAAAACCAATCAACATTATTCGCTACTCCTCCTCCTGGACCTCTCTGCTGCCTTTGACACGGTTGACCACCCCCTCCTCCTCAAAAAACTCCACACCTTTGGTCTCCATGACTGTACTCTTCGGTGGTTCTCTTCCTACTTATCCAACTGCACCTTTACCGTTTCTTACAACTCTACTCCCTCCTCTCCTCTTCCTTTCTCTGTTGGGGTCCCCCAAGGTTCTGTTCTTGGACTGCTCCTATTTTCAATCTACACTTCCTCCCTGGGTCAACTGATAGCCTCCCATGGCTTCCAATACCACCTTTACGCTGACGACACCCAAATCTATTTCTCTACCCCTCAGCTCACTCCCTCTGTCTCCTCACGTATATCACTAATTTACTATCAGATATATCAGTCTGGATGTTGCACCACTTCCTCAAACTCAATCTATCCAAAACCTAACTTGTAATTTTTCCTCCCCCATATGCCCCTTCCCCTGATCTCACTGTCCAAATTGATGGCACAACCATAAGCCCATCCCCACATGCCAAGGTTCTAGGTGTAGTCCTGGACTCTGAACTCTCCTTCAAGCAACACATCCAATCACTGTCCAAATCCTGTCGCCTCAACCTCCGCAGCATCTCCAAAATACGCCCCTTTCTAACCAATGACACAACAAAGCTCTTAATTCACTCGGTCATCTCTTGCCTCGACTACTGCAACTCCCTTCTCATTGGCCTCTACATAGTCTATCACCATTCAATCCATCATGAATGCTGCTGCCAGACTCATCCACCTTACCAATCGCTCTGTCTCTGCTACTCCTCTCTGTCAATCCCTCCACTGGCTTCTGCTCAGAATTAAATTCAAAATACTAACAACTACGTTCAAAGCCATCCACAACTCTGCCCCCAGCTACATCACTAGCTTAGTCTCTAAATACCAACCCACTCGTACTCTTCGTTCCTCTCAAGACCTCCTTCTCTCTAGCTCCCTCATCACCTCCTCCCATGCTCGCCTCCAGGACTTTTCCAAAGCCTCTCCAATCCTATGGAATGCCCTACCCCAATCAGTCCGCCTATCTCCTACTTTATTAGCTTTTAGGCGATCCCTGAAAACCCTTCTCTTCAGAGAAGCCTATCCTACCCACACCTAACAACTGTATTTTCATTTTCTCCATCAGCTCATCCCCCACAGTTATTACCTTTTTTTGTTTCAACTTTACCCTCCCTTCTAGATTGTAAGCTCTAACGGGCAGGGCCCTCTAGTCCCTCCTGTATTGATTTGTATTGTAAGTGTCCTCATGTTGTAAAGCGCTGCGCAAACTGATGGCGCTATATAAATCCTGAATAATAATAATAATTATGCAGGGGTGGAAGAAGACTCCAGTGGCCACCTGTGAAGCTCTGGTGAACTCCATCCCAAGGGGGTTAAGGCAGTGCTGGGAAATAATGGTGGCCACACAAAATATTGACACTTTGGGCCTAATTTGGACATTTTCACTTAGGGGTGTACTCACTTTTGTTGCCAGTGGTTTAAACATTAATGGCTGTGTGTTGAGTTATTTTGAGGGGACAGAAAATTTACACTGTTTATACAAGCTGTACACTCACTACTTTGAAGGAAAGTGTAATATCTTCAGTGTTGTCACATGAAAAGAGATAAAATATTTACAAAGATGTGAGGGGTGCACTCACTTTTGTGAGATACAGTATATGCTGGAATTTTTATTTATTTATACCATTAATGGTGGTGATGAGCAACTTATAGCGGGACTGTGATATTGCTGTGGCCAATCTGACACTTTACGGGAACCAGTGACACTAATAAAGTGATCAGTGCTCAAAAAAATATACAATGTCACTATGCTAATGACACTGGCTGGGAAGGGGTTAAATATCTAGGGCAATCAAAGGGTTAAATGTGTGCCTAACCAGTGTTTTTGTGTTTACAATGTGATGCTTTTACTAAGGGATGTGCTAGATTTTATTCCCTATTCAAACTCCAGCACATCCCCGCAGACAGGACAGAGCTGTGTGTCTGAGTTGTTTACATTCTGTCTTTCTCCTCGCCGATCAGCGGGTGCCAGCGGTCATCTATTGGCTGACACCTGCTGATCAGCTTGTGCTGTGACTAATAACAGCACAAGCGGCGTGCCCCCTATCTGGAAGTGGCGGATCATGTACTAGGTATGTGATCCAGCACAGAAGCGCCACTTTGCCACGTTATGCAGCCAGCATGTGGTTATTTTGGCCATTGAAGTGAATAAACACTCAAATGCTAAACACGTCTATGTGCATTCTGTTTTGTTTTTTCTCTGCCAGATTGTTTCTCTCCTGAACATGCAAGTGATTTTTTTTTTTTTCCTGCCTCAACGCTTTTGCCTGTAAATGTCTGTGTGAAAGAACATATGGAGGGACATTTTGAGGCAGAAAAAGAAAGTAAAACATTCTTAAATGACAGTTATGTTGTTAAAGGTGTCTCTGTTCCTCCATAGATAAGGGAGCCACCATAAGACTGCCTTTATATTATACAATTGTCTTGTACAATTTTCCTTTAGAAAGCAAAACCATATAATATGAGGTAAAACCTAAACACTTTCAATTTACATGCAATCAGACAGGCCCTTACACTAGTTGAAGGTAAGTCTAAGGGAAATAGAATAAGATAATTGTATAATGTATGGCCATCCTAAGACAGGAAATGAGTTACTGTCCGGATCACCAAGTGAAATTGGGGGGAAAAAGGCTAAAAATAAAACAAATGCAGTTACCGCATTTAAAGTGATTATAAAGTCTATTTTTTTTTTCTGCAGCAACTTAAGGACCGGAAGATTTGCCCCCTTAATGTCCAGGCCATTTCTTGCGACACTGCACTGCGTCGCTTTAACTGACATTGCGCGGCCGTGCGACGCGGTACCCAAACAAAACTGACCTCCTTTTTTTTTCCCCACAAATAGAGCTTTCTTTTGGTGGTATTTGATTACCTCTGCCTTTTTTTTATTTTTTGCGCTATAAACAAAGAAAGACCGACAATTTTGGTAAAAAAACAATATTTTTAACTTTTTGCAATAATAACTATTCAAAATTAAAAAAAAAAAACAATTTCTTCATCAGCTTACGCCAATATGTATTCTTCTACATATTTTTGGTAAAAAATAAGCGTATATTGATTCGTTTGCGCAAAAGTTAGTCTACAAAATAGGGAATAGATTTATGGCATTCTTATTTATTTATATTTTTTTACTAGTAATGGTGGTGGTCTGCGATTTTTAGTGGGACTACGACATTGCAGCCGACAGATTGGATGATTTTGACACTTTTTTGGGACCATTGACATTTGTACAGCGATCAGAGCTAAAAATAGCCGCTGATTACTTTATAAATGTCACTAGCAGGGAAGGGATTGACACTAGGGGGCGATCAAGGGGTTAAGTGTTCCCTAGGGAGATGTTTCTAACTGTGGGGGGAGTGGACTTACTGGGAGTAGAGAAAGATCGCTGTTCCTGCTCACTAGGAAGAGCAGATCTCTCTCTACTCCCCTGACAGAACAGGGATCTGTCTGTTTACATTGACAGATCCTTGCACACGGCTGGAGCGTGCCTGCGGGCCGTGTGGACTCTGTCCGCCGGCAACCCACGATTGCCTAGTACAGAGGCAGAACGGATCTGCCTTTGTAAACAAGGCGAATCCCCGTTCTTTCAAGGGACATGTCAGAGATCTACAGTTCCCAGTTATCAGGTACAGTGATCTGTCATGTCTCTGGCAGCGCACCCCCCCCCCTACAGTTAGAACACACAGTGAGGGAACACATTTAACCCCTTGATCACCCCCTAGTGTTGCGCCCTTCCCTGCCAGATTAATTTTTCCATTGATCAGTGCATTTTTATAGCACTGTTCAATGTAATGTTACTTGTCCCCAAAAAGTGTAATTTGGGGTCAGATTTTTGGGCCGCAATGTCACAGTCCTGCTACAAATTTCAGATCACCGCTATAACTAGTAAAAACAATAAGTCCCTAAATCTATCCAGTAGTTTGCAGACGCGATAACTTTTATGCAAAGCAATCATTATAAGCTCATTGGAATTTTTTTTTTTTACCAAAAACATGTAGACGACTATATATCGGCCTATACTGATGAATACATTTATTTTTATATATACATATATATATGTATTTTCAAAACTGTCGCTTTTTGTTTAAAAGCGCAAAAAATAAAAAATGCAGAGATGATCAAATACCTCCAAAAGAAAGCTCTATTTGTGGGGAAACTTTGGGACAGCACCGCACGATTGCGTAATTGTCAGCTAAAGCGATGCCGTGCCATATAAAAAAAAATGGCCTGTTCATTAAGGGGGCAAATTCGTCCGGGGCTGAAGTCGTTAAGGATTGGCAAGCTGCAATATATTACAATTTAGGTTTTGGGTATTATACTGCTTCAAAAATAAAATAAATAAGATTACAACATTTCCCTTTATGATTCTTAGCTAATTAAATTTTCTATTTAATTCATAATCTCAAATATGCTCCAGACACACTGAGGCTGATTTACTAAAGCACAAAAATGGAGCCCAAGACAGTCACCCAATGGTGAACCGCACTAAGGCCCTAGCAGCGCTTTATTGTTTTTAAAACTTAAACATCCGACTGTAAGTTTAAATTTGAAATGTGATACAAAATATCAAACTGCACCCAGTAAGAAACCTTATATATATATAATCAATTTCAAACTGAAAATGTAAATGGTATCACATATGCCAGAAAATGTGCGTAGGGCGTAGTCACCCAGCTTACCTGATTGTACGATCGTTGGACAGTCTACCCTTCCCGGGGAACACCGCCGATGGCGGTGTAAGGTTAGACCATACCGATCGGATTTTGAGTTTGAATTTTATGCACTATTCAAGATGTTTACTTTGCGAGTGCGCAATTTTACGAGTGTTTTTTTTTTTTTTTGAAAAATGTTTATTCGGTTTTACAAACAAACAAACAAAAATCACATAACATAGCCGGATAGCTTTACAGAGACATAAATCTGTATAATAAAGCAGCCACGAGTGTTTTTAACATAAATAAATCTTTTGATACGTATGGAATTACGTTATGTAGTTTCTCCATTCCTTTATATGTGCAAAATACCTTCTGGGAAAGTGACTATTATACAGCCGATGTGATATATCCGATGCCTTGCTATACGTGAGAGCTAATAATACGATCGGGCTTCCGGTGATATGAGATGTGTTTTTAAACCAGGGTTTTCTGGTAAGTGCATAACCTATAGGGATTTGCACAGGAGGTGTGGTGGTGGAATACGGTGAATCTGAACGATCTGCTAGCAACTTTTGCCACTTTTTGACTTACAGCACTTTATACTGGCAGGATTTGTGCTGAATATGAACTATTATTCAATATACTAATGGACTATATTTTGTGTTTCTGGCATATGTGATACCATTTACGTTTTCAGTTTGAAATTGATTATATATATTATAAGGTTTCTTACTGGGTGCAGTTTGATATTTTGTATCACATTTCAAATTTAAACTAAGGGCCGGTTCACACAGCGAGGCGATGCGAGGCGACACGGCTCGCCTCGCCTCGCTCCCGCAAGTCGCCCCCGTTCTGTACAATGGAACCGTTCTGAGAGGAGCGACTCGAGTCGCTCCGACTCAGAAAAAAGGTTCCTGTACTACTTCTGGGCGACTTCGGGGGCGACTTGCATTGACTTCTATACAGAAGTCCTCTGCAAGTCGCCGCTGAGGTCCCCGCAGGTCGCGGCGAGGCAAGTCGGAGACGCCTCGCCGCGCCTCGCTGTGTGAACCGGCTCTTACAGTCGGATGTTTAAGTTTTAAAAACAATAAAGCGCTGCTAGGGCCTTAGTGCGGTTCACCATTTGGTAACTGTCTTGGGCTCCATTTTTGAGTACTTTTTGATTAATATAGCAGCAGCTACAATTTGTTTCACCGTGAGCGCTGAGGGAGTAGGACTTTTAGTTTTCTAATATCTTGCTCTTATTTCTTTTGATTTACTAAAGCAGTTAAGAATCTTCACTCAATAAATTCACGTAAAATGCCCAGTCATGTGGAAAGCAGATTCCTGTTTGTTCAATCTTAACACGATTGGGTATTCAGAGTGAACACAGCTGCAAATGATTGGTTGAAGATTCGCAACTCCTTTAGTAAATCAGCCTCACTGTGTTAGAAATCCATAATAACAATCAGATAACCAACCGCACTGAAAAGAAAGTCAGATCAAATTTTTACAAATGGCTGTTTATTGGCTGCTGTGTACATTGCTCTTATTAAATAAGTAGCAGTTTTCATGCTGTGTGTAACTTATTTTCAACATTATAGTGATGAATGCTAGAACTTGCATGATCAGTCATCTTCACTGTGAAATAGACCTCTTTCAGTGTACCAACAAAGAAAATCCAAGAAGGTTTTGATATCAAGTTAATAGAAATGATTGAATAAAGCAATTGGTTTGAATAGGACTTTTAAAAAGATGTTAAAAAGTAATCAGTGTGTTTTCAGCCTTGTGGGAATGATGAATATTTTAATTTAAAGAAGTATTAGTTGAACTCCTTGTCGGTACTTTATAACTGCAAACTAAATTGAGGAAGCATTTAAAGGGCCTGTTAACGTCAGGTGCGGTGGGACTGTGCTGGGCAGCTTTTGCCAGCTCCATTCCAACACAAGTTAGGGCAAATTCCAATCAGGCCAGTTCACCAAGTTGAGATTGTGTACACTGAAAGTAAAGCATGCAATACTTTTTTCAGTGCATCTAGACAGGCATCTAGGCATCTAGTGTATATAGACAGGCTGTGGTAGTATAGGAGCAGCTGGAGCAAGCCCTGGGGGCAGTTGTCGTCATGACACAAAACTGGTCGTCAATTTGCTGGGTAAATAGACGAGAAGGAGAGGCAGCTATTGTTTAATTTGCTGCCCCTCTCAAAGTGCTGCCTGGGTCCAATGGACCCACTGGGACCCATGGTAGGGCCGGCCCTGACTCTGGTACAGGCGCTGAAGTTGCATAGCAAGAGGCTGCCCAATGAGTGAAGAGGACAATGGGGGACCCAGGAGTAGCAGCAGAGTATGGAGCAGCAACTGACAGCTTAGACCAGGGGTCTCCAAACTTTTTAAACAAAAGGGCCAGTTTATTGTCCTTTACACCTTAGGGGGGCAGACTGTAGCCATTGGAAGTAGAAATGGTCCCAACATCGGTGGGAAAAAAATAATGGCCATTTGTTTCAGTGGGAGGAATTGTGCCCCATTGTTAATGTCATTGAGCCCCATTGCTAGTGTCATTGGGAGAAAATGTGCCACATCATTGGTGTCATTGAGCCCCATTGTTGGCATGATTGGGAAAAATTGTACCCTATCATTGGTGTCATTGGAAGGAATTGTGCCCCATCGTTGGTGTCATTGGAAGGAATTGTGCCCCATCGTTGGTGTCATTGGAAGGAATTGTGCCCCATCGTTGGTGTCATTGGAAGGAATTGTGCCCCATCGTTGGTGTCATTGGAAGGAATTGTGCCCCATCATTGGTGTCATTGAGAGGAATTGTGCCTCTTGGTGTTAGTTGGGGGGGAATGATGATCCACTGTTGCTACGGTATCAGTAAATTAATAGTGCTCCAAGGGCCAAATACAAGCAGAGGGCCACATCTGTCGACCACTGGCCTAGATCGGTCAGAGCTTGTGGAGGGTGCACTCAAAAGGTAAGTATGCTTACTAACTTTGCTTCTGCTTTACAGTCCTACTGTGCATCATTTGCAGGGAATCCGGTCACTGAATACAGATCTTACAAGTGAAAATTAGCTAGTGCCTCTGTGATAGCCCTCCAGCCCCTCATGCTAAGTTGCTAATGTATTTAAAATGGGCAAAAGTAAGGAAATATTACTTACCTTGGACCCCCAGCCTCTGGTCTGTTCTCTTAAGCATTACTGATGTCACGTAGTCTAACTGCAGCCTCCTGGAAAAGCTAAGGATGCAAAATTTCACAAGGATCTTCTCCTGCACCTTACTGACACTTGCTGTAACGGTAGCCAGGTCAGCAATTCCTTCAGCAAGTTCTCTTCCAAGATACTAGAGCAACATGGGTGACATTAGACTCTTGTTTCTTATAGATTTAACCACTAGCACACAAATAGGCCAGGGCTACACAGTGGATATTTTAGTAGCCCAATCCTACTACTAAAATCGCTAGCGATTAATCACAAGATGTAGCAAATGACCACTAAACAAATGGAACATACTATCCACTATGGAGTAAGCTGCAAGTAGCAGCATCTTGTAGTGATCAATTGCAATAATTCAAGATTGGCTACTACATGCAACTTGTGTAGGCCTTTACTCTTTGCAACATGTGCAGTTAAAATTGTTCTGTGGTGAAATAGTTCTTTGCCTAAATTTACAGTTTTTTACAAACTCCCCTGTTTAAGCAATTTTCTCATGTTCACAGCTCTGCTTTAACCCTTGCAATTCTGTAAAAAAAAAAATATATGTATATCATGTATTTCTCAGTGTAATTATCAGATCTACAATTATAATTCCATTTTTATTTTCACTTGCGTCTTCCAATTCATTCAATAAATTGATGTTTGGATAAATTCCGGGGTTCTGAGTGCATTTTGTCACTGCAGTATGCTGTTCCTTCAAACTGGCTCTTGTTTAGTCATTATTAATTATAAATTAACACTGCTAGTTGGTAAACAGGCACATGACCTGTTACAGGTAGTAGATATGCGCAGTAGTGTGGCCATTGGAGTAACAAGCTCTGAATGTATATGGAAGCCAGTGCAGCAGATGTGTAACATCTGAATTTTTTTTTTAAATATCTCAAAGTGCTCACTTAACGTTTGTGTGGCTCCAGGATCTGTCACCCCCTGCGGAGTAGAGTACATACAAGGCTGCTTTTTGTTTTCCTTCGTGCTAAAAAACATTTTATTGTTCAAGTTACAGCATGAACACTGACTCACTCCTTCCACTGACAAATTTCACCCCTTAGTGGAACTTTGTTACTGTGGAGTAAATCCCAAAGTGCTCCCGGCACAGGAAAAGGATAATACCCACCAATACCCACCCACCAAAGTGGGTCTTTTTTTTGCAGCAGAAGCAGCAAACAGGGTCACGTAAGCATTACCTTCATGTGCAAAATGCATTACTTCCATGACATACAGTGTACATATAGGACAGATGTAGAGACTTTCATTCTTGACACCTATAAGTAGAAAAGACGTTTAGAGAAAAAAGTCTTGTGAATAAGCAGTTATAACCCATCACATGATTACATTTCTTGTAAACGTCCTGGACTAAATAGTGTCCATTTTTCAATCCAGTGTGCTTGATAAGGCAATGAGACCATCTGTCTGTAAAGTTGAACCAGAACAGAATCTTTCAGCACATTGAGTCGTAGTACACAAGAAAATTCACCATACAAAGGTTTAAAAAAAAAATTGTGGATTTAGGCATTGGTTTAGTCAAAGCACTGGTTTGAATCCCATTGAAATGTTGTGGGGGGATTTAAAGGGGTTGTAAAGGTAAAAAAACATCTGACAATGCCGGCCCCCCCAGCCCCCCCCCGTTTTACTTGCCTCACCCCTCGAAAGTCCCGCGCTCGCCCCCGACTTCCTCTTCACCACTCAGCCTGGCCGCTGATTGGCTGGAGTGGATGGATTGAAGGCAGCGCAGCCATTGGCTCGCACTGCTGTCAATCACATCCAATGACGCGGCGCGCCGCGGGGCTGGGCCGTGTGATACAGCCGGCGGCTATAGCCGCTCACTGTATCACGGGAGTGTGCCCGCAGGTGCTTCTCACCATGCGAGGGAGCTCGCATGAACGTGAGAAGTACCTGCGGGAAGAAGCAGAGACAGCCGCTGAGGGACCCCAGAAGAGCAGGTTCAGGGCCACTCTGTGCAAAACGAGCTGCACAGTGGAGGTAAGTATAACATGTTTGTTATTTTAAGCAAAAAAAAAAATACCTTTTACAATCCCTTTAAAATAGGCAACTAATTCACAGACACCCACAAACCGCTAGAAAACCAAAGGAATTTGACATGGAGGAATGGTCAAAAATTTCAGTTTCAGAAAATGATAGTCCGCTACAGTGCCTTTGAAAATGAATTTATTGAAGTTTTCCACGTTTTGTCATGTTACAGCCAAAAATGTATATATGTATTTTATTGGGATTTTATGCGATTGACCAACACAAAGTAGCACATAATTGTGCAGTGGAAGGAAAATGATAAATGCTCTGAAAAGTGTGGTGTGCATTTGTATTCAGCCTCCTTTACGTTGCCTTCAGAAGTCACCTAATTAGTAAATAGCGTCCACCTATGTGTAATTTAATCTCAATATAAATACGGCTGTTCTGTTAAGCCCGCAGAGGTTTGTTAGAGAACCTTAGTGAACAAACAGCATCATGAAGGCCAAGGCGCACATCAGACAGGTCAGGGATAATGTTGTGGAGAAGTTTAAAGCAGGGTTAGGTTACAAAAAAAATCCCAAGCTTTAAATGTCTCATGGAGCACTGTTCAATCCATATTTTTAAAATAGGAAGAGTATGGTACAACAGCAAACCTACCAAGACTTGGCCATCCACCTAAACTGACAGGCTGGGCAAGGAGAACATTAATCATAGAAGCAGCCAAAAGGTAACTCTGGAGGAGCTGCAGAGATCCACAGCTCAGGTGGGAGAATCTGTCCACAGGACAACTATTAGTCGTGCACTCCACAAATCTGAGTGGCAAGAAGAAAGCAATAAGAAGTCCTGTTTGCAGTTTGCAAGAAGCCATGTGGGGGACACAGCAAACATGTGGAAGAAGTTGCTCTGGTCAGATGAGACCAAAATTGAACTTTTTGCCTCAAAAGCAAAATGCTATGTGTGGTGGAAAACTAACACTGCACATGGCCTTGAACACACCATCCCCACCGTACAACTTGGTGGTGGCAGCATCATGTGGGGATGCTTTTCTTCAGAAGGGACTGGGAAGCTGGTCAGAGTTGATGGGTAGATGGATGGAGCCAAATACAGGGCAATCTTAGAAGAAAACCTGTTGGTATGCAAAAGACTTGAGACTGGGGTGGAGGTTCACCTTCCAGCAGGACAACGACCCTAAACATACAGCCAGAGCTACAATGGAATGGTTTGGACTAGATCAATGCATATGTACAGTGGTGTGAAAAAGTGTTTGCCCCCTTCCTCATTTCCTGTTCCTTTGCATGTTTGTCACACTTAAGTGTTTCGGAACATCAAACCAATTTAAAAAATAGTCAAGGACAACACAAGTAAACACAAAATGCAATTTGTAAATGAAGGTGTTTATTATTAAAGGTGAAAAAAAATCCAAACCATCATGGCCCTGTGTGAAAAAGTGATTGCCCCCTAAACCTAATAACTGGTTGGGCCACCCTTAGCAGCAACAACTACAACCAAGCGTTTGCGATAACGTGCAATGAGGCTTTTACAGCGTCCTGGAGGAATTTTGGCCCACTCATCTTTGCAGAATTGTCCTAATTCAGTTACATTAGAGGGTTTTCGAGCATGAACGGCCTTTTTAAGGTCATACCACAACATCTCAATAGGATTCAGGTCAGGACTTTGGCTAGGCCACTCCAAAGTCTTCATTTTGTTTTTCTTCAGCCATTCGGTGGTGGACTTGCTGGTGTGTTTAGGATCATTGTCCTGCTGCAGAACCCAAGTTCGTTTCAGCTTGATTACACGAACAGATGGTCGGACATTCTCCTTCAGGATCTCTTGGTAGACAGCAGAATTCATAGTTCCTTTTATCACGGCAAGTCTTCCAGGTCCTGAAGCAGCAAAACAGCCCCAGACCATCACACTACCACCACCATATTTTACGGTTGGTATAATGTTCTTTTTATGAAATGCAATGTTCCTTCTACGCCAGATATACTTGGACACACACCTTCCAAAGAGTTCCACTTTTGTCTCATCGGTCCACAGAATGTTGTCCCAAAAGTCTTGGGGATCATCAAGATGTGTTGTGGAGAAATTGAGACGAGCTTTGATGTTCTTTTTGCTCAGCAGTGGTTTTCTCCTTGGAACTCTGCCATGCAGGCCATTTTTGCCCAGTCTTTTCCTGATGGTGGAGGCATGAACGCTGACCTTAACTGAGGCAAGTGAGGCCTGCAGTTCCTTGGACGTTGTTGTGGGGTCTTTTGTGACCTCTTGGATGAGTCGTCGCTGCGCTCTTGGGGTAATTTTGGGCGGCCGGCCACTCCTGGGAAGGTTCACCACTGTTCCATGTCTTCGCCATTTGTGGATAATGGCTCTCACTGTGGTTCGCTGGATTCCCAAAGCTTTGGAAATGGCTTTATAACCCTTTGCAGACTGATAGATCTCAATTACTTTCTTTCTCAATTGTTCCTGAATTTCTTTGGGTCTCGGCATGATGTGTAGCTTTTAAGGATCTTCTGGTGGACCTTACTGTGTCAAGCAGCTCCTATTTAAGTGATGCCTTGATTGTGAACAGGTGTGGCAATAATCAGGCCTGGGTGTGGCTAGAGAAATTGAACTCAGGTGTGGACAACCACAGTTATAGTATGTTTTAACAAGGGGGGCAATCACTTTTTCACACGGGGCCATGATGGTTTGGATTTTTTTTCACCTTTAATAATAAACACCTTCATTTACAAATTGCATTTTGTGTTTACTTGTGTTGTCCTTGACTATTGTTTAAATTGGTTTGATGTTCCGAAACACTTAAGTGTGACAAACATGCAAAGGAACAGGAAATGAGGAAGGGGGCAAACACTTTTTCACACCACTGTATGTGTTAGAATGACCCAGTCAAAGTCCAGACCAAAATGCAATTGAGAATCTATGGCAAGACTTGAAAACTGCTGTTCACAGATGCTCTCCATCTAATCTCACAGAGCTTGAGCTATTGTGCTGGCAGAGACATACCCAAAAAGACTTGCACCTGTAATTGCAGTGAAAGGTGGTTCTACAAGGTTTTGACTGAGGGGGCTGAATACAAATGCACTCCACACTTTTCACATGTATTTGTAACACATTTTGAAACCCATGTATAATTTTCCTTTCACTTCACAATTATGTGCCACTTTGTGTTGGTCTATCGCATAAAATACATTTACGTTTTTGGTTGAAACATAATAAAATTTCAAGGGGTGTGAATACTTTTTCAAGGCACTGTAGGTCAAATGTCTACAAAAAATCATCTCTGCTCAAGACGACAATAGCTACTTCTGAGGCCAAGGGTGTACTTAATTTTTCCATAGTACACCATTACATTTATTGATATACTGAATAAATTATATAAAGGTAAATTTCCCTTGTGTTTTTATTCAAATTTATCACCTTTATCTGTGGGTACTGATTGAATGAAGATCTTCAAATATGTTAAAGTGAACAGTTTCTATGTAGTGTATATACTTTACCACAGGGGTAGGCAACCTTTTGAGCACAGTGTGGCAAAAAAAGAAATTGAGAGTGCCGATTTTATAACAAAAAAAAGTCAACTTCACACTCTCAATCATGAAAAGGATTTTTTTATAAAGTAAATGCCATAAACTATTTTAGAAATGATGAATTAACATCCTGCACTCTCACGCCTCAGATCAGCCCCTCAACTCCACAACCCAGGTCACTGTCCCCCCTGCAAATCTGTTTCACCACTGTACCCACTTACCAACCAGTCTGCTAACTGACCAAATTAACCTGTCCAACAGTCTGCGTTAAAAACAGGGGTTTAGTTAGAACACATTTGCAAACGCATGCATAAGCTGCAAGGCCTCTTCACGGCACCCTGTGTATGCTTGCAGCTGGTTGTTAAGTTGAGCCGTGGTATGTTCTGTCTTTGTTTTTCATGTGTCTGCCCTTCCATGTGCTCCTTGCTATGATGACCAGTTATAGGTGGGGGCAGGAATCTTTTGGTTGTCACCACTGTACCCCCCTACTCATCTGCCCCACCACTGTACCCCCTGCTTATCTGCATTACCACTATAAACCCCTGCACATCTTCCGAACCACTATAAACCCCTGTACATCTGCCCCACCACTGTAACCCCCTGCTCATCTGCACCACCTTTGTAACCCTCTGCTCATCTTCCCCACCATTGTAACCCCCTGTACATCTGCTCCACCACGGTACCACCCTGCTCATTTGCCCCACCAATGTTCGCCCTTTTCTCATCTGCCCCACCAATGTTCGCCCTTTTCTCATCTGCCCCACCACTGTAACCCCCTGCACATCCGCCCCAACACTGTAACCCCCTGCTCATCTGTACTACCCTGCTGTTCTGTACCACTATACCACCCTGCTCTTCAGTCCCCCCACTGTAACCCCCTGCTCATCTGCCCCACCAATGTTTCCCCTTTGATTTTGGAAAAATGAACAATTGTGTATCTATCACAGGGTGGTGTCTGTGGATACACTGATAGAAAAAAATGCCGCGTCCTAATTATCACTTTGTGAATATAAATATTGACAGGGAAAAGGGGAAATGAGGGAAAAAAAAAAAAAAAAGAAATGAAAGAACCTTCACACAAAAAGACCTCAAAAAAATGTGGGTTCAGTTGGACTTTTTAGGCATAAAAAAAGTTGTAAACACAATCGGTATGAAAAATAATTATTTCTATTTATTTAAAATAAAAAAGACAATTTAAAAAGAACAGGAAAAAGTTCAATTTCCCTTTTACACAAAAAAAGGGAAAAAGTTTCCTCCTTAAAATTGCACAATTAAGACCTAATTGACATCCTATCAAACATAATAACAACCTTTTCAAATTTCCAAAAAGGAAAAGAAAAAAAACAAAGTATATATCTATACAAATGAGGGATCAAGGATATCAATATGATTGATATCCTTGATCCCTCATTTGTATAGATATATACTTTGTTTTTTTTCTTTTCCTTTTTGGAAATTTGAAAAGGTTGTTATTATGTTTGATAGGATGTCAATTAGGTCTTAATTGTGCAATTTTAAGGAGGAAACTTTTTCCCTTTTTTTGTGTAAAAGGGAAATTGAACTTTTTCCTGTTCTTTTTAAATTGTCTTTTTTATTTTAAATAAATAGAAATAATTATTTTTCATACCGATTGTGTTTACAACTTTTTTTATGCCTAAAAAGTCCAACTGAACCCACATTTTTTTGAGGTCTTTTTGTGTGAAGGTTCTTTCATTTCTTTTTTTTTTTTTTTTTCCCTCATTTCCCCTTTTCCCTGTCAATATTAATGTTTCCCCTTTCTCATCTGCCCTACCACTGTATCTCCCTGCACATCTGCTCCACCGACATACCCCCATGCTCTTCTGTCTCACCACTGAACCATCTTCTCGTCTGTCGTAACACTGAACTTATCTGCTCATCTGCCCCACCACTGTAATCCCCTTTCTCTTATATTCACCGACTGACAAAGCTCCTCTCTTTAGACCATTGGGTTGTTATGCCACCTTTAGGAGAGGACTAGGCATGACATGTTAACATGTAATATAAAAAACCTAAACTTTCTAGTTCCGCCCAAGGGGCAGTCCCTTAGGCAACAACCCCACAGCATGCCTTGCAGGTTCGGTTTTTTTTCTGCCTAGTGAAGAAGGACCTAGGAACCCTGCGGGCCCATCAGTGTGTGGATGTTTTTTGCGGAAGCCTTGCTTTTTGCGCAAGAGTAAAGATGCTGTGATCTGCTATCAACAGCCGGCTGGGTGACAGGCTGGATACTCTTATCCTTGTAGTCTCCCCAGCCTGGCCAGCGAATGTGTGCAGACCAGAGCTCTGTGCTGGGTTGGCCACGACATGCCTCAGCTCCAGAGGTGGTCGGTGAGCGTTAATGCTCCGGGGCGCACACATGACCAGGCTACTGATGTCTGCATCACAGTGTGCTGGGCCGGCAGCCACCCCGTACTGATCGGAGAGTGGGTCTGTGATAGAATGTCTCCCAGCTCTGCAGGACTGGTAAGTACAGCTCTCCCTGCCTTGGTGGGGCTGAGTAGCTGGGCATTCCCTAGGAGGTCGATTCGGGGATCCCTCACCTCCCTCTCTTCTCTCCCTGTCCCTTTCTTCCCTCCCCCCTTTCCTGTGGGATTCTGCATGGGCTGAAGAGCGGTGTGTGCCATAGACAGGGGCTTTCCGGGGGGGCTCTCACCTGGGGGGGACTGCGCTGGCTGGCTGTGTCCTAGATGTGTGTAGGTCTCTCCCTGGAGGTGTCTGGAGGCTGTGTCTGTTGATCACTGTAGTGCTGTTCACCGCCATTTCTCTGCCTGTTTTGTTTCACTGTCCCTCATGGTATACAGTGCTCAGCGGCCATCTTTGGTGGGGCAAGGAGCAGCATGCTTCCCTGTAGTTCGGTGGCCATTTTGACTGTTTATGTCCTTACTGGACGCTCAAACACGTTTTTGCTCAGTTTCAGCACCATTTGCAGCAGCTCTGCACAGCACAGTGTGGTCTCTTATGCACCTGGGTGCTGACACAGGCACTACTAGCTGGACAGCGCAGAACCAGTCAGGGTGGTGTGTCCTGCGGGAAAGAGCCCCTCAGCCAGCAGCAGTTAGGAGGGTGGGACCATCACTGTCCTAAGTCACCATCAGGTGACATACAGGGTAGGGTCAGCAGGATTTCAGAAACTGGTGTTTCTTCCCCAAAATTCCAGGCAATTGCAACCGGTTCATCTGCAGACTGTGCAGTACCTCTGGACGATTTGTCAGCGATACTAAATTCGTTGCCAAGATGGAGGCGGTGCATGGGCACAAAGGTGGTAAAAAAAGGCCCCTGCCCCCCCCCCCCCACCCGTCCTCTGGGGAGAGCTCTGACGCAGACTCAGGCCCTGCTGAGGCTGGTGACCCCTGTTCTGTCGTTTCAGATGACGCTGACCAGGACCGATCAGACAGTGAGGATGAGTCCCCGTCCAGGTCCGTGCGCGACAAAGCGCTTGTTGAAGCACTTATCACAGCTGTGCGTGATAACCTAAAGATTCAAGGGCCAGCAGATCACACTGCTGATGTAGCGGCCCGTTTTGGGTCCCGTAAGCCAGCCCATTCACCTAAGGTGTTCCTGTATCTGACTTATCTTGATAAGTTCATTTACAAGGAATGGGGTCGACAACAACGGACCTTTTCGGTCTCCAAATACAGGGCGGTGCATTACCCCTTTGAGGAGAGCCTTCTCAAAAAGTGATCAGCTCCTCCGGTCGTGAACCCCCCAGTATCCAGGTTAAACAAAGTAACCACGATCCCGGTTGAGGGGACTCCTGCCTTTAAAGACCCCACGGACAGGAAGGCCGAGGCAGTGGCTCGTTCCTTGTTTACGGTTGCGGGGTCAACCATGCAACCAGTACTGGCGTCCACACTTGTGTCTCAGATACTAATCGAGTGGGCAAAACTTTTGCACCGTGAATTGGGAGAGCAACAGGCTTCTGTCTGCGTGGAACTAGCAGACCAACTAGTGCAAGGACTGAAGTACATTTGTGATGCATCCCTGGCTACACTTCCTCTGTTATCCAGGGCATCAGTGTTAGCAATGGTGCTGAGGCCCCAGATTTGGCTAAAATGCTGGTCTGCTGACCAGGCATCCAAAAAAGCCCTGACGGATCTTCCCTTCCTTGGCGACTGGCTCTTTGGAGCCTCATTGAATGACATTATTAAAAATGCCACAGGTGGTAAGAGTACACTACTCCTAAAGGCCAAGAAGGCTATGGAGCCACGCCGTAGGCAAGGGCCCTCATTCTCCGCTCACAAACGGCTTTTTCGTCCGCCCGGGGCTTCGACCAAGCGTTCCCAGCCCGACAGGACGACCTCTGAAGGACAAATGCATCCCTGGAACTGCAAGTCTGTGAGCAAAAGTGCTACCGCATTAAGGTTTGCCCCCGCCCGCAACACGAGTGGGGAGTCGCCTTCGGGAGTTTGCAGCCCGACGGGCCTCTCGGCTGTCCGACCAATGGGTCTGCGATCTGATTTCCTCTGGCTACAAGATAGTTCCTCTCTTGGCCGCATACAAGATTCTTCCCCTCCAGCATACCCGTACTCCTGGCTTGCCGGAAGGCCCTATTGGGGGTGGTAAGGGACCTGCTAAGTCGCGGGGTGATAGTACCTTTTCCGGAATCAGAACGTTTCCAGGGGTTCTACTCAAACTTGTTTGTAATCCCCCAAAAAGGAAGGGGTACGTCCAAGTACAGAGGTTCAGAATGGAATCGGTTCGCTCAGTAGTCACTGCACTCCATCAAGGGGACTCCCTGGCATCCTTAGACATCCAGGATGAGTACCTGCACATACCCAGATGCCTTTGGCATCCATCATACGTTTCTGCGATTTGCAGTCGGGGAAGCCCACTACCAGTTTGTGGTTCTCCCTTTTGGTTTGGCATCAGCCCCCTGAGTCTTTACCAAGGTATTGGCTCCTGTTTTGGTGTTGCTGCGGAAACGCGGGATCGCGATCGTGGGATACCTAGACGATCTCCTGAGAGCATCTTCTGCCTCAGAGTTGGAGGAGGATGTGGTGATCACCATGCAGACCCTGCAGGAATTTGGGTGGCTGTTGAACCTAAAAAAGTTGGTGATTCTACCAACTCAGCGTTTGGAGTACCTAGGCTTACTGCTGGGCTCCATGGAAGCGAGAGTGTTTCTCCCTTCAGACAAGCTGCAGACTCTCAGAGCTGCAGTAAAACTGTTGATGAACCGCAGGTGGTCACCGCTACGCTTCTGCATGCGAGTCCTGGGACTCGTGGTGGCCTCCTTCGAGGCAGTACCATATGCCCAGTTTCACACCAGAGTCCTGCAGAAGGAGATTTTGACAAAATGGGACAAATCTCCGTTGTCCCTAGATCGGCAGATTCAGGTGAGCTAGTTAGTCAGGGATTCCCTGCTCTGGTGGCTGAATTCCCCGGCACTTCGGTCCAGGAAGTCGTTCCTACCTCTGAAATGGACAGTGATCACAACAGACGCCAGTCTATCCGGCTGGGGTAGAGTAATGGCAGTTCAGTAGACCCAGGGCCTCTGGTCGGTGGAGGAATCCAAGTTGCCGATCAATCTGCTTGAATTGAGAGCAATCAGGCTATGCCTCTCCACATGGTCGATAAGACTTCAAGGGCATCCGATCAGGATCCAGTCAGACAACGCCATGGCAGTGACATACGTCAATCACCAAGGAGCAACAAGGAGCTCGGCCGCCGCACGGGAGGTCACTCACATCCTTCAGTGTGCAGAGTGACATGTACTGGCCCTGTCGCCAATTTACATCCCGGGAGTGGAGAACTGGCAGGCGGACTTTCTAAGTCACCAGATGCTGGACCCAGGAGAATGGGCGTTGCATCCGGAGGTGTTCAGGCTACTGTGCCTGCGGTGGGGAACACCAGATAAGGATCTTCTGGCCTCCCATCTCAATTGGAAGGCGCCGAGATTCGTGTCCAGGACAAGAGGTCCTTGGGCAAAGACGCGTCAAACGCGCTGGTGGCTTCGTGGGATCAGTACCAGCTGATCTATGCCTTTCCTCTGCTGAAAATGTTACCACGTCTGCTCCCCAGAGTGGAGGCCGAGGGGATTCCAGTAATGCTGATTGCCCCAGATTGGCCCCAGCGTCCCTGGTAACTAGTGCGCCTGGTGGCAGACGCCCCCTGGCAACTGCCGTTATGGGAAGACCTTCTGTCTCAAGGTCCGATTCTCCATCCTGCTTTACCATGGCTGGTTTTAAGGGCATTGCTATTGAGAGCCAGGTGTTGAGGAACCAGGGTCTTTTGGACTCAGTGATCCCAACTATGCTGAGAGCATGGAAATCTTCTTCCCGGAATATATATCATCGTACCTGGAAGGCCTACATCTCCATGTGTGAGGAGAAAGGATGGCGTCCGCCCTCCTTTTCTATATCCAGGATCCTGCTGTTTCTACAGCAAGGAGTAGACCAGAAATTGGCCTTAAGCACCATTAAAGGACAAATATCAGCTTTGGCTGTCTTTTTTTCAGTGACCTCTGGCATCTCACTCTCTAGTGAGCACTTTTGTTCAAGGGGTCCGACATGTAGTTCCTCCGGTACGTCCACCGTTACCCCCGTGGGATCTGAACCTGGTGTTATCGGCGCTTCAAAAACCGCCATTTGAAAATATCAGAAAGATTCCCCTGTTGACTGTTTCCCAGAAAGTGGTCTTTCTAGTGGCCATTACATCGGCCAGGAGGGTTTCGGAACTGGCGGCCTTGTCTTGCAAGTCGCCCTATCTGGTTATCCACAAGGATAAGGTGGTGTTGCGTCCGCAAACTTATTTTATACTGAAGGTGGTTTTGGCGTTCCACATCAATGAAGACATGTTACCATCTCTGTGTCCTAAGCCGGCACATCCTAAGGAGGTGGCCCTTCATTCCCTGTACGTGGTTCGGGCACTGAGGGTGTATTTGTCTGCTACGACTCCCTTTCAGAAGTCAGACTCCTTGTTTGTTTCGGTGGCTGGTCCGAAAAAAGGCATGGCGGTCAGCTGTGTGAAGTTGGCACCCCATGTTTGTAAAACCTGAATAAAAATATACCATTCGTTTGTGCCGCGTTTGTGCTGGTTTGTGCCGCAAAAATTAGCGTTTGTGCCGGTTCGGTTTCTGAGATATTAAACATTCAATTTAAGGCAAGCCCCGCCCACTTTGCACCCCATGTTGCTGAATTTGAAAAACAAACGCGCCATTTGTTTGTGCCGCGTTTGTGCTGGTTTGTGCTGCAAAAATAAACGTTTGTGCCGCTTTGGTTGCGGAGATATTGTGCGTTATAGTTGTTGAAACCCCGCCCACTCTGCACCCCACGTTACCGAATTTGAAAAACAAACGCGCCATTCGTTTGTGCCGCGTTTGTGCTGGTTTGTGCTGCAAAAATAAACGTTTGTGCCGCTTTGGTTGCGGAGATATTGTGCGTTATAGTTGTTGAAACCCCGCCCACTCTGCACCCCACGTTACCGAATTTGAAAAACAAACGCGCCATTCGTTTGTGCCGCGTTTGTGCTGGTTTGTGCTGCAAAAATAAACGTTTGTGCCGCTTTGGTTGCGGAGATATTGTGCGTTATAGTTGTTGAAACCCCGCCCACTCTGCACCCCACGTTACAGAATTTGAAAAACAAACGCGCCATTCGTTTGTGCCGCGTTTGTGCTGCTTTGTGCTGCAAAAATAAACGTTTGTGCCGCTTTGGTTGCGGAGATATTGTGCGTTATAGTTGTTGAAACCCCGCCCACTCTGCACCCCACGTTACTGAATTTGAAAAACAAACGCGCCATTCGCTTGTGCCGCGTTTGTGCTGGTTTGTGCTGCAAAAATAAACGTTTGTGCCGCTTTGGTTGCGGAGATATTGTGCGTTATAGTTGTTGAAACCCCGCCCACTCTGCACCCCACGTTACCGAATTTGAAAAACAAACGCGCCATTCGTTTGTGCCGCGTTTGTGCTGGTTTGTGCTGCAAAAATAAACGTTTGTGCCGCTTTGGTTGCGGAGATATTGTGCGTTATAGTTGTTGAAACCCCGCCCACTCTGCACCCCACGTTACCGAATTTGAAAAACAAACGCGCCATTCGTTTGTGCCGCGTTTGTGCTGGTTTGTGCTGCAAAAATAAACGTTTGTGCCGCTTTGGTTGCGGAGATATTGTGCGTTATAGTTGTTGAAACCCCGCCCACTCTGCACCCCACGTTACCGAATTTGAAAAACAAACGCGCCATTCGTTTGTGCCGCGTTTGTGCTGGTTTGTGCTGCAAAAATAAACGTTTGTGCCGCTTTGGTTGCGGAGATATTGTGCGTTATAGTTGTTGAAACCCCGCCCACTCTGCACCCCACGTTACCGAATTTGAAAAACAAACGCGCCATTCGTTTGTGCCACGTTTGTGCTGCTTTGTGCTGCAAAAATAAACGTTTGTGCCGCTTTGGTTGCGGAGATATTGTGCGTTATAGTTGTTGAAACCCCGCCCACTCTGCACCCCACGTTACCGAATTTGAAAAACAAACGCGCCATTCGTTTGTGCCGCGTTTGTGCTGGTTTGTGCTGCAAAAATAAACGTTTGTGCCGCTTTGGTTGCGGAGATATTGTGCGTTATAGTTGTTGAAACCCCGCCCACTCTGCACCCCACGTTACCGAATTTTAAAAACAAACGCGCCATTCGTTTGTGCCGCGTTTGTGCTGGTTTGTGCTGCAAAAATAAACGTTTGTGCCGCTTTGGTTGCGGAGATATTGTGCGTTATAGTTGTTGAAACCCCGCCCACTCTGCACCCCACGTTACCGAATTTGAAAAACAAACGCGCCATTCGTTTGTGCCACGTTTGTGCTGCTTTGTGCTGCAAAAATAAACGTTTGTGCCGCTTTGGTTGCGGAGATATTGTGCGTTATAGTTGTTGAAACCCCGCCCACTCTGCACCCCACGTTACTGAATTTGAAAAACAAACGCGCCATTCGTTTGTGCCGCGTTTGTGCTGGTTTGTGCTGCAAAAATAAACGTTTGTGCCGCTTTGGTTGCGGAGATATTGTGCGTTATAGTTGTTGAAACCCCGCCCACTCTGCACCCCACGTTACCGAATTTGAAAAACAAACGCGCCATTCGTTTGTGCCGCGTTTGTGCTGGTTTGTGCTGCAAAAATAAACGTTTGTGCCGCTTTGGTTGCGGAGATATTGTGCGTTATAGTTGTTGAAACCCCGCCCACTCTGCACCCCACGTTACCGAATTTGAAAAACAAACGCGCCATTCGTTTGTGCCGCGTTTGTGCTGGTTTGTGCTGCAAAAATAAACGTTTGTGCCGCTTTGGTTGCGGAGATATTGTGCGTTATAGTTGTTGAAACCCCGCCCACTCTGCACCCCACGTTACCGAATTTGAAAAACAAACGCGCCATTCGTTTGTGCCGCGTTTGTGCTGCTTTGTGCTGCAAAAATAAACGTTTGTGCCGCTTTGGTTGCGGAGATATTGTGCGTTATAGTTGTTGAAACCCCGCCCACTCTGCACCCCACGTTACCGAATTTGAAAAACAAACGCGCCATTCGTTTGTGCCGCGTTTGTGCTGGTTTGTGCTGCAAAAATAAACGTTTGTGCCGCATTGGTTGCGGAGATATTGTGCGTTATAGTTGTTGAAACCCCGCCCACTCTGCACCCCACGTTACCGAATTTGAAAAACAAACGCGCCATTCGTTTGTGCCGCGTTTGTGCTGGTTTGTGCTGCAAAAATAAACGTTTGTGCCGCTTTGGTTGCGAAGATATTGTGTGTTATATGTTGTGAAACCCCGCCCACTTTACTCCCCACGTTACCGAATTTGAAAAACAAACGCGCCATTCGTTTGTGCCGCGTTTGTGCTGGTTTGTGCTGCAAAAATAAACGTTTGTGCCGCCTTGGTGTCGGAGATATTGTGCGTTATATGTTGTGAAACCCCGCCCACTTTACTCCCCACGTTACCGAATTTGAAAAACAAACGCGCCATTCGTTTGTGCCGCGTTTGTGCTGGTTTGTGCTGCAAAAATAAACGTTTGTGCCGCTTTGGTTGCGGAGATATTGTGCGTTATATGTTGTGAAACCCCGCCCACTTTACTCCCCACGTTACCGAATTTGAAAAACAAACGCGCCATTCGTTTGTGCCGCGTTTGTGCTGGTTTGTGCTGCAAAAATAAACGTTTGTGCCGCTTTGGTTGCGGAGATATTGTGCGTTATAGTTGTTGAAACCCCGCCCACTCTGCACCCCACGTTACCGAATTTGAAAAACAAACGCGCCATTCGTTTGTGCCGCGTTTGTGCTGGTTTGTGCTGCAAAAATAAACGTTTGTGCCGCTTTGGTTGCGGAGATATTGTGCGTTATAGTTGTTGAAACCCCGCCCACTCTGCACCCCACGTTACCGAATTTTAAAAACAAACGCGCCATTCGTTTGTGCCGCGTTTGTGCTGGTTTGTGCTGCAAAAATAAACGTTTGTGCCGCTTTGGTTGCGGAGATATTGTGCGTTATAGTTGTTGAAACCCCGCCCACTCTGCACCCCACGTTACCGAATTTGAAAAACAAACGCGCCATTCGTTTGTGCCACGTTTGTGCTGCTTTGTGCTGCAAAAATAAACGTTTGTGCCGCTTTGGTTGCGGAGATATTGTGCGTTATAGTTGTTGAAACCCCGCCCACTCTGCACCCCACGTTACTGAATTTGAAAAACAAACGCGCCATTCGTTTGTGCCGCGTTTGTGCTGGTTTGTGCTGCAAAAATAAACGTTTGTGCCGCTTTGGTTGCGGAGATATTGTGCGTTATAGTTGTTGAAACCCCGCCCACTCTGCACCCCACGTTACCGAATTTGAAAAACAAACGCGCCATTCGTTTGTGCCGCGTTTGTGCTGGTTTGTGCTGCAAAAATAAACGTTTGTGCCGCTTTGGTTGCGGAGATATTGTGCGTTATAGTTGTTGAAACCCCGCCCACTCTGCACCCCACGTTACCGAATTTGAAAAACAAACGCGCCATTCGTTTGTGCCGCGTTTGTGCTGGTTTGTGCTGCAAAAATAAACGTTTGTGCCGCTTTGGTTGCGGAGATATTGTGCGTTATAGTTGTTGAAACCCCGCCCACTCTGCACCCCACGTTACCGAATTTGAAAAACAAACGCGCCATTCGTTTGTGCCGCGTTTGTGCTGCTTTGTGCTGCAAAAATAAACGTTTGTGCCGCTTTGGTTGCGGAGATATTGTGCGTTATAGTTGTTGAAACCCCGCCCACTCTGCACCCCACGTTACCGAATTTGAAAAACAAACGCGCCATTCGTTTGTGCCGCGTTTGTGCTGGTTTGTGCTGCAAAAATAAACGTTTGTGCCGCATTGGTTGCGGAGATATTGTGCGTTATAGTTGTTGAAACCCCGCCCACTCTGCACCCCACGTTACCGAATTTGAAAAACAAACGCGCCATTCGTTTGTGCCGCGTTTGTGCTGGTTTGTGCTGCAAAAATAAACGTTTGTGCCGCTTTGGTTGCGAAGATATTGTGTGTTATATGTTGTGAAACCCCGCCCACTTTACTCCCCACGTTACCGAATTTGAAAAACAAACGCGCCATTCGTTTGTGCCGCGTTTGTGCTGGTTTGTGCTGCAAAAATAAACGTTTGTGCCGCCTTGGTGTCGGAGATATTGTGCGTTATATGTTGTGAAACCCCGCCCACTTTACTCCCCACGTTACCGAATTTGAAAAACAAACGCGCCATTCGTTTGTGCCGCGTTTGTGCTGGTTTGTGCTGCAAAAATAAACGTTTGTGCCGCTTTGGTTGCGGAGATATTGTGCGTTATATGTTGTGAAACCCCGCCCACTTTACTCCCCACGTTACCGAATTTGAAAAACAAACGCGCCATTCGTTTGTGCCGCGTTTGTGCTGGTTTGTGCTGCAAAAATAAACGTTTGTGCCGCTTTGGTTGCGGAGATATTGTGCGTTATAGTTGTTGAAACCCCGCCCACTCTGCACCCCACGTTACCGAATTTGAAAAACAAACGCGCCATTCGTTTGTGCCGCGTTTGTGCTGCTTTGTGCTGCAAAAATAAACGTTTGTGCCGCTTTGGTTGCGAAGATATTGTGTGTTATATGTTGTGAAACCACACTGACTTTACACCTTGTTACTACATCTTACATACAGAACTTACAGAACCTATACTCAGCTTGGGTTTCCTTAATGTAAAGCTCCTCCCACTGTGCCGAGCACTGCACTTCATACTGTACCCTGGAAAAGGCAGCATTGGAGCTTGAACAACTTTTTTTGCTTGATGGTTTCATTCTAGCTCAGGGAATCCAAGGTAAATTAATTTAACATCTTTAATTTTACTTATTATTAATAATTATGCAATGTATTCAATTGCAGTGAAAATAATACATTTGGAATAGGTGATCGTGTGTTTGCTGTGCGTATACAAACTATTTTTTTTTGCAATACTAGCACATCAACCTAATATAGTGGTCAGGTGACAACACTAGTTGTGTTAATAACTGATGCCCCTATGTACTGTATACATCCTTTGTTCAGGGGTAGCCAGAATGTAAAATCATTGTAGTAACATACAGAAATGCTTTAAACCTTTACTGTCTACACACAGGGTAATCAAAGGCTTTAGGGTACATTAAACAGCTTTTATTCTAGGTATGCACCCAGCAAAATGATTTTAGAAAATAATGGTGATCTCCAGTGCTCTAGGGTGGGGTCTTTTCAGAATGTGTCACACATGACAGTGAAAATTTCTGCCTTCTCAAACCAATATGTTCAAGTGACTGTAGTCACTATTTTTTTTATTTTTTTTCAATGCACCAACAGCATGAGGCCTAAATTCAACACACAACACATGAGCAGAATTTGCAATATACGAATTTACAAAGGTTCACAAAATATGCATCTTTGTAAATGTGTATATGCACTTACTGTCTGTTTGTACATAATCCGTTTCATGCCTAAACCTATTTCTGACATTTGTTGCTTACAAGTTAAAATCCGTATTTTTTGCTAGACAATTACGTAGAACCCCCAAACATTATATATCCACTTCCCGACCAGCGCACAACGATGTACGTCGACAGAATGGCACGGGCAGGCATATTGGCGTACAGGTACGTACAATATTCAATGCCGCCCTGCCATCAGGAGCGCGCCGGCACTGGTCGGGACCCCCGTGAGTCCGGTCGTGGGACCCGCGGACTCGATCGCCGCGGACATCCCCGCGATCGTCTCACGGTGCGGCCGAATGGAGGAAATGCTGTGTAAACAACATTTCTCTCCATTCTGCCTAGCAACTAGTGACGCTGATCTCTGCTCCATGTGATTGGAGCAGAGATCAGTGTTCACTAAATGAAAGCCCAACCCCCCCACAGTTAGTAACACACCCCTAGGAACACTTAACCCCTACACTGCCACCCACTGGTTAACCCTTTCACTGCCAGTGTCATTTGCACAGGAATCAGTGCATTTGTATAGCAGTGATTACTGTATAAATGAAAATGGTCCCAAAAATGTGTCAAAAATGTCCGACGTGTCCGCCATAATGTCGCAGTCACAATAAAAATCGCTGATTGCCGCCATTACTAGTAAAAAAAAAAAAAAAAAAAAATTATTAATAAAAATGCTATAAAACTATCCCTATTTTGTAAACGCTATAACTTTTGCGCAAACCAATCAATAATCGCTTATTGCAATTTTTTTTTACCAAAAATATGTAGAAGAATACGTATCGGCCTAAACTGAGGGAAAAAAAATTTTTTTATATATTTTTGGGGGATATTTATTATAACAAAAAGTAAAAAATAATGCGTTTTTTTCAAAATTGTCGCTCTATTTTTGTTTATAGCGCAAAAAATAAAAACCGCAGAGGTGATCAAATACCACCAAAAGAAAGCTCTATTTGTGGGAAAAAAAGGATGTCAATTTTGTTTGGGAGCCACGTCGCACGACCGCGCAATTGTCAGTTAAAGCGACGCAGTGCCGAATCGCAAAAAGTGGTCTGGTCTTTGACCAGCAAAATGGTCCGGTCTACAAGTGGATATATATATCTATATATATATATTTTAGCAGAGAATCTAGAGAATAAAATGGTGATCGTTGCAATATTTTATGTCACATTTGCACAGCGGTCTTTCAAACACATTTGTTTTAGGAAAAAAGACAATTTCATGAATTCAAAAAATAAAATAAACAGTAAAGTTAGCTAATTTTTTGGCAGAATGTGAAAGATAATGTTACTTTGAGTAGATAGATACCCAACATGTCACACTTTAAAATTGCACTCACTGGTGGAATGGCGACAAACTATGGTACCTAAAAATCTCCAAATAAATAATGGTTACCAGGTTAGAGTTACAGAGGAGGTCTTTTGCTACAATTATTGCTCTCACTTGACGATTGCGGTAATACCTCCACATGTGATTTGAATACCATTTACATATGCGGGTGCGACTTACGTGTGCGTTTTTTGTTGCGCAAGCTTGCAGGGATGGGTAGGCACCTTCAAAAAAATATGTTTTTTATTATTTATTTTATTTATTTTTTTACATTGTCACTTTAAAAAAATCTGTTTTTATCACTTTTATTGCTGTCACAAGGAATGCAAACATCCCTTGCGATGGTAATAGGTGATGACAGATACTCTTTATGAAGAGATCAGGGGTCTAAAAGACCCCAAATCTCTCCTTTGCACTTCAAAGTATTCAAATCCTCAAAAACGGCCATTCTGAATACTGTCACTTTTTTTAAAACGGCACGATTGGCAGCCAAGTAAACCGGAAGTGACGTTGTGACGTCGCTTCCATGTTTACACATAGGAGACTAGTATGAAGCTATTTATGGCTTTCTTCCAGTCTCACTCTAGCCGGCGGAAGTGCTGAATCGTGGCTTGGGTCTCCTGGTGGGACAGGAGACCCGGGAAGAGCAGCGAAAGGCGACGGGAGGGGGGTAGTCTCCTCCCGATTCTCCAGATAACAGCCAAGTGGCTTTTAGTCACATTGGTTGCTAACCATGAAGAGCCGACAGCCCGCTCTAAAAAATGGTACTGGGGTGATGCATGTGCCTGCGGGCATCATCCCGGTATAACCCCCTAAAGCCATATGTGCGTACAGTAAGCGCTAAGGAGATAATCATTCTAACACTATGCAGACCCAGAATAGCAAACTTTAAATGCATATGTGTGTTTAGGCACATGTTTAGGCAAATACACATGCATACATGTGTAAAACATGCATGATTTGCAGACCCAGATTTTTCTGTGCACATTTGTTAGCAATGCAAAAACACAGTCCTATATGCAGCTGTGTGCATGGGGTCATGTATTTGCATGTGCAGCATACCGATGCACACAGAAATTAACACTACACAAATTAGTACAGAATTTTTTTTATGCCTGTGTGAATGAGGCCGCGTACACACGCGGGGACTGTTCGCCCAACTTTGTCCGTCAAACAGTTTCAGCGGACAGTCTGCTCAAAATTAGCATGGACGGACTTGCCCACACACGACGAACGAACAGTCCGCTGAAACCGTGCGCGATGACGTGAACGGCACGTACGACGAAACTAGAAAACGACGTCCTATACACTGCAATGCAACCTTCGGCGTATAAATTCTTTCTGAGCATGCGCGAGACTTAGTTTGACGAACAAGCCTACACACGGGCGGACTGTCCGCTCAAACCAAGTTTCAGCGGACAGTTTTTCGGAATTTCCGAAAAACTTTGTTCAGCAGACTGTTCGCTGAAACTGTCCGCTGAAAGCCCACACACGAGCGGACTGTCCGCCGAAACACTGTTCAGCGGACAAAGTTGGGCGAACAGTCCCCGCGTGTGTACGCGGCCTGAGGCCTTAAACAGGGTCTACAATAAATAAATATAAGTGTCTTTTCATAAAATATTGCACAGTTTACACTACATTGATTGAATTGAAATTCAGTATTATTCCTATGGTAGGACGTGTAAAATTTGAGATTTAAACATGCCTGTGACAGGCTGCAGCATTGTAGATTTTAATGCACTTGACACATCTGAGCCTCTATTGGCACGCTATATGTTGCAATTTATAAGTGCATGCTTGTGAGTGTGGTAAGCCAAGTTTCAAGAAAAAAGAACAACCAATTACAAAAAAAAATAGTATTAGATCTAAACTGCAGTGTTGTTTAAAGTGGTTGTACACCCTGCTGGAAATATCTCCTAAACCTCCACAGTTTAGGAGATATTTACAAAAGAGACGTGCGCATGTGGCGCAGACAACGGCGCAAGCACACTTTAGAAACGGCGATCGTGCCGTTTCAAAAGGAGGCCATGCCGTGACTGGCGGCTCCCGAACGCGGGAGTGACATCATCGTGGCTCCGGCCAATCACAGCATCGGAGCCGCGATACCCGGAAGTAACTTCAGGACGACATGTCGCCGGCCGGTGCTGTGTACAGGCACCACAGTGGGAGCTTTGATACCAGGTGAGTATTACATAATGTGTTAGTATGCTATGCATACTAGCTCATTATGCCTTTGTCTTGCAGGTGTTTCCAAAGTGGGTTTACAGCCACATTACCAATGACACTTAGGGGGTTATTCACTAAGCAGCCAAAGGATGAGCCAAAGGCTCAGCTAAATCTTTCGGAACGCTGAGTTTGATTACACCCTGAATGGTTTCTGTATCTGCTATGCCAAACAGCACCTACAGCAGTCAAAGGCAACCAAAGAAGCGACCGCATGTAGCTGGGGCAAACGAACATGCTCCAAAAACAACACAACACAGGTTTTTGAAAAATCCTTTATTTAAAAAAAAAAATTCCACCAATGTAATCTACACGTCAATTACGTCCTCCAGTGATAAAAATTCACGTCAATCACGATGGAAGACAACCACCAACTTGGCAAAAGAAAAAATTCCCAACGTCTGCCGACACAATCGATCCTGTCGAACTCTCGCCACAAAATGACAACAAATGGGCAGAGCGAGTTGCGACATCACGGGATATTGGCCGCCAATTTAATTACATTCTGTGACGGCTCTCTATCCCCTAATAGAATGTCAACAAATGGGCAGAACAATTACCATTGGTGTGTGTGTGTGGGGCATTCTTGTCCCCATCCCTTTCCAGCTCTGTCCATCTGCTGCTTGGACCTCGAGTCTGATAAAGGATTTTAAGTGAGACCTCCATACTTTGGTGAACCCCTAAAATTCCTACCAGATGTAAAGGGTGTGTTATGAATTGGGGAGTACATTATCAAATCGCATATGTCTAATGACTACTTCACTCCTTCTGGAGGAAGTAAACCGAATCACCGAACCGAGGACAACATAGCCAAACTAGAAAGTGAGCTGAATTGGAGAATGTTTCCAAATCAGCTATTTTAGTGACTAGACCTGTAATATAGATACACCGATACTAGTATTGGTGCCGATACAAAGTATTTGGGTGAGCACTCGTACTCTCTCAAATGCTCCGATACCAGAACTTCCGGTCAGAGGAGGATTTCCTCTGACAAGCAGTTCTGTAGAGGAACGTGGAGCCAGCTTCCCGTGCGATCAGGAATCTGGGTGGCGAGTAATGACCCACCTCGGGGCTTCCTGATTGGCAGGGAAGCCGGCTCCATGCTGACTGGCTTGGAAGCTGGTTTGCAGGCCAGTTACAATCAAGCCGGCCAAACAACATGCAGCTGGATTCCTGGGCAATCAAGAAGACGGGCGGCATGTCATTACCCAATGCCCGGCTTCCTGATTGCCCAGAAAGCTGGCTCCATGCCAGCAGAAGCACCGATATGGGTACTCTGCATCAGCGAGCACTGAAATTAAAATATCTGTAATCGTACTCAATATGGGAAAAAACAATATCAGTGCATCATTACGTGTAAAATTTTCATCTGTACATGTTGAGGGAAATTAAAACAATAAAATAAAGTATACAATCTTAGTATATGTACTATTAGAAGTTAGAAATTGATTCTTTTGGTATAAAGACTATAAAAAAAAAAAAAACATTCTTGTTTTGCTCAGATGCCTAGGAAGCCAGCTTGTGAAAGTGATGACATTATCAAAGTCATCTGTGCTGCAAGGGAAAAAATTATTACAGGACAAACAATAGCAGTTCCCTCAGACAAAGTATGGGTAGACTTGTGTCAACAATTAAACAACAAAATGTCAATCAAAAGCCTTTATACATTTGTAAAGACAAACCGACACAATATATGGCAAGTCCTTGGTCTATGCAAAGATGTCAAAGATATTGATGAACAAATGTCCAATGGTGACAGCTCAGAAGGTGCAGATAGTCATTCATCAATTCAGTGTTATGACATTCAGTTTGAATTCAGTCTCTCTTTTCAAAGATGGCTAGGAATCTGGCCTGAGAAAATAATTTACAATGACAAATCCATATACGCTGGAAAAAGAGAATATACCATCTTAAAACCTGGTGCATGGACTCACATCTTGAATGAAGAGATCTGGAAAAATATAAAGTCTTCATGCACACTTAAATTTAAACGGGCAAAAATTTATCCAAATGTTGCATCTTGCTACATAGATATAATAGAGTGTAATGCACAGTTATCCATAACAGTTGACAACGTACCAGAGATTGGCAAACCAGTATTGCTTAAGTGCATGATCTCCAAAATAGATGACAGTCTCCACACAGGAAAATCTAAACGCAAATTATCAGGAGATTTGAGAAGAAGAGTGTCAAAAGAACTCTGGGAAGGACGGAAACAAGCACATGTATGGCGGGCAGCTGAAGCCCACAAAGTTATGGATATTGGTGACCCTGAGCCGAGTCAACTACCAAATCTGGCAACATTACGAAAAGCCAAACAAGAGATGGGGGACAAAGAGCTAGGCCATAAGGACCCAATCCTTTCATTACAACTCTTTAAATACAGTGTTCCCCATAATGGAAGCATACACAACATAGGCTTGGATAAGTTTTTTTGCCATTACTGGACCCCATCCCAAATGCAAGTGTACCAAACTAAGTCAAAGAACATAGGCTCATATGTGAGTTTTGATGCAACAGGTTCAGTTGTGAGAAAACTGAAGAGACCTGTTGACATTTCAGGACACATATTTTTGTATCAAGGCGTTTTAAGTTCACTTGGAGATCATGTCCCAGTAGTACAGATGCTTTCTGAGAGCCATAATATCAGTTCCATAGCCCAGTGGCTGACAGAATGGAAACAAGCAGGTGCTACCATTCCAAAGGAAGCAGTCTGCGATTTCTCCCTTGCTTTGCTTGGAGCTCTAGTTAGGGCCTTCACCTCTTACCCAGACTTGAAGACATATATAAATGAGTGTTTTGGAGTGCTGACCAGAAATAACTCCTCCAACCTGCCTCCTTGCTTCATTAGAATCGATGTCGCACACTGTATCAAGCTCATTAGTCGATGGGAATGCTTAAGACAAAAAGGAAACAGAGTGAGAGAATTTTACCTCAGAGCAATGGCACAACTTCTCCAATCAAATTCACTGGATGATGCAAGGGAGCTCATTCATTCAATTTCAATTGTTGCATTTAGCGAATCAGAAGGGATTGATGACAGAGGCATACCTGTTATATCTGAGACATGCAAAACTCAACTGAAGAGACGTATCGCAGAGGGATGTCTCTTGCCTGGTGTCAGTGAAGATGATGATTTAGTGGAGATGAGCAAACAGGAAAATGAGACAATTCAAACAGACCTGAAAATATGGGTAACAGAAATTTGTGAAAGGAGTAAGATGCTTGCTGCAAATCATGGTGACCGAGATAACTTACATTTCCTTCCAGAGCTTGTCCCTAATGTTATAAGAATGGCATGTTACCTTCCGCTTTGGACAGCTGTGATGGTCCCACACTTCAAAAGTGTGAACATAACAGCAAGCTCTGCAAGTGTTGAGGCTGAATTTAAAAATATAAAACATGGCCTCTTTAAACATGAATGCCTGCCTATCAGAATGGACCGTTTTGTGATTCGTCACCTTGAATTCATGGAAGGCAAAATGAGGCTTTCTTCTGTACCAATTAGGAAAACAGATTGCAGTGAAGAAAAGAACGATAAAAGAAATAACAACTGTGAGGAGAATCCACATATTAATGTAAAAGTAAAAGAAGAAAGTAGAATGCAAGAGGAGCATGTTGAGAACTGGAAAGGCCTTAGTGTTCCTCCAAAAAAGAGACTATCCTACCTCACTCCTTGCTCTGAGTGGTTGCATATGGACACAACACTGAAAAGAAAAAGAAAGGTAAAAGTTTTGAAAAATGGCAACCACTTAGCTAAAGTACCTATAAAAATAAACAAAATGCTTGTAAGTGTCATTAATACCTGTGCGTTTGATTCCCTTTGCCAATGTCTTTGCTGTGCATTCTGTGACAGTGGTTCATTCTGCAATTATGTTAACAAAGAGCACAAAAATATTGAAATTTTTGAATTGGTGATGACCATTGTGACTAAGGGAGTGGGAAAGGACACGTATACAATGAGGGCGAAGATACTGTCAGAAAAATTTGAATGTGATCAGCTGAAGTCAGGTGTAAGGCAGGTGAGTGCTGAGTGCAATGTTGCGTACATAATCACATCAACAATGAAGCTGGTACCAAGTGCAACAATTACCTCCAAGTGTTCTTCTGAGTATTGTGAGAGAAATACAAGTTCTTCAAGGGTCATCCCTCTCCTGTCAGTCAATGAAGATATTTTAAAAACTGATGGAATGAGTAAACTTCAGATAGCACTGGAAGATGGGCTACATCTAAATCTGTCCAAATGTCTGAAGCCGTTGTTGTCACCTCAAGAGTGCCCAGAGAATTTCAAAACCAAGGATGTAACATCATTGAAATATCTTTGCAATGGCTCAGTCACACATAAATGCACTACTGGACAGCTAATTTGTGTTGAAATAAGTGCAGAAACACATTATCCATTATCTGAAATACCGGTCACCATGCACCTTGATGGTCACTTATTCACATTACGAGGGGTTGTTGCCTTTACTCCAGGAATCAGCAGAAATTCACTTGGTCATTATGTGGCCTATTGTAGGAGAAGGTCAGCTGATTGGGAAAAATATGATGACCTGTGTGAATCTGTTATGATAGCGTCTGCAAAAACCAAGATACAACCCCATGTTGTCTTATTCACAAAGGAGGAGTAAAACATATAACAGAATATGAAAATGTTAAGGTGAACTTTTTCATTTATTTATTTTTTTCATTATGTTTAAACAGTTTAATGATTATATGAACAGTTCTGTTGACTTTGGAAATTCCTCCCTGTCTTTCTTCATTTATTTGTGTTTATTAACAAAGATTCACAATTTGGAGTTTTGCTGTTTAATTTGACCACCATGCTAAAGTGATAATGTTTCTGGGAGAATTTGCGTCCCCTCTAGTTTTGTTCTTCAAATGTTGGTACTTCTATACATACCTAAAATATCCGGTAGCAAAATATTTCTGTATACATGTACTTTTTGATTCAAAAGATAATAAAGATTTTTGTATGTACCAATGGAATTAGAAAACTTTGTGGTACACAAAAGAAGAGATGTGACTTAGTGCATACACACCAGAAAAATAATTTTTACTGACATAGATGTTTTTCAAAAAGTGACTTATATAGGAGAATTTGCTGGAGTGCTGTTTTTTTTTTTCTCTCTGACCGACCTCCAGACTCCAAGCTCACTGATGTTCCCAACCCCCAGCCTCTCACACTGCAGCAGTGGCATAGCGTGGGGGGTGCAGTGGCCCCGGGCGCAACATTTAGAGGGCACCAGCATGTGTTAGTACTGGCTGCCTCCTCCTAATTTCAATTTCCTGTGTCCCCTGCGCTCCGGCCGCCATGCTAAGTGTCCAGCACCCTGTGATTGGCGCGTATGGGGGTCATGTGAGGCGTAGGGCTGTCCTGTCCGCGAACGCTCCTAAAGTCCCGCCTCCACACATGACCCCCATACACCCAATCACAGTGCGCTGGCCAGACACTGAACATGGCAGCTAGAGCACGGGAGAGAGAAGGAAAAATGTGAGCTGCCCCTGTCTTCTCCTCCTCCTCCAGACCGATGCAGGCCAGGACAAGAACGGGAGTGAGACTACCTTGTGAGAGTCTTGTTACTGGCCTCGGGGGGGGGGGGGGAGGGGGGGGGAGAGAGACTGTAGACAGGACAGTATAGTGTAGGCTGTGTAGTGGTCAGTGTAGTGTAGTGGTCAGTATAGTGTAGTATGGTCGTCAGTTTAGTAGACAGTATAGTGTAGTGGTCAGTATAGTGTAGTATGGTGGTCAGTGTAGTGTAGTATGGTGGTCAGTGTAGTGGACAGTATAGTGTAGTGGTCAGTGTAGTGTAGTATGGGGGTCAGTGTAGTATGGTGGTCAATGTAGTGGTCAGTATAGTGTAGTATGGTGGTCAATGTAGTGGTCAGTATAGTGTAGTATGTGGTCAGTGTAGTGGAAAGTATACTGTAGATGTCAGTGTAGTGTAGTATGGTGGACAGTATAGTGGTCAGTGTAGTGTAGTATAGTATGGTGGTCAATGTAGTGTAGTGGTCAGTGTAGTATGGTGGTCAGTGTAGTGTAGTATGGTGGCCAGTGTGGTGGACAGTGTAGTATAGTGGACAGTATACTGTAGTGTATTGGACAGTATAGTATAGTGGTCAGTATAGTGAACAGTGTAGTGGACAGTATAGTGTAGTGATCAGTGTAGTGGTCAGTATAGTGTAGCGGACAGTATAGTGGTCAGGGTAGTGGACAGTATAGTAGTCAGTATAGTGGACAGTGTAGTGGTCAGTGTAGTGTAGGACAGTATAGTATAGTGCTCAGTGTAGTGCAGTGGACAGTGTAGTGGTCAGTATAGTAGAGTGGTCAGTATAGTATAGGGGTCAATGTATTTCTCAGTGTAGTGGACAGTATAGTATAGTGGTCAGTATAGTATAGTGGTCAGTGTAGTTCTCAGTGTAGTGGACAGTATAGTATAATGGTCAGTGTAGTGTGTAATGGTCAGTAAAGGAATTAATCAAGTAGGTTAGTGTAGTGGTCAGTATAGGAATGCTATTGTATTTGAAGGGACTCGGGGAGTGCTAAAAGTCTGCAGGTTAGGGGGTGCAAATTACTTGCCTTGACCCAGGTGCTGACAACCCATGCTACTCCACTGCCACCCAGTAGAAGGCTCACTGCGGGTCGATCAACCAGGGACAGTGGGGAGACAGACGACTGACCAGCTGAGATCTGGAAACTGGGTAGGTAGCAGGTGGATAGCAGCACGTAACAGACCGATAAGCAGCTACCACGGTGGGGGCACAGATCAGCTTTAACACGGAAATTCAGGCTCACTTAGCATATTCCCTCGGGGGGAATGCCTAGGAGCTCACAGCATCACGCTGCTGCTTGGCGCCATGTAGTAACTCCGCCCCTCCGTCATCTGCACTTCTTTCTGATGAGTATGTGCAGCTGCAAATATCCCCTACTTTGAGACATATGAAGGGTGGTACAGAGGATTCACTTGGAGGAACAAATCAAATATCTGCACTGTCTCTCCCACCTGCAAGCTTAGTTCTTCATTTTTTTGGCTTGAAAGTTGTAGATGGCCACTCCGAACCTCTCTCTCCTGCTGGAGTAATGTTTTTCTTGGTTAACGTCTGGTTTAAACTTATGTTAAAAGAGAACTATGGCCCAACCTTTTTTGGCCTTCGTTCTCTTTTTGTTCAAGATGACATATAGTATGTTCTCCTGTGACAAAAAAACTCATGTGCATGTGGCGGGCCATTGCCCACTATATCCTGCCAGTGCAGAGCCATGCTGCAGCCGGAACAGATCCTGACAATACTGTCGAGATCCACCCTGCCGCCTGATTGACAACTGCTCTGGCTCACTAGAGCCAGAGCCATCTGTGCCCGCCCCCTCCCTGTCTGTTCTTCCATTCAGCACTAGAGAATCGGAAAGGGGGGGATCCCTGTGGGGGTGGCAAAACTATGCATATGAAGTAAAACATGTATAATATCCACCAAATCTGCACAAACCATTAACAAATAAATCTAGTTGTATGTATGATTTAATAACGAGGTGCTAAGTTGTTGTGGTTTGACAATATATACTGCTCAATATCTCTGCAACTATACCAGCAAAAACCCGGCAGAAGCAAATGGTGTGTTTGTTTTTAAGATTCAGCAACGTAGGGTGCAGAGTGGGCGGGGTTTCGGCAACATATAACACACAATATCTCTGCAACCAAAGCGGCACAAACGTTTATTTTTGCAGCACAAACCAGCACAAACGCGGCACAAACGAATGGCGCGTTTGTTTTTCAAATTCGGTAACGTGGGGAGTAAAGTGGGCAGGGTTTCAACAACTATAACGCACAATATCTCCGACACCAAGGCGGCACAAACGTTTATTTTTGCAGCACAAACCAGCACAAACGCGGCACAAACGAATGGCGCGTTTGTTTTTCAAATTCGGTAACGTGGGGAGTAAAGTGGGCGGGGTTTCACAACATATAACGCACAATATCTCCGACACCAAGGCGGCACAAACGTTTATTTTTGCAGCACAAACCAGCACAAACGCGGCACAAACGAATGGCGCGTTTGTTTTTCAAATTCGGTAACGTGGGGTGCAGAGTGGGCGGGGTTTCAACAACTATAACGCACAATATCTCCGCAACCAAAGCGGCACAAACGTTTATTTTTGCAGCACAAACCAGCACAAACGCGGCACAAACGAATGGCGCGTTTGTTTTTCAAATTCGGTAACGTGGGGAGTAAAGTGGGCGGGGTTTCACAACATATAACGCACAATATCTCCGACACCAAGGCGGCACAAACGTTTATTTTTGCAGCACAAACCAGCACAAACACGGCACAAACGAATGGCGCGTTTGTTTTTCAAATTCGGTAACGTGGGGTGCAGAGTGGGCGGGGTTTCAACAACTATAACGCACAATATCTCCGCAACCAAAGCGGCACAAACGTTTATTTTTGCAGCACAAACCAGCACAAACGCGGCACAAACGAATGGCGCGTTTGTTTTTCAAATTCGGTAACGTGGGGAGTAAAGTGGGCGGGGTTTCACAACATATAACGCACAATATCTCCGACACCAAGGCGGCACAAATGTTTATTTTTGCAGCACAAACCAGCACAAACGCGGCACAAACGAATGGCGCGTTTGTTTTTCAAATTCGGTAACGTGGGGTGCAGAGTGGGCGGGGTTTCAACAACTATAACGCACAATATCTCCGCAACCAAAGCGGCACAAACGTTTATTTTTGCAGCACAAACCAGCACAAACGCGGCACAAACGAATGGCGCGTTTGTTTTTCAAATTCGGTAACGTGGGGAGTAAAGTGGGCGGGGTTTCACAACATATAACGCACAATATCTCCGACACCAAGGCGGCACAAACGTTTATTTTTGCAGCACAAACCAGCACAAACGCGGCACAAACGAATGGCGCGTTTGTTTTTCAAATTCGGTAACGTGGGGTGCAGAGTGGGCGGGGTTTCAACAACTATAACGCACAATATCTCCGCAACCAAAGCGGCACAAACGTTTATTTTTGCAGCACAAACCAGCACAAACGCGGCACAAACGAATGGCGCGTTTGTTTTTCAAATTCGGTAACGTGGGGAGTAAAGTGGGCGGGGTTTCACAACATATAACGCACAATATCTCCGACACCAAGGCGGCACAAACGTTTATTTTTGCAGCACAAACCAGCACAAACGCGGCACAAACGAATGGCGCGTTTGTTTTTCAAATTCGGTAACGTGGGGAGTAAAGTGGGCGGGGTTTCACAACATATAACAATATCTTCGCAACCAAAGCGGCACAAACGTTTATTTTTGCAGCACAAACCAGCACAAACGCGGCACAAACGAATGGCGCGTTTGTTTTTCAAATTCGGTAACGTGGGGAGTAAAGTGGGCGGGGTTTCAACAACTATAACGCACAATATCTCCGACACCAAGGCGGCACAAACGTTTATTTTTGCAGCACAAACCAGCACAAACGCGGCACAAACGAATGGCGCGTTTGTTTTTCAAATTCGGTAACGTGGGGAGTAAAGTGGGCAGGGTTTCACAACATATAACGCACAATATCTCCGACACCAAGGCGGCACAAACGTTTATTTTTGCAGCACAAACCAGCACAAACGCGGCACAAACGAATGGCGCGTTTGTTTTTCAAATTCGGTAACGTGGGGTGCAGAGTGGGCGGGGTTTCAACAACTATAACGCACAATATCTCCGCAACCAAAGCGGCACAAACGTTTATTTTTGCAGCACAAACCAGCACAAACGCGGCACAAACGAATGGCGCGTTTGTTTTTCAAATTCGGTAACGTGGGGAGTAAAGTGGGCGGGGTTTCACAACATATAACGCACAATATCTCCGACACCAAGGCGGCACAAACGTTTATTTTTGCAGCACAAACCAGCACAAACGCGGCACAAACGAATGGCGCGTTTGTTTTTCAAATTCGGTAACGTGGGGAGTAAAGTGGGCGGGGTTTCACAACATATAACACACAATATCTTCGCAACCAAAGCGGCACAAACGTTTATTTTTGCAGCACAAACCAGCACAAACGCGGCACAAACGAATGGCGCGTTTGTTTTTCAAATTCTGTAACGTGGGGAGTAAAGTGGGCGGGGTTTCAACAACTATAACACACAATATCTCCGACACCAAGGCGGCACAAACGTTTATTTTTGCAGCACAAACCAGCACAAACGCGGCACAAACGAATGGCGCGTTTGTTTTTCAAATTCGGTAACGTGGGGAGTAAAGTGGGCGGGGTTTCACAACATATAACGCACAATATCTCCGACACCAAGGCGGCACAAACGTTTATTTTTGCAGCACAAACCAGCACAAACGCGGCACAAACGAATGGTGCGTTTGTTTTTCAAATTCGGTAACGTGGGGTGCAGAGTGGGCGGGGTTTCAACAACTATAACGCACAATATCTCCGCAACCAAAGCGGCACAAACGTTTATTTTTGCAGCACAAACCAGCACAAACGCGGCACAAACGAATGGCGCGTTTGTTTTTCAAATTCGGTAACGTGGGGAGTAAAGTGGGCAGGGTTTCACAACATATAACGCACAATATCTCCGACACCAAGGCGGCACAAATGTTTATTTTTGCAGCACAAACCAGCACAAACGCGGCACAAACGAATGGCGCGTTTGTTTTTCAAATTCGGTAACGTGGGGAGTAAAGTGGGCGGGGTTTCACAACATATAACACACAATATCTTCGCAACCAAAGCGGCACAAACGTTTATTTTTGCAGCACAAACCAGCACAAACGCGGCACAAACGAATGGCGCGTTTGTTTTTCAAATTCGGTAACGTGGGGAGTAAAGTGGGCGGGGTTTCAACAACTATAACGCACAATATCTCCGACACCAAGGCGGCACAAACGTTTATTTTTGCAGCACAAACCAGCACAAACGCGGCACAAACGAATGGCGCGTTTGTTTTTCAAATTCGGTAACGTGGGGAGTAAAGTGGGCGGGGTTTCACAACATATAACGCACAATATCTCTGACACCAAGGCGGCACAAACGTTTATTTTTGCAGCACAAACCAGCACAAACGCGGCACAAACGAATGGCGCGTTTGTTTTTCAAATTCGGTAACGTGGGGAGTAAAGTGGGCGGGGTTTCAACAACTATAACGCACAATATCTCCGACACCAAGGCGGCACAAACGTTTATTTTTGCAGCACAAACCAGCACAAACGCGGCACAAACGAATGGCGCGTTTGTTTTTCAAATTCGGTAACGTGGGGAGTAAAGTGGGCGGGGTTTCACAACATATAACGCACAATATCTCTGACACCAAGGCGGCACAAACGTTTATTTTTGCAGCACAAACCAGCACAAACGCGGCACAAACGAATGGCGCGTTTGTTTTTCAAATTCGGTAACGTGGGGTGCAGAGTGGGCGGGGTTTCAACAACTATAACGCACAATATCTCCGCAACCAAAGCGGCACAAACGTTTATTTTTGCAGCACAAACCAGCACAAACGCGGCACAAACGAATGGCGCGTTTGTTTTTCAAATTCGGTAACGTGGGGAGTAAAGTGGGCGGGGTTTCACAACATATAACGCACAATATCTCCGACACCAAGGCGGCACAAACGTTTATTTTTGCAGCACAAACCAGCACAAACGCGGCACAAACGAATGGCGCGTTTGTTTTTCAAATTCGGTAACGTGGGGAGTAAAGTGGGCGGGGTTTCACAACATATAACACACAATATCTTCGCAACCAAAGCGGCACAAACGTTTATTTTTGCAGCACAAACAGCACAAACGCGGCACAAACGAATGGCGCGTTTGTTTTTCAAATTCTGTAACGTGGGGAGTAAAGTGGGCGGGGTTTCAACAACTATAACGCACAATATCTCCGACACCAAGGCGGCACAAACGTTTATTTTTGCAGCACAAACCAGCACAAACGCGGCACAAACGAATGGCGCGTTTGTTTTTCAAATTCGGTAACCTGGGGTGCAGAGTGGGCGGGGTTTCAACAACTATAACGCACAATATCTCCGCAACCAAAGCGGCACAAACGTTTATTTTTGCAGCACAAAGCAGCACAAACACGGCACAAACGAATGGCGCGTTTGTTTTTCAAATTCGGTAACGTGGGGTGCAGAGTGGGCGGGGTTTCAACAACTATAACGCACAATATCTCCGCAACCAAAGCGGCACAAACGTTTATTTTTGCAGCACAAACCAGCACAAACGCGGCACAAACGAATGGCGCGTTTGTTTTTCAAATTCGGTAACGTGGGGTGCAGAGTGGGCGGGGTTTCAACAACTATAACGCACAATATCTCCGCAACCAAAGCGGCACAAACGTTTATTTTTGCAGCACAAACCAGCACAAACGCGGCACAAACGAATGGCGCGTTTGTTTTTCAAATTCGGTAACGTGGGGTGCAGAGTGGGCGGGGTTTCAACAACTATAACGCACAATATCTCCGCAACCAAAGCGGCACAAACGTTTATTTTTGCAGCACAAACCAGCACAAACGCGGCACAAACGAATGGCGCGTTTGTTTTTCAAATTCGGTAACGTGGGGTGCAGAGTGGGCGGGGTTTCAACAACTATAACGCACAATATCTCCGCAACCAAAGCGGCACAAACGTTTATTTTTGCAGCACAAACCAGCACAAACGCGGCACAAACAAATGGCGCGTTTGTTTTTCAAATTCAGCAACATGGGGTGCAAAGTGGGCGGGGCTTGCCTTAAATTGAATGTTTAATATCTCAGAAACCGAACCGGCACAAACGCTAATTTTTGCGGCACAAACCAGCACAAACGCGGCACAAACGAATGGTATATTTTTATTCAGGTTTTACAAACATGGGGTGCCAACTTCACACAGCTATGGCGGTCTCATCTGCCATTTCCTGGTGGATCAGACAGATTGTAGTACAGGCCTCCCTTTACAGTCACGGCCCACTCCACAAGGGCAATCTGAGTGTCTTGGGCCTTCCGACATCACGTGTCTGTCGCTCAAGTGTGTAAAACGGCGACTTGGTCGTCTATTCACACTTTTACAAAATTCTATAAGGTAGATGTCAGTGCATCGGCTGATGCCTGCTTTGGCGGCAAAGTTTTGCAGGCGGCTGTATAATTGCAATGCACATACATTTTTCCTGTTTTTTTTTTTTTGTAAAGATGCAGTACTTTTAAGTAAATTCACTGTTGCATTTTTTTACCGCAGTTCTGGTGGTGCGGTTTGAAGGTAGTGCCTCTCCGTTGAGGAGCACCCTGTTTTTCTGTGGGTAAAAAAGTTTAGTTATTCCCACACACTGTCGTTTTTGTGGGTAAAATGTATACTAGTTCCCACATGCCATGGTGGGTGAAGTTTTATGCTGTTTTTCTCACCCCTCGTTTTGGCACTGCTTGGGGACGTCCCAATGGTCTAAAGAGAGGAGCTGTGTCAGTTGGTGAATATAAAAGAAAATAGGATTTTTTGTACTCGCCGTAAAATCCCTTTCTCTGTAATTCACCAACTGACACAGCACCTGCCCCTCCTATTTTTCTCTACGTTATACTGCTTGTTGACGTACTGAAGCTGCAAGGCAGGCTCTGGGGTTGTTACCCAAGGGACCGCCCCTTGGGCGGAACTAGAAAGTTCTGTTTTTTATATTACATGTTAACATGTCATGCCAAGTCCTCTCCTAAAGGTGGTGTAACAACCCAATGGCCTAAAGAGATGAGCTGTGTCAGTCTGTGAATTACAGAGAAAAGGATTTTACGGTGAGTACAAAAAAAATCCTATTTTCTCATATGCCCCGCCACTGTACCTCCTGCACATATGCCCCACCTCTGTACCCCCTCTTCCTCTGCCCCACTGCTGTAACCCCCCTACTCATATGTTCCACCAATGTACTTCCTTTCTCCTCTGCCCCAACACTGAATCCCCCTGCTCATCTTTCCTAGCACTGTAACCCTCTTCTCATCTGGCCCAAGACTAAACACCCCCCTGCTCATCTGTCCCATCACTATAGCCCCCCCCTCATCTGCCCCATCACTGTACCTCCCTGCTTTTCTGTCCCACCGCTGAGCCCCCTTCTCATCCCTCCCACCACTGTACCTCCTGCACATCTGCCCTGCCATTGTGCCCCTTTGCTCTTCTATCAAACCACTGTAACCCCCGGCTCATCTGCCCCATCAATGTACCCCCTTTTCTCATCTTCCCCACCCCTGTACCTCCCTGCACATCTGCTCCACCACCGTATCCCCATGCTCTTCTGTCTCACTATTGAATCTGTCATAACACTGAACCCCCTGCACGTCTGCCCCACCACTGTAACCCCCTGCACATCTGTACCACCCTGCTCATCTTCCCCACCACTGTACCACCCTGCTCATCTGTACCACCCTGCTCATCTGCCCCACCACTGTACCACCCTGCTCATCTGCCCCACCACTGTAACCCCCTGCACATCTGCCCTACCACTGTAACCCCCTGCACATCTGCCCCACCACTGTAACCCCCTGCACATCTGCCCCACCACTGTAACCCCTGCACATCTGCCCCACCACTGTAACCCCCTGCACATCCCCCCCCCCCCCACTGTACCACCCTGCTCTTCTGTCCAACTACTGTACAACCCTGCCCTTCTGTCCCACCACTGTAACCCCCTGCTCATCTGCCCATCAAATGTTCCCCCTTTCTCATCTGCCGTACCACTATACCTCTCTGCACATCTGCTCTATTGACGTAACCCCATGCTTTTCTGTCTCACCGCTGAACCATCTTCTGATCTGTCCTAATACTGAACTTATGTGCACATCTGCCACACCACTGTAACCACCTTTCTCATCTGCCCCACCACTGTACTTCCTGCATATCTGCTCCACCACTGTAACCCCCTGCTGATGTGTTACACCAATGTACCTCCTTTCTCCTCTGCACTCCTTTGCACATCTGCCCCACCTCTGTACCTCCCTGCTACTCTGCCCCACCGGTGTAGCCCCCTGCTCATCTGTCCCACCAATGTACTTCCTTTCTCTTCTGCCCCAATGCTGAACCCCCCCCTGCTCATTTTTCCCACTGCTGAACCCCCTTCTCATCCCTCCCACCACTGTACCTTGTACACATCTGCCCCACCACTGTACCCCCTTGCTCATCTGCCTCACCACTGTACCTCCCTGCACATCTGCTCCACCACCATATCCCATGCTCTTCTGTTTCACTTCTAAATCACCTTCTCATCTGTCCTAACACTGAACTCATCTGCCCCCCCCAAACTGTAACCCCCTGCTCATCTGTCCCACCAATACACCTCCTTTTACATGTGCCCCACTGCTCTACCCCTGCATTTCTGTCCCACCACTGAACTCCCTTCTTATCTGCCCCAACATTGAACCCCCCCGCTCATCTGTCCCACCGCTGTATCTCCCCTGCTCTTCTGTCCCACTGCTGAACCCCCTTCTCCTCTCTTCCACTGCTGTACCCTCCTGCTTATCTTTTCCACTTTTGAACCCCTCCTGCTCATTTTCCCCACTGCTGTACCTCATCTATGATATGCATTATATGAAGAGTGGTGAAAGGAAGCAGAGATGAGACATAGCTACCTGTCCTGAAACACTAATCCTGCTGATCCAACTCTCGCATCCAGCCCAGGTGCTTGTATGTGATGTATGTGATGTCATATACAAGCATCTGAAATGGATGTGCAATGATGAGCTCTGCGGCAGAGCAAAAGTTGGGTGTGATTTTCATTGTGCTGAATACTGGCTTTGGCTTAAAGAGACACAGAGTGCCGGGGTTCAGTAGTAAGTGATGCAAAGGTTCAGGAATAATTTCAACAAAGTTCCCAGTAGCTCAACAGCAATTCCACAAACTGTCACCTGATTGTGGTTTTCTTAATCACAGAGAAATCCTTTCTTTTTAAGATTGGTAGTGTCAACCAAGCGAGTCATCTTCCTCCAGATGGTGGGCAGGGCTGTGATTGGCTTTATCAGCGGCCAATGACAGACACTCCTCCTCCTTGAAACAGGGACCGCCCCCCAGCAGAACTGCACCCAATCGCTTCCCCATCACAAAATCTGACAATTGCAGCTACAGCAAAGTTAGAGAACCAAACAATGTTTCCCATCTATTACAATGTGTGGGGGCACAGTGCATGTGAGGCGTGGGGAATTCTGAAATTGGAATGCATTAATGTCTCACTGACACTTCCCTGCGGTGCTCTGCTGATGGGGAGGGAGTCGAGTGTCCGCAAAAGAGGCTTTGTGTGCCACTAAGAGTTCTGACTTCACTCCCGCTTTCTAATTTGTGTGCGTATTCATGGTCATTTAGTCAACGTTAAGGATGAGCTCAGGCGTGTTTGCACAGCCCACGTTCAGAGCCCGCCAGAAAGTCGGCACTGTGCTAATGACAGGCAGTGAGACATTTCCCGATTTCTGCAGCCACGCATCGGGACAATGTCTCACTGCCTGTCATTAGCGCAGCACCGGCTTCCTGGTGGGCTGTGCAAACACACCTGAGCTCATCCTTAGTCAAAGTATTGAAGCCTGTAACAGCCAGGAAACTGGTATTCTTAAAAGGAAGTCAACAGTGGTGGCCTGACATTTTTCTTTTAGTATAGGTTTCCTTTAAAGAGGCCCTTACCTATGTCCATGCAACCTTTCCTTCTTGTAGATCCCTGTGCAGGCTGTCACTGCTTCCATGCCACCGTTTTTAAATTGCATTTCCTGTGCATGCATGATCTGGAGCACATGACATCACGTGCCTCATCTCGTGCAAGTGCCATACAACATTAAACTTTTCCCAAGCTCTAACGGGATAAAAAGTATTTTTTTTTGTTTTGTTTTTTTAAATGGCAAATACTTTTAACTTGCTATACGGCTTATGCGTGAGATGAAGTAGGAGACGACATGCACTTTAGTGCACACATGCACAACCTTAAAGTGGAAGTAAACTCCCCTATCGTTTTCAGCCAAGGAAGCTGCCATCTTTGCCTCTGTTTAATCTTCAACTGCTATGGTGCTGCACATGTGATTCGTTATGACACCAGCAATTGGATGGTTTAATAGTTTGGCTGAGAGCACAGCCAATGTGCAATTAGCATTCCCGGCATGCCTTTTTTTTTAACTGTTTAAATTGATGGGTTTACTTCCACTTTAAGCACAAAGACAGGGCCTGTTGAAAGAGTAATGTAGAACATAACCTAGCCTGCTGAGTGTTTGAGGTTCCGTTTTATGCATTTGTCTTGAGCTAGGCTTTGAAAGTAAAGTGTTTTTAGTAAAATAATTGAAAATGGTTGAGTAGGTTTATTTTTCACATTTTATTTAATAATAAAGAATAGAACAATCAAAGTGTTCACTGGTAATTCAAGAAAGAAACATTCAGTCAGCATGAGATTAAAATAATAGCAAACATACATGTAATTTCCCTAAAACGCTACTGTTTGGCGTCATGTGTACAAGGGGTGAAAAGGCAATCGGAGTGACATTGTCGTGTAATACACAATTGATCAACAAGCTATTCACATACAGAAGTGTGAGTTCCAATCCTCATCTACTATGCAAGGTGAGATAAGTGTTTCACCCATTCACAGAGTGAAATATGTTTACCTAAGTTTAGAAGGTGAAAAGTGTTCTCTATAAACCCTACTGTATACATGATTAGTGCTGCAATGTAATGAGTAAAAGGAGTTCTTGTTGAAAGTGCAATTCGGAAAAGATTGACATTTAGACCATGAGCTGTATACAGCAGTACGCAGCCTACCTACCTCCTTTTAATATTTTCTGCCTCTGTTTCTGTAGTGTTCCGGATCACTCAATCTCCATTAGCCAATATTCTAGCATTCTGGGGACACCATATTTTTTTCTTTAGCCTGCTTTTCTGGCAGGGAATTCTCAGCCCTGCCCACCATGGTGTACTGTGAGCTAGAACGATAGGCACATGTCGTAATCGTAACTCTGCACCTTCCACTATCTCTTCTTGGGCATTCCTCTTTGCTCCCACCACTAGCTTTTGGCTTCCCTTGGGCTGTCTGAGTCCACCCCTGCACTGTTCCTAACCCTGATTATCCCTGTATGCGTTAGTCAAGAGACCAGGAGCCTGCTAATTTCTAGTTGGCCATGTAATGTTATCTTGGAATAAACCAAATTGTTTTGTAACCTGTGTGGTCCTTGTTGTCTATAAGCATGTGACTGCACTTCCTCTCCCACTCTTTTCCTCCTCTAGAATAGCAAACCTGGTTTATGTTGTTGAATGTGTGCATACCTGACAGTTAAGTTATTCAAAAAGCAGTACAAAGAGATGCATTAAAGTGCTGTAATCCATTGCAACCAGATTTTTGATTTATCCTAACTGGCCACTTTGAGTTCCAATATTTTGCCTAATTAAATAAGCCCACAAGAGCCTAAGGAGGAGATATATCCATACAAATTACCAAAATCTTACAGCACAATGTGAGAGGGGTAATGAGAGTCTAAAGTGGAGTTCGCTTGTAAAGGAGGCCTATCAGGAGACCCCAGTGCCCAGAATCGGGGGGGGGGGGGGGGTTGGTGTTGAATTACTTGGGCTATGACCCATTTCTGAGTGGATGGAGGCTTTGAGCAGCCCACAGGCAAGAGAAGAAAATAAGCGAGTGGATGGAACCACTGTATCTTGAATGCAGGATGCTCATTGTTGCTGCACACAAGGGTCTGATGGTGGCTAAAATTTCAAAATAAATAGACCCCCCACCCCTTTAAAAGAAAATACATCACTTAGGAAAATGCTCCTTTTGTTGTGATATACAGTATTAAGCGAGATAATTAAGCTTTTTATCTATGGTTTTACCTTTTAGTTTTGAGGAACATGCAAAAAAGTCAATCAAAATCTGTTACACTGTCCCATCAAAAAAAATTGATTTGTGTATGTATGTATGTATCGGTTTCTGACCCCCAAAACAAATTTCACACATACAGAAAATTGCAAATCGCAAAGCTCCAACTGAAACTTCTTAACCACCAGTAATCCTTAAAACCCAGAGTCACCTTTTAAACGATTTACCGTACTTAAACCAAAACCAGCGACACATCATTTTTTATTTTTTTTTGTCATCTATTAGCACAAGCACCACTCACAGAAAATTTTTCCTGCTACTACGACAAACAAAAGTATAAAAACATCCAAAAATATCCCAAGTTTTACATTCCAAGGTTGGGTTTGTATCTGTTATTGCAAACGTGGGAATATAGATTTGCACCCATATTTAGGCTACATCGAAGGGTTCCTCTGCCACAGCAGAAAATGGCGTCTGGCTGTAGTTTGCTTAAATGGAACTGGTTTTAATACATTGGAATTGATTTACTACAGAAGTATAGGCTGTTCATTTCAGAAAGTGAAGGCCAGACTTCCAAGTTGCCGCAATGCATATAAAATTAATTTTGAATGGCACCCCCCCAACGCAATAAGGCAGTGCACCTGCTTTTTAGTGCTGCACAATGCACTGCAACACATGGTGTTGTAATAGAAAAAGGGTCGTGCATTCGTATTATGTGCATCAATGCGTAAATGGGCCCTTAACTTGGTGAATGAGGTGAAGCTGTGCTGGCTTCACTCATCCTATCATGTACAAGCAATCCTGTTGTGTTTTTTTTTTCCTTGTACGGGACTGGGTATTCAAAGTTCAAAATAAAAACAAAGACAGCTTCACATCATTCCCTAAGCTAAGTAAAAAGTCACTTTGCAAAGTGAGCATGACTTGCTCAATTAGTAAATCAATTGGGTGAATCAGGCTATTCTGATTTCCCATGGTTAGGTTTCATGCTCCTTACACACGATTGGAAATTCCGCCAGCAAAAGTCCAATGTGAGCTTTTGGTCAGAAATTCTGACCGTGTGTATGCTCCATTGGACTTTTGCTGGCAGAATTCCCGTTGTATAATTCCGTTGTAGTGTTGTACGTCACTGCGTTCTTGACGGTCGGAAGTTCTGAGAATTTTGTGTGACCGTGTGTATGCAAGCCAAGCTTGAGCGGAATTACGTTGGAAAAAACATCCAAGATTTTTCTGACAGAAATGCCACTCGTGTGTACGGGGCATTAGGCTGGGTTCCAATTTTCAGCTCCAATGTAGCCAGTTTCAGCTCCAATGAAGCTAGTATATGGGGTTAGAACAAGTTTGGGGCAGTGATGTGTTTCATGTGTATGTAATGCCAAACCTTTTTTTTTTTTTGCATTTTATATAGAATATGGGAGGGTTGGAACTTCTGTCAGGTTTGTATTGCTGTCTGTGTCCCCAATCAAGAGAATCACCTACAAAATTTTTGAGTTGTCACAAGGAGGTGAGTGGAAGTCTTCCAATGGGAAACTTGTTCTGATGACAAATGTCTCAGGCAGGCCATAGATTATGCAATTTTCTTTCCTTCAGCCATGGGTTTAAGGAAACAAAATTGCTTGATTCCCCCAGCAGCACAGTCAGTGTTGATGGGGAATAAATCCCACTGCGCTATTGTATTGTGACAGCGGGAGGTTTCCCAGCCAACAGAATACAATCACTCTCAGCAGCTATAGTTGCTGGCACTGATCAAATAGAAAAAAAACTGACAGGCTGGTTGTACTGAAGTCGATCTATCATTTAGGCTAAACCCAATGAATTTTGATCCATCTATGGCAGGGGTGCTCAACCTATGGCCCTTGACGTCAAACTGAATGCAGGAGTATTGTTGTGATTTACGAAAGTGCACCACACCTGCAAGATATAATAGAAGTCTATAGTAAAAAGCAGCTAAGCCGCCGGTGCGCTGCGCTGCATTTGCAGTGTGTGTGTAAACCACAGCCTAAAGCCTGGTACACAATAAAAGTCTTTTTTTCGTTCAACCCAGCAGGGCTGAAAAAAAACTGACAGCTTGGGAGGAGCTGCTGTAGTAACAATCCAATGTTAGTACAGCAATCTCCCCTACTGTGCTATTTGTGTTCTGACAGTAGGATGCCCTCTCCCCAAGAACACTCCAGTCAGCGCTCTCAGCCATTCGCTCAGAGCACTGACCAGGAGCTGATCGGCTGACTTTTTCCGGTGTGCCCCTTTGACAGAAGACGGTAGCTGGTCTGTCTGACTGGCTGCAGTACACACAGCTGCCCAACATTCGGCCTGTTTATACTAGGCTTTAGAGGGGGCTCAGGGCAGTAGGTGGAATATTTACATTCATGTTTTGCGTCATGCTCCAGGGGGCCTGTACAGCCTCCCTGTCACATTCTGTTTTACACTTGGACAGGAGGGCTGGCATATACAGGAATTAATCCTCTCCATTTTTCTCCTGAAACTGCTGAAAGCCATTCCATTTTATTGTGGCCTGTGACTGGTTACCAAATCACTTAAGTGGCTCTTGCTCTTCAAAGGTTGAGCACCCCTGGCCCATGGCTGGCTTAAGAGCAGATTTCTCCTCCCTTTGTAGAGATCTTCTCTTGATTTGTGCTGCATTTCTGAAACAACGTGAAAGGACATCTTCTAGATGCTTCACAAACAGCAATAAAGAAGCCTGGCATGGGTTTTAACCATTCCATACTTTCTCCAAAGCTGAGAAAAAAAGGTTTGCATATATATATATATATATATATATATATATATATATATATATATATATATATATATAATTTTTGTATTTTATTTTTTTAACAGGGTTGTTAGTTCCACCTTAAACAAAAAAGCTAAGCCGCCATCTCTAAGCAAAGTGAGACAATAATGTTGTACTTGTTTGGTCCTCTAAGACTGTCACGCCAGCCTACTTAATGGAAAAAATATACATCAAATTAACTTGCGCCTTGTTGACTTTTTTTTCTCCACTAAACTTTTTTTTTTTTAAACCTGGTTTCAATCAAATTATCCACATTGTTTAAAATAATTGATACAAAAAAGAGATATTAAGCAAGCCTTCCATGTTATGAAGTTATTTGTTAGCTAGGTCTGATTTACCAGCTATTGATGTTCCATTAATAATCTGTACAAGTATGTATGCACAGCGATACCAGGAAACAGAAGCGCACTTTTTTGTTTCAAACATAATACAAGTAATTTCTAAATGAACCTTAACTACTTGACTGCCAGAGCAACAGAGAAGTGAATCATGTTTTTATTTTTTTTTTATTTTTTTTTAAGTTCCTTTTTTAGTTCCCTTTACGTGGAGAGAATTTAGCTTGGTAGCTAAGCAGACTTTTGGGAAGCTTCTGTCTCCTGCTCAGATAGCTTCTCCTCCGACAGAACCGTCATCCATGGTGATACAGAGCGTGTGATGGTCTGCTTGGCCAGGTTGTAGTGATTTATGACTGTGTAGAACTTCCCCTGAGTGCTGGGGTCCTGTTCAGTGTAGTAGTTGTCCAGGGCTGCAGGTATGCATCGATTGTTCTGTAGAGGGATAAAAAGAGATCAGTTAGTACTTTGAAGATATGTTGTCTGTTTGGTTTCTCAGGGGAAGAATGTCAGGAACCTATACTCTTGTGTAAATCCAACTATCTGTAAAGTTTTTTTTCTGTTAAGAGATATTAAAATACAATACATACAATATAATCATTTTTGTTAAGTTTGATGTCTGAACCCTCCTTTAAAAAACCTTTTGTTGAAGACTAGTTGCTGGGAAATTGCACAACCTCTGAGGGCTCATTTTATAAAATGGAGAACATTATCAACAACTTGTTTGCCACTTAACTGGTATGTGCCATGTTCTCTGTTTAGAAACTTATACAACCATTTAAAAAAAGCGGGTCTCTGTTTTGCTACACATGTTCTGGAAGTGGATGGAAGGGGGGGAAGGACCTGCAAGATTACTTTCTCTGGAAAACCAACTGTACCAGGTGCAACACAGAAAAGACAGCATGAGCTCAGAGATAAATTGTTGGTTAAAGTCTTGGTGCAAGAAGGATAGATTTTTAATTGGGGTACAACTTATGTTAAGGGTGGTTTTCCCCTGAATGGAAAGGGGTCTGCGTGCTTCTAAGAAGTTACAAGAAGATAATAACCACTTCAGCTCTGGAAAATTTTACCCTCTAATGACCAGGCCATTTGTTGCTATTTGCCACTTTGCTACTTTAACTGGCGATTGCACGGTCATGAAATGCTGTATGAAATATGAATATTTCTTTTCACAAAAATAGAGCTTTCTTTTGGTGGTATTTGATCACCACTGGGTGGAAAGCTTGAAAAATATATATATATTTTTTTTTTAACTTTCTGCTATAAAACATCCAATAAAAATAATTGTCATAAATTGTGGCCAAAATGTATTCTGCTACATGTTTTTGATTTAAAAAAATCCAAATAAGTGTTTGGTTTGCATGAAAGTTATAGCGCCTACAAACTATGTTATATACATGTATCTTTAATACTACTAATGGTGGTGATCAGAGACTTATAGGGCATGGTCAATCTGACACTGACGCTGGGGGGAACTAAATGCCATTGACATCACCAATGACAAATACAGTGATCAGTAATGATATTTTACACTGTCATTGTACTAATGAGGCTGGCTGGGAATGGGTTAACATCTAAAGTGATCAAGGGGTTAAATATAAGTCTATTTGTAATGTGCGTACAGTGTGTTGCTTTTACTAACTTATCTCTCAGTTTCTAAAACTGACAGATCGATCCCTTCCTACAGATCCGTATTGTTTACCAACACAAGAGCGCTGGGCTGTGATTGCACACAGCCGATCGCGGCCATGAATCATTGGCTGGGACTTGCTGACAGGCTCCCACTGTGTACAATCACAATGGGAGCCAGGTAGGGTCACACACTCTAGATCCAGAAGTAGGCAGCGACGTACGGGTACAATGCTTTGCCTACAACAGCCGCTCGGCTGCAGTACATTTGGGGTGGGCAATCAGCAAGCGGATAAACTAGGTTGGCGAAGGAAGGAATGTCAGAAAAGGCCAGACACTACTGCAGGGTCAAATGGCAAAAGATGGTATAACCCAAAGTTCAGTTTTGATATAAGATTTAACATTTTTATTAATTATAAAGCACTTAGGATTAAAAGTACCATTTCTGAGTATGCAGATGACAAATCTATGTGATGGAATTAAGTCCTTACAGGAGGTCTCTGACTTGCAAGCCAACCTGCCCTGGATGCAGTGGTGGAGTGGACAAATGCATATGGCACATCAGGTTTTATATTGATGTATGAAATAATAAGCACTTTGGGGGGCTCAAATAAATGCATCACACAATCTAGGAGTGGTAAAGTTAAAGTGGTTGTATATTCATTTTTATGACTTTTACCTACAGGAAAGCCTATAATAAGGCTGACCTGTAGGTAAAAAAAAAATCTCCTAAACCTGTATGGTTTAGGAGATATTCCCCTCGCAATGCGCCGCTGACTGCAGCGGCGCAAGCGCACAGGGGATTCTCGGCTGAAAGTCCAGCAGACGCCGGACCCTGCCGGAAAGAAATCTCCCGTGCGCATGCACGGGAGTGACGGAGCTGCGTTACCCGGAAGAGATGCAGAGGGAACATGACGGCTCCCTCAGCGTAGATCAGGGCCTTGTTCTAAGGTAAGTATTTCATAATGAGCTAGTATGCGGTGCATACTAGTTCATTATGCCTTTTCCTTTGCAGGTCAGGAAAAAAAAAACTTCAGCAGTTATACAACCGCTTTAAGTGAATCAATGATCAAGAAAGATTTGCGTGTTCTGGGAACCACTTAAGACCCTAATTTGAAGCTCCCAGAGTGAGCAAGACCCTTTCTTGTAATAAAAATGATATGGCCTCCTAGTGGGAAAAAAAATCAGTATGTATGCAGACGATACGTTACTTTATTTAGAAGATTAAAACCCTTCTTTACTAACCACCCTAAAAATCATTGATCAATATTCTCTGGACTCAAAATAAATTGGGAGAAATCCCAAATCCTACCTATGGACAGTTTCCCTTAAAACATTTGATAGGTGGAAAGCAGAATTTACACTGCCCAAACATATGTTCTTCAGGTACTTACAAGTCCGTCACGCCCTGCAGACTCAATTTACCTCAATATTTCCACAGTCAGTCCCTGTGACAGTGGGGTCACTTTGGACACAGGGTGAATAAAAGAAACCCCCGATATGGTCTGTGATAGCCATATTCAAGGCTGTATAATACATTGTATACTGTATGTGGGGGTTAAGTGTCATTGTTGTGAGGAATTAAGTTGTTTTGCATTTCTATTGTTCATTTAAGTCTATCCTTGTGTGTAGTGTAAAGTGCCAGACAGACTGGCTGCTAACCCTTTGTGAAAAGATGTGTATTGGGTGGGATCGTTTGAAGCATAGCAGACGTCTTGGGATGTGTGGGTGGAGCTGGGCTCTTGTTCATGTTAAAGCATGTGCCTGGAATTGTGTATAAAAATACAATGTTGGTTTTTAATAAAAGTAATTTCTACTACAGCAGAGACAGAGTGCGTCTCGTCTTTTTGCCAGAGGGATCGGCTCCTATAGGAAAGGGTCGTTTAACTGTGGATATTGGTACCGATTGGATGTGTGTCTCGGAGAGGGAATATCGCAAACGGCGTTAACCCCCTTTATATTAGGGGAGCCGTTACATTGGTGGCAGCAGCGGGATCTTCCCTCCAGTTACTGGGACACTTCAAACCACCACAGTAAATGACCAGCTATGCAACCTGCAGGAAAGCCGCACTGAAAGACTTACTTGAGAGCCGTGGAGGGACCAGTGGGACAAAGAACAAGGCCACCTTGATCAGGGAACTAACCGAGATGGATCAGAGGGATGGTGATGCAGGACCCCGGTCAGTTGAAGACTTGTTTCAGCAACGAGTTCGACAGCGGGTGGCATTATATGGTGCTAGCCCATCAGAGACCGCCATACAGAATGCCATTAGAGACATCCAGCTGCAGGATGAGCGACAGGAGAGAGAACTAGAGCGGCAACATGAACAGAGAATGGCAGAAATACGGCAATCGGAGACAACACTTAAAGATGCAGCGCCTGTCCGTAAGTTGCCCTTTCGGGCGTTCAAACTATTTAAGGAGGGAGAGGAGGAAATTGAAGCATTCCTGCAGGACTTTGAGAGACTATGCCAGATACATGAAGTACTGCCCCAAGATTGGGTCGTCTTACTGGCAAGTAATTTAACTGGCAGAGCGGCGGATGCGTATCGGGCCCTGGAGGATGAGGACGCTAAAGACTATGATCGGGTAAAAGAAGCTCTGCTAGCCCGATTTGCCATTACACCCGAAGCCAGCCGGATTAAGTTTCGAGAATCTCGGAAACAAACCCACATAACATACGTGGAGTGGGCACATCGTCTGCAGCGAGACCTTAAGGGCTGGATCCAGGGAAGCCACGCTCATACCATAGAAGACATCACCCAACTAGTACTCTTAGAACAGTTCTTTAACCACACCCCTCCGGTACTACGGGATTGGGTACGAGATAAGCAACCACGGACTGTACAGCAAGCGGCTACTTTGGCCGATGAATATCTGGACTCTCGAAGGTCAGGCGGAAGCGAGCGCTATCCACCATCTCGGCCCAGTTTATCAGCCTCTAACACAGCTTCAGCACCAACCCCAGCGGCCACTTATCCTCAGCAGCCCAGGTTCAACGCCCAGGACTATGCACAACCCATCAGGTGTTTCGGATGTAAACAACTAGGGCACAAAAAGCCAGACTGTCCATTAAATCCAGCCATCCAGTCCCAGTCATGGAGACAACCAGCAAGGGGGAGCCCCCGCACACCCATGCCTGCGGCCCACTGCGTTGAGGGGGAAGAACATTGGGGCGTCCTGCACAAGGCTGATCCAATACAAGCAGCTAACCGGGACAACAGGCAACAACACAGGCAGACGGTCCGGGTTAATGGAACGGTAGCCAATGGCTTACGTGATAGCGGCGCTACCATGACCCTACTACGGAAGAACCTCATCCCAGAGAGCCAACACACCGGAGACACTGTAGCCGTAAGAGTAGCGGGAGGTACCATCTTCCGGCTACCCGTGGCCCGTGTTCACCTGGATTGGGGGGTTGGTTCGGGACACGTGAATGTGGGGGTGATGAAGGACTTGCCTGCGGATGTACTACTGGGGAATGATTTGGCCCCCCTGTTTTCTGCTTACACCCCGATGGGCCCCGATGAAGTCAACCCTGTGACTACCCGTGCACAGACACGTACTGCTGGAACCGGCCCACTTGCTGCAGAGACCCAGGTGAGACTATCCTCCCCGACACGTACCTTAGATCAGGCGCGCCTAGGCTGGGATACCCCAGAAGCATTCAGGAGGGAAACTCGGGAGGACCCGACCTTACACAAGTATAGGGCTAAGGCAGATACTCAGGAAAGGGGAATAGATGGGGAGCTGTTTGAATGGGATGGGGATAGACTGTATAGGATCCCTAAGCCATCTCAGAGAAGTAAGGCCCCTTCGCAGAAACGACAGCTGGTGGTACCTAAGAAATACCAGCTGGAGATTCTGCGAATCGGGCATGATGTGCCACTAGCGGGACATCTAGGGTTCCGTCGCACGGCCCATAGGATCACACAGAATTTCTTCTGGCCCAATTTTAGCCAGGATGTGCGACAATACTGCAAAACGTGTGACACATGTCAACGGATAGGGAAGAGGGGGGACCACCCTAAGGCTAAACTCATGTCCATGCCTATTATTGGGGAGCCCTTTTACCGCATAGCCGTTGACATTGTGGGTCCCCTTGCCCGGCCTAGTCCATCCGGAAAGAAGTATATTCTCACCGTGGTGGACTACGCCACCCGTTACCCAGAGGCAGTAGCTATGTCCAACATTGAAGCAGAGACAGTAGCTGATGCCCTGGTTAAGATTTTTACCAGAGTGGGGTTCCCTAAAGAGATTCTCTCTGACCAGGGAACCCAGTTTACCGCGGTACTCACCCGGCAGTTGTGGAAGGTGTGCAATATTAAGCCCTTACTGAGCTCCCCCTACCACCCCCAGACTAATGGTCTCTGCGAACGCTTTAACGGGACCCTCAAGCAAATGCTGAGGACCTTTTCGGACTCTTGCAGAGACTGGGAGAGATTCCTGCCTCACCTGTTATTTGCGTACAGAGAGGTACCCCAGGAATCTACTGGGTTCTCGCCCTTCGAGTTACTCTATGGGAGAAGGGTCCGCGGACCCCTCGATCTCATCAGAGGACACTGGGAGGGAGAGACAGAGCAAGAAGGGACCCCCATAGTACCCTATGTTCTGGAACTCAGGGACCACATGGAGCAATTGTCTCTGATGGTAAGAGAGAATCTCCAGGCGGCCCAGGGAAGACAGAAGAGATGGTACGACCGGGGGGCCCGAAAGCGGGTCTTCCAGGTTGGGCAGAAGGTCTTAGTGCTCAAGCCTGTGAAGACTGACAAGATGCAGGCATCTTGGCAGGGCCCGTATAAAGTAGTAGCCCAGGTATGTGATACTACCTATGTCATTGCCAGCTGTGCAGATGAAAGAATCCAGCGAACCTTTCATGTGAACATGCTGAAGGAGTATCAGGAACGGCAGGAGGATGTTGCGGCAGTATGTGCCCCTGCTGCGGACGACTCAGAAGGTTTACCCCTCCCTGACTTACTAGAGAGAGAGCCCCAGACCGACCTCATTAGCCTTGTACAGCTAGGAGACCGGTTAAGCCCCACAAAGAAGGAACAGGCTAAGCGGCTTCTGTGGGAGAAACAGGCGACGTTCTCCCAAAGACCGGGCTATACGACCTTGGCTGTACATAAGGTAGAGACCCCTGGACAAGCACCCCTCCGCCAGTCCCCCTACCAAATCCCTGAAGCAGTCCGAGAGGAAATGCGGAAGGAGATACAGGAGATGATTCAGTTAGGAGTCATTGAGCCTTCTGACAGCCCTTGGGCCTCGCCTGTAGTCCTGGTGCCTAAGAAAGACGGGACTACCCGGTTCTGCGTGGACTACAGGCGACTCAACGAGAAGACCACCACCGATGCCTACCCGATGCCCAGGGTAGACGAACTACTAGATTGTATAGCCAGGGGACGTTATTTAACTACAATAGACCTGTGTAAAGGTTATTGGCAGATCCCCCTGGCCGAGGATGCTATCCCCAAGTCGGCATTTGTTACCCCATTTGGCCTGTACCAGTCTAAGGTCATGCCATTTGGAATGAAAAATGCCCCGGCGACCTTCCAACGTATGGTGGATAGGCTCCTCGATGGCTTCCAGGATTTTGCATGTGCATATCTGGATGACATTGCGATCTACAGTGGGTCTTGGGAGGAGCACCTGGTTCACGTAGGAGTGGTTCTGGACAAAATTCGGGCTGCAGGCCTGACCTTGAAACCAGACAAGTGCCATCTAGGGATGGCGGAGGTGCAGTACCTGGGACACCGAGTGGGGTGTGGGAACCAGCGACCCGAGCCAGCCAAGGTAGAGGCAGTAGCTAACTGGCCCACGCCCCGTACTAAGACCCAGGTATTGGCCTTCTTGGGAACTGCAGGGTACTACCGACGTTTTGTCCCTAATTATAGTGCTATCGCCAAACCCCTGACTGACCTGACGAAAAAGAATTTACCTAGGCAAGTCCTCTGGTCTCCAGCTTGTGAATCCGCGTTTCTAGCCCTCAAGCAAGCACTTGTAAATGCCCCTGTCTTGGCTGCCCCAGTACCTAACAAACGTTTTCTTGTCCACACGGATGCTTCCATGTTTGGACTGGGGGCGGTGCTGAGCCAAGTTGGGGAGGATGGAGGAGAACACCCTGTCGCATACCTGAGTAGAAAACTATTACCCCGGGAAGTGAGCTATGCGGCAGTGGAGAAGGAGTGTTTGGCCCTGGTCTGGGCCCTTAAAAAGCTGAACCCTTACTTATACGGACAGGAATTTTCACTGGTCACCGACCACAACCCATTGGTCTGGCTTAACCGGGTCTCCGGAGATAATGGCAGGTTGTTGCGGTGGAGCTTAGCCCTACAACCTTACAACTTCACCATCAGCTACCGACCCGGTAAGCAAAATGGCAATGCGGATGGGTTGTCCCGGCAAACCGACGCCCTCCCGGGCTCCTAGTGCAATGTTGATGGGTTATCCAGTATTGGAAGAATGGACCCATGGACTAACTGCGGAGTCAACCCGTCTGGGGTCCCCTCCTCTGTTAGTCTCCTGCCGAAAGGGGAGATGTGTGACAGTGGGGTCACTTTGGACACAGGGTGAATAAAAGAAACCCCCGATATGGTCTGTGATAGCCATATTCAAGGCTGTTTAATACATTGTATACTGTATGTGGGGGTTAAGTGTCATTGTTGTGAGGAATTAAGTTGTTTTACATTTCTATTGTTCATTTAAGTCTATCCTTGTGTGTAGTGTAAAGTGCCAGACAGACTGGCTGCTAACCCTTTGTGAAAAGATGTGTATTGGGTGGGATCGTTTGAAGCATAGCAGACGTCTTGGGATGTGTGGGTGGAGCTGGGCTCTTGTTCATGTTAAAGCATGTGCCTGGAATTGTGTATAAAAATACAATGTTGGTTTTTAATAAAAGTCATTCCTACTACAGCAGAGACAGAGTGCGTCTCGTCTTTTTGCCAGAGGGATCGGCTCCTATAGGAAAGGGTTGTTTAACTGTGGATATTGGTACCGATTGGATGTGTGTCTCGGAGAGGGAACATCGCAAACGGCGTTAACCCCCTTTATATTAGGGGAGCCGTTACAGTCCCCAATTCCATAATGGAAGTGGTTAAGGGCCCGGAATCCCATGAATTGATATCTACAGTGCATCCGAAGAGTATTCAAAGTGCTTCACTTTTTTCCACATTTTGTTATGTAATAGTCTTTTTATAAAATGGATTACATTTATTATTTTCCTCGAAATTCTACAAACAATAACCCAATGTGAAAGATGTTTTTTTTTTAAATTGTTACAAATGTATTCAAAATAAAAACGATAAAAAAAATCGCATGTACATCTCACATTCACAGCCTTTGCTCAATACTTTGTTGAAGCACCTTTGGCACCAATTACAGCCTCAAGTGTTTGAGTATGATGCTACAAGCTTGGCACACCTATTTTTGGGCAGTTTCTCCCATTCTTCTTTGCAGGATCCCTCAAGCTCCATCAGGTTGGATAGGGAGTGTCGGTGAACAGCCATTTTCGGGTCTATCCAGAGATATTCAATTGGTTTCCAGTCTGGGCTCTGGCTGGATCACTTAAGAACATTCACAGAGTTGTCCCAGAGCCACTCCTTTGTTATCTTGGCTGTGTGCTTAGGATAGTTGTCATGTTGGAAGAGGAACCTTCGCCCCAGTCTGAGGTCTAGAGCACTCTGGAACAGGTTTTCATCAAGGATGTCTCTGTACATTGCTGCATTCATCTTTTCCTCAATCCTGACTAGTCTCCCATGTCCTGCCAATGAAAAACATCCCCACAGCATGATGCTGCCACCACCATGCTTCAATGTAGGGATGGTATTGGCCAGGTGATGAGCAATGCCTGGTTACCTCCACACATGACGCTTGACTTTCAGGCTGAAGAGTTTAACCTCTGTTTCATCAGACCAGAGAATGTTTCTCATGGTCTGAGAGTCCTTCAGGTGCCTTTTTGCAAACTCCAGGTGGGCTGTCATGGCAAAGGCTGTGAATACTTATGTACAGGTGATTTTTTTTCATCTTTTATTTTTAATAAATTTGCAAAGATTTCAAACAAACTTCTTTTGCATTGTCATAAGGAAATATTTTTTTCGAATTTTGAGGAAAATAATGAATTTAATCAATTTTGGAATAAGGCTGTAACATAACAAAATGTTTAAAAAGTGAAGTGCTGTGAATACTTTCCTGGTGCACTGTATATTTTATGACATGTTACTTCTTCCCTTCTCATCCCAGTTAGCTTATGGGATTAAGTCATGGTGGGAAGCAGATGCAGGTGCAATAGATGTCAAGTAGGCTTGTGCAATTCGTTTCGTAACTAATCGAAATTCGGCCGAATTTTGCATCATTCGGATGCATCCGAATAAAAAAATAACGAATAACAACGAATACGAAAGAAATATAACTAATGGATTCGAATGAATTCGGTAATTCTTTAAAGATCTAATGAAACAAAAGGTCAGCTCAAAGTAAATCTTATAGTCCAATCAGGTAATTAATTTTGTGTCGGAGGATGGATTACTGGCAAAGTGCATTCCTGAGAACTGAGTTAGAAGGGTGTTGTATTGTATTTGAGCTGAGGAAGAAGAGACGTTGTCATTGTGTGTGTTAAAAGATTCAATAAACAAACGACTTTCCAAACTACGAATCATTATCACGAATGTCTATACATACATAAATAGCGAATTTCAACGAATACGAACAAATGAATTAGACACTCTAGGAATAATAACGAATTATCAGAAAACGTATTAATGTAACATAACGAATATAACAGAATGAAATTATGTATTTTACGAATGACAACGAACCGAAACTAAACAAAATTTTCCGTTGTGCACAAGTCTAATGTCAAGGAATGGCTAGCTATCGGATTGCTTAAGCCAACTATATATTTTACGTTGATCTTTTCTTACACCCCTTAAATTGGCCTGATATAAAAGGGGACAAAGTACCACACATCCTAGGTGTTCCCAAGATGCGGGTATGGTCTATCACTTGCTGTGGAACTGTCTGATATTAGAGGGATTCTGGTCACAAGTTATTCAATTCCTCCAAGATACCATGGGTTCCCCATTAACCTTACACCCTAAACAGTGTCTGCTAGGAAGATTTCCTGAACCAGAAGCTTGTTTTCTGCCAGAAAATTGATCGCCAGACAATGGAAGAGATCCTCCTCAATTTACCACCTGGATACTGAAATAAACAATACCTTGACATATAAGATATTCATAGGGGATGCCTATCCAAATATAATAAGATATGGGACCAATGGCTACAAGCATCTGAGACATGTGTCTAAACATAAGGTCTTCTTTGGGAGATCTTACTACTCTTTTATCAATCTCATTTAAGAGTATCTGTTGATAACATTCTACTTTTAGGTTATACATGACATAATATATAACACAATATAATCCCCAGAAGATTGGGACACAATGTTCAATAACTTACGCAAAGCCTCAAAATCCTTGGCAGTTAGAGAAACGGCCTACAAGGTATTGACTAGATGGTATTATACCCCATCCAGACTTCAGGCCATATTTCCGGGGACTTCCGGACTATGATTCAGGAGCTGCCAGCTCCCAGGCACCTTCAAGCATATATTTTGGGACTGCGTACTACTTTCTTCAGTTTTAAAGAAAGTGACTACCATTGCTTCTGCAATATCGGGTGCTCCTCTACAGCTCACAGTCTCAATGTGCCTTCTTGGAGCATCAATCCCAGGTATCTTCCTCAAAGAAGAATGTCTTATACACACTATTTGCATATCTACCCTATGGACTATTGCTCTGCACTGGAAGACGTTCTAAACAGAATGGATGCGATTATGCTAATGGAGAGGATATTGAATACATTCCTTGATAAAATGCACTTGTTCGAGCGAAGATGGGATGCTTGGAAAACCCACAGACATGTTTTACTATCACAAGACTAAATGCCAATCTAGGTTACCAGACCTTGCATAAGTAATAATCTCAGGTATACCTTCCCCCTACTTCTGTAGGGAGAAGGTATACCTTTTTTTTTTTTTTTGATGACTTTCTTGTATGCTTTGGAATTTTTTTGTTCTTAATTTTGATTTCCATAAATGTCCCCAAGACATTCATTTTATGTTATGTACTGTTTTATGACTGCATATTTTCCTTTGCCTCATTAAAAAATGTTTGTAAACATAACACAATATAATATCCTTGTTTCTTTCTTTTATTATTTTTTTGATTTGTACCTTGTCACACACTTGACATACTTGGGAATAAACAGAACCCAAATATATACTGCTATTGTGACTATCTTAGTTACCTTGTATTTTATATACCTACTGTATATTTGACGCCTACTTTAATAAAAGTTACTATTTTAAAGTTAAAAATTATATAGGCTAAAGACAGATATGTAGGGGTCTGGGAAAATTGAAAATTTACTCAACTTAGTGGATCAGGAGAAGCTGAGCTAACGTCAAACATCGATTCATGTGCAAGCAAAAATACTCAGTTTTTTGGGGTGTTGTTTTCTTTGCTTTGCATATGATTGGTTATTCTTTGCATGTGAATTTTTACTTTGCATCACCCAATTCACAATGCTAGGGGAAAATCCACTTAATCCACACAAAGAATTGCAAAACCTAATTTTAAAAGTGCACTTCATAATTTGGCTATTGGTTCACAAAAAGTATATAGCAGAACCAGAGAAATGGTATCGGTAACTAAATGAATAATGGGCATGAAAAACCTCAGCTATGTGGAAATATTGTGTATGTCAGGGTAATATAAAAAAGAAAACATGTGCAGCACTTCACGGACCAAGGAATCCCCCCCCCCCCGTTGCACAAGCCCGCACTGTGCACCATACCCCAGATCACTCACCCTGCGCTGACAGGTGGAGATGGTGGCTTCCTGATTGGCCAGGAGAATCAGTGTGATACTAGGGAATATTCATTTGCTATTGTCACACAACTGGGTGGGCTCGGAGTGCCTCTGGCTCTACTAATGTGGTCCAAAGAAACCCCCCCCCCCCCCCCCCCATTGGAATTTATGCATCCGGCGCCCTGCATGTAGATTAACCACTTCAGCCCCGGACCAATTAACAGCCTAAGGACCAGAGGTCTTTTTACAATTTCTCACTGCACTGCTTTAACTGGTAATTGCGCGGTCATGCAATGTTGTACCCAAACGAAATTTGCGTCCTTTTCTTCCCACAAATAGAGCTTTCTTTTGATGGTATTTGATTGCCTCTGCGATTTTTATTTTTTGCGATATAAATGGAAAAAGACCGAAAATTTTGAGAAAAAAATATATTTTCTACTTTTTGTTATAAGAAAAATCGAATAAACTCAATTTTAGTCATACATTTAGGGCAAAATTTATTCAGCCACATGTCTTTATTAAAAAAAAATGTCAATAAGCATATATTTATTGGTTTGGGCAAAAGTTATAGCGTCTACAAACTAGAGTACATTTTCTGGAATTTGCACAGCTTTTAATTTACGACTGTCTCATTTCTTGAGGTGCTAAAATGGCAGGGCAGTACAAACCCCCCCAAATGACCCCATTTTGCAAAGGAAATTGCTGAGGGGCATGTTGACCCCATTGAATATATTTTTTTTTTGTTGTCCCAAGTGATTGAATGACAAAAAAAAAAAAGTTTACAAAAAGTTGTCACTAAATGATATATTGCTCACACATGCCATAGTTATATGTGGAATTGCACCCCAAAATATATTTTGCTGCTTCTCCTGAGTACGAGGATACCACATATGTGGGACTTTTTGGGAGTCTAGCTGCGTACGGCACCCCGAAAACCAATCACTGCCTTCAGGGTTTCTAAGGGTGCAAATTTTTGATTTCACTCCTCACTACCTATCACAGTTTCGAAGGCCATAAAATGCCAAAATAGCACAAAACCCCCCCAAATGACCCCCATTTTGGAAAGTAGACACCCAAAGCTATTTACTGAGAGGCATGTTGAGTCCATGAAATATTTTATATTTTGCCACAAGTTGCAGGAATATTAATTATTTTTTTTTTTTTGCACAAAGTTGTCACTAAATGATATATTGCTCACACATGCTATGGGCATAAGTCAAATTACACCCCAAAATAAATTCTGCTGCTTCTCCCGAGTACAGGGATACCACATGTGGGGGACTTTTTGGGAGCCTAGCCACTTACGGGACCCCGAAAACCAAGCACTGCCTTCCGGATTTAAATATACAACGCTACCAAAAAAAAACTATTAGCGATCGCAGGGATCAGGCCTGACTCTACGATCGCTGCAGTTATGTGTTTAGTGTTTTGTAGTGACAATGATCGATCGATACTGCACTTGGGTGGGCTGGGCGGAGGGGCAAAACGCAGGTGCTAGCAGGTATCTGGGCTGATCGCGCTAACAATGCGTTTTTTTTGGAACCCTAAACTGCTGGGGACGCTAGTATAGATCTGATCAGATCAGATATTGATCTGTTCAGATTCTATACCACTACAGGAGGTGTATGCTTTGCGCGTGGGTGTTAGCGGTACTGGCACTAACCTAACGCTGCCTGGGGCGAAGCAGACCCTGACCCTAAAACCTAATTGATATCACCCGCCGGGTGATCAAGGGGTTAAACCTTTATTGGGTAATAAATGGTGGGTGCCCTGATGCTATAAAAAGAAAACTAACCAGAGTCACCCGTAACACTTATACGGTGATCACTGGTGAAAGGGTTAACTAGGGGAAATCAGGGGGTTCAAATTTTTATTAGGTAGTATATGGGGGTCCCTGGCGCTATATAAAAATCGGGGGGGGGGGGGGAGTTTGTGTGCCTGTGTATGCCTACATGTTAGTGTAGTGTTGGTGCACACTTACTTTCACTTCTCCTCGCAGTCCGGTCAATAAGACCGCCCAGAGGAGAATGACATCACTTCCTCCCTGCCTGTGTTTACTATACACAGCGGGGGAAGCTTCTCATTCGCCAGGAACGATCGAGAGGGGATGACCAGAAACCAATGGCCATCCCCTCATCCCGGATCGCTCCTGCAGCGAAACGGACCGCCGCATCCAGCAGGAGGGGGTCTGATCGGACCCCCCACCCGCTGGAAGGCAAGCACGTACATGTACGTGCTTGTGCCTGTACATGCCATTGTGATGACGTACATTGGCATGCGGTGGTCCTTAAGTGGTTAAGGAGCCGGATACCTCAATGGGGGGGGGCAGTGCCCCTGCGCCCCTAAAGGACAGGCTGCTACTGCTCCTAAATCTTATGAGTTGACAACACACAGCATTTTTGTAGACTGAGTCTGGTTAGCCCTGCCATGTTTTCTTTTACTAAACTACTAAAACACTCCCCCATTCTATAACATAGACACTAATCATTCTGTAGTCCCAAGATAAGCACTAGGTGGGCCACTTAGACTCCTTGGGATAACACAGGAATTGTGCATATGACACAACTTTGAATTTCTGACAAGTTTGACAGGTATTTTTTTTTTTTGGCTCTTATTGAACAGGTATACCAAAATGCTTTTCATTGGATATTTATCAAACCAAAAGGGAGCAAATAAGAGAAACTCATTGTTGAGGTTTACATACACTTTAACTGCATTTATTTTCCCTTGAGAAGAAGCAGTTTACAAAAGTGGTCCAATTATAAAAGTCAGTGTAATGTTGTTATGTTAACTCTAAGGTCATCGCAACAAAGGCACTCTTTGTGACAAAAGAGGTTTAACCTTTGCATACAGGATTGATTTTTTTTCAACCTTTTTATACAGGATTGATTTTTTTTTTTTTTTTTTTTTTTTACTGTAATGGTTGTAAAAATGTGATAGAACATCAGTTCCTGTGACAGACTATTCAAACTACTGGTGGCATACAGCTGTCAGGGTGCAGCATAGAGAAAGCAAGCAGAAACCCGTTCAGACATCTGCCTCATTATGTCACAGATATACATTCGGCCAACCAGATCAGTTAAAGCATAAAAGCAAAGGGAAGCTGTGAATTCAGAAACCCATCTAATATCACACAGGGTTAAGCACGGCCTATACATATATATATATATATATATATATATATATATATATATATATATATATATATATATATATATATATAAAGCTAGTGATCAAAAAAGAGAGATCAAAGTTTCATTTACATTCGTCTGTTGTTTTCTTTTCATACAGTGAAACACTTTCAAGAAAGGGTTTTTAATCTCTCTCAGGGTTTAATACAAAGCAGGCAGTATAAAGTATTATGTGCTCTGTACAACATTAACTTTGTGTTTTTAAAATAGGCCTAATTAGTACAGAATGTTCTGACATGCTCCTAAAATATCTGAACTAATTAATATCCTACGGTACAAGCAAAGAGGCAGCGCTCTGTTGCTCTGGAGTCTGCTAAAGACATTAGCGATTGCCTAATCTCATGGACCAGTGGGTATGTACCCGCATTGGCTGAGCCTAGCGCCTTCACAGTGAGCCAGCAAGGGAGATTTGGCAGTTTTTTACACATATAATGAAGATGAAAGTCTGAAAGCCGATGCTTCGTATTGTAAAAACCTAGTGCTGTATTCTGCTAATCATACAGATTTTTACTTGTAAACAACAAGTGTCAGAAAATGTCTGGTTACTTTATTTAAAGTGTTCAGATAGCAATCTCTAGAGCCCAATGGAAATCTTCTAGCACCAAAGTTGGGCAGTCTATCATTAAGCCATGATATTCACAGACACGGTTACTAAAGGATAATAGGGGCATATTGATCCAAGAAACTCCTCAAAACTGTTCTTCTGGTGTCTAAAAATGTTTTCTCCCATTTGGCAAATTGTCAGAAATTGCCCAGGGGTTTTGTTTTGCCTTCCAAGAATAAAAATGGCAGAGCCGTAAGGCTGAAGTAGATAAGTGGTTTTGTTAAAAAGGTCTATCTATGTATATGCAGTGAGGGCCGAAAAAGTTTTTGATCCCCTGCTGATTTTGTACATTTGCCCACTGACAAAGAAATGATCAGTCTAAAATTTTAATGGTAGGCTTATTTTAACTGTGAGAGACAGAATAACAACAAAAATATTTGAATGAGTGAAAAAAGTTTTTGATCCCCTATCAATCAGAAAGATTTCTGGCTCCCAGTTGTCTTCTATACAGGTAACGAGCTGAAATTAGGAGCACTCTCTTAAAGGGAGTGCTCCTAGTCTCCACTTGTTACCTGTATAAAATACACCTGTCCGCAGAAGCAATCAATCGGTTTCCAATCTCTCCACCATGGCCAAGACCAAAGAGCTGTCCAAGGATTTCAGGGACAAGATTGTATAACTACACAAGGCTGGAATGGGATACAAGACCATCACTAAGCAGCTTGGTGACAAGATGACAACAGTTGGTGCAATTATACGCAAATGGAAGAAATACAAAATAATTGTCAATCTCCCTTGGTCTGGGACTCCATGCAAGATCTCACCTTGCGGAGTTTCAATGATCAAAAGAATGGTGAGGAATCAGCCCAGAACTACATGGGAAAATCTTGTCAATGCTCTCCAGCAGCTGGGCCCACAGTCGCCAAAAAAACAATTGGTTACACACTATGCCACGAAGGACTGAAATCCTGCATTACCCGTAAGGTCCCCCTGCTCAAGAAAGCACATGCACAGACCTGTCTGAAATCTGCTAATGAACAGCTGAATGATTCAGAGAACTGGGTAAATGTGTTATGGTCAGATGAGACCAAAATTGAGCTCTTTGGCATCAACTCAACTCACCATGTTTGGAGGAGGAGGAATGCTGCCTATGACCCCAAGAACACCATCCCACTGTCAAACATGGAGATGGAAACATTTTGCTTTTGGGGTGTTTTTCTGCTAAAGGGTCAGGACAATTTCACCGCATCAAAGGGACGATGGACAGGGACATGCACTGTCAAATCTTGGGTGAGAACCTCCATCCCTCAGCCAGGGCATTGAAAATGGATCATGGATGGGTATTCCAGCATGACAATGACCCAAAACACATGGCCAAGGCAACAAAGAAGTGGCTTAAGAAGAAGCACATTAAGGTCCTGGAGTGGCCTAGCCAGGCTCCAGACCTTAATCCAATAGAAAATATGTGAAGGGAGCTGAAGGGTTGAGTTACCAAACGTCGGCTTCAAAACCTTAATGGCTTGGAGAGGATCTGCAAAGAGGTGTGGGACAAAATCCATCCTGAGATGTGTGCAAACCTGGTGGCCAACAACAAGAAACGTCTGATCTCTGTGATTGTCAGCACTTGGTGGCAAAACCCTTGTAAAGTCATGTTTTGCAAAAGGGTCAAATACTTATTTCACTCATTAAAATGCAAATCAATTTATAACTTTTTTTGAAATGCGTTTTTCAGGATATTTTTATTGTTATTCTGTCTCTCACTGTTAAAATAAACCTACCGTTAAAATTAGAGACTGATCACTTCTTTGTCAGTGGGCAAATGTACAAAATCAGCAGAAGATCAAATACTTTTTTCCCTCACTGTAATTAAGGCACAACCAAGAAAGCAATGACAAAAAACAGAACCTCAGGCAGACTGCAAGTAAAACTGTATCTCTACAACAAGCTCAATAACTTCCAGTTTGCTTCCTAATCTTTCCAGCCTCTAATATGTTCTCTCCCTTTCTTTCTAATCACAGTGTCCTCTCCATCTCATGCTCACTCTTGCCCTCCCCAATTACTACACTCATCTACTGCTCATTCTAAACCTACACACTGTCACAATCAGAACACAGAGGCATATGCCCTCATATAAATCTTACTCTTATCTCACCCTCTTGCGCCTCCTGATTTATAGGGATGTTTTACCAAATCCTGGTCCCCTATCATCATGAATTAAACCAAATCTTCCCCTCCAAAAATACAGTTCCTTCCTGCAAACAGACCTATTTCATCAAAAGAATATGTGCTCAGACCTTACAGATCCCAGGCCGCGCTACGAAGGCTCAAATGAGATGTAGGCGTAAATAGAAGGACTCACAACCAATGTCGCCAACCCTAAAAGTTACTACCCCCTAAGGGGATGCAACCAGAATCAGAGGAGGTTATTTATAAAAGGGGGTTCGGCGCCACTGTAAATTTGCTCAAATGGGGTGTGTACATAAAATAGAGGTACACCTCCACCATTAGCCTATCACAGAGCCACAAGAGGTGTCATATAGATATCAGATCCTATCCAGAGGAGTGTATATATGAATTACACAGGAGGAGAGAGGGAAGGGAAGTACATATATAACCCCCCTAAAGCTAACTACTACTAATATGCAGAATATAGAAAATAGAGACACACTGCCAACAATATTATACAACAATTCCTGAACACAGCCAATCAGGTATCACAAAAGATGGCTATAAATTAGGCCAAGCTTGACTACGTAGACACAAAACTAGACAACTACGTAAGCAGCGGAAATTAGTAATATGGTAAATAACATATGCATAGCGTGCAGCAGTGATAAATACGTGGTAAATAATAAGATATTAATATGCCACTAAATTGATAAGTGTGTTGAAAAATTAACACAGTGAAGTTAATTGCATGAATAAAAATAAATAAAGTGAAAATACGGTGACCATACAGTGTAATATACCCTCAAATAAATGTGATAATACCAGGAATGTAAATCCATAAAATAGGAGATATTACATAAATAAATATTAAATAAATCAATGTGATAATTATTACCCAAGAAAATGCATATAAATCTCAAAGTTAGCCCCAGATAATCTATTAAGAGCTATAAATGCATTTATAGCTCTTAATAGATTATCTGGAGCTAACTTTGAGATTTATATGCATTTTCTTGGGTAATAATTATCACATTGATTTATTTAATATTTATTTATGTAATATCTCCTATTTTATGGATTTACATTCCTGGTATTATCACATATTTATTTGAGGGTATATTACACTGTATGGTCACTGTATTTTCACTTTATTTATTTTTATTCATGCAATTAACTTCACTGTGTTAATTTTTCAACACACTTATCAATTTAGTGGCATATTAATATCTTATTATTTACCACGTATTTATCACTGCTGCACGCTATGCATATGTTATTTACCATATTACTAATTTCCGCTGCTTACGTAGTTGTCTAGTTTTGTGTCTACGTAGTCAAGCTTGGCCTAATTTATAACCATCTTTTGTGGTACCTGATTGGCTGTGTTCAGGAATTGTTGTATAATATTGTTGGCAGTGTGTCTCTATTTTCTATATTCTGCATATTAGTAGAAGTTAGCTTTAGGGGGGTTATATATGTACTTCCCTTCCCTCTCTCCTCCTGTGTAATTCATATATACACTCCTCTGGATAGGATCTGATATCTATATGACACCTCTTGTGGCTCTGTGATAGGCTAATGGTGGAGGTGTACCTCTATTTTATGTACACACCCCATTTGAGCAAATTTACAGTGGCGCCGAACCCCTTTTTATAAATAACCTCCTCAGACCTATTTCATCACTCTCATCAAACCCCTCTCATCCAGTCCCCACCAATTCTTTTCTACTGTTAACTTTGTACTTGGTCCCCCGCCTACCCCACTTACTAAATTACTTCCCAGTAAACTGCCAATCACTTCTAAAACAAGACTCTTGCAATCTGTGATAAGATCCAGGCTGTCACTGTTTCTCCCCAATAGGGATGGGCTGAACGACCCACTTTTCAGTTCGCACCAGAACTTTCGAACATCACAAAAGTTTGGACCCGAATAACGAACCCTAATGAAGTCTATGGGACCTGAATGTTAAAGATCAAAAGTGCCCATTTTGAAGGCTTATATGCAAGTAATTGGACATACAATGGTTATGGGGGTCTGGGGTTACTGGTGTACTGCCCTGGGGTACATGGATCGATGAAAAAAAAGTTTGTAAAAAACATTTTTAAATGAGTAGTGATTTATTAATGCTTAAAATTAAAGTATAAAAATGAAAAATTCCTTTCAATATAGTGCCTGGGGGTCCCCTTGGTCCACCTGTAAAGTGGCACATCTGTACTGTGTATAGAAGCTGCTGCAGCAATAATTGCATTTATAAAGCCCAAAAAATGAAATTTTCCCTGGAAGCTTTCTTTATTTTGTAAGCAATGGCTTGGGGAGCCAGTCTGTATGATTAGGCCACAATGTAGTGCACTGGGAACAAGATTAGATATTTCTTGGATAAATTCTGGTGTCTCTATCACAGACTTTGAAAAGAAGTAACGGGTGCGCAAAAATTGTTCTTTGGGTGTCGGTGGCGCCTTCACACTGTAACCCTATAGAGGCACTCTTGATGAAAGCAAGAATTGGCCTTGCTGTCAAAAATTGTAATGATATGCACCTGTCATACAGGTGCTGAAAAAATGTTCTTTGGGCGTCTGTGGTGCCTTCATACCGTAACCCAATAGTGGTACTCTTGATAAAAGTAAGAATTGGCATTGCTATCAAAAATTGCAATGATATGCACCTGTCAAACAGGTGCATAAAAACAGTTTGCCAGTAAATGCCCAGTGTCTAAATACAAGCTTGTCAAAGCTGCTGGCTCTACAACTTCTGCCTTTCCACCTAGTGGATTCTGCCCCCTTCCATGAATTTGCAGATTGTGCTGTACCACAATGGCAGGTTTCCAGTCCCTATTTCTATTCACGTAAGGCCATTCCATCTCTGTACTATCACATGGAAGGCAATGTTGTGGCATCGTTGGGCAAGGCAGTCAGTTGCAAAGTCCACGTTAGTGGTGACACGTGATCCAGCAAGCATGGGCAGGGTGTGATAATGGCACAAACCACCTGTCCCCTCTTAGACAGGGAAAGTTGACACATGTGCCACGCCGGGCACATGTCCTCAATTTGGTGGTGCAGCATTTCCTAAATACATACCCAGGGTTGGAAGATCTACTAAAGCAGGCCAGAAGAGTCTGTTGCTATTTTAGGCGATCATATACAGCAAGTGCTCGGTTGGCTGAAATTCAGCGGGAATTCCACCTGCCCGTAAACTGCATGATTTTTGACATACATACCAGGTGGAACTTGGCTTTGGCAATGCTGGAGTGGCTGCACATGCAGCAGAAGGCTGTCAACGAGTATCTGTGTGAGTATGGCACAACGACAGGCTCAGGGCGGCTCAGCTTTTTTTTTTTTCCCACACCAATAGCTGCACATAAAGGATGCATGCTCTGTACTGTCACCATTTGAGGAGGCCACAAAGATGGTGAGCCGTGACAATGCATGCATCAGTGACACGATCCCTGTTGTGTTCCTGCTGGAGCAGACTCTGCATGGCATTATGGACAGGGCACTCGGGGAAGAGTAGCAGGACGAAGATGAGGACTTCCTTTCCTCTCAAGGCCCACTTTATGCAGACACCATTGTTCCTATACCACAGAATACACAAAAGGAGAGAAAGGAGGAGGCGGAGGATTTGAGTCAGTGACATCATCATCATCTCCTCCATCCTCATTACCAATGGAGACAACTTGGCAATATGCTGCGGCTGGGGGAACATGAATGCCAATTTGTGTACCAGTGTTCTCCCCTCCCTGTAGGCTCGTGTTCCTGCCTTCCTCAAGCTCAGAGCCAGCATCTGAATCCAGTAATGGCTGTGCATCATCAAGGAGCAAGTGGCTGATGCTGTGTTCAAATAACACCGCTGACTCCTCCATGCCAGATGCAGGAATAGCTGTGGACAAGGAGGCAGGTTTTGTCACTCTGGCAGCCGCAGGGGACTGCGCACTAGTCTCTGCTTGGGTGACGAAGGGTGAAGATGGTTTAGTAAGTCAGTCCACCACCTCCTCTGCATGCTGTGGCTGGATAGCATGGGCAACATCACTAAACAGAGGAAATGATGCCATGTCTGAGGACTGACCATGTCTACCTTTGCCTTTGGACACATACGCTGCTGGCCCTCTTAAAGTGCCATGGGAATGTCTGCCTCTCCTTGCTGTCCTCCCAAACATGATGGGGGGATTGGGGGTGCTTATTAACAAAATGTAATAAAGATGTGTAAATGTGTACATGAATGCACTTTAATCAATGGAAAGTGGTGTTTGGTGCACTTTAATTTGAGTATTCACTACACAGACACACTCCGTGGATACACTGTAATATACTGCAATATACGGCGCCAAGCGGGCAGTAACACACAGAACTATATGGCGTTAAATTTGCAGTAACGCACAGAACTATACAGCATTAAACTTGCAGTGATGCACAGAACTATATGGCGTTAAACTTGCAGTAACGCATTGAAATATACAGCGTTAAATTTCCAGTAATGCAATGAAATATACAACATTAAACTTGCAGTAATGCACAGAACTATATAGGGTTAAAAAAAACTTGCATTAACGTAATGAGATATATAGCATTAAACTTGCAGTAAAGCAATTAAATATATGGCGTTAAACTTGCAGTAATGCAATTAAATATACAGCATTAAACTTGCAGTAATGCACAGAACTATATGGTGTTCAACCTGCAGTAACACGCTGAACTGTACAGCGTTAAACTTGCAGTAACGCAACTGAAATATACTGTGTTAAGCATGCACTAATGCACAGAAATGTACTGCGTTAAATGGCATGTAACGCACTGAAATTTACAGCGTTAAACTTGCAGTAACGCAATAAAATATACGGTGTTAAAAAGTCACTACACTCACACTGACTGAACTATCCCTACAGTCACACTAAACTTGTGCTTGAACTATCCCTAGATGCCAGGGTGGATATAAATCAATGATTTAAAGTGGAAGTAAACCCATCGATTTAAACAGTTAAAAAAAAAAAAGGCATGCCGGGAATGCTAACTGCACATTGGCTGTGCTCTCAGCCAAACTATCAAACCATCCAATGGCTGGTGTCATAACGAATTTACAGGTGCAGCACCATAGCAGTTGAAGATTAAACAGAGGCAAAGATGGCAGCTTCCTTGGCTGAAAACGATAGGGGAGTTTACTTCCACTTTTAAAAAAAATAAAAAACAAAAAAAATCTGATTTTTTTAATTTAAATCGTTTTTTTTTTTTTTTTTTTTTAATCAAATTTATTTTAATAAATGCTTTTGGAGTAAAAATTGATCTGAAGATAGTTTTCATTAATAATTTAGTTTATTCAGCATGAAATGGAGCTTAGTTATGTAGCATGAGGCTGTATACCATCAGATAAACCAAAGTTCAGGAATATTCCTTTATCCCATTGTTTTGCAAATCTATGTACATTACAAACTGTATGATTGAATCAGTTCTGATATCACTGTTTTACTAACCTGATACCTTATTATTCTAAATAGGAAACCTTCATTTTGTTTGCAAATATTAACGATTTTAACTACCAGCAAGAATGAGTCCTTACATTTAAAGAGCACCTGTCATTTCAGATCCATCATGGCAGCGCCTGTTAGCGGGCATCCAATCACCTGCTGCCGTCATGTCCCTCACCTTGTTTTGTCACTGCCACATCACCAGCCACCCCAATAAAGTAAATGGGACTGTCAGTGAGTCAACAGCAGGTTAGAGGAGGAGCCATTGCAGCACAGAAATGACAGTTGCTCTTTAAAAAATATGATTTAAATCGAGTTGATTTAAATCAAGCCTTTTTAGTAGGGAATTAAATTATGATTTAAAGCGTGATTTAACCACTTAAGGACCGAGCCTCTTTTTTAGATGTGTTGTTTACAAGTTAAAAACAGGTTTCTTATTGTACATCACGGGACACAGCGCCATAGTAGTTACTGTGAGTTGTAGGCCACCTTCAGGTTATGGACACTGGCACGCCCTAAGACAAAAAGCACTCCCTATATAACCCCTCCCACTACTGGGAGTACCTGGGTCACAAGTAAAGATGTGCTGTGCTGAGCTCTACTGGAGCAATCCTTTATGGGGCTAGCTATGCAGATCGGATCCATTCAAAGTGTCTTTTTGGCTGAATTGAATGGTACCCGTGCCTCATATCCAAAGAAACGAGTTTTTGCCTGTAAACGCTTCTCTTTTTAGAGTGCTGGATCCACGGGATCCACTACTTTTTGGTAGTAAGGCCATAAAGTTTTACTGGTGGAGGTGCTATTACAGGTCCAGGATAGTGGGTTTCCTCGAGGATCCCCAGCTCCTGAAGGTTTAACGGAACCCACCGTGAAGGGTGAAGATTGGGTCTGTTGGTTTACCACAGAAAACCCTGCGGTGGGAAAGGTAAGTGGAGTTTTCTAAGAATTTTCTTATGAATGTCTCCTTTAAGATCAGTCAATGCTGTCATGCCTATGTGTCACCACTGGGGGCTGTATTGAGCACTCACCACCTCACGCTCAGAGAGCACGCTGTGTCAGAAGATCTGAAATGCTTCTTCCTCCGGCAGACAACAGGACCTCCAGTAAGCTTGAAACTGGGTTCTTCTCCCCACCAATCACCCCCTTTGCTGATTGTTTCCCCTCTTCATGGGGGAAGAAACGCTGTAGGTTTTTAAAAAAAAAACTGGTGCGAACAGCACGTCGCTCGGTGGCTTACAGACCATCCGCGCCATTCTGTTCCATCCCATGGGTCCCATAGGACCTGTAGCCTGCTGCTCTCGCAGGAAACGGCTTATTTTTAAAAGTGAGGGGAAGAGCTGTAGGCAACGCGGGGGGGCAGGGTAGCTTAGCATGGCGTTGACGTCCTCCGACAGCCAACACGAGGAGGCATGGTTTTAAAAGCACCATTTGTGCTGTTGCAGGCTGTGGAGGGACACTAGAGCAATGGTGGCATTAAGAGATTTGGTGACACAGGCATTTCCTTTGACACATTTTACTGTTGCATCAGGTTGGGCCTTAATAGCAGCAACTGTGCTGGACTATTACTCAAGCAGTGTATGCATTCCTTCTGGTAGTGTGCATCAGGCTATGAGTAGAAGGGGGGTAAGAAACACCCCAAAGGGCTCTAGAGGGTCTGTTGCACAACAGCCTAAATCCATCTCAAAAAAGATGGCATCCTCCTCTGAGAGTGAGTGAGCCATCAGGAGGGGCTGGTGTTGCAGCAGCTCTTGACACTGCAGCCCCTGTATATATCACTAAGGAGGTTTTTTCTTCTACCATTTTAAGTCTGGAGCAAATAATTGATGCTTTAATCCCATCCCAGAGAGAGCCTAAGCATAGCAGATCCTCGTCCACTGCTCAGGACCCTCATGCTGAGGAACAAGGGGCGAGAGATAATGAATTTCTCTCAAAAGATCAGGAAGAAGCTGATGACTCCTCTTCCGAAGATCCTAATATAGAGGGATTGGCTTCACAGGAGAGACTGTTGGTACACTCCCTCACTAAACTCGATGAGCCCACCTCTGGTTTGGGGTCATTAAATTCTCCCCAATCTGTTGATGCCTTTCCTATTCATTCATGGCTAAAGAAGCTTATGTATTATGAGTGGGAGCACCCAGATAAACAGTTTTTTTCTCCTAAAAAGTTTTCTATACTTTATCCTATGGAGGAAAAATTCTATAAGAAATGGGGGATTCCAGCAATTGACGCTGCTATATCCTCTATGAACAAGAACCTGACGTCTCTTGTAGATAATACTCAAATGTTGAAGGATCCAACAGATAAGAAGTTGGAATTTCAGTATATCAGAAGCATTGTGTTTCACAGTAGGTGCTATGAAAAATTCTATTCTCCAAGCCTCACAGCTCATGCTAGGGCTGGTGCATGTGCATAGAATTCTATGGTTGAAAAATTTGTCAGCCGAAGCGCCATGTAAAAAGCCCTTGGCCAGTTTCCCATTTCATGGTCAACGGTTATTTGGAGACGATCTAGATAAGTATATCCAAAGAATTTCTAATGGGAAAAGGTCTCTTTTACAAGTTAAGAAGAAGTTTAGGCATTTTTCCTTTAAACGTGCATCTTCTCCAGTGCCAGGGGCATCAGCCTCCAGGCAGTCTCGACGGCCTCCACCGTCAGGTTCAAGAGGTAGACCTCAGGGTCAGTCCCAGGGCCGAAGAGGACCTGGGGCAGGAAACCCGCTAAGCAAAATACTAAAGCCTCCTTATGAATGGGTGCCCCAACCTTGCTCAAGTGGGGGGAAGGCTTCTACAGTTTTCAAAGATGAGGCAGGAACAATGTCAAGACAGATAGGCGGCTTCCTCAATTTCTCTAGGTTACAAACTAGAGTTCAGAGAATTCCTGTCTCCTCGTTTTCTCAGATCAAACGTTCCCAGAGACTCAGGGAAAAGGAAGTCTATCTTTCTGGTCTTGGATCATCTCTTGTCTCAAGAGGTGATATCAGTGGTTCCCATAGAAGAGCAAGGGTTGGGGTTTTATTCAAACCTCTTAACGGTACCAAAACCAAAAAGGGAGGTCAGACCCATTTTAGATCTCAAGGATCTAAACCAGTGCTTGAATATCCGTTCCTTTCTCATGGAGTCAATCCAATCAGTAGTCTCCATCCTACAAGGAGGAGAATTTCTGGCATCAATCGACATCAAGGATGCTTATCTCCATGTGCCAATTTTCCCCGCTCACCAGAAATTTTTGCGCTTCGAGGTAAAGAATCTCCATTTTCAGTTTGTAGCTCTGCCTTTCAGTCTAGCTACTGCACCTTGAGTGTTCACATACACCTCCTTTAGCCAGGTTAAGGGCTCAGGGTATAACGATACTAACCTACTTAGACGATCTACTCTTGGCAGATCAGTAAGTAACCCGCCTAAACCACAGTTTAGTCACATCAGTGAGTTACCTAGAATTCCTAGGCTGGATTCTCAACCTAGAGAAATCCTCCTTAAAACTATCAAGGAGACTGCAGTACTTGGGGCTGATCATAGATACAGTTCAGTAGAGGGTGTTCTTACTCCAGAAAAGGATCAGTATCATAAGGAACTGATTCGGCTTGTCAAAACAAAGAAAAGTCCTTCTATTTGGCTTTGCATGAAGTTGTTAGGAAAGATGGTGGCTTCTTTTGAGGCCGTTCCTTATGCGCAGTTTCATTCAAGACTGCTGCAATACAGTATTTTGTCAACTTGGAACAAGAAGATCCGAGCTTTGGACTTTCCAATGCGATTATCCCCCAAAAGTGCATCAGAGCCTCAATTGGTGGTTGATATCCAGGATTCTTCAACAAGAGAAATTCTTTATACCAATATCCTGGAGGGTGGTAACGACGGATGCCAGGATTCTAGGCTGTGGAGCAGTCCTGGAAGAAGACTCTGTCCAAGGGATGTGGTCTAAATCAGAGAGGACCTTGCCCATCAATATTCTAGAGATTCGGGCAGTACATCTGGCCCTAGAGGCCTGGACGCTCAAGCTACGGAATTGTCCTGTCAGGATCCAATCCGACAATGCCACGGCTGTGGCCTACATCAATCACTAAGGGGGCACGAGAAGCCCAAAGAGAAGTGAATCATGTTCCATCTTGGGCAGAAAACAACATTCCTTGCCTATCGGTGATTTTCATTCCAGGGATAGAAAATTGGCAGGCGAACTACCTGAGTCGCCAACAATTGTTTCCGGGAGAATGGTCCCTTCACCCCGACATCTTTCTGTCGATATGTCAAAGATGGGGTGTTCCAGATTTTTATCTATTTGCATCCAGATTCAACAGCAAAGTCGACAAATTTGTGTCAAGGACAACGTATCCGCTGGCATGCACAACCCTTGGTTTTTCCATGGGATCAGTTTTCACTGATCTATGCATTCCCTCCTGTTCTGCTGCTTCAAGCAGGAAGGGAAGAGGTGGTTCTTTTGGCCCCTGCGTGGCCCAGGAGATCTTGGTTTGCCGAGATCATAAAGATGGAGGTAGGGGACCCTACCACTGTGGCCAGACCTTCTCTCGCAAGGTCCAGTATTCCATCCTACCTTAAAACGCTAAATTTAACAGTTTAAAAGACTGTGGGCTGTCAGCTTCAGTAGTTTCTACCTTGGTCAATTCTAGGAAAGTGCCTCCAGGGTCATATACTATAGAGTCTGGAAGACATATGTTTCCTGGTGTGAATCCAGGGGTTGGCACCCCAGGAAATATGTCATAGGTATAATCCTTGAATTTCTACAGATGGGATTGGAGATGAAGCTGGCCCTGAGTACTATCAAAGGCCAGGTATCTGCCTTATCTGTATTTTTTTCAATGACCACTTGCTTCTCACTCTCTGGTTTGTAACTTTATTAAGGGGGTAACATGGATTAATCCTCCAGTCAGGACACCCCTGAACCCATAGTACATGAATTTAGTCCTGTCGGCAAAAACAGCCTTTTAAGCCTATATGGGATATTCCCTTGGTCCTCTTAATGAGGAAAATAATTTTTTTGGTTTCCATATCCTCTGCTAGAAGAGTAATGGAATTGGCAGCTCTCTTGTAAAGAGCCATATTTGATTATTCATAAGGATAAGGTGGTATTGCAGCCTCATCCTAAATTTATACCAAAGGTAGTGACAGGTTTTCATTTAAACCAGGATATTGTTCTGTTTTATTTTTTTCCATAACCTCAATCTGTGGAAGAGAGGTCACTACATTCTCTTGATGTAGTGAGAGCAGTCAAGGTCTATTTAAAGGTGACCACTCAGATTCGCAAAACAGATGTTTTGTTTGTATTGCCAGACGGTCCTAAATGAGGTCAGGCAGCATCAAAATCGACTATTTCCAAATGGATTTGTCAAGTGATTTCAGGCTTATGGTTTAAAGAGGAAAATGCCTCCTTTTCATGTTAAAGCACATTCCGCCAGGGCTGTTAGTGCTTCTTGGGCATTGCATCACCAGGCCTCTATGGCTCAGATCTGTAAGGCCGCAACTTGGTTTTAAGTCCATACATTTACCAGATTCTACCAAATTGATGTAAAAGGTCATGAGGATATCGCCTTTGGGTGCAGTGTACTGCAGGCTGCAGTATGACTCCTCTTGTCTCTTAGTGCCCTACTTTTGTTGTGTCTACTTGTGTTGCCATTGCTATGGAACATCCCGCAGTGTAACTACTATAGCTCTGTGTCCCGTGATATACGATAAGAAAACAGGATTTTTAAAACTGCTTACCTGTAAAATCCTTTTCTTTGAACTACATCATGGGACAAAGAGGTCCCTCCCTTCTTTGGTATACACGTGTATTGCTTTGCTACAAAACGGAGGTAATCCCAGTAGTGGGAGGGGTTATAAAGGGAGTGCACTTTTTGTCTTAGGGCTGTAGCCTTATGAGTTTATGTGAAATCTCCATTAATACCTGTACAATATTGTAATTAGAAATATATTTCCATTAGATTTAAATATATATGTAAAGTATTGAGTGTTGTGTTGGTGTTACTGTAATTGGTTCAACTTCAAAGCTTGGCCTTTTGTTTTCCCTGATAACATCTCACCTGGGAAGTAAACAACAGCTTTCGTTGACTCATCCAATCAGGCTGTTCCCAATATACATTGACTAGGTACAGTGACCAATTAGGGAGAATTATATTAGCCAACTACAGAAAGTAGGGGGGGATATAATGCTTTGTGAGCAAGCCAAGTCACTCTGGTGTGGGAGCACACGGCAGTCACCATGGGCTGACCTGAAGTTAACAGGTAATCTAACTCTGAACTTGCACCTTATATTGTATTGTAAATATGATTCTGTGAGTAATTTGTAAATATCATGTAAGCCAGGGGACCTACACTGTATATTGTGATGTAAATACTGTCTGGTGTGTAATTTGTATATATTCTGTAATCCTATAAATAAATGTGTATTGCTGATTGAACTATCTCTTTTGTACAAGATCTCTCAGATCTAGATATGTATATGTCCATACTACTACAATGATTGAGGGGTATGCACATAATCATAATTACTAGTCAACAGGGCGTGCCAGTGTCCATCACCTGAAGGTGGCCTACAACCCACATAGTAACTACTATGGCTCTGTGTCCCGTGATAATTTCAAAGAAAAGGATTTACAGGTAAGCTGTTATAAAAATCCTGTTTTTTTTTGCTAGAAAATTACTTAGAACCCCCAAAAATTATATAAAATTTCTAACACCCTAGACAATAAAATGGCGGTCGTTGCAAGGTTTTCTGTCACACCGTATTTGTGCAGCAGTATTACAAGCACACTTTTTTGGAAAAAATACACTTTTTTAAATTAAAAAATAAGACAAATTTACCCCAATTTTTTAAAATATTGTGAAAGATAATGTTACGCTTCAAAATTGCACCCGTTTCTGGAATGGCGACAAACTTTTACCCTTAAAAATCTCCATAGGTGACGTTTAAAAAATTCTACAGGTTGCATGTTTTAAATTACAGAGGAGGTTTAGGGCTAGAATTATTGCTCTCGCTCTACCGATCAGGGCGATACCTCACAATTTTTCAAAAAAAATTGTATTTGAAAAACCGCTGTGCAAATACAGTGTGACATAAAATATTGCAACAACCACCATTTTATTCCCTAGGGTGTCTACTAAAAAATATATATATATAATTCTAAGTAATTTTCTAGCAAAAAAAATTATTTTAACTTGAAAAAGGTTTAGTGTTTAATGCCCCATACACGCGGTCTGATTTTCCAATGGAAAATGTGCGAACGGATCATGTTGTCGGAAAATCCCACTGTGTGTGGGCACCAGCGGACTTTTTCCGTCAGATTTTCCGACGCACAAAGTTTGAGAGCAGGATCTAAAATTTTCTGTCAACAAAATCCGATCGCATAAATTCCAATCGTATGTAGACCATTCCGACGGACAAAGTGCCACGCTTGCTCAGAATGAGCTAAGAGGCGAAAGCTATTGGCTACTGGCCCGTTTATAGTCCCGAGTACGTGTTTAACATCACCTCGTTCAGAACGATCGGATTTTCTGACAACTTTGTGCGACCGTGTGTATGCAACACAATTTCAGCCAAAATCCGTCTGAAAAAATCAGACGGATTTTGTGGTCGGAATGTCCAACCGTGTGTATGGGGCATAAGTGGTTAAACTTTTTTCACTTACACGCAAAGTCTATTCCATTGACAAATTGTTACAATGTTTATACTTAAGTTCAACTGATAAAGAATGTTTTGATTTTTCCAGTTTTTCTCTTCCTTTCTTTTGAAGGCTGTGGCTTCAGAAGAGCAGAGAGAATTCTTTGCATAGAAAGAATTGTGAAACACTTTGATCAAGAACGTGATAGCGATTGTTGACGATTAATTGTGCAGCTCTAGTCCGATCTAAGACTTCTGTGTTGACTTCTGTGGGAGAAGGAGAGAGCACAGCCCGCACCTCCTCCTGGCTCTCTCCTCCTCTCTGGTGCTATCTGTACTCCTGTTGGCAACCCAGAATGTTCTGCGAAATGCTCGCGTCCTACCAACCAATAATGAAATTGATTGCCAAGGACACATTGGGCACCCACACAGCTTTCTGGGTGGCAAACAGGAGTACAGATAGCAGCAGAGAGGAGAAGGTGCGGACTGTTCTCTCCCCATCCTGTCAGTATAAAGGACTTAATACAAAGAAAATCGGTCTTTACACAGTTTGATTACCGCCCACCATTCTCCTCCACACACATTTACTGTCCTGATAGCAGAAATTGTAGTAGTTCTAGCAGTAGTGCATAGCAGAAACACAGGATCAGTACATTCCCCTCTCAGAAAGGCAGTCTGCCTTGTTCACATCCACCACCATTCTGCCTGTCTCCCGAACAATCGACAGGTTCCAGCAGTCATCGCGTCCACCAGACTCATTGATTGGCTCTCGATGTGCCCAATCACATCGGGACGTGCGCTGCAGACCCGGAAGTGTCAGTTCACATACTGGGCAGCTGCAGTATATGTGTGTGGGGTAGTCCCCAGAACATGAGTATGATGGTACAAACAATTTTCACAATGAAAAGCTGCGCCTTCAAATTTTCCCATTACTCTGATCAAAAACAAACATCAATTTTATCAATTTTTATCCCACGAACCATTTGAAGATTGATCGAACATCCTTAAATTACATTTTTTTAAACAAAATTGTACTGGTGTATGACCAGCATTAGACCAGTTCTCTTTTTTCCTCCAAGAAGCTGGTTCACACCTTTATCAATTTTCCAGAAGCTCCCTGCTATCAGTTACCTGCAGTGTGTCTGATAACAAGCTGTCTGCATACTGTTCATTAGCTAGAGAGCAGTGATTTATTGATGGAGCACCACAGATATTGCATCTGACATTGAGTGATTGGAATGTTAGGGAGCAAGGAGAAGTGGACACGTCTGGGAGCGTACGGAAAGCATCCGGGGGAGGCAGAAGCAGATACATTGTGTAAGGGATACATCATTTTTGCACATACATCATACCGTATGAGAGATTACGAATTCTCCAGGACCAGATATATAGGAGCATTTTTGTGATATGCCTAATAATTCAGACAGATTAGAATGAAATATTTCCACATGTGCTTGAAGTGAACCTGTCTCAAAGTAAAGCATATCAAGAAACAATAGGCAGATAAAAGGTACAGAGATATACATTGGGGTTTATTCACTAAGGGCCGGTTCACACTGGGGGCGATGCGAGGCGACACGACTTGCCTCGCCGCGATCTGACAAGTCGCCCCCGTTCTGTACAATGGAACCGTTCTGAGAGGAGCGACTCGAGTCGCTCCGACTCAGAAAAAAGGTTCCTGTACTACTTTTGGGCGACCTCGGGGCGACTTGCATTGACTTCTATACAGAAGTCATTTGCAAGTCGCCGCTGAGGTCGCGGCAGGTCGTGGCGAGGCAAGTCGGTGTCGCCTCGCATCGCCCCCTGTGTGAACCGGCCCTGAAGGCAATGCCACTTCACCACAAGTCGCTGTAGATCCGAGGGGGACATGCAAGGAAAATAAAAAACAGAATTTTAGCTTGTTACATGATTGGATGATAAAATCAGCAGATCTTCCCCTCAGATCTAGAGTGACTGCACTTCCAAGTGTACTTGTAGTGCAAAGTGAATTTGCCTTTAGTAAATAAACCCAGTTGTGTTTTCCCATCCTCCTGAGAGACACAAAACTGCTGTGCTTGTTGTTTCAGGTTTGGAGTCATGCCGCGTACACACGATTGGAATTCCAGCCAGAAAAGACCGATGAGAGCTTTTCATTGGAAAATGCCACCCGTGTGTATGCTCCATCGGAATTTAGCTGTCCGAATTTCCGCCAGCCAAAAATTGATAGCATGTTTTCAATTTTATAGACGGAAAAACTTTCTATCGGTAATTCCGATCATGTGTATGCAATTACCACACGGCAAAAATCACGCATGCTCAGATTCAACTACGAGACGGAAGCTATTGGCTACTGGCTATTGAACTTCCTTTTTCTAATCCCGTCATACGTGTTGTACGTCACCGCGTTATAAACAATCGGAATTTGATGTGACCGTGTGTAGGCAAGACAGCTTGAGCCGAATTCTGTCGGAATCCCGTCGGGAAAACCATCAGAGCTTTTTCCGGCGAGAATTCCGATCGTGTGTACGCGGCATCAGAGCTCTGACAGATCTATTCATATTCACCCACTTACAGCTATGCGTTTGTGTGGAGGTGCATTAGTTTGTAGCGTTAGGAAGGTGAGTTCTCATGAGTCAACATGTGGTTTTTAATTTAGAATTTGGAGTAGATAGGGTTAACAGCCATTGACCAAGACTTGTAGCTAAAGCATCAAAACATATGCTATATGAATTTTGATGCGCTGCCATTGACTTCTTTTGGCCACCCAAAGCAATAAAATGCTGAAAAAAAATGGTACATGCATCTTAACGCATTGCAACATGTTACTTTAAGGTTGGGTTCACACTTGAGAACGCACCGGCTCACAACAGGAGCCCGGTGCATCTTCATTCATCGTTTCAGGTCCGATTTCAGCCCAAATTTTGGGCTGAGTTCGGACCTGAAATGGACCAAAAGATGCACAGGGCTCCTGTGCAATTCACATTGGAGCCACTGTGGAGATGTGTGAACCGACTCTATAGAGAGCCGGTCAAAATCTCCTGCTATGCAAATTGGATGCGGTGAAAACCACATCCAATTCACATAGGTGTGAACCCAGCCTAAAACACAACAGTGAATGGGCTCTCAATGCAAGTGTCTGTGGCTCTCTGAACATTCTTTATCAGTTGAACTTAAGTATAAATGTTGTAACAATTTGTCAATGGAATAGACTTTGTGTGTAAGTGAAAAAAGTTTAACCACTTATGCCCCATACACACGGACGGACATTCCAACCCCAAAATCTGTCTGATTTTTTCCGACAGATTTTGGCTGAAATTGTGTTGCATACACACGGCCGCACAAAGTTGTCGGAAAATCTGATCGTTCTGAACGAGGTGACATCAAACACGTACTCGGGACTATAAACGGGCCAGTAGCCAATAGCTTTCGTGTCTTAGTTCATTCTGAGCATGCGTGGCACATTGTCCGTCGGAATTGTCTACATATGATCGGAATTTATGCAATCGGATTTTGTTGACGGAAAATTTTACAACCTGCTCTCAAACTATGTGCGTCGGAAAATCCGACAGAAAAAGTCCGCTGGAGCCCACACACGGTCGGATTTTCCGACAACATGATCCGATTGCACATTTTCCATTGGAAAATCAGACCGTGTGTATGGGGCATTAAACACTAAACCTTTTTGAAGTTAAAATAATTTTTTATTTTGCTAGAAAATTACTTAGAATTATATATATATATATATATATATATTTTTAGTAGACACCCTAGAGAATAAAACGGTGGTTGTTGCAATATTTTATGTCACACTGTATTTGCGCAGTGGTCTTTCAAATACAATTTTTTTTTAAAAATTACTTTAATGAATTAAAAAAAAAAAATTAACCAGTAAAGTTAGCCCATTTTTTTTTGTATAATCAAAATGTCACTTCCACCCATAGCTCTTAATTAAAGGGCCCTTTTTTTACTATTATTTTTTTAAATGACAAATTGTATATTTCAAGTCTGGGCAGACTGATCTACGGGTGCTAGAGGAACTACAAAGCTTGTTCAGTGCACTGCATGTCTAAATAGGATGCATAACAAGTGTTCGTAGCAAGCAAATATGTTTATTCACATTATAGAAATATAATAACAAAAAATGATTGTCAAAGTGATATTACGCTACCCCCGCAAAAGCCGCTGGTAGTGTTGGGTCCTGTGCTCGTTTTCTGGCCCTTGCCTAGACTTCACTCCTACTGGCACTCCCAGAATACCTCAGCTGGGAACTCCCAGCAGTTACACAAGAATGGCACACCAAAGATTCTATTAGCGAAGTGGACAGTAACACAGTAAATTAGTAGTTCAACCTTATCATATAAAAGACCAGTGCAATAACTGATACAATGCAGTCAACCAATGCAGTACCAAAGCATAAAAAAATAGCTCTCCCAACATTACATCCCAAGTGATCCAAAAGGTGTAACAAAAAAAGAGCAAAACTCACTAGACTCTTGGACAAGAGAGGCTAGTGCTAGACCCAAGGTTGTGACACACTACAAAACCCAGCTCTGCCTCCAGGTAGATTGCTGGTCACAGGCCAGGCATGTGGATCTGTGTGTGTAAACACGCAGATCGACGTCTTGTCAGGGGAGAGGAGACAGATCGTGTTTTCCTAATATATAGAAACAACAATCGGTCACCTCCTCCAGTCAGTCCCATCCCCCCACAGTTAGAATCACTCCCTAGGTAACACATTTAACCCCTTGATCATCCCCTAGTGTTAACCCCTTCCCTGCCAGTGACATTTATACTGTAATCAGTGCCTTTTATAACACTGATCGCTGTATAATTGTCAATTATTATAATAATTGTCCAAAAATAGTGTCAAAAGTGTCCGATCTGTCCGCCTCAATGTCATAGTCCTGACAAAAATTACAGATCGCTGCCATTACTAGTAAAAAAATAAAAATAATAATGAAAATGGCATAAATCAATAACCTATTTTGTAGGCGCTATAACTTTTGCTGCCTTTATTTTGCTCAGCAACAGCTAGGGAGCCAGTGTAAATGATGAGACCACAATGTAGTGCACTGGGAACAAGATTAGAGATTTTTTGGATATATTCTGGTGTCACTTTGACTTTGGATAGAAGTAATAGGTGCGTCAAAATTGGCCTTTGGATGTCAGTGGCGCCTTCCCACCGCAACCCTATAGAGGTACTCTTGATGAAAGCAAGAATTGGCCTTACTGTAAAAAATTGCAATGATATGCACCTTTCAAACAAGTGCAGAAAAATTGTTCTTTGGGTGTCGGGGCTCCTTTCAACCGTAACCCTATAGAGGTCCTCTTGATGAAGGCAAAACAAATTGCAATGATTTGCACCTGTCAAACAGATACTAAAAAATTGGTCTTTGGGTGTTAATTGTGCCCATGAAACCTATACCAAAAACATACTTCCAGATGAAATGATTGAACACCCTCAAAGCTAGGCAGCCTTGAAGTCCTGCAGAGATTCCACATCCCAAAAAGACTTAAAGCGGAGGTCCACCCTAAAATGGACCTCCGCTCATCGGAACCCCCCCCCCTCCGGCGCCACAATTGGCACCTTTCAGGGGGGAGGGGGGTGCAGTTACCTGGATAATCCAGGTAACTGCACCCACTTCCGGGCTAGCTGTCTGCGGAAAGGGGCGTAGATTACGCCCCTTTCCGCAACTGCCCGCCCCTTTGCGCAAGTGCCCCGCTGCCTGCTGGGAAACGCACAGTTCCCAGAGGCAGCGGGGACCGTCTGGATTGCGCCGCGCGGCTCGCGCATGCGCAGTAGGGAACCGGGAAATGAAGCCGAAAGGCTCCATTTCCTGATTCCCATACCCAAGATGGCGGCGGCAGGACCCGACAGACGACCTAGCGATCGGCTTCGGGTGCCGACATCGCGGGCGCGCTGGACAGGTAAGTGTCACTATTTTAAAAGTCAGCAGCTGCAGTATTTGTAGCTGCTGGCTTTAAAAAAAAAAAAAAAACGCGGAGTCCCGGTGGACTCCCGCTTTAATCAGGGACATCGGCATCAGGGGCTTCATAGCTGGTAATCCAGGACTGGTTCATTTTTATAAAAGTCAAATGGTCCACGGAGTCTGTGGACAGACGCGTTCTATGATCAGTAAGGAAACCTCCTACAGCACTAAATGTAAGTTTAAAGCATGCTGGATGCAGTGTAGCCCAACAGATCAATAGCATACTGGGCATGTTCTGGCCAGTGGTCTATTCTCATGACCCAGTAAGTCAGTGAATTGTCAGCTGGAAAGCTCTCCATCTCTGTTTTGGCCCAGAGGTAATCGTTCACCATGTGATGCAGATGCTGCCAATGGGATGTGGAAGCTGACAGCCCTGGCCAGCGAGGACTAAAAAAATTCTGAAATGCCTCACTTAAGCGGATGCCTTCTCCAGCGCTCCTCTCTTGACCAACAGAAGACTCAAAACTACTTTTTCCATGACACTGTAACCTACTGGAGTCAGGAAAAACGTTCAATAAAATCCTCTTTAACATTTTCTCAAGAGATTTTATCTTCTGCACTCTCTGTGGGGATGGGATGAGTTCTGAGACCTTCCCCTTATAAAGTTGGTCAAGGAGGGTTGACAACCAGTAATCATCCTTCTCCTTTATGCCACGTATTCTTGGGTCCTTTCGCAGGCTTTGAAGCATGAGGTTGCCCATGCGCCTCAAATTTGCAGAGACTTGAGAAGCAGACTCCTCGGGGTCACTCAGGATGACAGCATCTGGAACTTCCTACTCCCAGCCACATACTACTCCCAGGGGTCCTGTGGTTGGAAAGCCTTCACTTACAGATTGACACATTTCTTCCTCTTCTTCGAAGCCTATGAAAGTGCCAGAACCCTCCTCCTTCTCCTCCTCCTGCTGCTCTGCCTCCACTGCCCTGTCCATAATGCCATGCAGAGTCTGCTCCAGCAGGAAAACAACAGGGATTGTGTCACTGATGCATGCACTGTTACAGCTCACCATTGTTGTGGCCTCCTCAAATGGTGACAATACAGTGCATGCATCCTTAATGATCAGCCACTGACGTGGGAAAAAAAAGCAGAGGCGGCCTGAGCCTGTTGTCATGCCGTACTCACACATGTACTCATTGACGGCCCTCTGCGGCATGTATAGCTGCTGCAGCATTGCTAAAGTCAAGTTCTACCTGGTGTCACAATGTCACAAATTCCTGATGAATTTTAGCCAACCGAGCAATGGCTGTGTATGACCACTTGAAATGGATATAGACTCTTCTGGACAGCTTTAGCACATCTTGCAACCCTGGGTACGTACTTAGGAAACACTGCACCACCAAATTGAGCACATGTGGCAAGCATGGCACGTGTCAACTTACCCTGATTAAGGGTGGACAGGAGGTTTGAGCCATTATCGTACACGACCATTACTGGCTCCAGCTGGCATGGTGTGAACCACCTCTTGGTCTGTCCCTGCAGAGCTGCAAGAATCTCTGCTCAGGTGTGGTTCCTGTCCCCTAAACACACCAGTTAAAGCACTGCATGACACCTTTTAGCCTGACTCATGGAATAGCCCTTTGAACGCTTTGGGGGTACCTGATGTTCATAGGATAATTCTGCAGAGGAGGGCATGGAGGTGGCGGAGGAGGGAGAGGTGGTAGAGCTCACAGGTCTGGCATGATCACCACCAGCTGTATAGAGACGTGGGGGCACAACAAGCTGCAGCACCGAGCCCTGTCCTGCATCCTTTCAAGTTCAAAGCAGCATTACCCAATGTGCTGTGAACAAAATATATATTGTCCTTGCCCAGGCTCGCTGGACCACGTGTCAGTAGTAAGGTTTAGTAAGGCTTTTACGGCTGACTACCTTGCCCAATGATGCCAGAACATTCCCTTCCACGTGATGGTAGAGAGATGGAACGGCCTTACGTGAAAAGTAGTAGCGACTGGGAACCTGCCATTGTGGTACAGCACATAGTGAAAAGGGGGCAGAATCCACCAGGCTGAAAGGCAGAAGTTGGAGGGCCAACAGCTTTGGCAAGCTTGCATTTAGACTCTGGGCATGTGGGTGGCAGGGACTGTATTTTTTTCCCGCTGCAGCAGATGGAGCAGAGAAATTTGCCGGCTACAGTATGCAACTGAACTGGTGGTGTGCTACTGGCAGATGTGCTGCTAGGACCTGGGACACCCTGTGCTATATCTTCATCCCTGTCAGTGGAGGCTGCTGAGTAGGGATGAGCCGAACACCCCCCGGTTCGGTTCGCACCAGAACTTGCGAACGACCCCTGCGTTCGATACGAACGTTAGAACCCCATTGAAGTCTATGGGACTCGAACGTTCGAATTGGAAAGTGCTAATTTTAACGGCTAATATGCAAGATAGTGTCCTAAAAAGGGTTTGGGGACCTGCCTCCTGCCTCAGGGGACATGGGTCACTGCAAAAAAAAGTTTTAAAAACTGCCGTTTTGGCAGGAGCACTGATTTTAATGACGATTTAAGTGAAAAAAAAAGTGAAATATTCCTTTAAATATGGTGCCTGGGGGGTGTCTGTAGTATGCCTGTGAAGTGCCACGTGTTTCCCGTGTTTAGAACAGTCCCTGCACAAAATGACATTAAACGAAAATAACACCATTTAAAACTGCTTGCGGTTTTAATGTTATATCTGGTTCCTGCAATATGGTTGAAAATCATTGAGAAACATGGCATGGGTAGCCCTCCCTGCCCATTACCAGCCTATTTGGGTCTTGTACGCATATTAAGGGGAACCCCGTACCCATATTAAAAAAAGGAAATGCGTGTGGCCCCCAGGCCCTATATACTCAGAACAGCAGTATACAGGCGGTGCAAACAAGACAGGGACTGTGTAGGTTTGTTGTGTTAAGTTGAATCTGTTTGTCATTTTCAACCGGTACATTTTTAAAGTGTAGCTCCAGTCAAAAAAACTATCTTTAAGCTTTTTGGAAAACATAGGGAAGGGTTATCACCCCTGTATAATTTGTTTTGTCGTCCATCTTTTTTCATCTCACTTGCTGCTGTCTCCTTGCGTTTGCAAGTAGGAGATGTTTGTAAGTTGGATGTTTGAAAGTAGGGGCCTGCCCTATATTATAGCGGTATGTACTGGGTACAGAACACGCAGACAGCACGCACTATCTCCTAACACTACTGACTGCAAGCTCTATTATTAACCACTTGTTAGCCCAATGTTTGCATAAAGTGAAAGATGAAGTTATGCTGAGTAAATAGATATCAAACATGTCACTCTTCAAAATTGCACATGCCCGTGGAATGGCGCCAAACGTCGCTACTTAAAAAATCCCCATAGGCGACGCTTAAATTTTTTTTTTACTGGTTACATGTTTTGAGTTGCAGAGGAGGTCTAGGACTAGAATTATTGCTCTCGCTCTAACATTCTCGGCGATACCTCACATGTGTGGCACATGCGAGCACATGGGGACATGGGCGCTTTAATTTTTATTTTATTTTTTTATTGTTCATTTTACTTTATTTATTTTAGTTTGACATTTTTTTCCCCAAAAATATATTTTTGATCACTTTTATTCCTATTACAAGAAATGTAAACATCCCTTGTAATAGGAATATGGGGTGACAGGTCCTCTTTACAGTGAAATCTGGGGGTCAATATGACCCCACATCTCACCTCTAGGCTGGGAAGCCTGAAATAAAAAATAAAAAAAAGATTCTGGCTTTGATCGTACTGGCGAGTTGGTAGAAGCACCGGAGGGCGGTGAGGGGTGGGGGGCGTCTATGGCTGGGTATTTCAGGGTATCACCGAGTATGGCTGGGTATCTCTGAGTATGGCTGGGTATGGCAATTTATGGCAGGGTATTACAGAGTATTGGCGGGGTATTGGCAGGGTACTACAGAGTAATAGCAGGGTACTGCAGAGTATTGGGGGGTACTACAGAGTAATGGCAGGGTACTGCAGAGTAATGGCGGGTACTGCAGAGTAATGGCGGGTACTGCAGAGTATTGGGGGGTACTGCAGAGTAATGGGGGTTACTGCAGAGTAATGGCGGGTACTGCAGAGTATTGGGGGGTACTGCAGAGTAATGGGGGTTACTGCAGAGTAATGGGGGGTACTGCAGAGTAATGGCAGGGTACTGCACTGCAGAGTAATGGCAGGGTACTGCAGAGTATTGGGGGTACTGCAGAGTAATGGCGGGTACTGCAGAGTAATGGCGGGTACTGCAGAGTATTGGGGGGTACTGAAGAGTAATGGGGGTTACTGCAGAGTAATGGGGGGTACTGCAGAGTAATGGCAGGGTACTGCACTGCAGAGTAATGGCAGGGTACTGCACTGCAGAGTAATGGCGGGGTACTGCAGAGTAATGGCAGGGTACTGCAGAGTATGCACTGGTATTGCAGAGTATTGGCAGGGAATTGAGGGGTTAAATTGGGTGAGCAGCGATGTGGGCACTGCAGATGCAGCCCACATCGCTGCTGACACCGATCTCTTTCCCCTCCGCTGTACCGATCGGTACAGAGAGGGGAGGGAGGAACAGGCGTCATAACATGACGCCGGTTTGTTTCCAAGTGATCACTCCGTCATTTGACGGAGCAATCACGTGGTAAACGGCGCTATGAGCGGCCGTTTACCGTGATCCGTGATGCGACCCGGCGGTCACGGATGCTCTCGAGTGCGCACACCTCGGGGCACGCGAGAGCAGAATTCTGGGAGGCCGTTAATTAACGGCCTCTCAGAGTTAAACAACCCCCCTGAAGCCGTTAATCGGCAATGGGCAGTTGTTAAGTGGTTAAAGCTAGATCACTAGCTATATAGGTGAGGTGAATATAGTGGTGTATACTGCAGTCAGGGCACAGACAACAACCACTACACAGCAGCAAGATAGGAAATCAGCCAAAAACGATTGGTGTGTACTGTGTTGAAGGTACACAGAACACCCACTGCTTCAGATGCTAAGTAACACACTACACGAGGCCGCCTCAAAGGCGGCCTTATATAGTGTGGGGCGTGCACTACACAGCCTGAGCTATGATTGGCCACAGGCAGGATGCCTGTGGCCAATCATGGCTCTCCTCGCTGCCGGCGCTGCGATTGGCCAAGCATGCGGGGTCACAGTGCATGCTTGGCCAATCATGGGGCAGCAATGCACTGCACCACCGCAGTGCATTGTGGTCCGCGCGCGCGTCACTCGAATTTTGACGCGAACGGCCCAAACGTTCGGAATTCGCCGAACGCCCGAACAGCCAATGTTCGAGTCGAACGAACACGAAGCTCATCCCTACTGCTGAGACATAATGACTCGATATAGCAGGGGCAGACTGAAGTGGGTAAGGAGGAGAAGGAGGAGGGGCAGATTTGTGCCCCTTTTTGTGTGGCTTTTAGGTGCTCTTGCCAACGGGCTGAGTGGTTGGACGTTAAATGCCTTGTTAAGCATGTGGTACCCAAATGGAGGTGTTTTTGAATGATGGTCCTCCTCTCTACACTCACACTATCCCTAGACTGACACTAAACTAATATGCTGCACTGACAATTGAAGCAAAATCGCACAGTATAACACACCAACTAATAGCACTGAACAGAGCCCTTTTCTATTTCTCTCCATGCCGAAATCACACTGAAAATGGCTGCCATTAAAAGAATACTTTTATACTGTGGGGCAGGAATGAGCCATGATTGGATAAAGTCATGATGACAGTGTCCAATCATGACTATGACAGTGCTTTGTGCCTTGTTTGGCTGAAGCTTTCACTGTTTCAGCCAATCAGGGCTTGCAATGCACTGTTCAGCGCCGCAATGCACTGTGGTCGGTCTGGGGGGGCGAACAAAAGGTCGAACAACCTGTTTATTCAGATGTTCGCCGACTGTCCGAACAACGAAAGTTTAGCCCCAACCTATGCTCAGGCTGAACCGTTCAGCCATCCCTGGTCCTTATGGCTTCAGTTCTTTCTCTCCCTCCAACCTGTAAAAAGGATGCAGATCAGGAGTTGTGACATCACTCTGACTTTCCAATCTATATGGCTATTCTATGTCAGTGACTTATTACAGAACTGAAGCCAGAGCCAGACAATTGATAGAAGGTGGTCAGCAATGGCAGACCTGTATTTCTCCTACAGGATTCCTTTAAGAGATTAGTTTCTGTAACCAGTGTCTCTGCGCAGCCCAGATCTCTCAACCTGTCAGTCAAAGAACAGAAGTTCAGATTTTGCTGCTGAGGCCGATTTACTCTTGGGATCCAATTACTGAACAGGCAGCAATTGTGAGCTGAATATTTTACCAGCTTTATCTGGTCTGGCAATACGTCATGCTTGCACATGTATGAAACAAACCATGAGTGCCACAAAGAGAAATAAGTGTTTACCTAGCCCAGGATCATCAATATGTTATGAGTAGAGAGGATCAATTAACCCAGTGATATACAGGTCTGAATGGCTAGAGGTGAATCTGTGTCTCTGGGCTTCAGTGCTAATAATATTCGCTTATTTAAGGGCAATGGGATTAGTGTTGGCTTTTTAGGTGGGTAAACCATGTCTGCAGAATTTGCTGGTTGCAGCAAATAAAAATCTTCTCTGCATGTTGATACAATCTCTGCAGTAATCCTGTCTCAATACAGAAAATGAGGCAAAATTTGGATGGAGCGCAGGCTCGGTTTTGCCCAGCTACTGCAGTGTGAGCCAGCTCCACCAAACACAATGGGGTAATTGGCCCCCTTTATACAGATAATAGCAGATTAGGATTTCAGATTGTGATGGCCCTTATTAGGATCTTCCAGAATATGCTGAAAGGATCACAGCAGTTTCCAAACGTCCTGCACTGGAATGATTCAGCAATCGACTTTGTCAAGAATTTGAATGCTGAGATTTTCAATCAGAAGGGAAACTATACATGAGAAAGTGGCATACACTGATCAGTCATAACATTCTGTTAACCCACCTAATATTGAGTAGGTTCTGCTTTTGCCACCAAAACAGCCCTGACCCATTGAAGCATGGACGTCTATGACCTTTGAATGCATGTGGTGATATTGGGCGCTAAGCCATCAAAAGCAGATCACTGCCTCCACTGGCTTGCCTTCTTCCCATAGTGCATCCTGGTTCCATCTCTTCCCCAGGTAAGTATCGGACATGTTCACGGTCATCCACATGATGTAAAAGAAAATAGGATTCATAAGACCAGGCCACCTTCTATTGCTCCATGGTCCAGTTTTGATATTTGTGTGCCCATTGTAGGTGCTTTTTGGTCAGCATGGTCAACGTGACCAGTCTGCGGCTACACAGCCTAATACACAAACTGCAATGCACTGTGTATTCTGACACCTATCGGAACCAGCATTAACATTTTCAGCACTTTGAGTTAGAGTATCTCCTCTATTGGTATGGACTACACAAGCCAGCCTTCGCTCCCCGCGTGCATCCAACAGCCTTGGCTGCCCATGACCCTGTCACTGGTTAAGCAATTTACCTTCCTTGGACCATTTTTGGTAGGTCCTGACCACCGAAAACCAGGAACGTCCCACAAGAGCTGCAGTTTTGGAGTTGCTCGGACCTAGTCTTCTAGCCATTACAATTTGGCCCTTGTCATAGTCGCTTTCAACACATCAATTTTAAGGAAAACATGTTCACGTGCTCCCTAACGTATCCCACCCACTTTCAGGTGCCATTGTAACAAGATATTCAATGATATTTACTTTATCTGACGGTGGTCATAATGGTATGGCTAATCAATTATTCTTATGCTGGCTATACACTTGACAATTTTCAGTGAATGTATCACTTTCCATCCATTGGGAATTGCATGTGCAAAAAATGAAGCACTCTACTACCCAGGAGTTTTACTGACCACCATAATTCAAACATGTGAAGGTAAAACTGACAAAACTTACAGTTTACAGAAACATCAGATCAAACATTAGAAAAGGGCAATGGCAATTCAGTGAATGCAATCAGATTTTTACACTGGGTTTCATTGTAGCAGGTTTGATACCATCTATTTGCAGTTGAACTAAATCACCATTATTGCTTTTTGACTGCTTTGCAATTTGGGCAAAATAAATTGAACTGAAAGTTCAATTACTCCATCAAACTGCCAGGTGTATGGTCAGCTGTAGGCTAAGGATACATGGATGATGATCAGTAATTCAGTGGTGCTACCAAATTTTTGGGCAATTGTTCACTAATGATAAAGACCAATCACATAACAAATGCAACAAATGGCTGCCTGGATGCTGGCAACAAAAGTGAGTACACCCCTAAGTGATAATGTCCAAAGATGATGCACAAGAAAGCCCACAAACAGTTTGCTAAAGACAAGCAGACTAAGGATATGGATTACTGGAACCATGTCCTGTGGTCTGATGAGACCAAGATAAACTTATTTGGTTCAGATGGTGTTAAGTGTGTGTGACGGCAACCAGATGAGAAGTACAAAGACAGGTGTGTGTTGCCTACAGTCAAGCATGGTGGTGGGAGTGTCATGGTCTGGGGCTGCATGAGTGCTGCCAGCACTGGGGAGCTATAGTTCATCGAGGGAACCATTAAGGCCGCGTACACACGCGCGGACTGTTGGCCCAACTTTGTCCGTCCAACAGTTTGAGCGAACAGTCCGCTCAAACTTAGCATGGACGGACATGGCCACACACGACGGACGAACAGTTTGCTGAAACCGTGCGCGATGACGTGAACGGCACGTACGACGGGACGAAAAATACGACGTCCTATACACTGCAATGCAACCTTCCGACGTGGAAATCCTTTCTGAGCATGCGCGAGACTTAGTTGGCCGAACAAGCCTACACACGAGCGAACAGTCCGCTGAAACCTTGTTTCAGCGGACAGTTTTTCGGAATTTCCGTAAGACCTTGTTCGGCCAACTGTCCGCTGAAACTGTCCGCTGAAGCCCCACACACGAGCGGACTGTCCGCCCAAACACTGTTCAGCGGACAAGGTTGGGCGAACAGTCCGCGCGTGTGTACGCGGCCTAATGCCAACATGTAATGTGACATACTGAAGCAGAGCATGATCCCCTCCCTTCGGAGGCTGGGCCGCGGGGCAGTATTGAAACATAACGACCCCAAACACACCTCCAAGATGACCACTGCCTTGCTAAAGAAGCTGAGGGTAAAGGTGATGGACTGGCCGAGCATGTCTCCAGTCCTAAACCCTATTGAGCATTTTTGGGGCATCCTCAAATGGAAGGTGGAGGAGCGCAAGGTCTCTAACATCCACCAGCTCTGTGATGTCGTCATTGAGGAGTGAAAGAGGACTCCAGTGACAACCTGTGAAACTCTGGTGACCTCCATGCCCAAGAAGCTTAAGGCACTGCTGGAAAATAATGGTGGCCACACTTTGGGCCCAATTTGGACATTTTCACTTAGGGGTGTACACACTTTTGTTGCCAGCAGTTTAGACATTAATGGCTGTGTGTTGAGTTATTTTGAGGGGACAGCAAATTTACTCTGTTATACAAGCTGTACACACACTACTTTACATTTTAACAAAGTGTCATTTCTTCAGTGTTGTCACATGAAGAGATATAACAAAATATTTACAAAAATGTGAAGGGTGTATTCACTTTTGTGAGATACTATAGCTCTAGCCTAAAGCTGTGCATTCAAAATGCAACTTTCTGTCAATTTCAGTTGAGCTGGATTCAAAATTCCAAATGAATTCAGTCAGAAATTAGTGGTTTTGGTCAACTTCAAGGAGACTGATGTTTCCTCCTTTAAACCTGGCATAAAAATCGGACTGCTTTCCATTAAATTGCTGTAGCTTTTTCTGGTTATTTTTTTTGTCGAATTTTAAATTCAGGATGCAAAGTTTGGGAGGTGGCACTGCCTGTCAAATTCACCCATTGAGTTCAGTGCGGCTGCACCTGCAGTGCAGCATGGTAATGCATTATTGCAGGGTTAAATCCCAAAGTGGGGAGACCTCCAGGGCAGCCATTCTCAACCACGGTTCTGTGAAAACCTTAGGTTCCTCCACACTCTGTGTCCCATGATGTACTCAAAGAAAAGGATTTTACAGGTAAGTATGATGAAAAATACAATTTTCATGATTGTAGCACCCTCTAGTGTGCTACTGGTGTCAGAGTAGGTAAAACATAGTCTGACTCGGGGCTAAGTCTGAGTCATGAAATCTGGGTTAGGATTTACTGGAGTTCATGGCTGGATGTCTCTTGCAGGCAGCTCTCTAGTGCCTCCCCCTGGTTCTGGAATGTTGGAGAACATTCTGGAAGTTGGAGAGCGGAAGTTAGGAGGATTGTTCTGTATACTCAGGGGAGCTTGACCAATCACCAGTCGGTGGGCTTGGCAGGGTGGCCAGGCCAGCCCTTAAGCATGGATGAGTCCTGCTGGCAAGAGTGTTGGGTGGAAGATGAACTTGGAGTGCTGAGGGGACTCCGGTGGCCCTTGAGGCCCTTGGGGGAGGTGGGGATGCTCTGTCTCAGGCTGGAGCTCGAATGCTGGCCTGTGAGGATCCTAACAACAGAAGCAGTTTGTAGGGAGCTGTCCCTGAGAGGCAGCAGGAGCAAGGAGGACTGCAGCACAGTCAGGGACATGCAAGGTGAGAGTCTGCCAAATGTAGCGGGTCTCTTTGGAAGATAGCGGCATGCTTAAATCTTCCCTAAACCTTGCCCTAGGAGAACTTCCTTGTCTCTGGATGAAAGCTGAAAATGCTATTTGCCTGGCTGTGTAGGAGTGGGGAATCCTGTCATCTGCAACCCCTACGGGGATAGTGCTACATGATAATAAAAGAACAATTTATAAAATGCTGATCTTTGGTTCACAGAGTGCCCAGCAGACCACTGCTTGTCTTTGGTATGGAGACTGAGACAGGATGTCTTAGCCCCTGTACACACGGTCAGAGATTTCCACAACCAAATCCGTCGGATTTTGTCCGTCAGATTTAGTCTGACGGATTGTGTCCGAAACTGTTGCATACACACGGTCAGACTAAGTTGTCGAAAAATCCGATCTTTCAGAACGTGATGACGTAATTTCGTTACGATGGGACTACATTCAGGCTAGTAGCCAATAGCTTTGATGTAGGAATTTGATCTGAGCATGTGTGGCACTTGGTCCGATCAAAATTCTCTACGAATGATCGGATTACGTCCGACCGGCCCAGTTGGTCGGGAAATATTTCCAACATGTTGGAAAATTGGGTCCGACGGAGATTCGGACGGAATCAGTCCGATGCATACCACACACAGTCAGATTATCTGACGACACGATCCGATAAGACGCATTCCGACGGATTCTCCGACCGTGTGTACGCGGCATTAAACTGTCCCATGATGCAAACTGAAATGCTTTACTTTTTAATATGTAATGATTTTCCATCTTGCTAAATACAAAGAGTTCTGGAAAGAGTTTTATTTGATTTCTGCACATTACCAAAGCTCTCTTTATCAGGTGCATGGTGAGTCCATTGTTTTCTGATCCGGCTTTCATATCCAGGTGTAACTGAGACATAACGTTGAGCTCCTTTCCTCAGCATGTTGCGTTATTCTCTACAGAATAAAACTCACATTTGAGGTTCTCGTCATCCCCGACAGAGCGACGCATAACAGGAGCAAGTCAGATCTCTTCTTCTGGAACGTAACTACTTTTCAGACTTCCAAAATACTGTAGAGTCGTAAATAAGGTTTTTACAGGTCACAAATAGTGTGTGATGCTGGCATTGTATTGAAACCCAAGGCGGGGGTCAAAAAGGGCAATTACTGGGCATGTAGAAAAAAACGGGAATACTGCAGGAAATGATTTCTAGAAAGCAAAGCACTCGGGTCAAAACGCTGCCAGGCCCGCTGGCTTTTTAATGTCCTTCTCTGATCCCATTGGAGGGCATTTCATGAGAAAGCTCCTACATCCTCTGTCACTATGGCAGCCAATGTCACCCTCTATCGCAGTGATCAGACACATTGATTTTTTTTTTTTTGCTAATATGGATACCAAGGAATCAATACATAGATACAGATGCTGCAACACTATCTCTTCCATCCCGGGTCTGGCCATTTTAGTATTTTATCTGAATACAGGAAGGAAACGAAGGGTAAGCTTCTCTGCTTAGGGTCACCTAATGATAGGGATGAGCAAGATGGGCAAAGTTTATTTATTACAGCTTTAAGGGCAACAGTAAATATTCACAAGTGCTTTAAATAACATGATTTGGGGATGCTTTAAAGCAGCATTAAACCCAAAAGCGAACATTTATTAAATTGCAGTATACCAATTCTTAAATGAGATGGCTGCATTCGTTTTCTATTTTTTCCAAAGGTGCCCCTGTGAGCCTTTATCCAAAGAGGGGCCACTCTAATACAGAAGGGATGTTACTGGCCAGATCACCAGGTGAAAACAGAAGGAAGCCAGCCTAAAAAGAAGACGAATGCAGCTACATCAGAGTTGTAACTAGAACCTTCAGGGACCAGTGCAGGAAATCATGACAGGGGCCCTTCCTACTGATCCCGGGGGCCATGTACTCCCAGCTTGGGACCCCTTATTACGGTCCCACAGCGGGCCACCTTCCTGCCATCGTGGGGTCCCCCCACAGTGGCAGAAGCCAGAGCCATGTCACAAGTGCGACTCGGGTAGTTCCAGGGTCATTTTTGTTTTATTATTTATTTATTGATATATATATTTATTATTTATTGTATGTTTTTACCATTTAATTAAATTAATTAATTCATTTATTTTTCCAATTTTTTTTTTTATACATATTTTTTAGGACCCCCTTTTGGGGGCTTTGTCGAAATATCTGGGGTCTAAATAGACCCTTGATATCTCACTTTTGAGGCAGGGAATATATATATATATATATATATATATATATATATATATATATATATATTTAAAAATTATATAATATATATATATATATGTGTGTGTGTGTGTGTGTGTGTGTATATATATATATATATATATATATATATATATATATAAAGAGATTGTATGGTCAGATTGTATTGTGTATGGTGATCCTTATGCAAGGTGGAGTTCAGTGACATTCATTCAGATGTGTGCTATAAGCTCAGCATCTGTTCTACAGAGCCAAGTGATCTGATCCCAATGGGAATTGAAAAATTGCTATAAGGGGAGATGGTGACATGTCAGGTGATTTAGGCCTTATATACACAAGCTTCAAAAGGGGGTGCTTGGTGGTACAGCCGTTGATTGCCCTAAGTTCTGGTTTGGAAGATACACTATATTGCCAAAAGTATTGGGACTCCTTTCTTTACAAGCACATGAACTTTAATGGCATTAGTCTTAGAACGTAGAGTTCAATATTGAGTTGGTCCACCCTTTGCAGCTATAACAGCTTCAACTCTTCTGGAAAGGCTGTCCACAAGGTTCAGGAGTGTGTCTATGGAAATGTTTGACCATTCTTCCAGAAGTGCAATTTGTGAGGTCGGGCACTGATGTGGACGAGAAGGCCTGGCTCGCAGTCTCCACTCTAATTGATCCCAAAGGTGCCCTTGTTGTTTTAACTTTGGATAGTAAAACATTTTTTTTTCTGCCAGTAAATACCTTATACAGCCCTCTTCATGTTTCTTGTATGGGACGATAGCCTAGGCTTATGACATTATGCACAGCTCTCTCTCTCTTGCTCTTGTGAGAGTTTGCCAGGAAGGAGGGGGAATGAGTCATACGAGTGCCAATGAGAGCTGCAGAGCTGGAGGAGTGCCTCTGTGTAAATCGAGGAAGTGAACAGGCAGCAGCTTCAGCTCCCCACAGTTAAAATGGTTGCAGCCAGACTCGTGGAGGGAGATTTCTGCAACATATTTGCCAAGTACAGAATCACAGTATATATAAAATAATATGCAAAGTGGTTGGAGGGAAGCTTCAGAATGTCAAAGATGTTTTTTATTACAAATTATGTGAGCAGACAGCAGTTCCTCTTTAACCACTTCAGCCCTGGAAGGATTTTCCCCCTTAATGACCAGGCCATTTTTTGCGATACGGCACTGCGTTACTTTAACTGACAATTGCGCGGTCGTGTGGCACTGCACCCAAACAAAATTGACGTCCTTTTTTTCCGACAAATAGAGCTTTCTTATGGTATTTTATCACCTCTGTGGTTTTATTTTATTTATTTATAAATGAAAAATGACCAACAATTTTGAAAAAAAAAAATGTACTCTCTGCTATAATACATATTCAAAGAAAAAAAATGTATTCATCAGTATAGGCCGATATATATTCTTCTACATATTTTTGGTAAAATAAAAATCGCAATAGGCATACAAACTATGGGATAGATTTAGGGACTTTTTTTTTTCTTCGATTTTTAGCGGGACTGCAACATTACGGCGGACAAATCTGACCCGAATGACATACTTTGGGGATCAGTGACATTATAAATGTGCTATAAAAATGCACTGGAAAGTTAACAGTGGGGGGGGGGGGGGCGATCAAGGGGTTAAGTGTGTTCCCTCAGCATGTTTTAACTGTAGGGGGGATGAGCAACCAGGGACGTTTCCGTTGTTCCCGATCACTGAGAACAGAGAATCTCTGTCTGACATGTCATCTGGCAGAATGGGGAATCGCCTTGTTTACATGTACACAGTGATCACGGGTCGCCGGTGGACATTGAGTACACCGGACCTGCGGACACGCTCCCATGGTATGCGCCCATGCTGCTATCTCCTGTGCAAAGAACGACGTACACCTACGGCGGTTTGCGTGGCAGAGCCGACCTAACGCAGTATAACCAGTTCCCGGCCAGCGCACCCCGATCTATGTCAGCAGAATGGCAGAATGGGCCAGGCATATTGGCGTACAGGTCCAATCTTTAATGCCGCCCTGCCATCACGAGCGCACCATTGGTGGTGCCCTTGCGTGCTGGTCGGGACCCCCGTGAGTCCGGTCACGGGTCCTGTGGACTCGATTGCCGCGGGCATACCCGCGATCGTCTCACGGGGAGGCTGAACGGAGAGATGCCGTTGTAAACAGCATCTCCCCGTTCTGCCTAGCAACAAGTGACGCTGATCTCTGCTCCATGTGATTGGAGCAGAGATCAGTGTTCACTAAATGAAAGCCCAGCCCCCAACAGTTAGTAACACACCCCTAGGAACACTTAACCCCTACACTGCCACCCACTGGTTAACCCCTTCACTGCCAGTGTCATTTACACAGGAATCACTACATTTGTATAGCAGTGATTGCTGTATAAATGACAATGGTCCCAAAAATGTGTCAAAAATGTCTGATGTGTCCGCCATAATGTCGCAGTCACAATAAAAATCACTGATTGCCGCCATTACTAGTAAAAAAAAAAAATTATTACTAAAAATGCCATAAAACTATCCCCTATTTTGTAAATGCTATAACTTTTGTGCAAACCAATCAATAATCGCTTATTGAGATTTTTATACCAAAAATATGTAGAAGAATACGTATCGGCCTAAACTGAGGGAAAAAAAGTTTTTTTATATATTTTTGGGGGATATTTATTATAACAAAAAGTAAAAAATAATGCCTTTTTTTTCAAAATTTACGCTCTATTTTTGTTTATAGCGCAAAAAATAAAAACCGCAGAGGTGATCAAATACCACCAAAACAAAACTCTATTTCTGAGAAAAAAAGGACGTCAATTTTGTTTGGGAGCCATGTCGCACGACCGCGCAATTGTCAGTTAAAGCAATGCAGTGCCAAATCGCAAAAAGTGGTCTGACCTTTGGCCAGCAAAATGGTCCGGGGCTGAAGTGGTTAATGACTGCAGCTGGTCGGCAAGCGGTTAAAGTTCAGGTACGTGCAAAGGCAGGTGTCCCAATACTTTTGGCAATATCATGTGTGTACTGAGTGGAATGGCTCTCTGCACACAAGATAATGCTCCGTTAAAGTATATATAACTGCAATCACTAAAATCTGCTATCAGCTCGAACATGTTCATGTCATTTGCAGTATTTTTAGGTCTGCAGCTTTCAATAAAATAATGAAAAACAAACACGAGCACCCCGACTTAGCACATTATCATAAAACTATTTTATTATGAAAATCAATAGCACCTGCCCCTCTTCCAGTCTATGCAGGTGTGCTTTTCTGATGATAAAGTGGGATTATGATAATGCTCTAGCTCAAAGCGCTTTCTTGTTTTTTATGTTGCTCAGTCCCATTTGCAAATATAGGAAATACTTAAAGAGAGCAGCAAGTTATTGCCACATTGGAACCACTTGTTGTGAATGAGACGTTCCTTGGAAGCTGCCATATCTACACAGCTGTGCCACGGCACATACGTTCAGCTCTTATTGTGTTATTTAGAAAAAGAACTGGTGAGCCCACCATGAAGATCCCTGTATGGGCACTACTTGTTATGGATTGTTATGGCAGCTTTGTAAATGGAAGGAAAGATCTTAAAGTGATTGTAAACGATCACCTTGTAAAAAAAACCATTCACTTTAACCACTTGCTTACCGGGCACTTAAACCCCCCTCCTGCCCAGACCAATTTTCAGCTTTCAGCGCTGATGCACTTTGAATGACAATTGCACCATCATACAACACTGTACCCAAATTACATTTTTATAATTTTTTTCCCCACAAATAGAGCTTTCTTTTGGTGGTATTTGATCACCTCTGCGGTTTTTATTTTTTTGTTAAAAAAAATGTAAAAAAGACAGAATTTTTTTTTAAATTTAACTTTTTTTATATTTTCTTATAACATTTTACAAACAGGCAATTTTTCTCCTTCATTGATGTACGCTGATGAGGCGGCACTGATCGGCACCAATAGGTGGCAGTGATGGGCACTGATGGGTGGCAATAATGGGCACTGATTGGTTACACCGATAGGCAGCACTGCTAGGTGGCACTGATTGGCATCAATGGTGGGCACTGATAGGTGGCACTTGTGGGCATTGGTAGGTGGCACTCATGGGCATTGATGGTGGGCACTGGCAGGTGGCACTGGAAAGGGGTACTGGGGGTACAGATGAGGCAGAATTTCCCTTGCATATAAGCCGGTGATTGGCTTTTTTTTCTCCTCGCGCTTTCAGCGTGAGGAGAAAAAAAACGATTACCGAGCTTTTGTTTACTTCATGTGATCAGCTGTCATTGGCTGACAGCTGATCACGTGGTAAGGGGCCGGGATCAGCCACTTACTCGGATCTGTGATCACCCAAATCCCAGTGACTTAGTGATCACAGCGCACGCTGCGTGCGCCCTGCAGGGGGCGCGTACAAAGGGGAGGCTGTCATATGACGGCCTCCTGGAAATTCAGGTCCACGCTGTGGCCATCATTTGGCTATAGCGTGGACGCCAAGAGGTTAAAATAGAAATGAAATGCAAAACATTTTTGTAAAGATATAGAAAACAAAAAAAACATTATAAATACTTTTTTTCCCCTTTTGATCACATTCCCTCTGTTCTCAGCTGCATAAGAGCTGAGGGGAGGAGAAGCAGCAGTACACTGATCTTCTCAATGAATGGCTGTGCAGCGGGGGCGTGTCAGGAAAAGTCTGATCATTGGATGAGAGCAGGCTGAGTTCCCAGCATAGTTAGAGAACTGACCATGGTGTGCTCTCCTGCTTAGTGTGGTCAGTTTTTAGAAATGCAGAGGGACTTTCAGGAACACCAGAGATGTCACACAAAGGAAGCAATACAAAGATTCTCATACAAGTACATGGTACAGCAGGCACATATCAGGAATATGAAGTGTTGGGGTAATAAACACTTAAAAGACCGACTCCTGGCAAAAAAAAAGTCTTCCTATGCAGTGAGGTTGCGCCCGTCCTGCACAGGTAACTGCTTGTTTTTGTCTACGGGATTGGAGAACGGAGATATACATACCTAATCCTCCGATCCTTCCCGCACAAGGCCAGTCCCTGTGGCTCCTGCATCCCATGCGGTCTTGTGCAGTGGACTGTTGCTGACCACATCAGACCCATAGACCTGCTCTGGACTCGAGGATGTCAGGAGCAGTCCACAGCTTGATCATGGTGGAGCGAAGGATTGGGTGAGTATACAGCTTTCTTCTCTCCCTTGGATAAAATGAGCAGTAAACTCGTGCACAACCTCACTGCATGGGAAAAAATAAAAAAATGTGCTCAGAGTTGGGTTTTAACCGCTTGCCAAACAGCCGCCATCATTTTACTGCAACAGGTCTGCCCGATACCGCCAAACATCATAGCTATACAGGGCCGTCTTTAATATTGATTGGACCCTGGGCAAAAATGTTCTTAGGGCCCCCCTCCCCCCATGCAATTTCGCTCTCCACCTTCTCTGAGACATACAATAAATAGCAGCTAGACTTAAAATCAGTTTACTGTATCAGATCAGGCAGCGATTGCGATTGGTTGCCAGAGGTTACAGCATATCATTACTGCTTACTGACTGGTTACTAGAAGTTACAGCACTCCTTAAGGCTCATTGATTAGTTGCTAGAGGTTGCAACACATTTCTGCTTGTTGATTGGCTGCTAGAGATGCTGTACAGTAATACTGCTCACTGGTTGCTATAGGTTACAGCACATCTTCTCCTCACTGCAGGGGGGCATGATATACATATGAATGCTGCCTTATTTACATATCAATGCTGTTGGCCTCATCTATTTACATATGCATGTCACTGCTATTTACATATGAATGCCAGTATTTACATGTAAATACAGGTCTGCAGGTGAGTCATCTGTACACAACAATAGGGCAGAGCTGGGCAGCATTAGTAGCAGCACAGGACTAAAACTTCAAGGGAATGTAAACTGGGATAGTTGGCAAGTATGAGGCAGCTGCTTTGGGCCCCACAACAATGACAGGGCCCAGGGCAGCTGCCCCTTTTGCCCTGCCTTAAAGACGGCCCTGTAGCTATACGTCGGCTCGCAGGATCGGGATAGCAGGCGTGCCCCGCCAGAGGCATCACACGCTCCTGCTGCACTGCGAGGGTGCCGATGCTCGTGGCCGACAGTCACGATGACCGCCAGGCCACGAGCGATCGCAAGCACAAGGAACACGGAAGTGTGTGTGTAAACATACAAATCCCTGTTCTACTCTGCGAGGAGTGACAGATCGTGAGTTCCTATTAGCTAGGAACCACGGTCTGTCACTTCCTCTAGTCTGTCCCCTCTCCCTACAGTTAGAATCACCTCCCAGGCAACACAATTAACTTCTTGATCGCCCCCTAGTGTTAACCTCTTCACTGCCAGTGACATTTTTACAGTAATCAGTGCATTTTTATAGCACTGATCGCTGTATAAATGACAATGGTCCCAAAAATGTGTCAAAATTGTCCAATGTGTCCGCCATAATGTCGCAGTCACGATAAAAATCACAGATTGCCGTCATAAAAAAAGAAAAAAAAATGCTATAAATCTATTCCCTATTTTTCAAACGCTTATTGTGATTTTATTTTTTTTTTTACCAAAAATATGTATCGGCCTAAACTGAGAAAAAATTTGCTTTAAAAAAATGGGGATATTTATTATAGCAGAAAGTAAAAATGTTGTGTTTTTTTTCAAAATTATCGTTTTTTTTTGTTTATAGCGCAAAAAATAAAAACCGCAGAGGCGAGCAAATACCACCAAAAGAAAGCTGTATTTGTTGGAAAAAAAGATGTCAATTCTGTTTGGGCGCAGCATCAGGAAAACCATTTCACATACACTGTACATAAGTTAACGGAAGGTTTAGCTTTTTGCCTGCGGTCCTGCTGCAATGTCAACAGTAAAGTGTTGTCTATCCTCAGAAGAATAATGCTTAATACATTGTAAATATTATTCTACTTGCTAGGAATTTATGCCCAGAATATGTGGGACATGTTATATCTCCTCTGTAATTGTTTAAGTGTATATATAAACCAAATGTCTCTGTAGTTTTCAGTGGTAAGGGGTTAGAACCTCTTCAAGTTTTTAATTCTGTCCAAATCTCCAGTAGGTGTGTTATGATTAAGCACTGTTATCTGCGTGAAACGCGTTAACATTTTTATCTCCTGGTGCTCGCTGTGCTATATAGACTTTTATTTGTTGATCACTACAATAAAGATTTTGGCATGCATTCTTCCGGAGTGTGCAGCCATTCATCCTTTTCTCCCTAGGGAGGTTCAACCTTACTATTACCAGGATAAAAATAAGGAGAAATGCAAGACTTTGATTTATCACTGAGCAGTAGGGATGAGCCGAACACCCCCCGGTTCGGTTCGCACCAGAACTTGCGAACGACCCCCGCGTTCGGTACGAACGTTAGAACCCCATTGAAGTCTATGGGACTCGAACGTTCGAATTGGAAAATGCTAATTTTAACGGCTAATATGCAAGATAGTGTGCTAAAAAGGGTTTGGGGACCTGCCTCCTGCCTCAGGGGACATGGGTCACTGCAAAAAAAAGTTTTAAAAACTACCGTTTTGGCGGGAGCACTGATTTTAATGACGATTAAAGTGAAAAAAAAAAGTGAAATATTCCTTTAAATATGGTGCCTGGTGGGTGTCTGTAGTATGCCTGTGAAGTGCCACGTGTTTCCCGTGTTTAGAACAGTCCCTGCACAAAATGACATTAAACGGAAATAACACCATTTAAAACTGCTTGCGGTTTTAATGTTATATCTGGTTCCTGCAATATGGTTGAAAATCATTCAGAAAAATGGCATGGGTAGCCCTCCCTGCCCATTACCAGCCTATTTGGGTCTTGTACACATATTAAGGGGAACCCCGTACCCATATTAAAAAAAGGAAATGCGTGTGGCCCCCAGGCCCTATATACTCAGAACAGCAGTATACAGGCGGTGCAAACAAGACAGGGACTGTGTAGGTTTGTTGTGTTAAGTTGAATCTGTTTGTCATTTTCAACCGGTACATTTTTAAAGTGTAGCTCCAGTCAAAAAAAATATCTTTAAGCTTTTTGGAAAACATAGGGAAGGGTTATCACCCCTGTATAATTTGTTTTGTCGTCCATCTTTTTTCATCTCACTTGCTGCTGTCTCCTTGCGTTTGCAAGTAGGAGATGTTTGTAAGTTGGATGTTTGAAAGTAGGGGCCTGCCCTATATTATAGCGGTATGTACTGGGTACAGAGCACGCAGACAGCACGCACTAACACTACTGACTGCAAGCTCTATAATTAACCACTTGTTAGCCCAATGTTTGCATAAAGTGAAAGATGAAGTTATGCTGAGTAAATAGATATCAAACATGTCACTCTTCAAAATTGCACATGCCCGTGGAATGGCGCCAAACGTCGCTACTTAAAAAATCCCCATAGGCGACGCTTTAAATATTTTTTTACTGGTTACATGTTTTGAGTTGCAGAGGAGGTCTAGGACTAGAATTATTGCTCTCGCTCTAACATTCTCGGCGATACCTCACATGTGTGGCACATGCGAGCACATGGGGACATGGGCGCTTTAATTTTTATTTTATTTTTTTATTGTTCATTTTACTTTATTTATTTTAGTTTGACATTTTTTTTCCCAAAAATATATTTTTGATCACTTTTATTGCTATTACAAGAAATGTAAACATCCCTTGTAATAGGAATATGGGGGTGACAGGTCCTCTTTACAGTGAAATCTGGGGGGTCAATATGACCCCACATCTCACCTCTAGGCTGGGAAGCCTGAAATAAAAAATTAAAAAATTAAAAAAAAGATTCTGGCTTTGATCGTACTGGCGAGTTGGTAGAAGCACCGGAGGGCGGTGAGGGATGGGGGGCGTCTATGGCTGGGTACTTCAGGGTATCACCGAGTATGGCTGGGTATCTCTGAGTATGGCTGGGTATGGCAATTTATGGCAGGGTATTACAGAGTATTGGCGGGGTATTGGCGGGGTACTACAGAGTAATAGTAGGGTACTGCAGAGTATTGGGGGTACTGCAGAGTAATGGCGGGTACTGCAGAGTATTGGGGGTACTGCAGAGTAATGGGGGGTACTGCAGAGTAATGGCGGGGTACTGCAGAGTAATGGCAGGGTACTGCAGAGTAATGGCAGGGTACTGCACTGCAGAGTAATGGCAGGGTACTGCACTGCAGAGTAATGGCAGGGTACTGCACTGCAGAGTAATGGCGGGGTACTGCACTGCAGAGTAATGGCGGGGTACTGCACTGCAGAGTAATGGCAGGGTACTGCACTGCAGAGTAATGGCGGGGTACTGCACTGCAGAGTAATGGCGGGGTACTGCACTGCAGAGTAATGGCGGGGTACTGTAGAGTAATGGCAGGGTACTGCACTGCAGAGTAATGGCGGGGTACTGCACTGCAGAGTAATGGTGGGGTACTGCAGAGTAATGGAGGGGTACTGCAGAGTAATGGCAGGGTACTGCACTGCAGAGTAATGGCAGGGTACTGCACTGCAGAGTAATGGCAGGGTACTGCACTGCAGAGTAATGGCGGGGTACTGCACTGCAGAGTAATGGCGGGGTACTGCACTGCAGAGTAATGGCAGGGTACTGCACTGCAGAGTAATGGCGGGGTACTGCACTGCAGAGTAATGGCGGGGTACTGCACTGCAGAGTAATGGCGGGGTACTGCAGAGTAATGGCAGGGTACTGCACTGCAGAGTAATGGCGGGGTACTGCACTGCAGAGTAATGGCGGGGTACTGCAGAGTAATGGAGGGGTACTGCAGAGTAATGGCAGGGTACTGCAGAGTATGCACTGGTATTGCAGAGTATTGGCAGGGAATTGAGGGGTTAAATTCGGTGAGCAGCGATGTGGGCACTGCAGATGCAGCCCACATCGCTGCTGACACCGATCTCTTTCCCCTCCGCTGTACCGATCGGTACAGAAAGGGGAGGGAGGAACAGGCGTCATAACATGACGCCGGTTTGTTTCCAAGTGATCACTCCGTCATTTGATGGAGCAATCACGTGGTAAACGGCCGCTATGAGCGGCCGTTTACCGTGATGCGCCGGGTCCTATGGACCCGGCGGTCACGGATGCTCTCGAGTGCGCACACCTCGGGGCACGCGAGAGCAGAATTCTGGGAGGCCGTTAATTAATGGCCTCTCTGAGTTAAACAACCGCCCTGAAGCCGTTAATCGGCAATGGGCAGTTGTTAAGTGGTTAAAGCTAGATCACTAGCTATATAGGTGAGGTGAATATAGTGGTGTATACTGCAGTCAGGGCACAGACAACAACCACTACACAGCAGCAAGATAGGAAATCAGCCAAAAACGATTGGTGTGTACTGTGTTGAAGGTACACAGAACACCCACTGCTTCAGATGCAAAGTAACACACTACAGGAGGCGGCCTTAAAGGCGGCCTTATATAGTGTGGGGCGTGCACTACACAGTCTGAGCTATGATTGGCCACAGGCATCCTGCCTGTGGCCAATCATGGCTCTCCTCGCTGCCGGCGCTGCGATTGGCCAAGCATGCGGGGTCACAGTGCATGCTTGGCCAATCATCGGACAGCAATGCACTGCGCCAACGCAGTGCATTGTGGTCCGCGCGCGCGTCACTCGAATTTTGACGCGAACGGCCAAAACGTTCGGAATTCGCCGAACGCACGAACAGCCAATGTTCGAGTCGAACGTACGTTCGACTCGAACACGAAGCTCATCCCTACTGAGCAGCAAAATCTTCCAGTTAAGACACTTTATTAAAGTATAGCTAACCAAGAGTGAAGATGCACTATATTGTCAAAAGTATTAGTACGCCTGTCTTTACACGCACATGAACTTTAATGGCATCCCAGTCTTTGTCCGTAGGGTTCAATATTGAGTTGGCCCACCCTATGCAGCTATAACAGCTTCAACTCTTCTGGGAAGGCCATCCACAAGGTTTAGGAGTGTGTCTATGGGAATGTTTGACCATTCAGATACTGATGTTGGACAAGAAGGCCTGGCTCGCAGCTTCCGTTCTAATGCTGTGTACACACGATCGGACATTCCGACACCAAAATCCATGGGTTTTTTCAGACGGATGTTGGCTCAAACTTGTCTTGCATACACACAGTCACACAATGTTGTCGGAAATGCCGAGTGTCAAGAACGCGGTGACGTACGTCGAGCAGAGAAAATTGAAGTTCAATAGCCAGTGTGGCTCTTCTGCTTGATTCTGAGCATACATAGAAATTTGTGCGTTAGAATTATGTACATACGATCGGAATTTCCGACAACGGATTTTGTTCAGATCTCCATATTGAAGCCTATGGACCATAACTGGCATGCCATTAAAGTTTATGTGTGTGTAAAGGCATGTGTCCCAATACTTTTGGCAATATAGTGTATGTCTACAGGACAGGAAGTGAAAGGAAATCTCAGAAATGGGACACTGGTAGCAAAAAGGAAAAAAAAAAGTTTTAACCATTTCCTACTCCACTCTAAGCTCCGCACAAGATTCCTATGAAAAACACTTTCTGATATTATGGAAAGATGGAGCTGGGTGCACACCGCTCAAAGCCACCTGCTAGGATCTAATGAGCTGCTGGAAGAATCTGGGTGCCTGCCTGGTCCAAAGCCAGAGAAATCCAATTGAAATAGAGAAAAATGGTGGCACATCCGGAAATAAAATCAAAAAAGTTTATTGAAAGTCCATAAAATCAAGAGAACATGACATATATCAGTCCAATAAGGCTCTCAGTGGACGTGTATCACACAAACGTGCTTACTCATCACTCATCACTCATCAGACATCTCTCTTACCTTCAGCACAAATCCTTCGGGACAGGCATGGTCGTACTTGTAAACCTTGTAGACTACCAAGAACACGATGCAAGCCAGAAATGCCAGAGCAAACAGAACGAGGACGGTGACCTATGAAAGACAAATATAGTCCAATCACTTTTTGTTCTAGCTTAGTGTTTCTTAACCTTTATTTGAGTCACGGACCCCTTTAAGAATCTGGTGACCCCTCCTCAGAAATCTTCACATAAACACAACCTTGCATGTAATGAATATATGTTTTTTTTAGTTTATTCTGAAATTCGATTGCCTCATACATATACGACAAACACAAAGTTTGAATAAAGTAAACAATCTTAACAAAAACCTCACTTTTTAGGCAAAAACGATTTTAATTCTGCTCATAATTACTAATGCTACTACGTACTAGTATATGAAGAAGCACCAACTTCACATGTGTGTCCCTTTTAGAGGCCGGCCATGCCGCCGCCTCCTCCATTGTCACTCAGATGCCCCGTACACACGGTCAGATTTTCAGACAGAAAATTTTCGATGGGAGCTTTTTTGTTGGAAATTCTGACTGTGTGTAGGCTCCATTTGACATTTTCCATCGGAATTTCCGACACACAAAATTTGAGATCTGGATCTCAAATTTTCGGAACAAAATCCGTTTTACTATCCAAAGTTAAAACAAAAAGGGCAGAAGATTTAATAGATAGAAAGTTGAAAAAAATGACTGAAGGTTCACTTTAAAGAGGAAGTAAACCCTGATGAGTTTACATCCTCTTTCATTCCCTGTAAAGGCGCTGTGATTTGCCGGAGCAGCGATGACGTCACTCCTGCGCACGGGAGCCGAGACTCACGGCATTGCCGTCATCGACGATGCCCCGCGCCACTGTCTATGGCGCATGCGCCGTAGATAGCGCTGCCCGTCTTCGGGCAAATATCTCCTAAACCGTATAGGTTTGGGAGATATTTCTTAGACCTACAGGTAAGCCTTAATCTAGGCTTACCTGTAGGTCAAAGTGGTTTGTAAGGGTTTACAACCACTTTAACTACAGTGATACCATGATCATTAAACCAGGTATTGGTAGTTTTGGCAGTGTGAGTGGGTGCCAAGTCCTGCTGGAAAATAAAATAAGCATCTCCATAAAGCTGGTCAGCAGAGGGAAGCATGAAGTGCTCCAAAATTTCATGGTAGAAGGCTGTGCTGACTTTGGACCAACACCAGCAGATGACATGGTTCTCCAAATCATCAGTGACTGTGGAAACTTCACACTGGACCTCATGCAACTTGGATTCTGTGCCTCTCCACTCTTCCTCCAGACTCTTGGGACCTGGATTTCCGAATGAAATGCAAAACTTTCCAGTCCGTTATGATTTGGGGAACCATATCATCTGCTGGTGTTGGTCCATTGTGTTTTATCAAGTCCAAAGTCAGCGCAGCCTTCTATCAGGAAATTCTAGAGCACTTCACACTTCCCTCTGCTAACCAGCTTTATGGAGATGCTGATTTTATTTTCCAGCAGCACCTGCCCACACTTCCAAAAATGCCAATACCTGGTTTAATGATCATGACCTTCAGTCATTTTTTTTCAACTTTCTATCTCTTAAATCTTCTGCCTTTGTTGTTTTAACTTTGGATAGTAAATTACTTTTTTTTTGCCAGTAAATACCTTATACAGCCCACTTCCTATTTCTTGTCTGGTAAAAAGACCTAGGTTTATCACATCATGCACCACTCTTCCTCTCACTCTCGTGAGAGTTTGACAGGAGGTGGGGGAGTGAGTCATAAGAAGACCAACAAGAGCTGCAGGGTTGCAGAGCTGGAGGTGTGCCTATGTATGTCTGTGTAAATCCAGGAAGTGAACAGGCAGCAGCTTCAGCTGCCCACAGTTAAAATGGATGCACTCAGTGGAGGGAGATTTCTGCAGCATGTTTGGAAAGTACAGAATCACAGTATGTATTAAATAATATGCAATAAGTGGTTGGAGAGAAGCTTCAGAATGACAAAGATTTATTACAAATTATGTGAGCAGACTGCAGTTCCTCTTTAATTGGCCATCAAACTCTTCTGACTTAAACCCCATAGAGAATCTGTGGGGTACTGTCAAATGGAAGATGAGAGACACCAGACCCAACAATATAGATGATCTGAAGGCCACTATCAAAGCAACCTGGGCTTCCATAACACCACAGCAGTGCCACAGGCTGATCTCCTCCATGCCACGCTGCGTTAATGCAGTCATTTATGCAAAAGGAGCCCCGACCAGATATTAAGCGCATACTATACTGTACATGAGCATACTTTTCAGTAAGCCAACATTTCTGTATTAAAAATCCTTTTTTTATGCGTCTTCTTTAATAATAATACAATTTTTACAATTTCTGAGATTTGGGGTTTTCACTAGCTGTGTAAGCCATAATCATTAAAATTAAAGGAAAGAAATGCATGAAAATATATCACTCTATATAAAATATAGGACTTTCACTTTTTGAATTGAATTACTGAAATGAAGTAACTTTTTGAGAATATTCAAATTTTATGAGATGCCCCTGTATATACGAGAGTTTGACAGGAGGTGCCACCTGTCAAGCTGTGCATGTAGCGTGGGGGTGAGATGGACAATATAAATGTGGATAAATCGCTTGTTCATTCCGCCCCAATGCCACCCGTGTGAAAGTGGCCTAAAAGAAGAACCAAAAAAATAGCTTATTAAGAAAGGATTAAACTTCTTATTTTTTCAGCCCTTGTTCAGTTTTTTTTATGAAAGGTTAAAAAGATTGGAGCGCACATACCCAACCAAAACGGGGGTAATCATACATTAGCTATGATGGAACTTGGGAAAAAAAAAGGCAGCTCGTATTTAAAATAAATAGTAAAATAATTCTATGTTTAAACCATCTACTGCTCAACAGCTTGTTTATCGTGGCTATTTCATTGGTTGTAAATAGCAGTAGACATTACACAGCAGATCATACTGCCATTATTAGGAATCACTCACTATAATTATGTAAATTTACAATAGCCATAAAATATGTGTATTTATAGTAAGCAATTACGTTCAGTTTGATTTCTGCGTTATTATTCACATTTATTATTGTATAATGAGATCTGCGCTGCTGGTGTCAGTGTTAAATAACCACAATGGGCTTATTTAATAAAGCAGAGTGAAAACAGTGGCATGTGGTAACCCATGGCAACCAGAGTGATGTTACAGCAGGGAAAGACAATCTCTGGTTGCTATAGGTTACATCTTTTGTAATGTAGAAATTCAGGGAATCTGTCTATTAGGTGAAGATGGCAGCAGGTGAAATGTATATAAATCAGGTTGAGAAATATGAGTAATCAGGTGTTTCAGCTTGAGGGTGCTTATGCTAATAGAAGCTGATCAGTAAATGCTGCAGTGAATTAATATTAATAAATTATCTAAACATGTTCTGATGAATTGTGGAAAGAAATAACAGCATGGCTCTTGAGTTGCCTTTTCGAGGCCCAAAGACTATCTTCATAAAGAGCCTAATGCCTCGTACACACGGTCGGATTTTCCGAAACAGGAAATGTTCGATGTGTGCTTGTTGTCGGAAATTCCAGCCGTATGTATGCTCCATTGGACATTTGCTGTCGGAATTTCCCACAACATATGTTTGAGAGCAGGTTCTCAAATTTTTTCGACAACAAAACTTGTCGGAAATTCCGAGCGTGTGTACACAAAGTCTGTCACAAAAAAGTCCACGCATGCTCGGAATCAAGCAGAAGATCCGCATTGGCTATTGAACTTCCTTTTTCTCGGCTCGTCGTACGTGTTTTTATGTCCCTACGTTCTTGATGTTCGGAATTTCCGACAACATTTGTGTGACCGTCTGCATGCAAGACAAGTTTATGCCAACATCCGTCGGAAAAAAAAATCCACGGTTTTCTTGTCGGAAAATCCTATCATGTGTACAGGGCATTAAAGTTAAAAGAGAAGTATGGAGGGTTTTTTTTTGTTTGCTAATAATAATTACCTCGGTGGATGGACATGCAATAATAGGGACCATCAGCTCACTATTGTGTATGCTCTGTACCATCAAGTGCATAGCGGGTACAGCGTCCCTTGAAATGCAGGCTCACCAGTTATGGTGCCGACTCCGAGACTTAAAACTCTAACAGAAGAAATACATAATACATAATAATAAGCAGCTTGGTCCGCCCGTGACTTCCTTTTTCAGAGGGACTTCTTTTTCCCCTTGTATTATTTCCTGGCTGGATGGAGCATCAGACCGATGCTGCAGCTGTCCCCCGGCGTCTCTGCACTAAGAACCCAGCCACCGAACACCGCTGATGGCTCGGTTCTCACTCCCCCCTGAGCAGAGAGATGATGACTGTCAGTCAGCATCGCTCCTGGTCTGCTTCTCCAAGCTCATTGGAGCGATGAGCTGTGGAGGGGCGGGGAGCGGCTGTCTCAGCACCATGCTGAGACTGCCATCAATCAAGGCAGCTGGCGGATCCAGACTTGGGAAGTCGGGATTGACTCGACTGATGGCTGTGACGTCAGCGGAGAGCGGACTTCGGAAAACAAATTGCACTCACGTGACCCAGAGGAGAAGCCCAGCCTAAAAAGCTCAGTTTAGGCTTTTCCTTTGAAGCTGATCTCCAGGTATGGATATTTTTACATAGTTACAATAATCCAGCTTGGACCAATGTAACTATGCATGTGCCATACATTGCCGATCCCTGTGGAAGTTGGAAACCATTAGCATAGACACCACTACTACTATTGTGGCCAGCTTCTGGATTTTGTACCGAAAAATTAACCTATGTTCACTAAGCAGCAGGCGCAGCTGTACAGCATGGGACATATAACGAGGATCATTGAAATAGCGGTGTCTACTAAAGTGTTTTCCAGATTCCACAAAGATCAGACATGTATAACACATACATATTCATACCTGAAGTTCAGCTTTAACCACTTGCCTACTGGGCACTTAAACACCCTTCCTGACCAGACCAATTTTCAGCTTTTGGTGCTCTCACACTTTGAATGACAATTACTCAGTCATGCAACACTGTACCCAAATTAATTTTGTGTCCTTTTTTTCCCACAAATAGAGCTTTCTTTTGGTGGTATTTTATCACCTCTGGGGTTTTTATTTTTTGCGCTATAAATGAAAAAAGACCGAAAATTTTGAAAAAAAACGCATATTTCTTTGTTTCTGTGATAAAATTTTGCAAATTATAATTTTTTTTTCATAAATTTTGGCCACAATTTATACTGCTACATATCTTTGGTAAAAATAACCCAAATTAGTGGATATTTTTTGGTCTTTGTGAAAGTTAGAGAGTCTACAAGCTGTGGTGCGAATCGCACAAAATTGATCACACCTGATGTACTGGTGGCCTATCTCATTTCTTGCGACCCGAACAAGTCAGGAAAGTACAAATACCCCCCAAATGACCCCTTTTTTGAAAGTAGACATTCCAAGGTATTTACTAAGATGCATGGTGAGGTTTTTGATGTTGTCATCTTTTTCCCACAATTCTTTGCAAAATGAAGATTTTTTATTTTTTTTCTCACAAAATTTTCAATGTAATAGGTTATTTCTCTCACATGGCATGTGTATACCACAAATGACACCCCAAAATACGTTCTGCTACTCCTTCTGAGTATTACGATACCAAATGTGTGAGACTTTTACACAGCCTGGCCACATACAGAGGCCCAATATTGAAATAGCACCATCAGGCGTTCTAGGAGCATAAATTACACATTTCATTTCTCAACCACCTATTACATTTTTGAAGGCCCTGGAGCACCAGGACAATGGAAATGCCCACAAAGTGACCCCATTTTGGAAAGCTAACACCCCAACGTATAATCTATGAGGCATAATGAGTCGTTTGAATGGTTCATTTTTTTTCCAGAAGTTTTGGGAAAATGTGGAAAAAAAATGAAAACGTATTTTTTTTATGCAAAGTTGTCCATTTATAAGATATTCCCAACACATAGCATGTACATAGCAAAAATGACACCCCAAAATACGTTCTACTACTCCTCCTGAGTATAACGATACCAAATGTGTGAGACTTTTACACAGCCTGGCCACATACAGAGGCCCAATATTGAAATAGCACCATCAGGCGTTCTAGGAGCATAAATTACACATCTTATTTCTCAACCACCTATTACAGTTTTGAAGGCCCTGGAGCACCAGGACAATGGAAATGCCCACAAAGTGACCCCACGTGGCACTGACAACACGTGGCACTGACGACACGTGGCACTGACAGATGGCACTGGAGGCAGATGGCACTGGAGGCAGATGGGGCTGGCAGATGTCGCTAGCAGATGTCGCTGACAGATGGCACTGGGGCTGGCACTGGCAGATGGCACTGGCACTGGCAGATGGTGCTGGCTATTTGCTCTGGCTAATTGCTCTGGCAAATGGGGCTGGCAGATGGCACTGCGGCTGGCAGATGGCGCTGGCAGGTGGCACTGGCGCTGGCAGGTGGCACTGGCAGGTGGCACTGGCGGCACTGGCGCTGACGGCACTGGGGCTGACGGATGGCGCTGGCAGGTGGCACTGGCAGGTGGCACTGGCACTGGCAGGTGGCACTGGCACGTGGCACTGGCGGCACTGGCGGCACTGGGGCTGACGGCACTGGGGCTGACGGATGGCACTGGCGCTGGCAGGTGGCACTGGTGCTGGCAGGTGGCACTGGCGCTGGCAGGTGGCACTGGCGGCACTGGCACTGGCGGCACTGGGGCTGACGGCACTGGCGGCACTGGGGCTGACGGATGGCACTGGCGCTGGCAGGTGGCACTGGTGCTGGCAGGTGGCACTGGCACTGGCAGGTGGCACTGGCGGCACTGACGGCACTGACGGCACTGGGGCTGACGGATGGCACTGGGGCTGACGGATGGCACTGGCGCTGGCAGGTGGCACTGTTGCTGGCAGGTGTCACTGGCACTGGCAGGTGGCACTGGCGGCACTGGCACTGGCGGCACTGGCACTGGCGGCACTGGCGGCACTGGGGCTGACGGCACTGGGGCTGACGGATGGCACTGGCGCTGGCAGGTGGCACTGGTGCTGGCAGGTGGCACTGGGGCTGACGGCACTGGGGCTGACGGCTGGCGCTGGCAGGTGGCACTGGTGCTGGCAGGTGGCACTGGCGCTGGCAGGTGGCACTGGCACTACTGGCAGATGGCACTGGGCTGACAGATGGCACTGGGCTGACAGATGGCACTGGCACTGGGGCTGACAGATGGCACTGGGGCTGACAGTTGGCACTGGGGCTGACTCACAGATCCTCTCTCTCCTCACACGCTGTCTCTGTGTGAGGAGGGAGAGACACGGCAATGGGAGATGATCTCATATGTTTACATTTGAGATCATCTCCCATTGGCAGCTGCGATCGCGCTGTGAACGGCCGCTTTGATTGGCCGTTCACGGCGATCTGTGTTTGCCTGTCTCCGGGAGACACGGCGAATACAAAACTTCCGCGATGCGTGCCCCCGGCGGCGCGCACTGCGGAAGTAAACACAAGGCCGTCCAGGGACGGCCAGGCGAAGGAACCCGCCTGCTCTACGGCCGTCATTCGGCTATAGGGCGGGCGGGAGGTGGTTAAATACCCAGTAAAATGAATGCATGAATTATTATCATCAGCAGGGCCAGATGTGTACTTGCTATGCCCCTTGACTTATGTGACCATTCTTCCCTGTTCAGCTAGATAGCCTTAGGGTCTGTGTCATCAGCTTTCAATGGGCAAATGCAGCATGGTTTTGTCATTTTGAGACTTTTCTGAGATCGTTGTGAATTTATTGCAGGAACTGGTAATTTTCCTCAGCTACTGTGCATTCCCATGTTAGGGAGATCCATCCTTTCTATTTGTCCTGTTCTATCCATGTCTTTATAGACCTTGCTTTGTGCACTGGTCCAAATTATTTGGTGATGGGGGGATTATGGTGTGGGGTTGTTTTTTAGGGGTCTGGCTTGGCCCCTTAGTTCTTAAGGCGTCAGCATACCAACACATTTTGGACAATTTCATGCTTCGTGGGAACAGTTTGGGGATGACCTCTTCCTGTTCCAACATGACTGCGCACCAATGCACAAGATCCATAAAGACATTGATGAGCGAGTTTGGGGTGGAGGAACTTGACTGGCCTGACCTCAACCCAATAGAACACCTTTGGAATGAATTAGAGCAGAGACTGCAAGCCAGGCCTTCCCATCCAACATCAGTGCCTGACCTCACAAATGCACTTCTGGAAAAATGGTCAAACATTCCCATAGACACTCCTAGACAGCCTTCCCACAAGAGTTGAAGCTGTTATAGCTGCAAAGGGAGGGCCAACTCAGTATTGATAACAAATAAACTAGCACAAATACACCACCACAGGATGGTAATGGGGGTGTATAAATAATGGTAAAAAGTGCCACGTCCTAATAACTGGATTGATTATATTTAGAAAAATCATAGACTTTACAGGTACCAATGTATTAAAAAAAATTGTAATTTTATTAATAATATACACACTTACTTTCTGGTAAGTTTAAAAGTACTATATATATAGGATATACCCCAGATTTTGGGCGTGGTGTTGGTGCCTGCTTTCTACTGTTTTTATGCACTACCTTTTTTTATTTTTATTTTTTTAAGGTACTAGGCCAATTGCTTACCCTTGGATATCCGATGTGTCCTCACATCTCTCCACGCCCAATTTTGCAAGCCTGCTCTTAGCTGTGGGATCTGGAAAATATTCTTGTTTATTTACATGTAGTATATCTGATAATTTATTTTTGTTTTGTGTATATTTACTGATGTTTTTTCCATGTATTTAGTGAAAAATATTAATAAGCTCCTGAACAAGCATCATATTGCGAAACATGTTGAGCTTGAACTCCAAAAATTTTCTTTTGCCCTTACTCTGTTAAGGGAACTCTCAGTGGTCATTACACTCAGTGACCCGGGCCCAGCGGCTAAAGAAGGATGTAATAATTACCGCTTGTAAAAGTCTGTACTTTATATTTTTTTAAGTTATTTTTTGTACATTTGTTATTAATAAATTACTATATATTTTTTAATACATTAGAGCCTGTAAAGTCCATGCTTCTTTCTAAATATAACCAATCCAGCTCTAGCCACTAGACTAAGGCTGCTTTCACACTGGGGCGGGAGCGGCATCGGCAGTAGAGTGCCGCTATTTTTAGCGGCGCTTTACCGTCGTTTTAGCGGCGGTCTGCGGGCGCTAGCGGGGTGGTTTTAACCCCCGCTAGCGGCCGAAAAAGGGTTAAACCCGCCCGCAAAGCGCCGCTGCAGCGGTGCTTTGCCGGCGGTATTGCCGCGGTGTCCCATTGATTTCAATGGGTAGGAGCGGTTTAGGAGCGGTGAATACACCGCTCCTTCACCGCTCCAAAGATGCGGCTAGCAGGACTTTTTTCACCGTCCTGCCAGCGCATCGCTCCAGTGTGAAAGCCCTCTGGCTTTCACACTGGAGTGAAAGGGGCCGTTTTTTTTCAGGCGCTACACAGGCGCTATTTTTAGCGCTGTAACGCCTTAATACCGCCCCAGTGTGAAAGCAGCCTAAGACTGGGATGCAATTAAAGTTCATGTGTGTAAAGGCAGGTGTCCCAATACTTTTGACAAAATAGTGTATCTTCTAACTGAGACGCTAGTTTTAGTGACCGATTTTCTTACTTTGCAGGGATTTCCACTCACTTCCTGTTTTTTCTATGGGACAGGAAGTGATGGGAAATCTACTCAATGGGACACAAATGGCAAAAAATACATCTGAAAGGGGTATTCTATTCTAAATTAATTATTATTATTTTATTTTTTTTAAGTTTTCCCTATAGTTCTCCTTTAAGCATACAAGGCTGGATTTTCGAAAGAATATCAGTCGTTGCTAAAAAGTGTGGATTGAGGAATCTTCTTTGCCAGCTATTGTATTTTTATTCAGGAAGCCCCTGCATCCACCACTGCCCTAATACCAGAACAGTTATTGCATCTGATAGGATTCAGTCACTGTTCAGGCAATCATTTTCCACCTCAGTCAATTTTAAAATGAGCTTTTGTTGAAGTGGGTGGCGCATGCAGGACCACTTACAGCTTGAATTTTGTCTGATTCAGCAGGAATTTTCTGAAATTCAAGCAATCTACAGTACGTCTAGAAGGTATTCACAGCGCTTCACTTTTTCCACATTTTGTTATGTTACAGCCTTATTCCATAATGGATTAAATTCATTATTTTCCTCAAAATCCTACAAACAATGACAACGTGAAAGAAGTTTGTTTAAAAACTTTGCAAATTTATGAAAAATAAAAAACTAAAATAAAAATCACACGTACATAAGTATTCACAGCCTTTGCATGGCACTCAAAATTGAGCTCAGGTGCATCCTGTTTCCAATGATCACCCTTGAGATGTTGCTACAACTTGATTAGAGTCTACCTGTGGTAAATTCAGTTGATTGGACGTGATTTGGAAAGGCACACACCTGTCTATATAAGGTCTCACAGTTAACAGTGTATGTCAGAGCACAAACCAAACCATGAAGTCCAAGGAATTGCCTGTAGACCTCCGAGACAGCATTGTATCAAGGTTCAGACCTGGGGAAGGGTACAGAAATGTTTCTGTGGCATTGAAGGTCCGAATGAGCACAGTGACCTCCATCATCCGTAAATAGAAGAAATTTGGAACCACCAGGACTCCTCCTAGAGCGGGCCGCCAGGCCAATCTGAGCGTTCAGGGAGAAAGGCCAAGAACCCGATGGTCACTCTCAGGGCTGGACTGGGACAGAAATTTGGCCCTGGACTTCATCCAGACCAGCCCACTTACATTTTGAGTGTCCCATCAGCACTCCCTTACATCAGATTGTCCCATCAGCACCCCCTTATGTCAGAGTGTCCCATGAGCAGCCCGCTTACATCAGAGTGTCCCATCAGAGTGTCCCATCAGCACCCCCTTACATCAGATTATCCCATCAACACCCCCTTACGTCAGAATGTCCCATGAGCAGCCCGCTTACATCAGAGTGTCCCATCAGCACTCCCTTACATCAGATTATCCCATCAGCACCCCCTTACGTCAGAATGTCCCATGAGCAGCCCGCTTACATCAGAGTGTCTCATCAGCACCCCCTTACATCAGAGTGTCCCATCAGCACCCCCTTACATCAGATTGTCCCATCAGCACCCCCCTTACATCAGAGTGTCCCATGAGCAGCCCGCTTACATCAGAGTGTCCCATCAGCACCCCCTTACATCAGTGTCCCATCAGCACCCCCTTACATCAGAGTGTCCCATCACCAGCCCCCTTACATCAGAGTGGCCCACTGAGCCATCGGCCCACCGGGAAACTCCCGGTACTCCCAATGGCCAGTACATGCCTGGTCACTCTGACAGAGCTGCAGTGTTTTTCTGTAGAGAACCTTCCAGAAGAACAACCATCTCTGTAGCACTCCACCAATCAGGCCTGATTGACAGAAGCCACTCCTCAGTAAATGGCACATGAAAGCCCACCTAGAGTTTTCCAAAAGGCACCTGAAGGACTGTTGGACCATGAAAACAAAATGATCTGGTCTGATGAAACAAAGATTGAACTCTTTGGCCTCAATGGCAGGTGTCGTGTCTGCAGGAAACCAGGCAACACTCATTACCTGGCCAATACCATCGCTACAGTGAAGCATGGTGGTGGCAGCATCATGTTGTGTGGATGTTATTCGGCAACAGGAATTGGGAGACTAGTCAGGATCGAGGAAAAAATGAATGCAGCAATCTACAGAGACATTCTTGATGAAAACCCTCTCTAGACCTCAGACTGGGGCAAAGGTTCTTCCAACAGCACAACGATCAGCCAAGATAACAAAGGAGTGGCTACGGGACAACTCTGTGAATGTCCTTGAGTGGCCCAGCCAGAGGCCAGATTTGAACCCAATTGAACATCTCTGGAGAGATCTGAAAATGGCTGTGCACTTACGCTCCCCATCCAACCTGATGGAGCTTGAGAGGTCCTGCAAAGAATAATGGGAAAAACTGACGAAAAATAGGTGTGTCAAGCTTGTAGCATCATACTCAAAAAGACCTGAGGCTGTAATTGGTGCCAAAGGTGTTTCAACAAAGTACTGAGCAAAGGCTGTGAATGTGCATGGGGTTTTTGTTTTTTTAAAATAAGTTTGCAAAGATTTCAAGCAAACTTCTTTCACGCTGTCATCATGGGGTATTGTTTGTAGAATTTTGAGGAAAGTAATGAAATGAATCCATTTTGGAATAAGGCTGTAACATAACAAAATGTGAAAAATGTGAAGCGCTGTGAATACTTTCTGGATGCACTGTATGACCGGTTTAAAGAAGAACAAAATGCAAAACTTTGGACAGAGTAAGGGAAGTTTTTTAATCCCTAAGTTTTTTAGTTTTTTTTTTCCATCTGTGTCCAATTGGGGAGATTCGACTTCCTAATTCATAGCAAAAATGGGAAGTGAGAGGAAATCCCTACAAAATGAGGGAATACTTTGCTTTGCCAACACCAGGGTCACAATGACTAGTGTCCTCAGTGGAAGACTTCCCCTCGATTACTGTTCTGGGGACAACCCAAAATTTGGAATTTTCTTTTTCATTTACTTTTGGTGAAAACATTAAAGAGGAAAAAAATCCAGATGCCGAATTTCTGTAACGAGGGTCAGACAGCAATAAAAACCAGACAAGTGCTCTAATCCCCCCTCCGTTCCATCCAAACCTAAAGATTTTGCCTGTAATAATACTTTGAAGGCGAAAGCCCCATGCACACTATCAGATTTTCTGCTGATTTTTTTCCTTCAGATTTACCAAAACCATATAATACGAGGTCAAACCTTTAGGAGTTTCAATGTGTATGCAATCAGGCAGGCCCTTGTACTACATGGTTTTGGTAAATCTGAAGAAAAAAATCAGCAGAAAATCTGATAGTGTGTATGGGGCTTAAGATCACCTGTTCCACAAACAAAAAGCCTCTGTAGTCAAGGTTCCCCAGTACATAGTATATTACAAAACTGTAACTTTGTACAATGTATGTTAGATTTATAGTCATACCTGTAGGCCATTTGGACTCCCACGGAATTTTGGCCAACAACTCCCAGCTGGCAATCCCCATCCTGTCTTCTTGCTTTTTTCTCTTATTAGATTAAATAAAATTCTCAGGCTGTACCTGCTAAGGCACCAGCTTCTAACATAGTCACTTATACATACCTCCCAACTTTTTGAGATGGGAACGAGGGACACCTATTAGCAAAAATATGTTGGAATAGGACACCCACCCTGCCACGCAAGGAGAATTATAGATATATAAAAAATGATAGTTAAACCCACAAGTGATTTTTTTTTACCACTATTATTCCTTTATACTGGCTTTTAAACTTTACAAATGCAGCAATTTTTTGAAAGTTAAAACATTTATTTTATATACAACTGTATAGATCAGACCAAAATGAGGGACAAATGAGAAGGAACGAGTGACAGAGGGACTTTGTTTCAAATCAGGGACAGTCCCTCAAAATCAGGGACAGTTGGAAGCTATGACTTATACTGTACCCCAGATCTTAGTTTTGTCCAAACCCCCTGTTTGCTGTGTTTACCCAACCATTTAGAAAGTCAACCTCCAACCAAGATAGTGTTGTCAAAATGACCACTGGACACTCCCAGTCCACCATACTCCTTATAACCTTTGGTGGTCGTGGACTTTACATTGTGTTGCTAGCTATTAGAAGAAGCCTAATAAAACACATCACAAAGCAGATGTTTTGTCTTCTAATAGCTCCCTCCAGCTTTTATATACTGCACCTTGAGGCACACGACCCCATGGTAGGACATAGACATCAGGGAGGGCTTGATCGTTTCAGATCCCCAAGTATTAGGTTCATAGACATCTACTGATCAGAGCATAAGCTTTTCACAATCCACCCAACGCATTCTCATCTCTCATGATGCTACCATGGTAACTGCTACGCTATAACATCAACATCCTATGAGATAATGAATCGGGCTGTTCGAACATACATAAATAATGTCTTCTCAGCAAACACACAGAAACAACAGAGGCCATTTGTCAAATTGTTATTGCCTGTCCTGCCTCAAAGCAACCAATCAGATTCAACCTTACATGAGAAAATTATAGTAGGAGAAGAGGATGAATCTACCAGTGGTTGGGCAATGCAGACAGTTGTTTATGAAATGCTATGTGATAAATGGGCTCCATTATCTTCTTTACAAGCTATTCAACACGGATTCTCCTTGGATTTGCAACGTTGAAACGTGAGCACAATCTGCACCATCCTACTGCCTTTATAATTAATATTCAGCCTGGGGTGCATGGGCAGGGGTGACACATTGGGATTGCGTCATGCACCAACAGACCCTTGTTCTTGTTTCAAATTTATCTTTATTTTATATTATAAAACATACATTCAAAAATTTTCCATTCAGATTTCACATCATTATAAAACATTCCCCATACGCAACAAAAAACATAGCACCAAAAAAAAAAAAAAAAAAAAAAAAAAAAAAAAAAAAAAAAAAGATGCCATTACTAATCCATTCAGTCCCCCACTCTTATATAAATTCCCACAGTTTTCCTGAGGTACTCAATTCCTCCCATTTCTTCCAATATTCCGACATCGGTTTTTCTACATATCCCTCTTGTCTAATCTGTTTCTCCATGAAACACACCTCGCTCATCTCATAGTTCCACTCTATTATTGTTGGGGCTACTTCCTTTTTCCATTTCTGTGCTATTACGGTTTTAGCTATTGTAGTTATTTGATAATAAAATTCCAACTCCTTTCGTTTTAATTTTTCAGGTGTATGGTAGAATAGTATTGTCTTTATATCAAGATTTATTCTTATATCTGTCAGTTCCTGATATATTTTTATTATCTTACCCCAAAATATTTTTATCTTCCAGCAACTGTACCAAATATGCTCTAGAGTACCCTTCTCCTTCTTACATCTCCAACATAATTCAGAATTCCATTTATTTATTTTATTCATAATCACTGTGCTTCTATACCATCTTAATAGAATTTTATAATTTTTTTCCTGATATTTAATAGCTAAGGGTGTTTTATATATTCCTTCAAATACCTCTCCCCACTCTTTCTCTGTCAACTCCTGCCCTATTTCTTCCTCCCATTTTTTTATTCCTGCTATTTTTTTAATATCCCCACCAGGAAGTAATAAGTTATATATCTTAGCTAATTTCTTATTTGCTTTATCCTTATTTATTGCTATTTGTTCAAATATGGTTGGAGATCTATTGATCATTATCTTTATTGGGTCAATAAATGCCCTCAGCTGTAAATACTGAAACCATTTGTTTTTATACTCTTGCCCCAATTCCTCAAACGTTGGAATATTTCCATCATTTAGGATTTGTATTATCCGGTCATGTTCATCTATATTCCATTTCAAAAATGTATTATCCTTTATAGCTGGCCTAAATTCGGGATTACCAAATAAAGGGGTCATAGGGCCTATTAATGATGATAGTTGTTTTTTCTTTATCATATCATCCCATATTTTTAAAGTTGTTTTTACAAAGATAGGCATTTCCTTCCTCTCTGGTCTTGACTCAGGTTTTATCCATGGCTGGTGTTTTATTTTAGCCCCTAATATGTCTTCTTCCAATTTTATCCATTGCTTGTCTTTTTCATTATGCTGCCAGTCGATTATTCTCATTAGAGAGGCAGCTTGTGAATATTTAAAAAAGTCAGGCAATGCTAATCCACCATTATTTTTCGTTCTAATTAATACCTCCCTGCCTACTCTGGGGGTCTTATGTGCCCATACAAAGCCTTCTACCATTTCTTTCAGATCTTTCATAATTTTTTTTGATGGTATAATGGGTACCGTTTGAAAGATATACAACATAATTGGCAAAATCTCCATCTTTACAATATTTACTCTCCCAAACCATGATTGGGTTATTTTATCATATTTGCCTAGAAGTTTCTTTACCTTCTGAACTGCCAAATTATAATTCATATCTTGCAAAAGTTTTAAATCTCTTGGAATATATACTCCCAGGTATTTTATCGCATCTTGCTTCCATTTAAATGGAAAATTCTTTTGTACAATAGTTTGAACTTTCTCTTCTAATGTAATATTCATTAGTTCAGATTTGTCATAATTTACTTTGAAATTACTAATTTCACCAAATCTCTCAAGTTCTTTTATTAAATTTGGTATAGTAATTATAGGGTTGGTTATATATAAAAGAAGATCATCTGCATAGGCAGCCATCTTATATTCTTTACCTTTGACCTTTATCCCCGTTATATCTTTGTTTGTTCTTATAGCCTCCATGAGATATTCCATCATCATAATATATAAAAGTGGTGATAAGGGGCACCCTTGTCGGGTTCCATTTGATATATTTATATACTTTGATAATATCCCATTTGCTCTCACTTTAGCCCTTGAGTTCTTATATAGGGCCATGATCCTTCCTAACATCTTGGGTCCCATCGCTGTTTGTTTCAATACTTCCTCTAAGAACTGCCATCCCACCCTATCAAATGCCTTTTCGGCATCTATGGCCAATAGGCAGGTAGGGATGGCAGTTCTCTGAGCGTATTCAATCAACGTGCATGTTTTAATGATATTGTCTCTTGTCTCCCTTCCTTTCAGAAACCCCGTTTGTTCCAAGCTTATATTATTTGAAACAATATCCGTTATTCTTTTGGATAATATTTTTGAGAATATTCTTATATCTAAATTGGTCAACGATATAGGTCTATAATTTTTACATAGTGATTGATCTTTTTCAGGTTTTAATATTAGTACTATATGAGCCTCTGTACCTTGTATCGCAAATGGTTGATCTGCAGATATAGAATTAAATGTTACCTTAAGTATGGGTATTATTTGTTCCTTAAATGACTTATAAAATCTAGCAGTGTATCCATCTGGCCCTGGACTTTTCCCCAGAGCAAGTTCTTCAATAGTCTGTTGAATTTCTTCTGTTGTAATTTCTTCCTCCAACCCCTCCATCTTTCCTTTTAAACAGTTGAATATAGCCATTTCCTTTACATATTTTTGTATATTCTCCCCTTTGTTTTCTCCTTCTTTGTGATCCTTACCATCCTTAATATTATATAATTTAGAATAGTATGTATGGAATGTTTCAGATATTTCCTCTGGGTCGTATGTAATTTCCCCATTTGATTTTACAATTTTCTCTATGTAACTTGGGGGTTGTTGCTTTTTTAAGGCTCTGGCTAATATTTTCCCAGGTTTATTTCCAAATTTATACCACTGCGCTCTATTCTTATCCCTCACCCGAAGGGAATCCTCATCAAGCACAGATTGTAATTCCAGTTGTTTTTCCTTTAGTCTAGCTCCATCTCCCATTTTCCTACTTACTTTATGTATTCCTTCTAGTTCTTTAATCTCATATTCCAATTGAGATATTTTTTGTGTTTTTTCTTTTTTTTTCCTTGCCCCGTGCTTGATGAATATTCCCCTCATAACACATTTCAATGTTTCCCATTGAATTGCAGGTGAGGTTTTGTCCCTTTCATGAGTTATCAAAAATTCTTCTATAACTTGTAGTATTTCTGCCACACATTTACTATCTTTAATTAAATTATCATTCAATCTCCATATTCCATTCTTTTTCTTTGTTTCAATCACTGAAATTTCCACATATATTGGGGCATGGTCCGACCAGAGAAATCCCCCTATGTCTGTTACTGGTTTCATCATTAAGCCCTCTTTATTTATAAAAAAATAATCCAATCTATGATATGAATTATGTATATTTGAATAGTATGTATAGTTTTTTTCCTTTTGGTGTTGAGCCCTCCATATATCTGTTAATTGATATTTTTTTAATATGTCCTTAAATTCCTTTATTCTATTGTTATTCTTATTTTTTTTTTGTAGTTGTATATTTGTAGTATCTTTCTTTACATCCATTAGAAAGTTTATATCACCACCCACTATTACCACTCCTTCAACCTTCTTCATTGCGTCCGCTAGGGCTTTTGTACCGCTCTCTATTTGTCCGTAATTAGGGAGATATAAATTAACTATAGTAAATTTTTTTCCATATAGCATAATCTTTATTATTAAAGATCTTCCATCTTTACCTTCATATTTTTGCAATATTTGGACCGGCAAATTCCTATGGAACGCAATTGATACCCCTTTTGATTTGGAATATGGAAAAGTATCATGTAACCATGTATTATAGTTTATATTATTAATTTTAGGTATATGATCTGAGCGAAAATGTGTCTCCTGAAATAACACGATATCTATTTTCTGCTTATGTAGGAAATTTAAAATTTGATTTCTTTTAGCGGGGGAATTAATACCTCTTACATTAAAAGAACAAAACTTCACGCTACCCATAATAAAAAAAAAAAAAAAAAAAAAAAAAATATACAATAATCTCACTTAAAGTTATCCCACCCTCCCTATACCCACAAGCACATACACACTCAATTATCTACCCTTCTGCACCCACCCTTATGACACCTCTGTTCCCCTAAGATTTGACTATATTAGTCTAACTCACCAATGGTGAGGTCCCTATCTAGGGGGTATTTAAACTGCTGATCCTGATATACTCCCATTTGGCCTATGCAAGCTCTTCACATTCTTCTTCCCTTTTTCATGCTCTATCTCTTTGTTATCCCTCTATTCATATAATTTTTAATATGTCCCTGACTTTAATTTCTAGTCCTTTTATCATTGTTGGGAAATTATCTAAATCCATAGAGAAATAAAAACCTGGGATGGGAAGAGATAAAGAGGAGAGGAAAAAAAAAAAAAAAAAAAAAAAAAAAAAAATAAAAAATAACCTGGGGGGGGGGGGATGTGAAGGAATTACCATCCACTATATTAGTGTTTATATTGAAATAAAATCCGAAAAAAAAAAAAAAAAAAAGGGTGATATTAAATAAATTACTAGTTATTATACCTATTCCCCTATTCATTCCCTCATAATTTATTCTATTTGTTATCCTATCCCCTTATATCCTACCATTCAGTCCCCATCCCCCCCATTATGTGCAATTAAGTGCAATTAAGTGCAAATAGTGTTGTGTCGCCTATATCATTATTATTCCATGTTGTGCGTATCATTTCTATACTTTATCCTTCTTTCTATTTTGTAGTGTTGTTTAACCTATAGTTCTTTTAACACAAAAATATGTTAACACTCCCTCTCCATCACCTCCCATATCCCCCCTCCTCCATCCATCCCCCCTCCCCTCCCTCGTGCCATATCACCTATAAATTACATCACATCTTTGTTGTTCCATATTGTGCATATCATCATTATAATTTATCCACACTTCTAAATTATACTATTGTTTACCCACCCCCCCCCCTCCTCCATCCATCCCCCCCCCCTCACCCTCAGTCCGCCTATCTTCTCCTCCCAAAGTCTTTGGGCCAGTTTGGTAATGTCACTTCCGCGAGATGCAAGGTCTTCTGAAAGTCATGCAAATCATTTAGATCTCTATAAATAACAGTTTGGCCCTCATACTGGGCTTGCAGTTGAAAAGGAAATCTCCATCTATATTGCACATTCTTTTTTCTTAATTGTTCCAAAAGGGGTTTTAAAGCTCTTCTTTTATCTAACGTTAACTTGGACAGGTCCTGGAAGAAAAGCAAATTTGATCCTTCATATAATATGTGGTTGTTTTTACGCACTGCCGCCATAATTCTCTCCTTAGTTTGAATATAATGGAGTTTACAGATTACATCCCTAGGTTTATTTTCCTCCGATCCTCTTGGACCCGCAGCTCTATGTATCCTATCAATTATCATATCAGCTTTTGATAAGTCCTGTATTATATCCTTAAAGATTTTTTGAACCACTTCAGCGAGTTTTTCTAAAGGCACATTTTCTTTTAATCCTCTTATCCTTATATTACATCTTCTACTTCTATTTTCTTGTTCGTCAATAATATTTACCAATTGCTTTAACTCTATTTCCTGTTCTTGCATTCTTCTCTTTACTTGAATTAGATCTTTTTCCAAGCCTTCAGTCTTTATATTCACCTTTTCTATTTTCTCTTGCATATCTAAAGTAATTGCCTTGATCTCTTGTATTTCTGTTTTATACACATTCTCCAATCTTTGGATATAGTGATCCATATCAACCTTTGTGGGTAAAGAGGTTATATACGTTTTAATGTCCCAGCTTTCTTTCTCTTTCTCCTTTTTACCATCCACTTCTATATCCAATGTGTCTATGGGGGAGCTATTTCTAGGCTGTGTTATCATTTCTTCTCCTAATATTCCAGAAACACCTGAGATCAGTGATGATTCTACAGAATTCAATACTTCCTGGGAGATATGTGTTATCTGCGATGTTTGCATCTGTATCTGAGGCTGCAGTTGCTGGAAAAATTCCTTAATATCAGTAGTTTGAACTTGCGCTTCTGAGCTAAATTTGTTTTTACTATCCTTTTTCTCCTTTTTATTCCCTCCGGAACCAGATGATTTATTTCCCTTTTTTGGCGCCATAGCTATTAGTGATCACCTTTGACCTTGCGCAATATTTCTGAAGGCTTATAACTTTGTGCAATATAGCTTAACCGTGTTGAACCATGCAAAAAAAATCATAGATCGTCATCTCATCGCAAATAAAAAAAAAAAAAAACCATAATACCTCTTCTCTTTCTTCTCCTACAGCTCACTATGCTTTTTTAATGCGTATACATTAGTCCCATAAAACATGAAGAGTAATGCCGGGAAAAAGAGAAAAAATGTTTCAATCACTTCTTCACCCTTGCCTCTATAGGGATTATTCTTATGCTGAGCATATATACAAAAACATAAGCATAGACACTGACATGGTCCTTATTGTACTCACGAGTATCCTGCTCCTTTATTTAGCCCAGTGTCCACTGTGAGTGTATGTGTTTTCTGTTCCTTCTATTCCTTCACAGGAAACTTCTTCCTGATCCTTTATTGATCCTTTATTGATCCTTTATTGCACTGGGGCTGTTTTTTTTTTTTCTGCTCACCGCTGTTCCGTGCTTTGGCTCCTTGCTCCGTTTGTCCCCGGAGATCCTCGGAGCTTTCCGGAAAGTGCCGATCCCCCCCGAAAGCGCCGATTCCTCCCGAACGTTTCTCGAAGTGATCCGGAGATTCCCGAAGGGTCCCGATGCACCTCCACGCCGTCTGACTCTCCTTACTACTGACGCCGCCAGGAGCTGCCGAGGTGGGTATCCCCTGCCGAGACCGCCTCCTTGGTAGAGACGAGCCGACACTCTGGATCCCTCCTCCTACTCCGGCTATCTCTTCACCAAATCTTCACCGAGTCAGGGTGTTCACTGGGCGCTCCCCGCAATCTCCCAGCAAGTCACCATCCGGATACGTCCTGGGCTCTCCTCCTCCCTTGCTCCGGTCACGGTGCAGACAAAAACCCTTCGTTCAATCTCGGAAAACGCCAAGCAGGTTCAGTATAGTGCTGTGCTGTGCAAATTGCAAGTAAGCTTTTCAAAAGTCCTTTATGTCTGCGTCCAGCACGTTGTAGCCCATAATGATAGCGGTGTAGCAATAGCAATAGAGCAGCGTTATAGCGATACACTACATCAGTGGCTGGGCATATCCAAACGTGTCTCAACCATCAGCACAGCAGTTGCATCTCAGCATTGTGCTTGCAGGCCTCACGGAGCACACCTAATCAGCAGCCCCTCCCCCCTCCATCAGGTGTTCTGGGGACAACCCAAAATTTGGAATTTTCTTTTTCATTTACTTTTGGTGAAAACATTAAAGAGGAAAAAAATCCAGATGCCGAATTTCTGTAACGAGGGTCAGACAGCAATAAAAACCAGACAAGTGCTCTAATCCCCCCTCCGTTCCATCCAAACCTAAAGATTTTGCCTGTAATAATACTTTGAAGGCGAAAGCCCCATGCACACTATCAGATTTTCTGCTGATTTTTTTCCTTCAGATTTACCAAAACCATATAATACGAGGTCAAACCTTTAGGAGTTTCAATGTGTATGCAATCAGGCAGGCCCTTGTACTACATGGTTTTGGTAAATCTGAAGAAAAAAATCAGCAGAAAATCTGATAGTGTGTATGGGGCTTAAGATCACCTGTTCCACAAACAAAAAGCCTCTGTAGTCAAGGTTCCCCAGTACATAGTATATTACAAAACTGTAACTTTGTACAATGTATGTTAGATTTATAGTCATACCTGTAGGCCATTTGGACTCCCACGGAATTTTGGCCAACAACTCCCAGCTGGCAATCCCCATCCTGTCTTCTTGCTTTTTTCTCTTATTAGATTAAATAAAATTCTCAGGCTGTACCTGCTAAGGCACCAGCTTCTAACATAGTCACTTATACATACCTCCCAACTTTTTGAGATGGGAACGAGGGACACCTATTAGCAAAAATATGTTGGAATAGGACACCCACCCTGCCACGCAAGGAGAATTATAGATATATAAAAAATGATAGTTAAACCCACAAGTGATTTTTTTTTACCACTATTATTCCTTTATACTGGCTTTTAAACTTTACAAATGCAGCAATTTTTTGAAAGTTAAAACATTTATTTTATATACAACTGTATAGATCAGACCAAAATGAGGGACAAATGAGAAGGAACGAGTGACAGAGGGACTTTGTTTCAAATCAGGGACAGTCCCTCAAAATCAGGGACAGTTGGAAGCTATGACTTATACTGTACCCCAGATCTTAGTTTTGTCCAAACCCCCTGTTTGCTGTGTTTACCCAACCATTTAGAAAGTCAACCTCCAACCAAGATAGTGTTGTCAAAATGACCACTGGACACTCCCAGTCCACCATACTCCTTATAACCTTTGGTGGTCGTGGACTTTACATTGTGTTGCTAGCTATTAGAAGAAGCCTAATAAAACACATCACAAAGCAGATGTTTTGTCTTCTAATAGCTCCCTCCAGCTTTTATATACTGCACCTTGAGGCACACGACCCCATGGTAGGACATAGACATCAGGGAGGGCTTGATCGTTTCAGATCCCCAAGTATTAGGTTCATAGACATCTACTGATCAGAGCATAAGCTTTTCACAATCCACCCAACGCATTCTCATCTCTCATGATGCTACCATGGTAACTGCTACGCTATAACATCAACATCCTATGAGATAATGAATCGGGCTGTTCGAACATACATAAATAATGTCTTCTCAGCAAACACACAGAAACAACAGAGGCCATTTGTCAAATTGTTATTGCCTGTCCTGCCTCAAAGCAACCAATCAGATTCAACCTTACATGAGAAAATTATAGTAGGAGAAGAGGATGAATCTACCAGTGGTTGGGCAATGCAGACAGTTGTTTATGAAATGCTATGTGATAAATGGGCTCCATTATCTTCTTTACAAGCTATTCAACACGGATTCTCCTTGGATTTGCAACGTTGAAACGTGAGCACAATCTGCACCATCCTACTGCCTTTATAATTAATATTCAGCCTGGGGTGCATGGGCAGGGGTGACACATTGGGATTGCGTCATGCACCAACAGACCCTTGTTCTTGAATTCTCTTTTGCAATTTATTTATACACATATGTTAGGGAATTGTTGTTGCTCTGACACTAGCTCTGGAAAAACAAATGTGTAATGGCCCATTCACACCATTGACTTGGGGTGTGATAAAACTTTTATGTACGTTGGTGCACTGCGGTGTCATTAATTTTGAATAGAATCCCAATGCAGCTTTACAACACACCTGTACTGAAAAGCTCCGTAGCACACCACAATGCATGATGTGCCTGCATGCAAAAAACTGAATAGTAACAGCCCTGGAACAATACATACCAGTTCAACCACCAGTAAATTGTTCACGAATGTTAGTGCTAATTTTTTGAATGGCAACCCAACACAGCATCACATTGCATCACAGTGCACCACAACACATGGTGTGCAGTGCAGGGTGCTTTCATGCAAAAAAATATTAACCCAGTTTGCCTGTTCGCACAGCGCGATGTGATGTGCGATGTGATCTTGATGCAGTGTTTCAGCCTATTCATTGGAATGGACTGAAATCTCGCCAGGCCGCGCCAAAATCAGTGCATGCACTACTTTACAAAAAGCCCAGCAACTGGTTTGCAAGGTACTATTGTACCATGTGATCCAGTGCAGACAAACGCCCTGCATATGCGGCATGCGTTAGAGGTATCGGTAAGTTAACACTGACACCCGCTGCCGATCGCAAGTGCAGTGCATGAGCGTGGTGCTGGAAACGTGCATGGAACCTGGATTTCTCTCATCACTTTCTTTCTGGAGTGAAATGGCCCTAGAATACATACCAATTCCACCACCAGTAAAACATGCACATACAGTATGTTTGTGTGTTCTGGTGCCATTTATTATGAATAGCACCCCAACACATCTTCACAATGCACCACATAACATGGGGGTGATTTACTAAAGGCAAATCCACTTCGCACTACAAGTGCACTTGGAAGCGCAGTCACTGTAGATCTGAAGGGGAAGATCTGAAATGAGGGGAAGCTCTGCTGATTTTATCGTCCAGTCATGTACAAGCAAAAATGCTTGTACATTATTCTTGCATGTCCCTCTCAGATCTACAGTGACTGCACGTCCAAGTGCACTTGTAGTGCACTTGTAGTGCAAATTGGATTTGCCTTTCTGTAAATCAACCCCATGGTGTGCTTTATTGCAAAAAGATGCTCCAAGGGCCAGTTCACATCATGCATCGCACAGAATGCGCGTTTCCCGCATCACATTCTGGGGTAAACTCATCCTATAGGAGGACGTTTACCATTAGTAAAACTTGTACATATGTTGGTGCGCAGTGGTGCTATTTATTTTAAATAGTACCCTAACACAGCTTCACGATACACCGCAACGTACCACAATGCATGGTGTGCGTTGCAGAGTTCTATGAATTGAGACACACTGATAACACAGAAGCCATCACTTTAAAGCCTTGTATACACGATCGGATTTTCCTCAGACACAGCACTAGACTTTTGTCCGAAGGGCGTGTGCCGTGAACTTGTCTTGCATACAAACAGTACACAATTGAAGGCCAACAAACACGAACGTAATGACGTACTACGTGGAATTTCAGCTCTTGAGTGCCACCCTTAGGGCTCCTTCTGCTAATGTCGTATTTGGTGAGTATTGATTCCAAGCATGCGTGTTTGTACTTTGGACTTTTGTATGAGGGACTTGTATACATGCGATTGGAGAATCTGACAACAGACCGCTGTCCGCCAAAAATTTACTGGCCTACCATCCAACATTTGTTGGCGGAAAGTTGGACAACAATTGTCTGATGGAGCGTACGGTCAGATTTTAGGCAAACAGTCTGTCATCGCACCTGCTGAAAATCTGATTGTGTGTACGAGGATTATGACTGGGATGAAACTTATGTAAAGTGGATACAGGTTTCCCCACATCTAATTCCCATAGTAGGAGAATTTGCCCGGATCTCTATGGAGCCAGTTTATACATCTCCCGAGGGGCTCTGGTGTGAATTGCACAGGAGCCCTGTGCATCTTTTGGTCCATTTCCGGTCCGAACTTAGCCAAAAATTTGGCCTGAAATCGGACCTGAAACAGTGAATGGAGATACGCCGGACCTGTGCTCTAGTGTGAACCCAGCCTAAGGGCATTTTGAGGTAGAGCATGCCTGAAGCTCCTCCATTGGGTTTTACGCCTCTTTTCATGCAGTAAGAAAATCTCAAGCTTCCTACAGAGACAATGAATTTACACCCAAACCAACAAAGATTCCACTAAATAAAAGTGTTGTGGAAAATTATAAAAACCATAACAACTCCTAAAATATTTTTTCTGGAAATTGTGTTCATTGTTTCATATGTGCCATGCAGATCTAACGCTTTGATTTCACTGTCCGCCACTCATTGCAGTCATTCCTATTTATAACGTCTATTTAAAAAAATCTGCTGAAAATGTTTTCCCATCATTTTGAACCATTCTGTCTATATTTACCAGTGTATTGTATATGATCATTTTTGATGGAGTTTGATGAATATTTGTCAATGTGTGCAAAAAAATGTTCTGTCTATAGGCAGCCTTATTGAGCTTCTGGGTGCGTGCAAAGTGCTGGGGCAAAACATATATCTATTGTAGCAATCTGCTGAACTCAATGTAGATTTCTAAACTCAACTTGTGCTTGGTCCATACCCCACACCACATGTCCAACAACCGCTACCTTTTATTAAAGCTGAGGTTTAGGTATGGCAATTTTTACATAATTGCACTGGTCGAGCTTGGACCAATGTAAGGATGTGCCATGCCTGTGGGATTTCAATGGAAGCTGGAAATCACGGTAGGAGCCACCGCTACACAGTGATGGCCACTAGCTTCCAGATCCCATGATGAGCGGCTGTCCTGCTGCATTGTGAACACAGGAGGTTGCTTGCTCAGCACAGGAGCCATTCATTTTCTTAAATAATCCAAAGCGTTCTCTAATTGGACTAGTTGAAGAGGTGGCCCAGTGATGTCACACTCTTCACCTTGTCCATTCAGAGAACACTTTGCATTAATATAGAAAACTACTACAGAGATTTCCAGCTTCTACAGGAATCCCACAGGTATGGCACATACATACTTCTATTGGTCCATGCTGGACCAAGGTAGCTATGTAGAAGTATGCATACCTAACCTTCAGTTTTTACAGGCTGAGCAATATGCAAAGTCAAATAACCCATTGTATCTGATCATCAATCATTTTCACCAATCTGACCGCTGTAAACTACATAAAAATGCATGTCAGGGCAAAAAAAAAAACTATATGCAGTACATCTCTGAAATACCATATTTTTCGCTCCATAAGACACACTTATTTTCCCCCAAAAATATGGGGGAAAATGTCTCTGCGTCTTATGGAGTGAACATTGACCAGGCACCGCCCAACCCCAACTCCCCCCCCCCATGTTAGTACTGGAAGAGAGACAGGAGAGTGGAGGACAGACATCCCAAGCCCCCACGAGCACCCAGTGATCTCCCCGCTGGGCCAGACACTAAGAAAGAAGACAGAGCAGCACAAGCGGCCGAATGGAGTATGGCCACTAGGGCTGCTCTGTATTCTGCCGGCGAATGTGATGACTTCAGGTAAGGCTGCATTTATGGCACTGGTAAGGCTGAATTTATGGCACTGGTAAGGCTGCATTTCTTTGGTACAGGTAAGGATGCATTTGTGGCACTGGTAAGGCTGCATTTATGGGACTGGTAAGGCTGCATTTCTTTGGTACAGGTAAGGATGCATTTGTGGCACTGGTAAGGCTGCATTTCTTTGGTACAGGTAAGGCTGAATTTACGGGACTGGTAAGGCTGCATTTCTTTGGCACAGGTCAGGCTGAATTTCTTTGGCACAGGTAAGGCTGCATTTATGGCAGTGGTAAGGCTGTATTTCATTGGAACAGGTCAGGCTGCATTTATGGCACTGGTAAGGCTGCATTTACAGGACTGGTAAGGCTGCATTTCTTTGGCACAGGTCAGGCTGCATTTATGGCAGTGGTAAGGCTGCATTTCATTGGCACAGGTCAGGCTGCATTCATGGCACAGCTAAGGCTGCATTTCATGGGCACTGGTAAATATTTTAGTACCCCATTTGGTTCAGAATATTTTTTTTTCTTGCTTTCTTCCTCTAAAATCTAGGCGCGTCTTATGGTCAGGTGCGAGCGAAAAATACGGTATATGCACATCTCGCTAGGTTTTGACTCTACATGTGCAGAAAAATACCCGTTGATCTTACGGAAATCCACTGAGCTCCTAAATTCCTGTTTGAGCTGACAACTCTGATCCACTGGAATTCAAAATAGTGTTGCAATCCTTGGCCAGTTCTCTTCTGCTGGATTACAGAACATTTCGACCCAATATTATGGGGATGAGGAGAGGGGGATGTGCTCTTGTAGTCCAGCAGAGAACTCAGACACGGCTGGCAGCACTGACTGGGATTTTAGTGCAGAAAAGACAGTGTTATCAGTCCACCACATAAATTTAAGAGCTCACTACATTTCTGCAGTTTTTTTTTTTTTGTCCAGACATTCACTTTTTGAAAAAAAAAAAAAAAAAAAAAGGTGAAATCTGATTGCTATGGGATACTGTACTGTGCTCCGTTATTTATTTAGCTGGGTATTGTCCATGTTTTTGTATTAAATCATTCATAACAATATATACCTCACAATTCCTGCTAATATATTATATTATTTTAATGGAAAGTGAAATACAAATTGGCATATTCCCATCTCCCTGACACTAAATATGTACAATGTAGAAGGAGAATTCAGAATTCTTGTACTAAATCCTGTTCTGGGCTCTGAAAGCATACATATGTATTAGGCTAAATGTGAATAAAATACCTGGTTAATGCTTGCTACAAAATTCCCCAACATACTTAGAGAGCGTATATATTCCTTCCAGTACTTTAACATTATTCCAGGGCTACGCCTACCAGCAAAATTGCCCTGTATTCAAAGATTTCAGCTATAACTGCTAAGTAAATAACAAAGTCCTATTGCAGTAAAGGCATAGGAACAGCAAATGATACATAGGACTATATTAATGGATTTAGGCACTTAGGAATTAGGCACAAGTGATTAGTGTCTGACAGTACATAGCTCCTAAGGTGTATTATTAAGATTGTACCCTTAAAAGGACAATATATGGTTGATGTAATTAAATAGGCTGCCGTTTAGCACTAACGGCACACGTTTTGATATTCTATAACACATGCTGTTATCATTTAGGGCATGGTTTTAAAATATAGTATTTGTTTAATAAAGTTTATATTATAGTCTACAATATGTTGTAGCTAACCAAAAGTTTTGTGCCGCCTGCTTTTACATGCACATGAAATTTAATGGCATCCCAGTCTTAGTCTGTAGGGTTCAATATTGAGTTGGCACACCCTTTGCAGCTATAACAGCTCTTCAGGGAAGGCTGTCCACAAGGTTTAGGAGAGTGTCTATGGGAATGTTTGACCATTCTTCTAGAAGCGTATTTGTCTTTACGGACTAAGCCTGGGATGTCATTAAATTTCATGTGCGTGTAAAGGTAGGTGTTCCAATACTTTTGGTAATATAGTATATATGCGGTGCATCTGCAGTGCGAATTTAAAAAGAGTCCTGTGCATTTTCAGGTGCGAATTCCAGGCTCATTGAATTCTATGGGCAAGCTTCTGAATCGCACATGTGTTCAGTTGTGTTCAGGATTCAGTTCAGGATTTCAGCACAGATTGCACTGAAAATGCAGCTGGGCCAAAAATTCAGGACTTTCAAATTCGCATCAGAACCGCATCAAAAATGCTTCTGAATAAATGCTTTTTTTAAATTCGTAGTGAAAACGGACGTACAGTTCTCACCGGACATGTGTGAACCCGGCCTGGGGCTAGCTTCACACTAGCCTGCACTGTGCGTTCACATGGGAGAGGCACAACAGATCCATGGCTTAGTAAAGTCCAGTCCATAATGTTGTTGTGCACAATGACTGGAGAATGGGGTCCTGGAGTGAGACCCAGGTGAGATGCTGCTTCAAGTGCTGCAACTGATATAAGAATCCTGCTTTACAACAGTGTGACTGCTACCTAAAGAAGACTTTCCCTCTACTGTAAAGTTAACTAACATAGCAGCGACCCTAAATGCTTAATACATTGGTAGTTTTTGCTTGGTAGTGCCATAGCTCCCAACTGTCCCGGCTGGTTGAGAGGTATGATAGTGCTGTAGAGTGATTGTGCTTTACTGCTCATCTCTTTCAGTGCAGGCCTCACTAACAGATCCGGGACTGCTATAACAGATGATGTTCTTCCCAGCAAGAGTAAACAAATCATCACGAACATGAACACATCGAAAACTGTTGGCCTCTTTAAACATTTAAATGTAATATGCTTGTCTAGGAGCAAGTACCTGCTATTAGCTTAGTCAGCCAGAAAATCCCCTTTTGTACAACTGACTTTGCTCATGAGGAACTGACTTTTCAGACTTCTTAGATGAGCTTCACTAGGGAGTGACATCCATAGTAACAAAATCAAACTTAGCCTAGGTTCACAAAGAAATGTGGGTTTGAACTCATGCGAGTTCAGCTGAACTCATGCACAACTTCAAACCGGCATTTCAGTGCAAATTTGGGGGTGAGTTCCTGCACAGATGTCTGTTGAAATCGCCCCTAAAGTCACCAAAAGTAGTGCAGTAACTACCTTTGAAAATTGCTGCGCGCTGCACCAACTCAGACGGTGCTATTGCCAGCAATAGCCACTGATTTGGCAATGGCCCAACGTGAACATGGGCTAAATCAGAGGAGTGCAAAGAGGAAGGTTTTCTGGTCAAAAAATGATAGATTGTTTGCTCTTAGTCAGGACTTTAAAGCACCTCAGTAGAATAAAAGCAATCAACCATGAAATTTCTTGTTCAATATTTTTATTGAGGTTTATATAACAAAGACATAACAGTCCAAAAGCTTGTACATGGGAAACAGTCATAACCATAATTACCATACATAAGTATTGATATCACTGTATAATCGACCAGGAACAGATCTGATAATAAGACTATATCAGAGTAAATTAAAGAACTGGACCTAGAATCCCTTACATGTCGGTATATCTAATGGATCGTGCCTCCAGACCACTCATCCACTCCTAATGGGCACAAACTGTGGATGGGTGGGGGCTCATTTGCAAAGACTAAGAATGTTTTCACCAAAGATATACTGTGTAGTGTAGAAGCCACAAAGGGGTCTAGGTACTCTTGTCATAAATCTCAAATGCCATGTGTAGTTAATTAAAAAAAGATAAGCCTTAAAAAACAAAATATCAGAGGAGATAATGCTTGTCGATCTCAAATTATGAATCTATGTATATAAGTAAAAAGAATCCCAGACTGGGCAGTAGAGGAAAGAAGTAGACATGGAGAAAGGAAAAAAAATAACAGTCATGAGAAAGATGTGAACCATAAGAAGTCTAAGGCCGCGTACACACGGGCGGACTGTTCGCCCAACTTTGTTCGTCAAACAGTACGACAAACAGTCCGCTCAAAATTTGCATGAACGGACTTGACCACACACGATGAACGAACAGTCCGCTGAAAGCGTGCGCGATGACGTGAACGGCACGTACGACGGGACTAGAAAAACAACGTCCTATACACTGCAATGCAACCTTCGCCGTGTAAATTCTTTCTGAGCATGCGCGAGACTTAGTTTGTCGAACAAGCCTACACACGAGCGGACTGTCCGCTCAAACCAAGTTTCAGCGGACTGTCTTACGGGAATTCCGCTGTCCGCTGAAACTGTCCGCTGAAGCCCACACACGAGCGGACTGTCCGCTGAAACACTGTTCAGCGGACAAAGTTGGGCGAACAGTCCGCCCGTGTGTACGCGGCCTTACTTGCATGAAATATTGGTAACAACCTATAATGTCCGCAGTGGGTAGAATCATGTACAGTGCAGATAAGGAAGAGATAAGAAGGGAAAGAAGGAAGAAAGAGTAGGGAGCATCTCCCATGGTGGCAGCCCGCCCCAGATCCAGGAAATGCTTATGATTAATAATAAAATGTAAGAATTATTGCGGCAGCAACAATGAATAATCAAAATCATGGGATAAATAATGTTTAACCTAAGGTTTCCAAATCTTGTTGAATTGTCCGATATTATCATTTTCTATGGCGGTCATTTTGGCAAATATAAAGGCTTTCAGCATCCTATGTTTAGCTTTGGCCACAATCAAGGTGAGAGATTTCCAAGCTTTGGCTATAGTTTGTTTGTGAGGCTGCCGTTGTGAGATTAAAAAGAAGTTGAAATTGAGTATGGGTGAGTACAGCTGGTTTAAGATCTAGGAAGGCTACGGCTGGGTGTGGAAGTATAGAAATTTCCAAGCCATATCAAATATCTTTTCCCAGAAATCTTGGGCTTCTGGACATTGACACTAAATATGAAAATGGGTACCTGGTATGGAACATCCCCAGAATCAATTTTCTGGGTATGCTGGAGCAAATTTTGCTATTCCGGCTGGTACTAAATACCAACGTGCCAGCACTTTGAAATTGGTTTCTAATGCGTAACAATTTGGGGAAGAAGTTTTGGTAGCTAACCAAACACTGGACCAGTCATCTTTATCAAATATGTGATCCAAATCATGCGATCATTTTTGGTGTAGGAGTGAAATCAGTCCTCTAATATGTGGGTCACTCTTACAAATACGTTCAAATTGCGACATTTGGTTAAGCATTGAGCCTGTACTAGTGAGGGGTGCAAAAAATGTCTTGATTTGCAAGTAACGAAAAAGTTAAGTCATAGGGAGCCCAAATGTTTCATAAAGTGTAGGGAATGTATGAAGAGCATTGGAAGAGGCTAATTTGTGAAGTTGTGTTATATTTATAGATGACCATGCTGCGAGTGACATTGGGAATTTTCAGGCAGGATAAAAGGCTAGATTCTTAAGGAAAGAAAGGAGGGGATTATTTAGAGATTGTGAGAAGTCTTAAATTTGTCCCAGATAAACAAGGAATGTTTAGTAATGGGATTGGAGAGGTGAGATCTATCTTTGGGTTGAAGCCACAGCATACTGGCCACGGATATGGGGACACTGTCAATGGATTCGACAGCTACCCATAAAGGGATTTCCCTGGTAGCATGATACTTAGGAAGTTGTGATAATTGAGTCGCGTAATAGCAGGAAGAAAAGTTTGGCATGCCCAACCCACCTTTATTTTTAGGAAGGTAGAGTGTTGAAAATGGTATACGGGGGTTTGGTAAGTCCCCATGTAAATGACATAACCCTTCGTTGTAAAAGTCTTATGAAATATGACAGATGCGAAATAGGAAGTACTCAAAATAAATACAAAAATGTTGGTAATATCGTCATCTTTATGGCATTGATCTATCCTAACCACGTCAGGAGGAGAGAAGACCATTGTTTCAGAAGGCTGGTGATTTGTTTCAATAATGGAAGGTAATTAGCTGCAAAAAGGTCCGACAGGGAAGATCTAAGTTGTACTCCTAGATAAAAAATTTGGTGAGAAACCCAAAGGTAAAGAGGATTTAGCTTGCAAAAGTTGGGTTTGTGCTAAAGAAATATTAAGTGTATTAGATTTTGTTGGGTTGACAAATAGTCCAGAAATATGTGCAAATCTATCTAATAAATCTAGTAGATTTGGGGAAGACACATGTGGATGAGTTAAGAAAATAGGAATATCATCTGCGAATAGACAGATCTTACGTTGATGTCCTACTAGCTCAATACCCTTAACATCAGGGTTGGATCTGATTAATTGTGCTAGTGGTTCTATAAGAAGGGCAAAAATCAACAGGGAGAGGGACCAACCTTGCCTCGTACCTCTTCTAATATCTATCATTGCTGATTTGCATATTTATCATATGCCTGCGGATTATCATATAGAGAGGAGACCCAGGTCAAAAAATGATTCCCAAACCCCCAGCGTGTGGGCATGAATCCCGTTTGGTCACAATGAATTTGTCGGCCTATAATGGGGTTGAGACGAGTCACTAGAATTTTTGAAAAAAAGTTTAATGTCCAAATACAGAAGGTACAGTGGTGTGAAAAAGTGTTTTCCCCCTTCCTCATTTCCTGTTCCTTTGCATGTTTGTCACACTTAAGTGTTTTGGAACATCAAACCAATTTAAACAATAGTCAAGGACAACACAAGTAAACACAAAATGCAATTTGTAAATGAAGGTGTTTATTATTAAAGGTGAAAAAAAATCCAAACCATCATGGCCCTGTGTGAAAAAGTGATTGCCCCCTAAACCTAATAACTGGTTGGGCCACCCTTAGCAGCAACAACTACAACCAAGCGTTTGCGATAACGTGCAATGAGGCTTTTACAGCGTCCTGGAGGAATTTTGGCCCACTCATCTTTGCAGAATTGTCCTAATTCAGTTACATTAGAGGGTTTTCGAGCATGAACGGCCTTTTTAAGGTCATACCACAACATCTCAATAGGATTCAGGTCAGGACTTTGGCTAGGCCACTCCAAAGTCTTCATTTTGTTTTTCTTCAGCCATTCGGTGGTGGACTTGCTGGTGTGTTTAGGATCATTGTCCTGCTGCAGAACCCAAGTTCGTTTCAGCTTGAGTACACGAACAGATGGTCGGACATTCTCCTTCAGGATCTCTTGGTAGACAGCAGAATTCATAGTTCCTTTTATCACGGCAAGTCTTCCAGGTCCTGAAGCAGCAAAACAGCCCCAGACCATCACACTACCACCACCATATTTTACTGTTGGTATAATGTTCTTTTTATGAAATGCAGTGTTCCTTCTACGCCAGATATACTTGGACACACACCTTCCAAAGAGTTCCACTTTTGTCTCATCGGTCCACAGAATGTTGTCCCAAAAGTCTTGGGGATCATCAAGATGTGTTGTGGAGAAATTGAGATGAGCTTTGATGTTCTTTTTGCTCAGCAGTGGTTTTCTCCTTGGAACTCTGCCATGCAGGCCATTTTTGCCCAGTATTTTCCTGATGGTGGAGGCATGAACGCTGACCTTAACTGAGGCAAGTGAGGCCTGCAGTTCCTTGGACGTTGTTGTGGGGTCTTTTGTGACCTCTTGGATGAGTCGTCGCTGTGCTCTTGGGGTAATTTTGGGCGGCCGGCCACTCCTGGGAAGGTTCACCACTGTTCCATGTCTTCGCCATTTGTGGATAATGGCTCTCACTGTGGTTTGCTGGATTCCCAAAGCTTTGGAAATGGCTTTATAACCCTTTCCAGACTGATAGATTTCAATTACTTTCTTTCTCAATTGTTCCTGAATTTCTTTGGGTCTCGGCATGATGTGTAGCTTTTAAGGATCTTCTGGTGGACCTTACTGTGTCAAGCAGCTCCTATTTAAGTGATGCCTTGATTGTGAACAGGTGTGGCAATAATCAGGCCTGGGTGTGGCTAGAGAAATTGAACTCAGGTGTGGACAACCACAGTTATAGTATGTTTTAACAAGGGGGGCAATCACTTTTTCACACAGGGCCATGATGGTTTGGATTTTTTTTCACCTTTAATAATAAACACCTTCATTTACAAATTGCATTTTGTGTTTACTTGTGTTGTCCTTGACTATTGTTTAAATTGGTTTGATGTTCCGAAACACTTAAGTGTGACAAACATGCAAAGGAACAGGAAATGAGGAAGGGGCAAACACTTTTTCACACCACTGTATATGGGATGGAAATTGGTCCAGGAGATGGAATCTGATCTGGGTTTAGGAATCATAGTTATTATGAAGGTCAACGTTTCCATTCTGAACATGTGTCCATTAAGTATAGAATTGAAGGCTCTGGTTAATATTGGTGTCAGAGTGGGCGCAAATTGTTTCTAATAAGATGCCGAAATCCCATCAGGGCCGGGTCTTTTGTGAGGTTTCAAAGCTTTTATGGCATTTTGGACTTCTAATTCTGTAATGGGACTCTCAAGAAGAACGTGCTGTTCACACTCCAAGGTGGGAAGATTATTATTAGTAAACAGGGTATCCGGTTTGGTCTTATCAAAGCCTAAGGAGGCCGAATACAGTTTAGCTAAGTTAGAGTGAAACACTTCAAGTATTTTAACAGGGTTACTAGTATATGCGTCTCTGGATAATTTCAATCTTATAGGTACCCGAGTATAATTTATCGCCTTTAAACTCCGTGCCATAGCCATAGGTGTATCAGATTTGTTATCTTTATGGTATTGAGTGTGTTGGCGTTTAAATATGAGTCTCTCCACTGAGTCTGTTAAAAAAAAGATCTATGTCGAGACGGGCTTTATCTGGCATTATTGGTGAAGTCGGGGAAGAATGGAAAGCTATATAGCACGCGTTGAAGTTAGCCTCATCCACTCTCACTTCTAATTCTGCTGTTCTCTGTCCCAGCTCTCTAATTTCTCTTGTCAGTTTATCAGTTATGTGATCAGAAGTCTGTTTCAGGGCTTTCTGTAACATATGTTCAAATTGTTTAAACATTTTGGATTGTATCACTGTCTGTGAATCGTCAGCATCTGTGTCAGACTCACCAACATATTCCTGTGGCTTCAGGCTGTGTGACAGGGCTTTGAGAGTGCATCATGCACTGGTCTGTGAGGTAGCTGACACCGCCATCTTAGAGGACGGCCTAGATGGCACAACTTTGGAGATACCAGCTTTAAACTTTGGTTTAGGGTCCCTCAGGACCATGGTAAAAGTACCAGTAAGCTCTCTCAGGCACTGCGCATGCTCCCTCAACCATGAAATTTCAGTCTTGCTATCACTTTTAACCCAAATCAGCCAGCCTGTGGTATTGTTGCAGGTAGAAGATGCCCATAAGGTACAAACATATATGAAAGACCAGCTGTCTTTGGCCCAACTTGATGCCTATGGGTTTCTGCAGATACTTGTGGCCTGCCACTCAAGAAAGGGGCAGGGGGCAGACAAGGGTGTGGCCCCATTACTCCTGTACCATACCAGGCCACATGCACGCAACATGGGGGGTACTTTGCCATTGGGTACCCAGAAGTGCCACAGAAGTGATGGTCATCTGGGTGATGTCAATGATCTTACCCAGGTGATCCCGTCTTTTTTTACTTTAGTGATGGGGACTTGTAGATGCACCTTCGATCCTGTTACAAAGGAGAAGGGTAACCTAGTGACATCATTGATCAAATATGGACTTAATATGGACATGTGCATATTTGCTCAATGACATTACCTGGGTGATTGCACTCCTTTGTTTACTTTAGCAGGGGGAATCAAACATGTCATTCTGCTCAAGGGAAGTGATGGCATCAGTTTGGTCTCAGCGGGCGGCAGGATTTTTTCATTTGTGGCAAAATACCCATCCATGTTGAGCACATGTGAACTACTGGTATGGTTGGGGGGGTGTACACTCGTTCCCCCTCCCCACCCCATTTCCCAGGCCTGCCAGTCTGCATGCTTAGATAAGGGTCTGGTATGGATTTCAGGGAAGGCCTCACACCATTTATTTTTTGTTTTATTGGCGTTGGGTTCCTCTTAAAATGTATACCAGACCTGAAGGGTCTGGTATGGATTGGGGAGAACCCCTACTCTGTTTTATTTGTTTACGTTTAACTGTTTGGGCTGTTTTGTTTTCATTCACCTCTCAGCCAAAAATCCCTATCTGAGGCCTAGTTTGGAGGCCCACGTTTGTGTGGGCATGACACCCTATTCATTTGAATGGGCTGCCGTGCCTGCGTTTCCCACAGACAAAAGGTGCTTGCAGCATTTTAAACATGCAGTGGTCCCAAAAATCACATTGTGCTGCATTTCTAGATGCGTAGGAATGAATGGCAGCTTTGTGCATTTTTAAACAGCGGTGTGTTTTGACTGCAGGTGTTTGCAGGTGCGGGAATCACCGCAATTTCTGCACCCGCAACCACCTGCATAGATGTGAACCAGGCCTGACAGCTGAATGAGTAGGGCAGGGGTAAGTCACTGGTTAGGACACCAATGGGTGCTGGCTTCTACACAAAACTCTGCCAAAAACACTCTACGAACACATGTACATATGTTTTTCACATGTTTTTGGTGTGTTTCTATTGCCTTCTATGGAGCCAAAATCCTCCTGCAACAGCACTAAAGTAGCACCTGTACCTTCTCCAAAAACACGCTGCATCTGTGCTGCATTGATGTCAAAGGGCACCATAGAGAATAATGTGATTTGCATTGTCGTGCACACTTTTGCCTTGCTGCACTGATATCTTTGGTTTGAATCCAGGTCAGGACACTAATTACGCAGTGTCTGCATGTTCTCGTGAGTGTTTCCTCCCATATTCCAAAGACATGCTGGTATGTGTGTTGGAGAAAAAAATAAAATCACGGTAGTCTATAAATATAAATACTTAATGTGCTATGACACACTGAATATGTGAAACATCATAAATTGCAAAGTGCAAAAAAGACAAACATAATATTGAAAACAGTCCTTATATTTGCTGAAAAGAGTCCAAAAGTCAGACACAAAAAAAAAATGGATATTCCACCGCCAAGTGACTTGATGCAGAGTTTTCTGTGGCACCCCACACACAATAGCCAGGGACTCTTACCAGATCACTGGGACCACCTATCTCTAGGATGGTTAAGCAGGCAGGCAGAATGACCTTTGCGGGGTAGCAATAACCAAGCCACTAAGGCAATGAGATGGTAGATGGGTCCCTCATCGTAATCTCCCCTCACCGCATGACATCCTAATCATCCAGGAACAGGAGATGAACCGTATAAAGAAAAAAGCTCCAATAGTGTAATACTATTAAGGAGATGTTTATCGAAAGGGAAAGCCAAATGGCTACTTAAAATGTATAAAATCTTAAGCACACGTAAAATAAAATCAAGAAAAAGCAATCCCCTGCACTATCGGGGTCACGCGGGGTGCAATGGTGTCAGCGCGTAGCTCCGCCTGATAGGTTTCGTCCCTGACTACTGTGTGTGAGGTGCCACAGAAAACTCTGCATCAAGTCACTTGGTGGTGGAATATCCATTTTTTTGTGTCTTAATCTTGGAGTATTTTCATCAAATATAAGGACTCCGTTATACTTTGAAGTGTTTTTGATATTTTGTTGGTCTTTTTTGTACTTAGCACTTAATGATGTTTCACATATTCAGTGTGTCATAGCACATTTAGTATCAGTCATTTATATTTGTTGACTAGCGCAATTTTATTAGATTTTTTTTGTATGTTACCTGGTTTATATTACTTAGTTAATCGCTGCAGTCCTCACATTATAGAACATTATACTATATTGAATGTGGTATAGCATGCTTTATATGTGTGATGGAGGCCTTTAGCTGACCATACACTAGTAACTTTCCAAATAAATGACTTGATTCCTCACATTTAAGGTAGAGGGGGAATCCTCCCTGCTGTATCTTTGTTTTCTGACAGTGAGAACACTTCCCTGCCATCAGAATACATTGATCAGAAATTAAAAAAAAAGTAATGTTGATTGAGAGGCAATAGGTAGATCGACTTCTGTACAACCACTCTGCCCATACATGGATTGAAATTAGGCTGGTCCCTGCTAAACTGGCCAGATCTCAATCCAGGTATGGCCCTGCTTTTTACTATATGCTATACTTGCTTTGTGCCATGCATACTTTTTTTTAATGTTACCTAGAGATATCTAGGGATGAAATATATTGCATTGTAAGTCTGATAATGAAGACATTTTTACCCATGTGGACTGCTTGAAGGCTGCATGCATACCCTTTGTAGAGTTTAACTGTAAGCAGGGCTGGACTGGGACAGAAATTCGGCCCTGGACGTCATCCAGACCGGCCCACTTACGTTTTGAGTGTCCCATCAGCATCCCCTTTACATCAGATTCTCATCAGCAGCCCCCTTACATCAGAGTCCCACCACAAGTTCCTTACATCAGAGTCCCACCACAAGTTCCTTACATCAGAGTCCCACCACAAGTTCCTTACATCAGAGTCCCACCACCAGCTCCTTACATCAGAGTCCCACCACCAGCTCCTTACATCAGAGTCCCACCACCAGCTCCTTACATCAGAGTCCCACCACCAGCTCCTTACATCAGAGTCCCACCACCAGCTCCTTACATCAGAGTCCCACCACCAGCTCCTTACATCAGAGTCCCACCACCAGCTCCTTACATCAGAGTCCCACCACCAGCTCGTTACATCAGAGTCCCACCACCAGCTCGTTACATCAGAGTCCCACCACCAGCTCGTTACATCAGAGTCCCACCACCAGCTCGTTACATCAGAGTCCCACCACCAGCTCGTTACATCAGAGTCCCACCACCAGCTCGTTACATCAGAGTCCCACCACCAGCTCGTTACATCAGAGTCCCACCACCAGCTCGTTACATCAGAGTCCCACCACCAGCTCGTTACATCAGAGTCCCACCACCAGCTCGTTACATCAGAGTCCCACCACCAGCTCGTTACATCAGAGTCCCACCACCAGCTCGTTACATCAGAGTGTCCCCCTCCCACATGTACTCACGGTTCTAAAGGCAGCCTCTCTTCTTCCTCTCTCCAGTCATGTGATAACAAGCGATAGGGGAGAGAGGAAGGAAAGTCTGCTGACCGTGTCTATCTCCCCCTGCAGGCTGGAGGGAGCAGAAAGCCTAATGCTCTCTCCGGCATATCTCGGAGACTGCTCCTCCTGACAGGAGTGAAATCGAAATCACTCACTGTCAGAGAGGAGCGGCTCCAGGACTGCACCAGACCGGCCCACTGAGCCATCGGCCCACCGGGAATCTCCCGGTAGTCCCGATGGCCAGTACATGCCTGACTGTAAGAGATACCAAGAGTGTATAAGATACATGCAAATGTAATAGACGTTGGGGAATATAATATTGATCTACACTGAACTGGTATATATAACCGCAGATCTCTGTCAGCGCACAACCTATTCCCTGCACACTTAATGCATTCTTGTTCCTCTTGACATTACCATGGTAACTACTATTAGATCTTATGAGGTAATATGTATGGCTGCTCCCACACGTGTAAATAATCATAAATCAGCAAACATACACAAAACCCATCTCACTTACAAGATATTCTTTATCACTTGGCTTCACAGCTGTGCTATGCTTAAAGCTGAACTCAAGACACAAATTAATGCAGCTCTGTAATCGCTATTACATGGTTGAATGTATTTTTTAAATGCAAGGAATGTACAGTGCCTTGCAAAAGTATTCACCCCCTTTGCTTTTTACCTATTTTGTTACATTACAGCCTTTAGTTCAATGTTTTTTTAATCTAAATTATATGTGATGGATCAGAACACAACAGTCTAAGTTGGTGAAGTAAAATTAGAAAAATATATACATAACATTTTTTTCAGAAATAAAAAACTGATAATTGCCATGTGCGTATGTATTCACCCCCTGTGTTATGAAGCCCATAAAAAGCTCAGTTGCTACCAATTACCTTCAGAAGTCACATAATTAGTGAAATGATATCCACCTGTGTGCAATCTAAGTGTCACATGACCTGTCATTACATATACACACCTTTTTGAAATGCCCCAGAGGCTGCAACACCTAAGCAAGAGGCACCACTAACCAAACACTGCCATGAAGAGCAAGGAACTCTCCAAACAAGTAAGGGACAATGTTGTTGAAAAGTACAAGTCAGGGTTATGTTATAAAAATAATACAAATCTTTGATGATCCCTAGGAGCACCATCAACTCTATCATAACCAAATGGAAAGAACATGGCACAAGAGCAAACCTGCCAAGAGACGGCTGCACACCAAAACTCACGCCCTGGGCAAGGAGGGCATTAATCAGAGAGGCAGCACAGAGACCTGGAGGAGCTGCAGAGTTCCACAGCAGAGACTGGAGTATCTGTACATAGGACGACAATAAGCCGTATCCTCCATAGAGTTGGGCTTTATGGCAGAGTGGCCAGAAGAAAGCCGATACTTTCAGCAAAAAACAAAATGGCATGTTTGAGTTTGCAAAAAGGCATGTGGGAGACTCCCAAAATGTATGGAGGAAGGTGCTCAGGTCTGATGAGACTAAAATTGAACTTTTTGACCATCAAAGAAAACGTAATGTCTGGCGCAAACCCAACACATCACATCACCCAAAGAACACCATCCCCACAGTGATGTGACAAACATGGTGATGGCAACATCATGCTATGGGGATGTTTTTCAGCAGTTGGGACTGGGAAACTGGTCAGAATTGAGGAAAAGATGGATACTAAATACAGGGATATTCCTGAACAAAACCTGTACCACTGTGTGTGTGATTTGAGGCTAGGACGGAGGTTCACCTTCCAGCAGGACAATGACCCGAAACACACTGCTAAAGCAACACTTGAGTGGTTTAAGGGAAAAACATGTAAATGTGTTGGAATAGCCTAGTCAAAGCCCAAACATCAATCCAATAGAAAATCTGTGGTCAGACTTAAAGATTGCTGTTCACAAGCTCAAACCATCCAACATGAAGGAGCTGGAGTAGTTTTACAAGGTGGAATGGGCAAAAATCCCAGTGGTAAGATGTGGCAAGCTCATAGAGACATAGCCAAAGCGACTCGGAGCTGTGATAGCCGCAAAAGGTGGCTCTACAAAGTATTGACTTTAGGGGGGTGAAAAGTTATGCACATTGATTTTTTCTGTTATTTGTCTTATTTGTTGTTTGCTTCACAGTAATAAAAAAAAATCTTCAAAGTTGTGTTCTGTTCTGTAAATTAAATAATGCAAATCCACAATCCATGTTAATTGCAGGTTGTGAGGCAACAAAACACGAAAAATGCCATGGGGGTGAATACTTTTGCAAGGCACTGTAAGTACCTAAATGTGAACTGGTATCTGCCTCATTTTTGGTAAGGCAGGGCTGAAGTGCGAGAGGAAGAAGCAGCACAAGGTGACAATCAATTAATGTGCTGTCAATAAGCATGCCGATAAGAAGCGAGAGCAAAGTGACAGAGTGATGAGCTTATCACTGTGCCGCTTCTCCTTTCTCTATCCAATCACAGGTTTGGGTGGGTCCAGTATGACCTGGGCTCAGAGAAAGTGGGTTGAATGATGCGGACCATCAGACCAAAGACATCTAGTGGCTCAAAAAAAGTACTGCAAGGGAAACCAAGCTGGTCTAGTTATTTTGTCTTAAATGGGCTGTTCATTTGTTGTTCAAAGGTTTTTTTTTTTCAAATAACGTTTTATTCACCATCAGTGAAAACAGGGGTATATAAGCAGTACAGAAGTGCAATAAAAGGCAAACACATAAAGGGCTATGCAAAAGTAAATATAGAAATGAGTCAGGCATCAACGGAGCACAGACATGTGCAATAGAGTCCAGTAGTTCGGGCGATGGGGTGTCACGGGGCGGGAGGCACCAAAAGTCAGCCATCCACCCCATAACCCCCACGACCCAGTACGTGCTGCCATGTGGCCCAAGCCAGACACAAAATGCATAGCAAACGAGATTCGCTATAATAACAGGAGAGATGAGAAAGAAAAACAGAGAAAGGGGAAAGAAAAGAAAGAAAAGAGAGAGAAGAAAGTGCCAGAAATTCAGGTCGTCATACCTCAACCATTTCGCCCCTAGTCTTCCCGCAGCCGCCATCTCTCCCATACTCGGTCAAATTCCTCCATCCTGTCCCTCACTCTGGCCGTCATTTTCTCCATTAATTCCACATCCTTAATCCTGGAGTAGAGGGCCTCCATAGGTGGGGCCAGTCGACTCTTCCAGTTAAGGGCTATTAGACAACGGGCTGCAGTAAGGATATGCCGCAGGAGCTGCCGGGACGGCTTAGCCATCCGTGGTTGGGACAGGCCAAAGAGATAGAACTTGGGCGTAAACGGGATAGGGACCTCAAATACCCGGCCAAGGAGCTGTTGGGTCGATTTCCAGAATGGGCAAGCCCAATATATATGAAATAGGGTACGCCTGTCCTGTAGACAGCGCCAGCATCGATCAGAGGCGGAGGGATAGATTTTGTGGAGCACGGCTGGGGTCTGGTACCAGTGGTAGAGAATTTTATAAACATTTTCCTTGTAAAGCGTACAAAGGGAGGATTTGGCAGCCTGCCTCCACACCCCCTGCCAAGCTTCGAGGGGGAATTCCTCACCCAGCTCTCTTTCCCATCTCAGCATATACTTGTGCTTGCCCTTTGTGGGAAAGTGGTGCGCGTTAAGAATGCGGTATATATCTGATATCATTCCCTGACGGTTCCGTCCCTCGAGTACGATCAGTTCAAAGGGGGTGGGCGGGGAAAATTGGAGTCTTGGAGCTATTGTTTGCGCAAAATGTCTGATCTGTAGATAACTATAGAATGTCCGTTGGGGGAGGTCGTGTTTAGTCTGTAGGTCCGAAAAAGACAGCAGTTTTCTCGATCTGGGGTCCACTAGATGTCCCAGATGAAATAGACCCCGGGACGCCCAGGGCCAAGACATCTGGTGAGTAAGGCCATCCGGGAGTTTAGGGTTACAAAGAAACGAGGTAAGCAAGGACGCCTCCGAGTGGAGCCTGTGTTCCCGGGAGATTTTCCTCCAGAGCTGATTAAGCTGGACCATCGGCCCCAGTAGGCGATTCGTATCAACCTGTGTTTCCGTGCCCCAGAGCAGGCTATTCGGGTGCATCGGGGCCAACCATAGCTTCTCTATCTCCGACCACTTGTTGTATGACCACTGCGTGTACCATGAGACTATAGCCCGTAACTGCGTCGCTTGGTAGTACCTAACCAGGTCGGGGAACGCCAGACCCCCGTCCGAGCGCGAGGCCATCATGACGGAGGCGGGAACCCGATGTTTTTTATAGTTCCATAGGAACTTCAATAAGTCCCTCTGGAGCATACGGAGGTGGGCGTAAGGGATCGGGATTGGGAGCGTCTGGAATAAGTAAAGGAGTTTGGGGAGGATCACCATTTTAATAGACGCGAGCCGCCCTAAAAGCGATATTTGGTGAGCCTTCCATTTATGAAGAAGTGCCCTGATCTCCCTATAGAGGGGGGGGAAGTTGGCCTGGTAGAGGGTATGGAAGGAGGGGGTAATGAGAACCCCCAGGTATTCAAGAGAGGATTTCTCCCATCTGTAGGGAAACACCGCTCGTAAGTGAGCCTCTTCCGTCGCTGGCATGTTAATCGGGAGGGCCACTGATTTGGAGGCATTGATTTTGTAACCCGAGATCTCCCCGTATCGCTGCAGCTCCGCACTCAGGATTGGTAGGGATGTCCTAGGCTGAGTCAGGGTGAGGATGACATCGTCCACGAATAAAGATATTTTAAATTCCCTATCCCGAACTAAAATGCCCCTGATATCTGTATTGCTTCTAATGGCCTCCGCCAGGGGCTCCACACAGAGAGCAAACAGCAAGGGAGAAAGGGGGCAGCCCTGGCGGGTGCCATTGGCAATAGAGAAGGTTGGAGACGCAGCATACGGAGTTTTAACTTGCGAGGTGGGGGTGGTATAGAGGTGCCGTATTGCTTGCATGAAAGGACCCTGGAATCCCATGTGGCGTAAAGTCGCCATCATGAAAGGCCAGCTCAGGCGGTCAAATGCCTTTTCTGCGTCTAAACTCAGGGCCAGGGAGGGGAGAGCAGTCTTATTAGCTACATCTATTAGGTCAATGACTTTCCTAGTGTTATCTCCCGCCTGTCTGTAAGGTACAAAGCCCACCTGGTCCTTATGGATCAGAGCCGGAAGAATCGCGTTAAGGCGATTCGCTAGAATTTTTGTGAAAATTTTTAGATCTGAATTCAATAGAGCAATAGGCCTGTAGCTGGCACAGAGAGTCGGGTCCTTATCTGGCTTCGGTATGACAGAGATAAAGGAGGCCAGCATCTCAGTCGGGGCCGGGGTACGCGCTAGGAAGGAGTTGAACATCTTGGTCATGTAGGGACTCAGGATAGGTAGGAAAGTCTTATAATACTCGTATGGGAATCCGTCAGGGCCCGGGGATTTGTGAGCCGGGAGCGCTTTTACAGTCTCTAGCAGTTCCTCATCTGTAATTTGGGCGTTAAGGTCGTGAAGGTCCGAATCCTTCAGTCGGGGCAGTGTCATGTTTTCCAGGTAACTATTAATGCGGGCAGTCAATGCGGGGGAGGGTGGGTTATGGGGTATATCTTGCTTGTTATAGAGATCAGTGTAGAAGGCCGCAAACGTGTCCGCGATGGCCTGCGGATGAGACAAAAGGTCCCCTTTATTGGTTTTGATTTGGGAAGGCGTAGAAGCTTGTGTTTGATCAGCCAGTTTCCTAGCCAACAGGGTCTGTGCTTTATTCCCCTTATCATAATAGAGCTGTCGCAGACGGACAAGCGCCTTCTCCACTGATCCCAGAGCAAGATCCCTTAGAGTCATTCTCGTCTGTACAATTTTCTTAATCAGTGTCAGGGAAGGGGCTCCTTGGAGCTTAGCCTCGAGGGTCTTCAATCGACCTTCAGCCAGCAGCCTGGCGGCCTGAGCGTCTCTCTTCAGTGCCGAGGAGAGGGCAAGGCAGCGGCCCCGTATAACGGCTTTGTGGGCAGCCCACAGGGTGGGGGGGGTAACGTCTGGAGTATCATTTTCAGCGAAATACAGTTGGAGTGAAGACTCCAGCTCCGCTTTGGACGGGAGATGCTGCAGTAGGTAGTTATTCAGTCGCCAGTTACAAGGCTTACGAAGCGGGACCCCAATGTCTAGCGTCATGGTTATCGGGGCGTGGTCAGACCAGGAAATAGGTAGGATGTGTGCGGAGCGAACAGCCCTCAACGTGTGATTGTTTACAAAAAAGTGGTCAATGCGTGAGTGAGTGCGGTGGGGGGCCGAGTAGAACGTATATTGGCGGGCCTGGGGGTGCAGGGTTCGCCAAACGTCAAATAAGGCTCGTCTTCTGGTGATCTGGCGGAACAACTTAGAGTCCCTCAGGACTCTGGGCTGGGGCGCCTGCGGATTTCCCACATGGCGATCCTGTGGGACTGACGGAGCAAGGTTGAAGTCCCCCCCTATCACCAGAAGCTCGGAGCGTGTTCTAAAGAGGCGGGACAAAACTCCGGACAGGAAACGGTGTTGGCGTACGTTAGGGGCATAAAGGGCACACAGGGTGAGGGCCTGCGTATGCCAGGTACCTCGGAGTATGACATAGTGGCCCTGTGGATCTAGGTATGTCGACGTGCACGTAAAGGGGGAACCCTTCCGGACAAGTATAGCCACCCCCGCCCGCTTGCGTGTACTGAAGGCCTGAAAAGCCTGGGGGAAATGTCTAGAAGCAAACTTAAAGGAATCGCCCGGTTAAAGTGAGTTTCCTGGACCATCACTATGTCCGCCCCGGATTGCCGAAATTCCCGAAGTGCAAGATGGCGTTTTTTGTTGGAGTTTAGCCCATGGACATTGAGCGACAGTATCTTAGCCATAGTCAGGGGGGTGGTCGGAGATAGGCATACTTAGCTGAGACCGATGAAGAGAAGAGTGTCCCCGGGAGAGAGGCGACCGACGGGGAAGGACTGGCGACCAAGACGACTTCTTAGCGATATCCACACAGAGGGCGGGGTAGAGGGAAGATCTAGAAAAGAAAGAAAAAAGAGAAACATAGACAAAGAACATAACTAGCATTAGCTGTAACATACGCTAGGTCCGGATGCCCTACAGGGACACCGAGCCTGAACGGTTCCAATAGGTCTCCTGGCCCGGAAACACCAAAAAAAAAAAAAAAAAAAAAGGGGGGGGGGGGCCGGGCAGGTAGACACCAACAGTCAATAGTCTCTGGAGGAACCAAGGGGTGGAATGAACCACGGGGGGGGTCAGTAACCTGGGAGTCGAACTGCTCTCGGACTCTACCTAGTCCAGCCCTAGGTAAAAGACAGTTCCAAGTAGAAACCTTGTAAGGCTCAGGCCCTCGGGGGAGGGAACGGGGAGCAAACCCTATGTGGGGAAAAAAAATGAGAGTGAGCACTCCGGGGAGAGCAAAAAAAGAAAAAAGGAGGAAACCGGGTCAAAAATAAACTGCAGGGAGTTCCACCGGCGGGGGAATCCATGTCATTTGTGCGTAGGCGGTCTGCGATCCGGATCCGGTCCTCTGTGTCTCTTGGCCGAGGGAACCTTCTGCCAGAGCACCGGCGGAGGTGGCGGGGAGGCTATCAAGTCCCAGGCCGGGAGTTTAGGGACAGGTATGCCCAGGGTGTCACAAAATGAGTCGAGATCCTCCGGAAAGCGAAGGGAAGCCGATTTCCCCTGATGTCTGGCCGTGAGGCAGAAGGGGAAACCCCATCTGTAGGGCATGTTCCTGTCTTGCAAAGTGCGGAGGAGAGGCTGCAGCATCCGACGTTTTTGGAGGGTTATCCAGGAGAGGTCCGGGTACACCTGGATCGGGGCATTGTCAAACATGAGGTTGCGAATTGATCGGGATTTAGTCATAATGTCTTCCTTGAGAGGGAAGGAGTGTATCCTACAGACAACATCTCTTGGTTTGGAAGCAGGGCCTTTAGGACGTAGGGCCCGGTGTGCTCTGTCCATCTCAATATGTTTGGCCGGGTCCTCTCCCAGCATTTCGTTAAATAGCGTTTGCAGGGAAGTCTGTAGGTCCTCGGGTCCCTCCGTCTCCGGGAGGCCCCGAACACGAATGCTATTCCTGCGACCCCTATTATCGAGGTCCTCTACATGTCGCTGCATGTCCCGCAGGAGGAGGCGGTGATCCGAGTTCTCCAGTTGGGTGCGGTGTACAGCCATTTTAGTCTCCTGAATCTCTTCCTCCGCCATCTCGACCCTTTCAGCTAGGTGTTTAAGGCCGGCATGCAGGGTCTGGATTTCAGCTCGGCAGGTGGCTTTCACGTCCGCTACCAGTTGTTTAAAGTCATCCTTAGTTGGGATAGCGGTCAAATATGCGTGCCAGGGGGGGTGTCCATCCCCATGTCGCTCCGTGGGGGAGCGGGGACTCAAAGGACGTTGGGGGGGACGGTGGGGGGAGCCTCCCTGCGGGGGTCCCGAGGCCGTGGAGGGGGGCCAGGGGGACAAGGGGTGTCCGTGGTCCGGCCAGGATGTAGCATGGGGAGAGAGAGTCATAGGGTCAGGGGAGGCCCCTTGGGACCGTGGGGAGCGGGGATGGGCTACCTGGGCATAAGAAAGGCGGCTGGCGTCCTGGCGGCTGGCGTCCTGGCCTCTGGCTGCGCTGGATTCCCGGGAGCGGGGCTGCCTCTGGGCCTTGGGGGGAGCGAGTGGCCTCAAGGCATCTTGGGCCCCCACTTCAGAGAGGGGGAGAGCTGCTACTACCGCTCGGCTGGGGAGGCCATGGGGGTCTCCTGTAGCGCTTGAAGAAATGGGGGTAGGGGACCCTCTCATCTCTGGGTCCGAGGCCGTCCGCAACAGGCGGGGAAATGCTTCTGAGCATTGCGTGGAGGACAGGTGGGGCTGCAGAACGGCCGTGTAAGTCCCTGGAGAGGTGGGGGAGGAAGCGTGGGGGGGAGGCTGTTCACTCACCCCTTGTGCTGATGCAGCCAGCAAAGGCTCCTGATGGGCCCTCCGGTCATCCCAGGATCCTGTGTGGCCAGGAAGGTAAAGAGGCTCCGTGTGCCTGCGCTGGGCCTCCAGGCCTGCAGGCTCCACGCCGTCCGTGCGGCCTAGGCCGGATCGCGGCCCGCGCACCCCCGCGGCCTGGCTGCGGCCGGAATCACACGGGGGGTGTCTCAGATCTTCCTTCTCCCAGAGGGGGTCCACGGCAGACGGGTGCGGGTGCACCACTCGGCTTTCGTTCGTCAGCGGCGGCGGCGGTGGGAGGTCCCGCGGCAACGCGGTCGGATCGTCCGGCGCCATCTTGCGGCCTTCGCCCGGCGGGAGCACGGGCGGCTGAAAGTATGTTTTCAGGGAGGATAACGGACCCGGGGGTGGCTGGGATGATCCCCGGGCAGACGAGGACCTGGTGGCTCGCGATCTCCCCATCGAGCTGTGCTGTAAAACCCCCGAAATAGGCCGTTGTAGCGCTGGGCTGGAGGAGAGCTCTCACTCACAGCGTCCTTCCAGCTCGGCTTCCGGTCACGCCCCCCTGTTCAAAGGTTTTTATTGAAAGATCAATAAATGCTAACATGTATAATGTATCCATTAAAGGTATTTTAGAAGTTACATGTAAATTAACCACTTAATGACCAGTGCACACCGATGTACGTCCTATTTTTGAAGAGGGATATCTCGGTAACGGCAGCAGCTGCTGCCACACCCGAGATATCCATCTCTTCAGACGCCGGTCGTCTGTACGATAACGGTGGTCTCCGCGGCGGATTCGCCGCGAGCTCACCGCTATTGGCGGCGGGAGAGGTGCCACCCCCCCCTCCCGCCACCCTCCCGCACCTTCCGCCACTTACCGGAGCCGTCGGTAGCAGCGGAGGCGATCGGGTCCTTTTCCTAGCTGGGTATGGAGACGAGTGAGGCTAAGATGGCCCCCACTCGTCTCTATACCATAGGAGGGCGGAAGCGACGTCAAAACGTCACTTCCTCCCATACCTCTTAAAGGTATATTTTTTTTAAATGTCCTTTTTTCTTTTTTTTGCATTTTAGTCCAAATATGAGATCTGAGGACTTTTTGACTCCAGATCTCATATTTAAGAGGACCTGTCATGCTTTTTTCTATTACAAGGGATGTTTACATTCCTTGTAATAGGAATAAAAGTGATCCATTTTTTTTTTTTTAAAACAGTGTAGAAATAAATAAAATCAATTAAAATAAATAAGAAAAAAAAAAGGTTTTTAAAAACACCCCGCCACGACGAGCTTGCGCACAGAAGCGAGCGCATACGTGAGTAGCACCCGCATATGAAAACGGTGGTCAAACCACACATGTGAGGTATCGGCGCGATCGGTAGAGCGAGAGCAATAATTCTAGCCCTAGACCTCATCTGTAATGCAAAAAAATGCAACCTGTAGAATTTTTTTAATGTTGCTTATGGAGATTTTTGAGGCTAAAATTTTGACGCCATTCCACGAGCGGGCGCAATTTTGAAGCGTGACATGTTGGGTATCAATTTACTCGGCGTACCATTATCTTTCACAATATAAAAAAAATTGGGCTAATTTTACTGTTGTCTTATTTTTTTATTCAAAAAAGTGATTTTTTTCCAAAAAAAGTGCGCTTGTAAGACCGCTGCGCAAATACTGTGTGAAAAAAAGTGTTTCACTGACCGCCATTTTATTCTCTAGGGTGTTAAAAAAAAACAATATAAATGTTTGGGGGTTCTAAGTAATTTTCTAGCAAAAAAAAAAACTGTTTTAAACATGTAAACACCAAATCTGAAAAAGAGGCCTGGTCCTTAAGACCCCTTTCACACCACACCGCTGATAGCGTGGGCGGTAAAACGCCGCTATTTTGCGGCGCATTTCGGCCGCTAGCGGGGTGCTTTTACCCCCGCTAGCGGCCGCGAAAGGGTTAAAACCGCCGGCAATACGCCGCAATAGCGGCGTTTTGCCGGCGGGATTACAGCACTGCCCCATTGATTTTTAATGGGGAGCAGCGGTGGAGGAGCAGTAAACACACCGCTCCTTCACCGCTCCAAAGAAGCTGCTGGCAAGACTTTTTTCTGACGTCCTGCCAGCGCACCGCTGTAGTGTGAAAGCCCCTAGGGGCTTTCACACTACAAACAATGGTGCAGCTTCTTTAGGGCGTTTTGCAGGCGCTATTTCGAACGCTATAGCGCCTGCAAAACACCCTGGTGTGAAAGGGGTCTTAGTGGTTAAAGAAGCAGGTTACAACATTGTATTAATATAACACACAGATGGTAATGGTAGTTATATAAGTTCCTTTTTTTAAAAAATTATAGAGTTTTCAGACTGTTTCAATATTAGTTTACATTTTTAATATTTAGGGGACCATTATCAGTTAATGAAAGAAAATTTGGTCTATTTCTGTCTGAGTTCTTTTGTGTGTTAAACTACTGAGTGTGATATTTTAAATATTTTATTTTATTTATTTTAAATATATTCCATATCACCTGTTGCTGTTAGGTACCTTATGAAATGATAATAAGAGAAATAAGGAAGAGAAGAAAAAAGAAAGAAATATGGGCAGGTGGGGGGCAGAGGGCATGGGGTGTTCCGGAGGCATAATCTATTCTTATAGTTTTATCATTGTAAAATATTAGTTACCATGACTGGAGTACCTGGTGGTCAATGTTTATAGGTAAACAATGTGTGATCCATGGTTTCCATAGACCTTTATATGCCATTCTGCATACAATGATGACCGATTCATGCTGTGCTTGGTTTCTGCTATGTTTAGTAAGGGAGTTTTCCATGCTTTAGTTATTGTCTGTTTCTCGGCCGTCATAAGTTGTATGAATAGCTTGAATTGTTTATGAGTCATGTAATCAGGTTTTATATTTAAAAGTGCAATTTCTGGATCTGGTATTAATGTTATTTTAAACTTTTCTGAAGCGAGTAAAAAAAACTTTTCCAGAATTTTTCTATAATAGAACAATTTCACCACATGTGTATATATGTTCCTTGTTCTGAACAGCCACGAAAGCAGAGACCTGAGTAATCAGGCGCAAATGTATCTATTGTAGCAGGAACCAAATACCAGCGTGAGAGTACCTTGTAGGTGGTTTCAATATCTGTCACATTAGGAGAAAAAGATTTGATATTGGACCAGATTGCAGACCATTATATTTTATCTATAGTTCAATCAAGATCTTTTTCCCATTTCACCACATAAGATGGTAATTTAACATCTGATTTAACTAGCAATGTGGAGTATATTGTTGATATGAGACCTCTGGCATGATGGTCTTTCATGCATATATTTTCAAACTTAGTAAAATCATCTAGAGTTGTCAATGCTTAGGAAAGGAATACAAAAGTTCTTAATTTGAAGGTAACAAAATATTTCTGATTGAGGAGCCCAAAAGACTTGCATAAGTCTAGGAAGGGACGGATTGTTGCATTTAGGATCATGTGATGTTAACATGTTATACCTGCTTTTGACCAAGCCTGGAAAGATCTGGGATAAGTCCATGCTGGATAGAAAGCTGGGTTTTTGAGAAAAGATAGAAGTGGATTATGTTTGGATTGCAGACCATGAGAGATTTTGGGGGTTATTAAAGGGTTATCTAAATCTAAAGGGTAGCTCTGAAATGAGGGGAAGCTCTGCTCATTCTATCATCCAATCACGTGCAAGCTAAAATGCAGTTTTTTTTTTTCCTTGCATGTGCCCCTCGGATCTACAGCGACTGAACTTCCAAGTGAACTTTCAATGCTTGCAGTGAAAAGTGGATTTTCCTTTCATAATTAACCCCCTTTGAATCTATCCCAGATAGCTAGAGAATGTTTAGCGATTGTGTTTTTTAAAGTTTTACGATCTCTGGGACGTAACCATAAAATATTGTGTATGGAGAGAGGTTCACAATCTATTGGTTCGATGGTAACCCACAGGGGAATCTCCATTTTGGAGTGATATTTTATGGATTGTGCTAGTTGAGCGGCTTTATAATATAATGAAATGTTTGGAAATCCTAGGCCACCATGGATTTTGTGAAGAAAAGTACATTTTATACATTTTTGTTGTATTATTCTAAGGAAATGTGTATTGGAAGAACTCTGAAAAGGTACAGGGATTTAGGAAGTATGGCCATCTTTATTATACAGTGGTGTGAAAAAGTGTTTGCCCCCTTCCTCATTTCCTGTTCCTTTGCATGTTTGTCACACTTAAGTGTTTCGGAACATCAAACCAATTTAAACAATAGTCAAGGACAACACAAGTAAACACAAAATGCAATTTGTAAATGAAGGTGTTTATTATTAAAGGTGAAAAAAAATCCAAACCATCATGGCCCTGTGTGAAAAAGTGATTGCCCCCCTTGTTAAAACATACTATAACTGTGGTTGTCCACACCTGAGTTCAATTTCTCTAGCCACACCCAGGCCTGATTATTGCCACACCTGTTCACAATCAAGGCATCACTTAAATAGGAGCTGCTTGACACAGTAAGGTCCACCAGAAGATCCTTAAAAGCTACACATCATGCCGAGACCCAAAGAAATTCAGGAACAATTGAGAAAGAAAGTAATTGAGATCTATCAGTCTGGAAAGGGTTATAAAGCCATTTCCAAAGCTTTGGGAATCCAGCGAACCACAGTGAGAGCCATTATCCACAAATGGCGAAGACATGGAACAGTGGTGAACCTTCCCAGGAGTGGCCGGCCGCCCAAAATTACCCCAAGAGCGCAGCGACGACTCATCCAAGAGGTCACAAAAGACCCCACAACAACGTCCAAGGAACTGCAGGCCTCACTTGCCTCAGTTAAAGTCAGCGTTCATGCCTCCACCATCAGGAAAAGACTGGGCAAAAATGGCCTGCATGGCAGAGTTCCAAGGAGAAAACCACTGCTGAGCAAAAAGAACATCAAAGCTCGTCTCAATTTCTCCACAACACATCTTGATGATCCCCAAGACTTTTGGGACAACATTCTGTGGACCGATGAGACAAAAGTGGAACTCTTTGAAAGGTGTGTGTCCAAGTATATCTGGCGTAGAAGGAACACTGCATTTCATAAAAAGAACATTATACCAACAGTAAAATATGGTGGTGGTAGTGTGATGGTCTGGGGCTGTTTTGCTGCTTCAGGACCTGGAAGACTTGCCGTGATAAAAGGAACTATGAATTCTGCTGTCTACCAAGAGATCCTGAAGGAGAATGTCCAACCATCTGTTAGTGTACTCAAGCTGAAACGAACTTGGGTTCTGCAGCAGGACAATGATCCTAAACACACCAGCAAGTCCACCACCGAATGGCTGAAGAAAAACAAAATGAAGACTTTGGAGTGGCCTAGCCAAAGTCCTGACCTGAATCCTTTTGAGATGTTGTGGTATGACCTTAAAAAGGCCGTTCATGCTCGAAAACCCTCTAATGTAACTGAATTAGGACAATTCTGCAAAGATGAGTGGGCCAAAATTCCTCCAGGACGCTGTAAAAGCCTCACTGCACGTTATCGCAAACGCTTGGTTGCAGTTGTTGCTGCTAAGGGTGGCCCAACCAGTTATTAGGTTTAGGGGGCAATCACTTTTTCACACAGGGCCATGATGGTTTGGATTTTTTTTCACCTTTAATAATAAACACCTTCATTTACAAATTGCATTTTGTGTTTACTTGTGTTGTCCTTGACTATTGTTTAAATTGGTTTGATGTTCCGAAACACTTAAGTGTGACAAACATGCAAAGGAACAGGAAATGAGGAAGGGGGCAAACACTTTTTCACACCACTGTATTTATTTTCCCAACCCATGAAGTCGGTATAGATGACCATTTTAAAAGCAAGTTTGTAGTTAATTGGCGGAAAACAAATCCAAGGGGCTGGCAGTGAGCTGGATACCCAAATAAGAAATGATATGTGTAGCCCAATTAAAGGGTAATGATTCTTGTACAATTAATTTTTCTGCAGTGGTTAATGAGATGTTCGGTGCTGTAGATTTTGGAGTATTAACCGTAAGGCCTGAGATGATTGAATCGTTTTTTAGTATATTCATAAGGTTAGGAGCTAAAATTTGAGGTGAAGATAAAAATAGAAGGATGTTATCCACAAATAAACATATCTTGTGGTGACAACCTCCCATTTCTATACCTGTTATAGAAGGTTACATTCTTATTCTTTATGCTAAAGGTTCAATAAGCAAAGCAAATAATAAAGGTGAGAGTGGGCATCCTTGACGTGTGCCCCTTTCTATATTGAATGTTTTAGATTTGCAACCTACATATATAATGTACGCTTTAGGTTTGCAGTAAAGTGCTGAGATCCATTGTAAGAAATGGGGGCCGAATCCCCATTTACTAAGAGTATAGTGCATATAGGACCATGAAATGGAATCAAATGCCTTTTTTATATCTAATGAGAGGAAACAGGCTGGGATGTGGCATAATTTCGCAGCATGTGATAGAGGGCTGTTCATTTGTATGTTGTTGTTTTTAGGTGCAGTTCTGGTTTTACGAATATATAAATATACAGTTTTCATCTTTTTTGGATAAAATAGCGAAGGTGTAGAATTTTTTTTTCAGCTTTTTATTGCGTTCTGTGTCCCCGATGAGAAGAGTTGCCCTATTTGTCCTTACAACCATTGTCGCCAGGACTGAATGTAATGGAAGTTTCCATATTTAATTTTGCCGGAAGGACGCATAGATGCAGTGTATGGGCAGGTGAGCCATTTGTACATGCGGTTGGGCCTTACTTACTATGTTTGTTGAATGGATTTTATACATTGTTGGACCCATGCTTTCAGTTGCTCACCTACTGATTATGCATTTATTATATTGATTTATTTAGATGTATTCTGCATCCGTTGATTACGGGTCAATTGCATAAATGCAAATTATACTCCACCTTTGGTGTGCTTCTTATTATGCATCTTAGTGAGTGTCTTATGAGGCTCTATATGGGGGGCTGATTTAGCATTCTTGAATTACAACTTAAGTAATAGCTTTTAGCAGTTTGGTCGCATTACTATTATTATATATGTTTTCACAGCTCCGGGTTTCTAGGAACTGTGATACCATTCTACACCAACTAATCTGCGGTCCAACCGTACCTTTTTGTTTTTCCCATATATCTAGTTGATGCAATATATTGTTCTATCCATATTTAGTGGGCCCTCTTCTGCCTTTTAGGTCTCTACTCTTCATGTTGCCCATGGCTGCGTTCCACAGATTGTTTATTGGTTCTGATGCCCCGGTGCCCGCCCTCAGGCTATGCTATTTGAACACTCCCTGATCCACAATATGATTGTAGGCAATTTATGGTAAATTCAGAAAAATATGAGTTCTGATTGTTTATTTAATATGTTATTGAGTTTGATATATTCTCTCTTTAAACTTGAACAGTGTTGCTCTACTATTATATTGGGTCCTGAAGAAGCCTTGAATTGTCAAAACATTGACTTGCCAACTGGAAGCATACAAACTAGATACACTATACAGTATACCAAATAACTTCCAGTATCAATAGTAGAGCATTTATGTTATTATGTGGATCCTTTGGAGGCTTTCCACCAATGTTTTAACTTCTATTTTAATGTTTATCACTAAATATACTGTTTTTTAAATATTTTTGTATGGTCTCCAATACTGAGCCTAAAAAGTCTGTTGTTTTTTTTTTTAGGTAGGATCTGAGTAATCAGACCACATTTTCTTCATTCTGCTTTGAAATTAAATCATTCTGCTCCAAACTTATATTGTCACTGGAGCAAGAATTGAGGATATATCATCCTATGGGGAGAATATTTCTCTTCCTTTTTTTTTTCTCAATACCTATTTTTTAAGAAAAATCTCCCCAAAGGACACAAGCAACAATTGTTCAGTATTTGGCTTGCTTTGGGGTCATATCAAACATGCGATTCTGCTGCTGGTGACAAATTGCCAGATGAGAGAACCACTTCACCTAATGAAGCTGCTCCCCCGCTGTCTCAGAACACTCCAAAATCTCAGTGGAAATGAGATAGGGACTTCATTAGAAAAGGTAAGTAGTCTGGTAGCAATGCTGATGCTGGCAAGTTGTCACCAGTGAAAAGATTCTGATATGCCCTTATGGATCGTTCTCACGTTTTTGCCACGGCTGCAGTATGTGTATAGCCCTGAGCATATCCTTCTTTAGATGGATGATTGAGAGATGGTAAAACCGCAGCTCAATTAAAATACACACAAAAGAAAAATCTAAATTGGGACTTATTTATATAATATATATTTTATACATATTTTCTTGGAAATAGATCTTTTTTCTTATTGTTAGGTAGTTATTTATATATTTTTATAGCGCATGGTTTTCGAACACTTAAGATCTGTACAGTGTGTCTGAGGTCCGGAGGAAGTGGCTAGGTTCGTGAAACGCACACTGTTACAATATTGTAATTGCTGTATCTTGTTGTTTTTATGGAAAGCATTTCTCATATAATCGCATTTAAGGCATAAATAAAGTCCCAGTTTTGACTTTTTTTTTTGTATTTTAAGCAACATGTTTGGGATGATGCCCCCAGGAGATTGCTACCATATTTGTTTATTCCACCATGATATGAAGTTTCATTTAAAACTGCGGCTCAACCATCTTCACATGTGAATGAGCCCTTATGTATCACACTAGCAGGAACACACGGCATAGCCATGAAAAGCACAGTGAGTCTGGAAGTGGAGAGATTGAAAGAGACAGAATGGCCATTATGACCATACCGCTGCTTTAACCGCTTGAGTCCCCGGGCTTTTTTCTGCCGAAATCCGCTTGAGTCCTAGAGCGATTTTTTTGTTGTTGTTTGTCTTAGTTCCACACATGATACCTTAAAGTGTTTCTTCACTACCCTAACATATTATAAATAGTTTTTGGGGCTTTTTTTCAGGACAGATAGGGCATTAGTTTGGAATATATATATATATATATATATATATATATATATATATTTAAAAGTTAGAGGGGATTTTAAACTGGGGGGGTTCAGAGGTAGAAATAGTCAGCGTGGAACATATTCGAGAGGGTAGTATTGGGGGCATTAGTGGTAGGTTGACTAAAGCACCCGAGGAGGCTAAGCCTCCTGGAGGTAAGCCTAAACAGAGGCACACCTCCAGCTCTGCAGCTCCCATTGGCCTTCTTATGACTCCCCCCTCCCCCCTCCCTTCCTGTCAAACTCTCACCAGTGAGAGAGAGAGCTGTGCATGATGTCATAAGCCCAGGCTTATTACCAGACAAGAAACAGAAAGTGGGCTGTATAAGGTATTCCCTGGCAGAAAAAAAAATATTTTACTATCTAAAGTTAAAACAACAAGGGCAGAAGATTTAATAGAGGAAAGTTGAAATAGTAAACAATGGCCCTGTCCCAATTTTTGGGGAATTTGGGATGTACTTTTCCAGAATTTTACCAGAATTTTGTTGCCCTGTCCCAACTTTTTTGAGACATTTTTCTGCCATCAACTTCCAAATGACCTTATTTATTTTTTTAACTACTTGAAGACTAGGTGTTTTCTGGCACTTTTTGTTTACATGTGAAAAACAGTTTTTTTTTGCTAGAAAATTAGTTAGAACCCCAAACATTATATATATTTTTTTAAAGCAGAGAATAAATAAATTGGTGGGTTTTGAATTTTTTTATGTCACACGGTATTTGCATGGCGATTTGTCAAACACAGTTTTTGGGGAAAAAATACATTTTTTTTTAATTTTAATGCAGATGATGTGATGATGAGTAAATAGATACCAAACATGTCACATCCACACAACGGTGACAAACTACATACATTTTACTATCCATAGGCGACGCTTTAAAAGCCTACAGGTTACCACTTTAGATGTACAGAGGCTGGAATTACTGCCCATAATCTGACATTTGTGGTGATACCTCAGATGTTTGGGGCGATCGCAGTTTGCATGCGTTCAGGACTGATACACGCATTTTTTATTTTTTTACACACTGTTGCTTTACATTTTTTCATTTTTTTTAATCACTTTTATTGCTGTCACAAGTAATGTAAACATCCCCTGTGACAATAATAGGCATGTCACAGGTAGTCTTATGGAGGGATCTGGCATCTATAAGACCCCAAATCCCTCCTTTGCACTTCAAAGCATTTAAAACACCAAGATCAGTGCTTTTGAATACTTTCTATTTTTTGAAACCGGCTCCTTTAAGACTCCAGCAATCAGGAAGTGATGCTTTTTGAAATTTCCAGGTTATTACTTCTGAGACCCGATCAAAGCCGATTCCGGGTCTCCTGGTGGGGCGGAAGAGCCCAGGCGAGTGGCGGAAAGCGGTGCGGGGGACTTCTCTTCCCGCTCCTTGTAATAACAATCGAGCGGCTGCGTAGCCGCTTGATTGTTATTACAAGAAAGCTGACCGCAGGCTCTAAAAAAACGATACAACCACTTGACGTAAAATAACATACAGGTACATGATTTGCGGCTCAGTCTAAACATTTGGTATGTTTTCCATTTTCTATTGTGAATACAATATGGGTTTATGAGATTTGGAGATCATTGAATTCTGTTCTTATTTAGATTGTCACCAAAACTGGATAGTGCAAATCCGGTGGAGCTCTGCAGGGTAGCCAATCAGCTTCTAGCTTCAGCTTGTTCAATTAAAACCTGAAAGCTGGTTGGTTTGTATGCAGAGCTGCACCAGATTTTGCACTCTCCAATTTTAGTAAATCAACCCAAGTTTTTTGGACTTGGGGTTGTAGTTATACTGTTCCAAGCTGGATTAATTGGCCTATGTAGCAAACTACATTTTTTTTATGTACTTCTGAACAGTATTTATTAAAGCGGAGCTCCTCCCTAAAGTGGAACTTCCGCTCAGTGGAACACAATTGGCACCTTTAAGGGGGGAGGGGGTGCAGATACCTGTATAGTACAGGTATTTGCACCCACTTCCGGCATAGATATCCGCAGAATCTGCGGGTATTTACGCCACTTCCTACGGGTCCCTGGCTGTCTGCTGGGAAACACATGGATCCCAGAGACAGTGGGGACCATCCTTATTGCGCAGCGCGACTCGCGCATGCGCAGTAGGGAACCGGGAAGTGAAGCCGCAAGGCTTCACTTCCTGATTCCCATAGCGAAGATGGTGGCGGCAGCACCTGAGAGACGATCGAGAGATCGGCTTCGGGTGCCGACATCGCGGGCGCGCTGGGCGGGTAAGTGTCCTTATTTTAAAAGTCAGCAGCTGCAGTATTTGTAGCTGCTGACTTTTAAAAACAAAAAACGGCGGAACTCCCGCTTTAAGTCTCTGATGCCATTTTCAAACATAGTGACAAGAATTTTTTTAAGAACCTCCATATGTAAATCTACCAATTCTATGGCCAGTTTAGGAAGAAAACTGAAAGCCGCCATAATCCGATCCGAAGTCAACGACAGGCTGGGAGGATTAATCTAGTAAACGCAAGCCAGGATTACACAGCGGCTCTGACAATACAAATATGTAGTTAAAGTTGAACGCCTCATTTAATTACGTTAAATATTTGCCTTTGTTACTAAAACATCCTTGAGGTCTCTTGAAATCAACAACAACAGCAGTGAGCATGATGAGTCTCAATTAACAAGGACCCAGGAGGTAACTCCAGACGACACCCCTTTTAATTACCATATTTATGAAGCGTCATCCATTATTCATTCTCCGCTGTTGGTTGGAGTGGGGAATATAACAATGGATGAGGCGGGTGACAGGGGATGACTCCTCCGCATTGCATCAATGCAATCGTTCTGCCAGAATATTTTTATAGGTGACGTCACTGCTGTCTCCAGCTCAAAGTGCAACCACACAACGAACGTCTCCATTTCTGTCACACATAAAAGGCTTCTAAGATGGAGAGGCTCACTACTAGGCTCCTCTGGCAGGCTCAGAGCTTTACCAAATCCTGCGTGTGATGCGGTTACCTAGCAGCACATCATAGCAACATGGCAAGCTTAGTGACTCCCACAGAGACAAGCATGGGCATTTATTCCGACTTGTCACACCATCACAACATCTATAACAGTATATATATCATACAAAGGGATAACTGCCTCTTTAAGCCATAAAAATGAGTTCTACAATTAAAGGCCACCTTTTAAAAAAAAAAAAAATGTATGTATATTTGCAGGAAAAAAATATGCATTTATTACATTATTACAAATGAGACTGCAAAGCATTGCAACTGCCATCAGTAGCTGGGGGCGCAATGCCAGGCTCCTGAAGACTCTTCAGGAAGGGTCAATGGACTACAAGAGCTCCAGTATAAACAAATCACCAGTGATGAATTTAATCACTAGCTGCGCATTGATATTAATCAATGGCATTAGCACTTTATAGACATGATTCATTTCCACTATCGCCTGTCTGATATCAGCCTTAAAAGAGAAGTATGTGATTTTTTTCCCCCCATAATCATACTTACCTAGGTGGATGGAGTATCGGCCCGATGCTGCATCTGTCCCCCACCACCTCTTCACTGAGAATCGAGCGTTCGAACACCACCGATGGATCGGTTCTCTCACCTCCCTGAGCAGAAAGCTGCTGACTGTCAGTCAGCAGCTCTCCGCTCTGCCCCCCCCCCCCCCATGCTCACTGGAGCGCTGAGGGGTGGGGAGCAGCAGTCTCAGGCTCTCAGTGGCTCCCTGAGAGCCAGAGACAGGCATCAGTCCAGGCATCTGGCGGATCCAGATTTTATTGTCGCGATGACGCGGTGCCTGGACTGATTACAATGACGTCAGCAGAGAGAGGAATTCAGACCTCTCTCTGCTGAATACGGGTCACAGGAGTGCAAAACGAATTGCACTCCTGTGACCCAGAGTGGAAGCCCAGCCAAATGAGCTCAGGCTTGACCTCTATAAGCTGGCCATACATAGATTGAAATTCGGCCGGTTCAGCAGGGACTAGAGTTGCACCGATGCCAAGGATTTGCAAGAGTACTCATGCAAATGCTCCAATACCTGAACTGATACCTTTGCGGTGCAATTTGAGCCCATTCCCAATGAATGGGCTCAAATCTCACCGCAATGAATCACATGCAATTTGAACAAGAATATGGTGCGATTGCTGTCTGAATTGCATGTGATTTCCCCCTTGTCATAGTGACTTCAGCCTGGGTTCACACAGGAGCAGTATGGGACACTGCTTGCAATTCAGACAGGAATCGCACCGCATTCCTGTTCAAATTGCATGCGACTCTTTCCAGTGCAACTTAAGCGCATTCATTTTGTATGGGTTCAAATCGCACCGCAAAGGTATCGGTAATCGTTATTGGTGAGTACTTGAGCACAAATATCTGTACTTGCCGATATAAACAAACAGTATTGGTGCAACCCTAGCAGGGACCTGCTGAATTTCGATCCATGTGTGTCCACTATGGTTGAACAGAAGTCAATCTAACAATTGACTTCTGTTCAACCACCCTGTTGGTATTTTATTGCTCAATCAGTGCTGCAGCACTGATCCATGTATTCTGATGGTGAGGAATTCTCCCAGTTGTCAGAATACAACGATACAACTGGGGAGGATTCCCCCATTGACACTGAGAGTGTGGATGGGGAAATCAGGTTTGTTTTTTGTTTTTTTAATTCAAACTGGCCTATCTATGGTCAGCTTTAGCCTACAGAGCAAATTCTGAGATGACAGCCATGGGGCATGCATTGTTTTAAGTAAGAACCATGTCCGACAGGGGACTTATTCGCAGCGATCCACTTATCTAGCTCAGTCACTTATTGAGTTTGTGCAGAACCAGCTCTGCGTTCACCCATGTCTTGGCTACATATCGCTGAATGAGAGCGATTTGTGGCAGAACACGACAGCCTGAATTGTAGCACTAGTTTAACCAATAAAAGCAACATAATGTTTCTTAATGACAAATCACCAGCAACTATAGTGATTGAAGATTGAATTGCTAGTTACAAATTGCTGGTAATCACTGGCATTAGCAATATGTAGCCGTGAGGAATCACTGCAATGAAATCCCCCGTCTGATGTAACCGTAAGGCTAACTTCACACTGGTGGCAAAGGGGTGCTTAATTTGCATTTTTACCAGCCCCAAACTGCCTACCACAGAACCCACTGTGGCAGCCTGTGCAGTGGGGAAAATTTAACTTGAAATATTGCATTTGGCAGATATGTGTTGCTTGCCAAAACGTGCCCATTGAGACCAATGGGACCGTACTGCACTACAACTAAGTGCCAAATGCTTGTTCCGTTGTTGCGCTACACTACTGCATTGTAAAAGCCCCCTCAGGATCTAAAAAAACAGGTATTTAGCAGGACTCCCTGAACACATGTGTAGCACCCTCTAGTGTGTGATTGTAGTAGAGGCAGAGCAGGAAAACGTATATTCTGGCCAGGAGTCATTGAATTGGGTCAAGGTTAATAGAGGCTAGGGCTGGATGACTCATCCTGGCAGTTCTCTGGTGCCTCCCCCTGGTGTTTGGAAGGTTGCCTTCTAGAACTAGAGTGCAGGGGTTAGGAGGAGCTGTCATGAATGTTTATGGGGCATCGGTCAATCCACAGTGGTGGGTTGACAGGGGGCAGAGACAACCCCATAAATAGACATGGGCCAGGCCAGCAAGGGAAGTCGGGTGGAAAATGGAGATGCAGTGTTGAGGGGGCTGTTGGTGGTACCCCCTAGTCTGGGGGTGTGTCCTGGATTGGGCCAGGGCTAAGGTGCTGGAAGGATCCGACTTTCCTGGAGGCACATAAGCAAGAGGACAGAGTGAGTTATTTAACACTGTTTGAGACTAACAGGGGGGAGATTGCCACATGTAGCCATGTAGTCTCCCTTGAAGACAGCTTTGGGCTTAAATCTTCTACCTTTTCCTTAGAGATCTCTGGAGAGTCAGCTGGGTGGGCTGGTCTAGAGGCAGCCAGGAAAGCTGGTGAAAGAGGCAGCTGCAGCCTGGTGGGCTAACATTGCCTGAAGAAGTGGTGCTGGGATCAGTGGCCACAGAGGAAGCGAAAGGAAAGGTTACACTGTGCTACTTTTAAGGGACTGAGTTCCTGCCTGTAAAGGGCTGTTACTGAACTGACAAGGCATCTGCTAGTTCCCTTAGGAATGAACCAGCAGAAGCTGTGCTTGGAAAGGAACAACGAGTGTCAGAGAAGTCTGTATATAGGAAGTTGTCCCTAAAGTTCCTATTGAAGTCACGTGGGCATCCCATAAACTCCCTAACCCCATCCAAGTTGTTAACCCCCTAATAAAAACAAAAACAAAGCCACTGAATGTTTTTTTTTCTGACTTTTGTGTGCCTGGCTGTACAGGAGTGGGGGATCCTTGTTTATCTGCAGCTCCTACATGGAGTGTGCTACACATGAAAGCGCCGCTCAACAACCGTTGAAATGCAATCCACTGTGAATTGCATTTCAGAAGGGTGGAGCAGTCTGCCACTGGTGAGAATGGAGCCTAAGGTAGCTCATAGATATCTCATGGTTTATGTTTCGATACTCACCTGAATTTCCCACTTTGGCCTCGGGTGCCCCACACATACCTCTTCTGGAACTGAACAGAGTACATACAGTACTCAAAAGTGAGTACTACCTTTGTATTTTTGTAAATATTTTATTATATCTTTTCATGTGACAGTGCTGAAGAAATTACACGTTGCTCCAATAAGTAGTGAGTGTACAGCTTGTATAACAGTATAAATTTGCTGTCCCTCAAAATAACTCAACACACAGCCATTAATGTCTAAACTGCTGGCAACAAAAGTGAGTACACTCCTAAGTGAAAATGTCCAAATTGGGCCCAATTAGCCATATTCCCTCCCCGATGTCATGTGACTCGTTAGTGTTACAAGGTTTCAGGTGTTAATAGGGAGCAGGTGTGTTAAATTTGGGGTTATCGCTCTCACTCTCTCATACCGGTCACTGAAAGTTCAACATGGCACCTCATGGCAAAGAACTCTGAGAATCTGAAAAAAAGAATTGTTTCTCTACATAAAGATGGCCTAGGCTATAAAAAGATTGCCAAGACCCTCAAACTGAGCTGCAGCTCATTGGCCAAGACCACACAGTGGTTTAACAGGAAAGGTTCCACTCAGAACAGGCCTCGCCATGGTCGACCAAAGTAGTTGAGTGCTCGTGCTCAGCGTCATATCCAGAGGTTGTCTTTGGGAAATAGATGTATGAATGCTGCCAGCATTGCTGCAGAGGTTGAAGGGGTGGGGGTCAGCCTGTCAGTGTTCAGACCATACGCTGCACACTGCATCAAATTGATCTGCATGGCTGTTGTCCAAGAAGGAAGCCTCTTCTAAAGATGATGCACAAGAATGCCTGCAAACAGTTTGCTGAAGACAAGCAGACTAAGGGCATGGATTACTGGAACCATGTCCTGTGGTCTGATGAGATCAAGATAAACGTATTTGGTTCAGATGGTGTCAAGCGTGTGTGAGGTGAGGAGTACAAAGACGAGTGTGTCTTGCCTACAGTCAAAAGTGGTGGTCGGAGTGTCATGGTCTGGGGCTGCATGAGTGCTGACAGCACTGGGGAGCTACAGTTCATTGAGAGAACCATGAATGCCAACATGTACTGTACCATACTGAAGCAGAACATGATCTCCTCCCTTTGGAGACTGGGCCACAGGGCAGTATTCCAACATGATAACGACCCCAAACACACCTCCAAGATGACCACTGCCTTGCTAAAGAAGCTGAGAGTAAAGATGATGGACTAGCCAAGCATATCTCCAGACCTAAACCCTATTGAGCATCTTTGGGGTATCTGCAAACGAAAGGTGGAGGAGCGCAAGGTCTCTAACATCCACCAGCTCTGTGATATCATCATTGAGGAGTGGAAGAGGACTCCAGTGGCAACCTGTGAAGCTCTGGTGAACTCCATGCCCAAAATGGTTAAGGCAGTGCTGGAAAATAATGGTGGCCACACAAAATATTGACAATTTGGACATTTCCACTTTATGATGTACTCATTTTTGTTGCCCAGCGATTTAAACATTAATGGCTGTGTGTTGAGTTATTTTGAGGGGACAGCAAATGTATACTGTTATACAAGCTGTACACTCACTACTTTACATTGTAGCAATGTGTCATTTCTTCAGTGTTGTCACATGAAAAAATAGAATAAAATATTTACAAAAATCTGAGGGGTGTACTCACTTTTGTGAGATACTGTAGGTCTCTTTTCTCTGTTCTTTTTTTTCTCTCCTTTCCCATTATGCAACCTCACCATCTTCAATATCTTTCTCTTTGTTTCCTTGTTTATACCCTGAAAAAGTGTCAATGATGTGTTCCACACCTTTGTGATCCATACAGCTTACTCACTGATCTTTATCCAATGATCTCATTTATGTGTTCATCCTATAGACCGATGGTTCGTTATATGCCTCTAAATATTTGTTCATATATTGTTACACATTCTCGCAGACGAATATTGCTCCTTACATTTAACCTTTTTTTTTTTTGATCTTTGTTCTTTATTTGTTGTAATATTGTCTTTCTTATATCTTTGATACAATAAACTGAGATTCAACTAAAAGGCAACATTAACCACTTGGGTACCGCGCTATTGCCGAATGACGGCATTAGCGCGGACCTAGATTTCCAGGACTACGTCTATTGACGTCGTCCTGGTTACGAGCGGCCTGCGCGCCCCCTGAGGGGCGCGCGCGGCGCGCTCTGTGATCGGCGAGTCCGTGAGACTCGCCTGATCACCGATCCGTGTAAGGGGTCGATCCCGACCCCTTATCACGTGATCAGCTGTCAGCCAATGACAGCTGATTATGTGATAGAACGGAGCCGGTAATCGGCTATTATTCCTCCTCGCGCTGACAGCGCGAGGAGAAAAAAAAAAGCCGATCACCGGCGGCCGTGATCGGGACATCAGTCCCGATCACGGCCAGCAATGAAAGGCACCACATGCCACCTGCCAGTGCCCACCTGCCTCCCGCAGTGCCATCCTGAAATATAACAAAGTAAAAGTAAGTGCCCCCCGTCTGTGCCCATAATGCCCACAGTGCCACCCCACAGTGCCACCCACAGTGCCACCCCACAGTGCCACCCCACAGTGCCACCCACAGTGCCACCCACAGTGCCACCCAATCTGCCTCAAAGGTGCTGCACCCCAGTGCCGCCCATCAGTGCCCAGCAGTGCCGCCCATCAGTGCCCAGCAGTGCCACCTATCAGAGCCACCTATCAGTGCCACCTATCAGTGCCCATCAGTCCCATCTATCTGTGGTACCTATCAGTGCCCATCCGTGCCACCCATCCGTGCCACTTATCCGTGCCACCCATCCGTGCCATCTTATATGTGCCCATCTTTGCCCATCAGTGCCGCCTTATCTGTGCCCATCGGTGCCGCCTTATCTGTGCCTATTAGTGCCGCCTTAACTATGCCTATCAGTGCCCACAAGTGCAGCCTATCAGTGCCCACCAATGCAGCCTATCAGTGCCCACCAATGCAGCCCATCAGTGCCCACCAATGCAGCCTATCAGTGCCGCCTTATCAGCGCACTTCAATGAAGGAGAAAAATGACCCGTTTGCAAAATTTTATAACAAACTATTAAAACATGATTTTTTTTTTTTTGCATCTTTTTTTGTTTGTTTAGCAAAAAATAAAACTCCGAGCTGTAACTAAATACCACCAAAAGAAAGCTCTATTTGTGGGAAAAAAATGATAGAAATTTCATTTGGGTACAGTGTTGTATGCCCGCGCAATTGTCATTCAAAGTGCATCAGCGCTGAAAGCTGAAAATTGGTCTGGGACTGAGGGGGGTTTAAGTGCCCAGTAAGCAAGTGGTTAAACTGTGTAAATTTCAATAAAAACTAGAACCAGGGGTGTTTTAAAACACATGCATGCACACACACACACACAGTTACATAAATAACATTGAAAAAAGACTCATGTCCATTGAGTTGAAGCAATAACATATAATGATGCTAAAAACACTATAGTATCCCTGCTAGTATAGCATTAGAGATGAAACAGAATTGTGTACAGTTGCTCATCCGCCACCTGACAATATGACTACTGCTCCTTCCCTGGCCGCTTCCTCCCCCCTCCACAAATCAATAGCATGAGGCCTTTGTGCAATGAATTGTGAGATGTTGACAAATGGACGGTCAGTGGCACAGATGTCTGGGGGCCTCGGATCAAAACTGTCATTTTCACAGAAAAGTATATTAGCTAATGCTACAAATGGGCTTATAAACGGGGGCTGACGTATGTGTGTGCTTCTGCTGCGCGGCTGACCTGGATATTTGCCGGAAGTGATGATTTCAGCCAGTGCGGTATTACTGTAATTACCAAACTGCTCCATACTCCCTGAGGATATTGGTTAATATAGAAATATAGATGTGTATCAGTTGTCCAGAGTCAGCACTCTTCTCCCGCCACCTATGGTGCATGCTGGGAAAAAGATAGGACCTCCGTAGTTCATCTTCTATAGATTAATTCTGTCATACTACACTCGCAGGTACTCCAGAAATGCCAGCCAAGCAGTTTGGATTCATAAACAAAATTTATCCCCAGTAATATAGAGAATGTGTAATGACCTGAGAGATGAATATTTCTCCTACCAGTTTATTGCAGATTATTTACTTCCGTAAAGCGGTATTAATCCCAAAACCACAAATGTATCATATTGCAGCTTACCGATACTTAGATGTGTTGGCTGCATTCTTTTTATTTTTTTTCCTCTTTGTTTTCCCCTGGTGATCCGACCAGTAACACACCTCTTGTATTAGGCCGCGTACACACGGGCGGATTGTCTGTCCAACTTAGTCCGCTGAACCGTGTTTCAGCGGACAATCCGCTCGTGTGTGGGCTTCAGCGGACTTTTTCAGTGGACTGTCTGACGAACAAAGTCTTACGGAATTTCCGTAATTTTGTCCGTCCAAACTTGGTTTCAGCGGACAGTCCGCTCGTGTGTAGGCAAGTTGGACGGACTAAGTATGGCGCATGCTCAGAAAGGATTTACACGGCCGAAGGTTGCATTGCAGTGTATTGGACGTCGTTTTTCTAGTCCCGTCGTACGTGCTGTACACGTCATCGCGCACGCTTTCAGCGGACTGTCTGCTCATCGTGTGTGGTCAAGTCCGTTCATTCAAATTTTGAACGGACTGTCTGTCGGATTGTCTGCCGAACTTAGTTGGTGTGTACGTGTGTACGCGGCCTTAAAGTAACAACACGGAAGTTCTCAAAAGATCACTTATCCGGCACTTAAAGCGGGTCTAAACCCAGTTTAAAAAAAAAACTTACATTCCCGGCATGCCGGAAATGCTAACTTTCACACTGGTTGTGCTCTCAACCAAACTTTCAAATCATCCAATGTCTGGTTTCATAACTGATCACATGTGCGGCATTATCGTAGTTGAAGAATCATTAGAGGCCAAGATGACAGCTTCCTTGACTGAAAACGATAGAAGGGTTTACTTCCACTTTAAAGTGGTTGTAAACCCTTACAGACCACTTTGACCTACAGGTAAGCCTAGATTAAGGCTTACCTGTAGGTCCAAGAAATATCTCCTAAACATACACGGTTTAGGAGCTATTTACAAAAAGACAGGCACCGCTGTCTAGGGCGCATGCGCCGTAGACAGCGGCGCGCGGGCGCACTGACCATGCAGCTGCTAACGGCGATATGCCATTAGTGGCGGCTCCCATACACATGCGCGGGAGTGACGTCATCGCTGCTCTGGCGCTGTGAGTGGCCGGAGAAGCGATACCCGGAAGAAGATGGACAGGGGACAGCGGTGACATAAGTGACACATAATGGGCTACTATGGGATGCATAGTAGCCCATTATGCTTTGCAGGTAGACAAAGAGGAAGTAAACCCTGATGGGTTTACTTCCTCTTTAAGAAAATATACTAATGTAGTAATAAAGCAGCTGCTATAGTATAAACCAACATTTCTAAAAGGGAAGCAATCAAAACTAAAATTAAAATAAAGATGGACTTTCAAACTTCAGCAGCGCTGCAGAAGTTTGAAGGACTGTCTTTATTTTAGTTTTGATTGCTTCACTTTTAGAAATCTTGCATTAGACTGGAGTGCTCCCACTCTGGATGAAGGAGCACAGCGGACACAGCAGACAGCAGCATTGTCAGTCTGGGTAGAGGGGAGAGTTAAAGTGATATTAAAGCGGTAGTAAATGCAGTTGGATAATAAAGAGAAAAATTCCCTATAAGGCAATGTCATAATGTGCTAGCATGCATCACACAGACTTACCTAAAAAAGAAGCCCTCCAGCACTGTGGTTTCACTGCAGAGAGGGCCTCCATCTTTCCCTGGTCTTCCTTCCCGGTTCGCGGCCTCCAGCTACATGAGTGGCTGGGGGAGCAATGGCGTCACTCCCACGCATGTGCCATTTACACACTGTATGCCGGTGTTCCGTCAGATGAGGCAACTGATCGGATTATTTTTAAAGTAGGTAGCAATCTCACACACCAGACAGAGGGTGTAACACAGCAGCATTTTATTTTAATTTTCATTATTTATTTTTCCTACTTTGGAAAATTTTTCATTTTTTTATTTAAAATAGGATCCAGTCAAGGGATTTCGCTACAGTCTTAAGTTTCCATCACTCGGTCTCAATTTATTCACATAAAGGGTCCTTTCACACGGGGCGGATCAGTGGTGATCCACCCTGTGGCTATCCGCTTGTTCAGCGCCGAGCAGGAGGATGACAGGTCCGTCTCTGCACACTGCACAGGGACTGACCTGTCACAGCGCCGCTCTCCCCTATGGGAGATCGGGTGACGACGGACCGCAGTGTCCGATCCAATCCGATGATGGTTGGAAAAATAGCTTTTTCCTCCGTCACACTTTTTCGGATCGGAGCGGGTCGGATGTCAGCGGGCATGTCACCACTTACATTCGACGCTCCATAGACCTCTATGGAGCATCCATTCAGGTCCGCCTGAAAAAAGGCGGATCTGAACGGATCGTCAGTGTGAAAGGGTATCACCCAGTTTATATTAATATACAATACCTTTACAGGCATACCCCACTTTTAAGTACACAATGGGGTTTATTTACTAAAGCTGGAAAGTGCAAAATCAGGCTCACTTCTGCACAAAATTAGCTTCTAACCCCAGCCTTTTCAATTAAGGTTTGGTTTTAAAACCTGGAAGCTCATTGGTTTATATGCAGAAGTGAGCCTGATTTTGCACTTTCCAGCTTTAGTAAATAAACCCCATTGTGTACTTAAAAGTGGGGTATGCCTGTACAAACTAGAGGTTTAGCGCCACATCTACACCCTACTATTCATTTTCTTTGCTCCACTTTCGGTGGTAGCAATTTGTAGAAGCAGCAATTCCTCTCTAGAATATTTATTTTTATCTTTCACTTTTATATACTCCGTGGCGCAGTATCACACACCATTTCTCAACCCGTCAGATTGCGTAACGGAAGTGACATTCCATCACGGCCATCTTGGTACACCCCACACTCAGCCACACAAAGCCTACAGTCTGAAGTCTCCAAGTGGACATCTTTAACTACTTTCTGACCGCCGGCAGTCAAATGACGGCCAGGCGGTGCACCTATTGTGGCGGGAGGCCGTCATATGACGGCCTCCCATTTAAACAGGGAATGCGCGCGATCGTGCGCACGCATCCCTGTTTCTTCGGTGGCGGCGTGTCATGGAGACACCGCTCGCCACCGAAGGGGGTAAACAGCCATTGGTTATGGCTGTTTACCACGTGATAGGCCATGATGAAGTCACAGCCGATCACAGATGGTCACACCCCCACTGTGCACGGCGCATGCGCGCGATCGCGAGCGCGCTGCTCTTGCACGTCGGTGGCGGCATGTTCCCCGGGAACACTGCTCGTCACCGATGCTGGTAAACAGCCATTGGCCGGCTGTTTACCCATGTGATCGGCTGTGATCCTTTCACAGCCGATCACTAAAATGTAAACAAACCGCGGTAACGAGATGTTACCGGGTTCTCCTCCTCACACACCGATCGTGTTTCATACGGGTACAGTGTTGCATGACTGAGTAATTGTCATTCAAACCGTAAGAGCGCTGAAAGCTGAAAATTGGTCTGGTCAGGAAGGGGGTGTAAGTGCACTGTATTGAGGTGGTTAAACACCCACTGAAGTCTTGTATGTCACACTTATATTTTTACCAGTAAACTGAGCTTTTATTGTGAAATATAGTATATAGAACTCCATGACACTGTTTTGATGTTGTTTTGATGCTGGGCACAGTAGCAATAAGAAAGTGTGGAATCACTGTGGTGCGATCGGCTTTTTCTTCAACACAAAAACTCTCTCACTATGGACTTTTATTTATTTAATGAGTCAGGGACTCTATAGTACTGGTTGTTGTTTGGTTTTTTGTTGGCGCAGTACTTTTTTGTTTCCATCTTTATTGTGTGTGTATCCCACAGTGAAGCAGCAGCCTTATGATCATTTTTTATACATTCACAGTTATTTTTTTCAATAACTATTATTCAATTTGTCATTGATATTGAATTTTTCTTTATTAATTATTATTATTTTTTTTAATCATGAAATATTATTTTTAGGTCTCAGTGCCGTTTTACCCTTTTTATTTTAAAAATAAGTGTGAAATGCAAGACTTCGTGGGTGTAAAAAGATGTCCGCTTGGTGACTTCAGACTGTAGGCTTAAGCCCCATACACACTATCAGATTTTCTGCTGATTTTTGTCTTCAGATTTACCAAAACCATGTAGTGCAAGGGCCTGCCTGATTGCATACAAATTGAAACTCCTAAGGTTTAACCTCATATTATATGGTTTTAGTAAATCCGAAGGAAAAAATCAGCAAAGAATCTGATAGTGTGTATGGGTCTTTAGTGTGGCCAAGTGCGGAGTGTACCAAGATGGCCGTGATGAAACGTCACTTCTGTTACAAGATTTAATGGGTCACTTAATCTGACGGAACACCGCACTTTCAGATCGCATGCATCGGCAACCTCACCGGCTGCATGCAGTCTGAATATCTCCTAAGCAGTACAAGTTTAGAAGTTACTCACAGTACCTGCAAGTAAGCCTTATTATAGTACCTGTAGGCACACGTGGTGTAACAGAGTTACACCAAAATCTTATTTTATTTCATTTAAAAATAACAAACATTTTATACTTACCTGCTCTGTGCAGTTGGTTTGCATAGAGCAGCCCAGATCCTCCTCTTCTCGGGTGCCTCTTCTGTGCTCCTGGCCCCTCCCTCCTGCTGAGGGCCCCCACAGCAAGCAGCTGTGGGGGCAACAGATCTTTATCAAACACATCTGTTTTTTCTAAAGATTTTCTAACCATGTATGGCCAGCCTTGGTGGAACTTGGGACTTGGAGGGGGCAGAGACTGCTACTAAACTGAGCTTCACTCCAAGTGCTGAACCTGTAGACTGTGTGTCTGGGCTGAGGGTGGAATATCTCTGTGGAGGACAAGGATAGTTTAATATAATGCCTTGAAAAAGTATTCATACCCCTTGAAATTGTCCACATGTTGTCATGTTATAACCAAAAACGTAAGTGTATTTTATTGGGATTTTATGTGATAGACCAACACAAAGTGGCACCTAATTGTGAGGTGGAAGGAAAATTATTTTTTTCCAGATAAATACCTGAAAAGTGTGGTGTGCATTTGTATTCAGCCCGCCTTTACTCTGATACCCCTAACTAAAATCTAGTTTCTAAAATCTGTTCTGTGAAGACCTCAGAGGTTTGTTAGAGAACCTTAGTGAAACGGCATCATGAAGGCCAAGGAACACACAAGACAGGTCAGAGATAAAGTTGTGGAGAAGTATAAAGCAGGGTTAGGTTATAGAAAATATCCCAAGCGCTTGAACATCTCACAGAGTTAGAGTTCAATCCATCATCCGAAAATAAAAAGAGTATGACAAAACTGCAAACTAGGGTTGCACCGATGCCGATACTGGTATCGATGCTGATACTAGGCATTTCTGTGAGTATCGGTACTCGCAAAAATGCACCGATACCCTAACCTGATACCGGAAGTGACGTGAACTGGACACATCCGTGGCAGCCTGTCTGCTACATCTGTACTAGGATTGGGGGGTTTTAATAGCTTGTTTCCCTGAGTGCAGTGACAAGGGAGATCCTGGTGTCTCAGCTAGTACGGTCAGAGGTAGGAGGGGGGCCTCAGAAGGTAGGCTGCACTTTCTCTGACCTGAAAATTATGCCTGAATGCCGACGCTCCCAGATGATCTGGCTGCAGAGAGGCAGCGCTTGCAGTGGGGGATGTCTGTGTAAGAACCGGCCAGGTACTTTACATTAGTACAACAAATGGTAAGGCATGTGCACGATGTAGCTTTTAAGGGAGGGGGGAGAAGATGAAGGCAGTAGAGGAGGTGTGAGCACGAGTCAGAGCTGAGGAAGGGTGCATGGGGGATCAGAATACAGTGGAAAGGAGTGGTGGAGGAGAACTGAACCCTGCACTCTGCGTGTAATGTGCCCTGCATTCTGTATGTAATGGGCCCTGAACCCTGCACTCTGCATGTTCTGTTCCTGAACCCTGCACTCTGCATTTAATGTGCCCTGCACTCTATATGTAATGGACCCTAAACCCTGGACTCTGCATGTTCTGTCCCTGAACCCCGCACTTTGCATGTAATGTGCCCTAAACCCTGCACTCTGTATGTTCTGTGCCTAAACCCTACACTCTACATGTAATGTGCCCTGCACTCTGTATGTAATGGACCCTAAACTCTGCACTCTGTATGTTCTGTGCCTAAACCCTACACTCTGCATGTAATGTGTCTGAACCCTGCCCTCTTAACCCCCTGTATTGTGCCCTCCCTGTGTTGCATCCTCATTCAGAGCCCAGCACATCAGGGCCCAAGGCACATCAGGGTACAACATACCAGGCCACATCAGGGTACGGGGCACAGCACATCAGGGTACAGAGCCCTGCACATCAGGGCACAACATATTAGGGTACAGGACATCAGGGCACAGGTTATAGTACAGGGCACAGTACATCAGGGTACAGGACATCATGACACAGAACATCAGGGGACAGGGCACATCAGGGCATGGGGCACATCAGGCCACATGGCCCATCAGGCCACAGGGCACATAGCACATCAGGGCACATGGCACATAGCACATCAGGGTATGGGGCACATGGCACATCAGGGCATGGGGCACATGGCACATCGGGGCACATCAGGGCTCGGGGCATATCAGGGCACATTATGGCACATCAGGGCACATTATGGGGCACATCAGGGCACATTACGGGGCACATTGGGGCACATAGCACATAAAGGCACGGGGCACATTAGGGCACAGGGTATGGGGGCACATAGCACATCAGGGCATGGGACACATGATGGGGCACATTATAGGGCACATGATGGGGCACATTATAGGGCACATGATGGGACACATTATAGGGCACATCAGGGGGCACATTATAGGGAACATCATCAGGGCACATCAGGAGATATTACTAACCAGTATGCAGAGTAGCACAGGAAGCATCTGTCTGTAATATGTTCTCTCTCTCTCTCTCATGTCACGCAGCGTGCTCGCTCCCCGGAGGCCCCTTATCTCTTCTCGTCTATCCCAGATAATCTTACAAGCCAATGGGGATAGACGAGAAGAGAGGAGGGGCCGCCAGGGAGCAAGCAGCGCTGCGTGAAATGAGAGAGAGAGAGAACATATTATACACAGATTCTTCCCACACTACTCTGCATACTGGCTAAATCTCGATCTACCCATCAGGCGCCAGCCGTCGGCAGTTGATGGGTAGATCGACATGCACCACAGATGCGACTGAAACCGGGCCACACTGAGCCATCGGCCCACCGGGAATCTCCCATTAGTCACGATGGCCAGTCCATCCCTGGTTAACAGGATGTCTGAACCTAGAGTGTCAGGTGGGTTGGACGGTTCGCTTGGTCATGGGCGTGCAGATGAACAGGTAATTGTCAGCAGTCCCCAAGGGGGCTGTGCTACATACAATTTTACAGCAAATTATATGATGCAACAAGCCAGAGTAAGAAATATAAGCACTTAACTTTTTTCCTTTCAGTTTTAAGTTTTACTTTTTTTTATGCACAGATAATGTTAATTCCCAGAAAGAACTAACAATGTGTGGCACTCAGGTAGCACAAAACAGTGGGGGTTATCTCCTCTTACAGAATTTGGAAAGGGGGGGGTGAAAAAGGGTTGCCACCTGTCCGGGATTCACCCGGACAGTACGGTTTTGAAACTTGTGCCCGGGTCTCTGACCACCTGAGACCCAGGCACATTATTCACTTCAGACCCGCCAGTGTCATTAGTGCAGTGGCGGCCGTGTCTCCTCGATTTCGGGTCCGCTCGGGTGCAGCACTGCTTGACTTCTGCTAGTGCTCAGCTGTCTGAGTGTGGGACAGGAGTCGTGGGATGCAGAGGCGGAGCTCCATGGTGCTCTCCTCCAATCCCCTGGCTGGCTGCAGAAGGGACAAGGAGGTGGGCGGAGCCTCCTATTCCCTGCTGCTCTGAAATGTGTGAAGAGATCACGCTGGGACTGCAGACAAGCTTGTAAGGTAAGTTTTTCCATGTCAGAATTACAAAGTAATCTAACCCCCCCCTCCTCCTTCCACCATACACCCCCTCCCCACCATACACCCTCCTCCCCCCCACCATACACTATACACCCCCCATCCCCCCCACCATACACCCCCATACACTATATATACACCCCCCTTCCCCCACTATACACCCCCCCTCCCCCACCATACACCCCTCCCCCCCCCCACCATACACTATACACCCCCCATCCTCCCACCATACACTATAACACCCCATACACTATATATACACCCCTCCTCCCACCATACACTATATATACACCCCCTCCCCCCACCATACACTATACACCCTCCATACACTATATATACACCCCCCTACCCCACCATACACCCCCCTCCCCCCACCATACACTATACACCCCCCTCCCCCACCATACACCCCCCTCCCCCCACCATACACTATACACCCCCCTCCCCCACCATACACCCCCCTCCTTCCACCATACACTATACACCCCCCTCCCCCACCATACACTGTACACCCCCCTCCCCCACCATACACCTTCCTCCCCCCCACCATACACTATACACCCCCCATCCCCCCACCATACACCCCCATACACTATATATACACCCCTCCCCCCCCCACCATACACTATACACCCCCCATCCTCCCACCATACACTATACACCCCCCTCCCCCACCATACACCCCCATACACTATATATACACCCCCTCCTCCCACCATACACTATACATACACCCCCATACACTATATATACACCCCCCCCTCCCCCACCATACACCCCCCTCCCCCCACCATGCACTATACACCCCCTCCACCACCATACACCCCCATACACTATATATACACCCCCTCCACCACCATACACTATACATACATCCCCATACACTATATATACACCCCCCATCCCCCCACCATACACTATACACCCCCCTCCCCACCATACACCCCCATACACTATATATACACCCCTCCCCCCACCATACACTATACATACACCCCCATACATTATATATACACCCCCCTCCCCCACCATACACTATACACCCCCCATCCCCCCACCATACACCCCCATACACTATATATACACCCCCTCCTCCCACCATACACTATACATACACCCCCATACACTATATATACACCCCCCTCCCCCCACCATACACTATACACCCTCGATACACTATATATACACCCCCCCTCCCCCACCATACACCCCCCTCCCCCCACCATACACTATACACCCCCATCCCCCCACCATACTCCCCCATACACTATATATACACCCCCTCCACCACCATACACTATACATACACCCCCATACACTATATATACACCCCTCCCACCACCATACACTATACATACACCCTCATACACTATATATACACCCCCCTCCCCCCACCATACACTATACATACACCCCCATACACTATATATACACCCCTCCCACCACCATACACTATACATACACCCTCATACACTATATATACACCCCCCTCCCCCACCATACACCCACCATACACTATATATACACCCCTCCACCATACACCCCCCTCCCCCCCACCATACTCTATACACCCCCCTCCCCCACCATACACCTAACACCCCCCCTCCCCCACCATACTCCACCCTCCCCCCACCATACACTATACACCCCCCTCCCCCACCATACACCCCCATACACTATATATACACCCCCTCCCCCCACCATACACTATACATCCCCCTCCCCCCACCATACACCCCCCTCCCCCCACCATACACTATACACCCCCCATCCCCCCACCATACACCCCCCTTCCCCATACACCATCCATATGTACAGTTCTCACCGGGTGACACTGTCCACTGCCCTACCGACACCGTCCACTGCTCTACCGACACCATCCACTGCCCTACTGACACCATCCACTGCTCTACTGACACCATCCTCTGCTCTACTGACACCGTCCTCTGCTCTACTGACACCGTCCTCTGCTCTACTGACACCGTCCACTTCTCTACTGACACCGTCCACTGCTCTACTGAACCGTTTACTGCTCCACTGACACCATCCACTGCTCTACTGACACCGTCCACTGCCCTACCGACACCGTCCACTGCCCTACCGACACCGTCCACTGCCCTACCGACACCGTCCACTGCCCTACCGACACCGTCCACTGCCCTACCGACACCGTCCACTGCTCTACCGACACCGTCCACTGCCCTACCGACACCGTCCACTGCCCTACCGACACCGTCCACTGCCCTACCGACACCGTCCTCTGCTCTACCGACACCGTCCTCTGCTCTACCGACACCGTCCTCTGCTCTACCGACACCGTCCTCTGCTCTACCGACACCGTCCTCTGCTCTACCGACACCGTCCTCTGCTCTACCGACACCGTCCTCTGCTCTACCGACACCGTCCTCTGCTCTACCGACACCGTCCTCTGCTCTACCGACACCGTCCTCTGCTCTACCGACACCGCCCACTGCTCTACCGACACCGTCCACTGCTCTACTGACACCGTCCACTGCTCTACTGACACTACTGACACCGTCCACTGCTCTACTGACACCGTCCACTTCTCTACTGACACCATATACTGCCCTACTGACACCGTCCACTGCTCTACTGACACCGTCCACTGCTCTACTGACACCGTCCACTTCTCTACTGACACCATATACTGCCCTACTGACACCATCCACTGCTCTATTGACTCTGTTCACTGCTCCACTGACTCCATTTACTGCCCTACTGACACCATCCACTGCCCTACTAACGTTTGCTGCTCTACTGACACCGTCCACTTCTTCTCTACTGACACCGTCCGCTGCCCTACTGACACCGTCTGCTGCCCTACTGACACCGTCTGCTGCCCTACTGACACCGTCTGCTGCCCTACTGACACCGTCTGCTGCCCTACTGACACCGTCTGCTGCCTTACTGACACCATCATCTGCCCTGCTGACACCATCATCTGCCCTGCTGACACCATCATCTGCCCTACTGATACCATCATCTGCCCTACTGACACTGTCCAATGCTCTACTGACACCATCATCTGCTCTACTGACACTGTCCACTTCTCTACTGACACCATATACTGCCCTACTGACACCGTCCACTGCCCTACTGACACCGTCCACTGCCCTACTGACACCGTCCACTGCCCTACTGACACTGTCCACTTCTCTACTGACACTGTCCACTTCTCTACTGACACTGTCCACTTCTCTACTGACACTGTCCGCTGCCCTACTGACACTGTCCGCTGCCCTACTGACACTGTCCGCTGCCCTACTGACACCGTCCGCTGCCCTACTGACACCGTCCGCTGCCCTACTGACACCGTCCGCTGCCCTACTGACACCGTCCGCTGCCCTACTGACACCGTCCGCTGCCCTACTGACACCGTCCGCTGCCCTACTGACACCTTCATCTGCCCTGCTGACACCATCATCTGCCCTGCTGACACCATCATCTGCCCTGCTGACACCATCATCTGCCCTGCTGACACCATCATCTGCCCTGCTGATACCATCATCTGCCCTACTGACACTGTCATCTGCTCTACTGACACTGTCCACTTCTCTACTGACACCATATACTGCCCTACTGACACCGTCCACTGCCCTACTGACACCGTCCACTGCCCTACTGACACTGTCCACTTCTCTACTGACACTGTCCACTTCTCTACTGACACTGTCCACTTCTCTACTGACACTGTCCACTGCCCTACTGACACTGTCCACTGCCCTACTGACACTGTCCACTGCCCTACTGACACTGTCCACTGCCCTACTGACACCGTCCACTGCCCTACTGACACTGTCCTCTGCTCTACTAGCCGACAGTGTCCACTTTTAAGGTAGGCTATTTTCACTGACAGTTCTTTTATTAATCAAATCATATTTTATGTATACGCTAATGCTTTTGTTTTTTACCATGCCCCTTTAAGTCTTCTCCCCCACTGTTAATGCAATTTGGCTACAGCCACTGTTCACCATAGCATACCTTCTTACTACTCCTTTTGGGTAACGCAAGATATTTTACAATCCTATAGTGCAGGGGTCATCAACCCCTGGTTCGCGGCCCACTACCGGGCCGTAGCGTCTATGTAGCCGGACTGCGGCAGGCTGTAAGGCACCGGTAGATCAGAGAGGGAAGCGGGCGGGCGAATAAGAGAAGCGGGCTGGTGAGCAGAGATGACATCTCTCTCCGCCCACCTAGCATCCCTGCTCTTCCGCCCTCACAGCATACAGAATGTCAGAGGTGCGGCGGGGAGCAGAGAGATGACATCATCTCTCACTGTCCACCCCGCATCTCTGCTCTCCTGCCCTCATTTAAGAAAGACCACTGAACCAGTGTCACCAATGCAGCGACAATCCTCATCTGGTGGCACTGGCGGGTGATGTGGCAAGTGGCATTCCTCAACTGGTGACAGGCAGCCTGACAAGTGGCATTTCTCATCCGGTAGCAGGCGACATGGAAAGTGACACACTCAGGGCTCCCACTGATTCTGCATTATGGTGAGTTGAACTATTTCATTCATATTACAATGTAATATAAGAAATAATGCGCTTCAGTCATTCTGACACCATACCAACCATGGTGCCATGATGATGGAAGTACCAACAGCCGAACACCAGCTATTGTCCGATAAATTGCCAGCAAAATTCGCTTACCCCCCCCACGCGTGTGCGTACATCACCCCCAGTCCCTCGCTGGGCCTTGGCACAATATTCTTCCACGCAGCCGGTCCCCAGTGCCAAAAAGGTTGGGGACCATTGCTATAGTGTGTACTACAAAAAAATTGATGTGCACCGCAAAAATGTTCGGGTTTGGCTTGAAGAAAAGGTGGCAACCCTAGGGGGGGGGGGGGGGAGGGGCTGCACAGCACAATCACTTGTAAACACAGAAGTCTGGTTTCTGTTTTTACAAGTGACAGCTCTGCACTCTGTGTGTAACCCCCCTGAACTCTGCACTCTGTATGTAATGCAATACTTGTATTTAATGCCCCTTTAAGACCCTCCTACTGTTTTGTGAAATTTGACTGACTGAATCCACTATTTGATGTGATTTGGAGGGTGTGTGTGGGTGGAGGGGTTTTGGGGGGGGTCGTGGTTGAGTTCCAGCACCTATTGTTTGAGAAAAAAAGGCATATATATATTTATACAAAATAACAGTAAAAATGAATGTATATACAATAGTTAGCACTTACCTTGAACCTTTCAGACACTCCTTCACTGATGCTGATTGTAAATTCTGCTATCTTAGGAGGGCGAAACTTTCCTTTCTTGTGATCCCGTTCATATTCGGTCTTTGTTTTCACCACAACCTGTTAAAAGAAATTAGAAGTCATATTTTGCTATTGAAAATAAGATCTCATATTCTGATTGCCTGGAAATTCTGCAATTTCTTATATGATATTTTAGTGTGATATAAAGCATATATAGCTCCCAACTGTCCCTGATTTGGAGCAATGTCCCTCTTTCCTCCTCATTTGTCCCTCATTTTGGTCTGATCCATATAGTTGTATATAAAATGCACTTTATCTTTCAAAAAGTGTTTCCCAGTGCTAAACCTTTCATCCAAATTCTACATTTGTAAATTCTAAAAACAAATATAAAGGAATAGTAGTGTTAAAAAAAAAACCCTTGTAGATTCACATTCCTGTGCGAATTACATACAGTGTCTATGGGGTGCTATTTGAGCCATGGATTTGTATGGCCCAAATCGTGTGGCATTCACACCAAACTGGTGCAGCACCCTTTTTGTCCGCACCAGAACCGGATCACATGGGAGTGAACACCAATGCAATCTGATTCTGCAAATCGCACAGTTTTTTTGTAAACCCATTTTGGGGTTTTTGTTAACATAACATACACTCCACAATCAGTTTGCACGAATGGGTTTGCGATTTTGATACAGTGTGCAATCGGTAGTGAATTCGCTGTGAATTTGCACCGCAACTAGTGTGAAACGAGGCTCCAAGTCCAGTTGCAGAGAACAGAACTTGTATTAATGTTAAAGTTTAAGTGATACTACAGTGTCCTTTTTTCTGTTTAAAAATAACAAACATTACCTGCTCTGTGCAGTGGTTTTGCACAGAGCAGCCCAGATCCTCCTTTTCTCAGGTCCCTCGCCGACACTTCTGGCCCCTCCCCCTGCCAAGTGCCCCCACAGCAAGTAGCTTGCTATGGCAGTGGAGAAACAACAATGTGGGGCTTATTTACTAAAGGAAACTGAAAGTGCACTTGGAAGTTCAGTCACTGTATATCTGAGGGGGGCATACAAGGAAAATAAAAAACAGCATTTTAGCTTGCACATGATTGGATGATAAAATCAGCAGAGCTTCCCCTCATTTCAGATCTACCCCTCAGATTCGGAGCAACTGCACTTCCAACTTCACTTTCAGTGCAAAGAGGAATTTGCCTTTCGTAAATAACCCCCGTGAGGTTGATTTACTAAAGGCAAATAGACTGTTGCTTCTGAGCTTAGTAAATGAACAGAAGCTCTGCTGACTTCCATCATCCAATCACACGAAAGCAAAAAAGCTGTTTGTTTTTATTTTCCTGCTTCTCATTGGCTATTCTTTGCAAAGTGAAGCTCTACCTCATTTACTAATCTCTGGAGCAAATGCATTTGCAAAGTGCACAGTCTATTTGCCATTAGTAAATCAACCCCTGTACGTTCTGCATTGCTACTGGTAAGTTTTCATGCCAGGGGAGGGTAGGTGGAAGACTGTAGTCAGAGCCTTCAGAAGCTCTCTCTTCTGTAAGCCCTCTTAAAATGGTTGTAAATGCTTACATATACCCAATGAAGGGACGACTATCCTCAGGTGATACACAGAGATTAAACAAATCCTTCTACATACGTTGTACCTGTATCTGCAGTCTTATCTTCTCTACATCTGTACAAAGTGATGAATATATTTAAAATTTGTCAGATAGTTCCAAAAAAGGGGTGGAGACCTGAAGTCACACTCTGCAGAGTTCAGTGAGGAGAGCTCTGAGAGCTGATTGTAGGGAAGGAACACACACCCCCCACCCCCAAGGCCCAATGCAAGAAGTATCCCCAGCCAGAGGAGAGTCGTTAGTAAGGGTGACCAGAGCTATGTTGGTAAGTGATGCGTTTAGGACCCACCATATGTAGATACATTTGGCAGAAGTGAGTTCTAGGTGAACTGTGCATGGCCTGCATGTTAGCCAAGCCTATGAGAAGAGTGTGTGGGTAATACAGTCAAGTTACCGACCTACAAGTCGATTTTTTTGCACTTTATACATAAGATTCTAGCCAAACATTTTGGTTATGTTATCTGGGTTTGTTAGATTTCTCCTAAGCCCGGTGCATTGTTGACTTCTGTCTGCTATTGGGAAGCGTTCTCCAATAGGTAGAGTGGAAAGACACAGTGTTGTGGGTTACAATAAATATTCTGCCCTGGCCAAATCACAGAGCAGCCTGTGCTAGTAATGTGGGCTGAGGACGAGGGCAAATATTTGGAAAGACCTTCTACAAGGGTCCTTCCCCTTCTAGGCTTTGCCTGGAGAGGATGTAGTAGTGGAAGGGCTCTACCCTCCCAGGCTTCTGTCTGGGGAGTGTGTTGATCCAGAGAGGTCCAACATTTGACTCTCTGGCTCCTTGCCTGTGAGAAGAAGCTAGAGACCAGAAAGAATCATTGTTTTCCCAGCTGCCCATCTTGTCCTGACTCAGCTGGCCTGTGGCCTGAGACCTAAAGAGTTCTAACCTGGCCTGTAACAGGGTCCAAAGAAACAATAAGCTAACTGCCCACCTGGGACTACAGCATATACACTAGCCTGTGGGGAAAAGTCCTACAGTTGACTACTGGCAGACATCAAAAGATGCTGAAAGTTAGTAGCCTGTCTGGGGCCTAGAGTTCTGTGAGTAGTCTACTAAGCGGAGGGAATTTTTGCTGTTCATTTTGGGTATATTGTACCTGTTACCTGTTCTCACTGCATGATATATGTATTTTATGCATTTACTCTTCAATTCAATTGGCCTGTTTAACACATGTAAACATAAAGATGCTACTACATGACTTATCGGTTAAAAATGTGCTAAATTGCTATGCATAGAAATAAACCAGCCACAGAATAATAAATAATAAATGACATGACTAGGGAATTCAATATGTCTTAAACTGCTCTGACCATGACCCCACCCCCTCCAATATAATAATTACACAACAACAAATTGGAGTTAATGGTCATAGCATCCTTTTACTAACCAAAAATCAATAACAAATAATTAACTGATAAATAACATAATCACACAGTGCATAAAAGAGTGAAGCCCCAAGTTCCTATCAGGTACAAAGACAGTACGTTTTTATCACCTAATCAAGCCTCTTGCCACAAAACCACTGTACCTCAGACGGGTCCCTACACCGTACCTTTTGGTGCCCATGTTAACCTAAAAGCACCTTGCACCCCCCCAGGTCAGACAAAGTGACTCACAATAGCCCCAATTCCCAACATTGAAACACTAACAATTGCAGGGAGAGAGGGTAGGAAGTTTTCCTCTACTCGCTGACCTCCAACCTAAGACCTTCCAACCCTATTACCATGCAAAACCCCTCACAGCTCCACCCATCCCTGACCCAATCAAATAAACTTTTTTAAACTTTTAAAACAGCAAAAACTCCCCCCACCTATACCCAAGCCCCTTTAACCCCTGTCATATCGGCCCTCCATCTATTTGCATTGTTATTTTCACTCCGGGCCTCCTTTTTTTTTTTACTTAAAATGTATTCCCATGCAGTAAAAAGCATGCATTTTCCTGCAGAAAAAGACGAGTAATCTGCCACTGAAGTTGTAATTAAAGAGCTATTTTGGACATTAGGGGGTGGATTTACGAAAGACAAATAGACTGCATTTTGCAAGTGCAGTTGCTCCAGAGCTTAGTAAATTAGATGAAGCTTCACTTTGCAAAGAATACCCAATTACATGCAAGGAAAATAAAAAAAACAGTATGCTTGCTTGCAAGTGATTGGATAATGGAAGTCAGCACAGCTTTTCCTCATTTACTAAGCTCTGGAGCAACTGCACTAGCAGAGTGGAGGTCTAGTGCTAGAATTATTGCTCTCACTATAACGTTCACCGCAATGACTCACATTTGTGGTGAGAACATCAGTTATATATGCAACTTATGTGACTTGTGTATGCGTTAGCTTCTGCACCCAAGCATAGAGGGATGGCGGCGCTTTACATTTGTAAATAACTTTTCAATGCTTTGTACCCTTGCTAAGAGCTGAAGTATGAACGAACCAGTTGCGGTAAGTACTGGTAAATGGTATCAGTAAGTAGTAAAAAAAAAAAAGTTTTGGTACTCGTGATGGTATTGGTGCATCATACCTACTAAACTTTAAAAAAAAATTGTGGGGAATGGTACCCCAAGGGGTGGGGGGTCTTCCCAACTTTAATGACATTGTACACATTCAAATGTATTAATGTAAAAAGTATGTGTGTGGGGGCAGAGAGTTTAAAGCATTCTTAGCCCTTTGGAGGGATCATCCCTTCTATAATCCATACAAGAGTGAGACTTGTGCACAAGTTAGCCATCTGCGGTCTGCACATCAGGACCTTGGATCTTAGTACAAGGATACTGGAACAATACACATAAACACAACCCTTTAAAGGGGATTTCAGGTCCATATGACTAATGACTTTGGATGGCTAACTTGCATATGATTTTAATAAACTTTTTAATATTTGTTATATACTAAATAAAGTGCCAAGATTTTATAATTTTATATACTACTATATTGCTTGTTTGTAATACACCTACATAAGTATATCTATAAAGTCCCACTCTTTTCATAGCTCTTATAGGTATTGAGGTAGTTATTTCCCTGTGTCCTTGGTGTCCCCTACCTTTTAATGATGGGCTGACATATTGTGGCTACAGAGTGTAGCGTCGTGGCTAATCGATTCTCTTATATCAATGTATTCATTCACCTAGCTTGTCCCTAGGACAAGCAACTTCTTGTTTCAGGCCATAAAGCATCCAATGCATGCTTTGCCATTCCCTATGTGTTTCATCACAAATGTGCAAGTGCTAATGTAATGAAAATAAATCCTTTCCAGCTTAGTGAGATCTCCGCAAAATGCTGTTTGTGTCTGTGTCAGATATAATTACTGTGTAGTCCTCACCTACACAACTACTAGTCTGAGAGACCCAGGGATTGTGGGATATGTCATTTCATCATAGGAAATATTCATTCTTTGACTACAGACATGGATCAGGCGTTAATCTGTGCATTGCCATGCCACATGTCTCAAGTTGGAACACAAACAGAAACTTCTAACACTAGCATGTGAAGATTTACTCTACTATAGGCTGTTCATACAAGACAACAAATTACACCATGAATCTATAGCGGGTGGTGACCAAACTTTTTAAACAAAAGGGCCAGTTTATTGTCCTTCAGACTTGAAGGGGACCAGACTGTGGCCAGTGTGAGTGGAAAATGCCCCAGGGTCAATGGGAGAAAATAATGCCCCCTCATTGGTGGAATGAATAATGCCCCGCTGTTGGTATCAGGGGAAGGAATGATGCTCCATCATTGGTGTCAGTGGGAGGAATATTGCCCTATCGTTGGTGTCAATGGGATGAATAGTATCCCATTGTTGGTGTCAGTGGGAGGAATATTGCCCCATCGTTGGTGTCATTGGGATGAACAATGCTCCAAGGGCTGGATAGCAAAGGGCCACATCCAGCCCCCGGGCCACAGCTTGTAGACCACTGATTTATATGATCAATGCTCACCTTATGCAGGTGAAAAGCACAAGCTGCAGGTAGGAAGGTGTATAATGCATTTACGTTTCCATGCTGTAACGCAAAGTATAAAAAGGTGAAGCAGAGTTTGGTTACAGACATCAAAGGTTTTTTTTTTCTCCAGTTATAACTAATGATGTAATCTAATAAAAAAAAAATCTAAATAAGATGTGTGGGTGGCATTAGAACAGTCCAGTAAGCGCTTACATTATTTCATGCTTTAAATCCTCACTGGTGGCCAAAGTAGCTGCGACATTGCTATTTGTAAAGCCAAGACACTCTAAATGAATCGGCATTAGGACATCTACTTGGACAAATGAAAATGTGCTGTGTACTTGTTTAAACTCCATCACTAGCCGAAATGTTCTCTGTGCAAAACTTCGCTTTTATTACAGAGCAATAATATGAAAGTGATGACTATCCATCTCCCTGACATTTCTTCATTGTGCTCAATTGATGGTAAACTCAGAATCCTCCTTCATACCCAATCTTTAAATTCTAGCAGCATTCTGCACTGCCATAGATGCATGTCACGTAGATAAGAATTATCAGTAAATGGCGCACTTCAGCCTAGCTCTCTGCTGCCCAGGAATCGGCTGCTATCTATCACATTTTAATTTGTTAAGAAAAAAAAGAGAGAGAAGAATATCATATGGTGAGGCTGAATTATCATGTAATTGATTTTTAGCTCAGTAGGAGGCTGATAGGAATACATAATACCTTGAAAAGCAAAAACTTTGCAATAATCTCCTGTGAGTGCTGCAATACAACGGGGACAGAATCGATTCATTATGGCGAAGAGTAAACGGGGAAATTATAAGTCTTGCCATGACATTGTTGGTTTGTCCTTAACACTGAACTCCAGAAAGATGTAATAACGCAAATTAATTAAGCTCTTTATTAATTAATACATCATAATTTTTTTTATTTTTTTTAAAAGAATATGTCAACCCAACATTTCATATTCCTAATATATGCCTGCTGTACCATGTACTTGTATGAGAAAGTATCCTGTTCTCTTTGTATTGCTTCCTTTGTGTGAAATCCCTGGTGTTTCTGCAAGTCCCACTGCTTTCCTATTAAAAACTGACCACACTAGGCAGACATGAGAGCACAGCCTGGTCAGTTTTTTAGCTGTGCTTGGGGCTCAGCCTGCTCTCCTACAATGCTCAGACTTGTCCTGACACTGCTCCTGCCCTCCTGTACTGCTGCTTCTCCTCCATGAGCTCCAGCTAAGAACAGAGGGAATGTGATCACTTATAAATAAGGGAAAAAATACCGTATTTTTCAGACTATAAGATGCACTTTTTTCCCCTAGAAATATGGGGGAAAATGTCCCTGGATCTTATGGTGCAAATATACGATAAGCGCCGCCGCTGGCACCGCCCCCCGTCACGATCCGGAGCGCTCTGCGGCCCCTTTGTGCACCCGTCGACCGTTTACAATGTGATCACTCCTTCAAATGATGGAGCGATTACTTGTAAACAAACCGGCGTCATGATGATGCCGGTTCCTCTCTCCCCTCTGTGTACAGATCTGTACAGTGGAGGGGAGAGATCGGATGGCAGCAGCGCTGTGGGCTGCATCTGTAGTGCCCACAGCGCTGCTCTGTGACAAGTGCAGTCACACAGCCATCCCTCCATACCCTGTCAATACTCTGCAATACTCTGCAATACCCTGCCAATACTCTGCAATACTCTGCAATACCCTGCCAATACTCTGCCATACTCTGCCATACCCTGCCAATACTCCAAAAAAAGGGGGCGCACCAGCCTTGTGCATTATCCTTTGGATATGTGTTTATTGGAAACATAAAAAGAAAACTACTCACAAACAGTTGTATAAATCAGGAGGGATGCAGGCACTGCTGAGGGAGTACCCACTGCTGAGCTCTGAGGGAGAAGGGATGGTCCCTTCGAAACGCGTCAACTGGTAGTGAGTTGTGTGAGCTCCTCTGTGACCTCTGGAGAGTTCCGCTCATCTGTTACCAGATGCTGCTACTTGATGACTATTCTTACTGCAAGAATTTATACAACTGTTTGTGAGTAGTTTTCTTTTTATGTTTCCAATAAACACATATCCAAAGTATAATGCACAAGGCTGGTGCGCCCCCTTTTTTTTCTCTTTTGGTTGTTTTACATAATCTGACCTGGTATCAGCCTCTTGTGGCCCCTGTACAGTAGTGATAAGACAATTACAAGGAGCAGATCAGTTGTGCCACTTTGTTAAGGATTTTACAAGAAACATACTGAGAGCAGAGAAATAAGCCTATCAGTATGCTGCTTCTCCTTTTACTGTCCAATCACATTTTGAGGGAGGGACAAGACTTGTAATTGTTACTTAAACTGGAAGTAAACCCTCACATATACCCAGTGAAGTGAACGGCATCAGATGATACAAATCTCCCTACATAAGTTTTACATGTATATCTGCTGTCTTCATCTTTATATACTGTTTAGAAAGTGCACATCGTGTTAGAATTTTCTCTTCCTCATTCGGCAGTAGCAGTGTAGTGTTGGATTACACTGGGAGACAGCTGATTGGAGGAAAGGCAACCCCCCTCCCCCCAGATAGGCAGAGACTTTCAGAGCTGTGCTGTGAGTAGAGCAGCTTTCTGCTAATCCATTTATAGCACCAACCCCGACACAAAATTTCAAGCTGGTTTTAACCCATGTGTCGGAGAACTTGTCAGACATTATCAAGCTGATAACAGAAGAACGGAGCAGGAGAAAGTCACAGGACATAGTGCTTTAGAAGAGAGATAAGAACACTGTGGATATATGTGCCTGGCACAAATTTCATATATCGGGTTTACATCCACTTTAAAGTGGAAGAAAGGCCTAACTTTAACTATTCTTAAAAATGTTCCCTCCCTCTACAACTACCTATCCTGCACACTCTGTATAAAAAAACCTCTGTGTACTTACCTGTCATTTCTAGTCTGGTCACATGATTCTGCAGCTCCTGCTCCCCTGTGTCCTTGAGTAACTGCTGCTGCGAGAGAGGAGGGAGCACCAACAATGGCTGGACCATGGGTGACATCACATCTCCCAGAATTCCAAGCCATTATTGAGCGTTCCCCTATACAGGCGAACCAGAACTGAGGAATCACGTGACTGACTAGATCAGATTAGAAGGAGGAAGTCATGTAGGTTTTTTTAAGCAAATAAGGTAAACCGCAATTATATCTACTCTTTTTGAAGTTGAGTTAATCATTTTTTTAAAGCGGTATGAAACCCAAAACCAAAAATGTGATATATATATATATATATATATATATATATATATATATATATATCTATCTCGCAGCTTACCAATCATTAGATGTTGTGGCTGCATTCGTTTTCTCCCCACCCGTTTTCCCCTGGCCAGTAACCGACCTGCTGTGTTATATAGACACCACTTTGGATGAACGCATACAGCATGCGCTTTTGGACAGCAGCATTGTCCATCAAGGGCAGGGATATGCAATTAGCTGACCTCCAGCTGTTGCAAAACTACAAGTCCCATCATGCCTCTGGGAGTCATGCTTGTGGCTGTCAGAGTCTTGCTATGCATCATGGGACTTGTAGTTCTGCAACAGCTGGAGATCCGCTAATTGTATATCCCTGGTCTAGAGTGAAGGGGTGTTAGAAGCACTAGCAGATTTAAATACATTAACAAAGTCAAGCTAAACTCCAGAAAATACTTACTGTATGCTGCATGCTGTATTTTTTTCCTTTGGGATAAAGGTTTTACATAAATGAATGACCATTTTAAGTGCCCCTTCCAGTGTTAAACGGTCTGCCTCATCCCTACAACTGGAAGAGAGCTTTTCCATTGAAAAACTACTGACTTAACGGCTGGATCACCAGATGAAAATAGAAGAAATAAAGAGAAAACAAATGCAGCCTTCACATCCAAGAATTGGTAAGCTGCAATGTAATAAAGGTTTGCTTTTCAGGTTAATACTGCTTTAAGTGGATTTTTTGTAAATGTGGGTGTGTAATAAAAGTAGGTGCTATCCAAATTTGGCTGCACAAGTGGTAATACATTTTAAGATCCAGTCTATTCTTTTCATTTTTTTTGACTGTTTGACTGTTACCATAGTAACTCAGGGAGGATACATTGTGAAAGATTTGTGGCAGGCCCATCTGTCAATCAGCACCTTAAGAACATGGCTGTAAGAGACAATAAACCCATAACGATCGAATCTCTTAAAGGAGACAGGACCAGAAAGTAGGAAAGGAAGACTACATGTAAAGAGGAAGTTCAATTGAAATCTTCTATCTCCTTAAAGTGGTGTTGCCACCAAAAAAAATAAAAATAGCTCAAAATTCATAAAAAATAAAAGAAAAAATAATTGGAAAAAAAAACATTTTTTACTCACCTCTAAATGCCTGTTGCTAGGGGGTCCCTCGTAGTCTGCCTTCTTCAATGTCCGGGCTGGTGACATCACTTCCCCTCGCGCCGCACAGTCATCTGGGACCTGTCACGTGTCCCAGATGACTGTGCGGCGTATCACGGAGCCCGGCGCCGCTTGCGCATTCGCAATGGGTGCCCGGCTGTGAAGCCACAGCCGGGTGCCCACAGTAAGAATGCCGGCACTGCGAGCGGAGCAGGGAACGAGGGGGGGCTTTGTCCCCCCGCATTGCTGGACCCTGGGACAGGTAAGTGTCCGATTATTAAGAGTCAGCAGCTGCAGTACTTGTTTTTTTTAAGGGGGCACCCCACTTTAATTATATCACAGGGGATGAGCCATAGTTCTCTCTCTTGCTGGCTCTCACATTTGGCTGGAATATGTAAGGCGAAGGATCTGTATTTTATTTTTTGCACCTTGTAAATGATACCGAGACCCCCAACTGAGACTTGCTGACTAAGGCCAATGTAAAGCTGGCCATACAGGGTTAGAATTTCCTTCAAATGTTCATAGAAAAGCTGTTCCTCAGAACATTCGTTCTTGCCATCCTTGAGTCAACTAATTCCATTCAAAGTCTCTTTAAAGCTGGCCATACACGACTCAGTTTCTTCATTCAGCCAACAAGGGCGGGTGAATATCGATCCATGTATCGCCAGCTTTCATCCAGGCCTGCTTCATGAATGGAATCCCAGACCTATCAAACAGGTTTTAATATTTACATTTTTTCCTAAACAAAAAAAAAATTCACAGTTATAATTTCATTCATTCAAGAATTTTTTTTTCATTCTGCTCCTTTTCTCATCTCTACGGTCAAAAAAAGAACATTGATTTGACCCCACTAACCATTAAGCTGGCCATACATAGATCAAAATGCGACCAGTTCTGTATGGACCAGCCAAATTTGGGCACTGAGGTTGTACAGAAGTCGATCTAATAATCAAAAATATATTTATAGAACATTTTAAGTAAAGTTAGAAGTTGGTGGAGGGGAGATTATGGTGTGGGGTTGTTTTTCAGGGGTTGGGCTTGGCTTCTTAGTTGCGGTGAGGGGAACTCTTAAGACGTCAGTATAAAAAGACATTTTGGACAATTTCATGCTCCCAACTTTGTGGGAACAGTTTGGGGATGGCCCTTTCCTGTTCCAACGTGACTGAGCACCAGTACACAAAGCAAGGTCCATAAAGACATGGATGATTGAGTTTGGGGTAGAGGAACTTGACTGGCCTGCACAGAGTCCTGACCGCAACCCGATAGAACACCTTTGGGATGAATTAGAGTGGAGACTGCAAGCCAGGCCTACATGTCCAACATCAATGCCTGACCGCACAAATGAGCTTCTGGAAGAATGGTCAAACATTCCCATAGACACACTCCTAAACCTTGTGGACAGCCTTCCCAGAAGAGTTGAAGCTGTTATAGCTGCAAAGAGTGGGACAACTCAATATTGAACCCTACAGACTAAGACTGGGATGCCATTAAAGTTCATGTACATGTAAAGACAGGCGCCCCAATACTTTTGACAATATAGTGTACATCGATAAAAGGCCAGTAAAAGGGGAACTGTCATCTTTTTTTTTTTTTTTTATGTTGTGGCTGATAAGGCTGTAGATATCTGAACACAAAGAATTCTACATAGACAAAGATGAATAAGTCTACATTTTTCTACAATTTAAAATAACTTCACAAAAATTATCATAAATCACAGACATATGGTGATGACTTTGTGAAAAGTAAAGAAAAGCAGAAGTAAGAAAAAAATCGAGGATCTGATAAGCAGATTAACGAATACCAGACAGGGACCGATCAATATCTATGAACTCTTCACTGTTTATTTGAACTTGACTTTGCCAAAGAAGAAAAGTATTTCCTATGAAAAGCGAAATGTTTAACCTTTATTTTCAGCATATTTTCTATGAGGCATAGTTCTTTTTTAACCACTTCAATACCGGGCACTTTCGCCTCTTCCTGCCCAGGACAATTTTCAGCTTTCAGCATTGTCGCACTTTGAATGACAATTGCGCAGTCATGCAACACTGTACCCAAACGAAATTTTTATAATTTTCTTCCCACAAATAGAGCTTTCTTTTGGTGGTATTTGATCACCTCTGGGGTTTTTATTATTTACTAAACAAACTAAAAAATGCAGACATTTTTTAAAAGAAAACTGATGGGCACTGATAGGCGTTACTGAGTGGCATCTGAAGGGCACTGACAGGCATTACTGATGGGGCACTGATTGGCATTTTTATAGGCACTGATTGGCACATTTATGGGCACTGGCAGGCTCTCTTTATGGGGCAGACTGGCAGATGATGGGCAGTGATTTTCAGCTGATGGACACATCTAATGGGGGCTGTGCTGATAATCAATGTGCTGATTATCAGCACAGACCCCTCCTCTGACAGGGAGAGCCGCCGATCGTCTTTCCCTGTCAGCGTGAACCAAGGATAGCCGTTTACCGACACTTCCTGGTTCACGCGATGATCAGCTGTGATTGGTCACAGCTGATCTTGTGGTAGGAAGCCTCCATCAGAGGCTCCATACTGTGATCGGAGTTGCGGTGTGTCAGACTGAGACGCAGCACCTCCGATCGCCCAGCTGCGTGCCCCCAGAGGCATGCCCCCACATTTTTCAAGTAATCTTACATTGGATTATCAAAGATAACTATTGTTTGTATTGTTACTACAATGCTAATGTTACAAAATAAAACTGTATGCTGTTACCATAGGTAATGCAATACTAATCTGTGTCAGGGCTGGGCTCTTAGCAGCTCTCTTCTCTGTGCTGAGGCTGCTCAGCTGCCGGATAATTGTCAGCAATGATTGATCCCTCAGTGGCTCACCTGGTTATCATTATCTACTCGTAAGTCCAGCCTACAGCCAGCCCCTTCTAGCTATTTAAACTGCCTTCTTCATTCCTTTCCTGCCTTCACCTTGGTCAACATTTCTGTAGAGTCTCTGCTGTGTTCCTGTGAAAGACTTTTCCCAGCCGACGTCCCTTCTGGTTCCTGATCCTGTTCGCCTGCGTCTGACTACGCTGATCTCTGGTTTCCCGATTACTGGCCTGTCTGACTACCCACTTTGGTTACCGATCCCTGGCTTATGTAAGTATTCTGGATCTTGTTCCAATTTGTAAAATGTCATCCCCTCCAGGGTAATCTACTTGGAAACTGGACTGTGGGGGTAACCCATTTGGAAACCTTTTTCTTCTTGGCTGCGGAGTCTGGAGGAGGAGGAGCTGCCTGTACCTAGAGGATGGAGGGGCAGGTCCCGGCTGTGCCCATGCTGCAGCCTGCACAGTTTTTTCTGGCTGGCTGATTTCCAGTTGCAACTTTATTTATTATAGGTACTTACTGTATATAGCACTGTCAATTTACACAGCACTTTACATATATTTTACATTCACGCCAGTCCCTGCCATCAAGGAGCTTACAATCTAAGATCCCTAACTTAAATAAATATACTAGGGCCAATTTAGACAGGATCCAATTAACCTTCCAGCAAGTCTTTGAAGTGTGAGATTAAAACCAACGCAGGTACAGGGAGAACATCCAACCTCCAGGCTGGTAATGTAAGGGTTGGGATTCAAACCAATGACCCTAGTACTGCTAGGCAGAAGTGCTAACCACTTAGCAACTGCTCCTGATTAGCTGCTGCTCACCAATGCTCAGGGCAGGTTGAGTTTGTAACTGAGCATCATTTCCTTAGAGTATCAAGGTCATTACCCCGAGCTGTGAGAGGGTCTGGTGCCTGGTAGCCTACAAGATGGAGCAGAATGACAAGGGTGGCTGGGAGCTGCTGATTATAGCAGCCTAGACTAGTGATGGAGAACCTTGACACCCCAGATGTTTTGGAACTACATTTCCCATGATGCTCATGCACTCTGCAGTGTAGTTGAGCATCATGGGAAATGTAGTTCCAAAACATCTGGGGTGCCAAGGTTTGCCATCACTGGCCTCGACCCTAAAGCCCCTAAATCATACCCTTAACATGAATCCACATGTTAAAAACTTCAAATAATGCTTGAAAATAACATCTAAAAAAAAAGAGAAGTCTACAAAAGAAGACACCTCTCTGGTGAGCAGCGAGTCCTCACTTCTCCCTCCAGCACAATCACAACATCTGACATACTTCCCAACAGCTGACGCATTTTCGGCAAATACAGAAAAAACCTGATGATTTTGCCAGAGTTCCAGTATTTTTGCACAGTAGCATCTTCTGTACTGATCTGAAACATCAATCTTATCAGTTTATCTTAACAGGAAAGCAGCCTAGTGACAACCATGGTTCCCTCCATAGATTCAGTGGAGTAAGTAAGCATAGCCATCCCAAGACAGGTGTTTTATTTGCAAGATAACCAGGTGAAAATGAGGGATAAAAAACTGAAATTTGGAAAAAAAAATAAAGCCACTACATTTAAGGACTGATATTCTGCAATATATTACTTTTATTTTATTTTATTTTATTCACAATATAATTTATTTAAGTTTTTAAATTGTACAGTAACAAAAATGTGGCAGCTCCATATAAACATACTTACAGTATATCATTGCTATAATAGATATACAGTGCCTTGAAAAAGTATTCATAGCCCTTGAGATTTTTCACATTTTGTCATGTTACAGCCAAAAACATAAATGTATTTTATAGGGATTTTATGTGATAGACCAACACAAAGTGGCAGGAATATGATAAATGGTTTTCAAAATGTTTTACAAATAAATATCTGCAAAAGTGCATTTGTATTCAGCCCCCTTTACTCTGATACCCCTAACTAAAATCTAGTGGCACTAATTGCCTTCAGAAGTCACCTAGTTACTAAATAGAGTCCACCTGTGTGTAATTTAATCTCAGTATAAATGCAGCTGTTAAAGCTGTGAAGCCCTCAGAGGTTTGTTAGAGAACCTTAGTGGACAAACAGCATCATGAATATCAAGGAACACACCAGACAGGTCAGGGATAAAGTGGTTGAGTTTTAAAGTTTAAAGCAGGGTTAGGTTATAAAAAAATATCCAAAGCTTTACAAATCTCACAGAGCGCTGTTCAATTCATCATCAGACAATGGAAAGAGTATGGCACAACTGCAAACCTATCAAGAAATGAAAAGGGGTGTAGCTATGGGGGCTAAATATGCCCCATCAGTGGCCAATCTCTTCATGAGTAGGTGGGAGAAAGATTTTTGATAAAAATATACCGGAACTGAGATTTTACAAACGTTATATAGATGACATCGTAATAGTTTGGGCAGGATCACGGGAATATTTTTGTTCATTCCTTGAAGGAATGGAGGCTAATTCCTATGGCATTTCCTTCTCAGGAACTTATGATTATGAGGTGGTGAATTTTCTTGATTTGGTCATCTATAAAGACAATGGGACACTGTTAACCCACACCTTTTTCAAAGATGTTGACAGAAATGGATACATCCTGACAGGGAGTTGCCACCATCCAAGATGGTTGTGTGCTATCCCGAAGGGCCAAATATTAAGGGTTAGAAGGAACTGTGATAAAATTGAGAACGATGATGTGCAGGCAGGATCAATTTTCGAAAGATTTCATGAAAGGGGTTTGACCTTAAAGATCTAAAGAAAACTAAAGAACTAGTAAAAGGTATGTATAGAGAATCTCTATTCCAGAAAAAAGGAAAGAAGAAAAGAAACTATGGGGTAGCTTTTCTGACAGACTACACGAGACAGTATAAACAGTTTGAAGGTATACCGTAGTTAGAAAATACTGGCCCTTGCTCCTCAAGGATAGAGATTTGAAACATATTCTGCCAGCTAAACCATTATTCATCTATACCAAACCACCTACGATCCGTTTGAAGCTTGCAAATAATGTAATTAATCCCCCTGGAAAGCAGTTCACCTTTTTGGACCAAATCTGCTTTTTCAGCTGTGGGGGGTGTGTTATGTGTAGAACTTCAAAACATAGGAAAAAGAAGACCACCCATTTTGCCTCTCACTCCCAGGGAAGATTCTACGAGATTAGGAAGTTTATCACCTGTGGGACCACACATGTCACTTATTTGTTGTTCTACCCTTGTGGTCTTCGATATGTGGTAGGACCACAAGAAGCCATTGACACCATTTGAACCCTCCGTGGAACGCATGCCGACCAGCGGCATTTCCTGGTTGTACTGATGCCTGTTTTCACTATTCATGTGTAAGTGACGTCTGAGAAGCATGATTTTATACAATCGTACAGTACTTCACTATTAGCCCTCTTTTTCTTCTCTCCCCATTGTTTGAGCCTGGTTACCTACTCCACAAGACCCAGAATATTTTTTGAGGATTTTACTGCACCCAATCATCCGGCTTAAACTAGATCTGTTTGATCACTGCCTATGATTTCTGGTGAGTGGGTTTACAAAGGGGAGTGTGGCACGCAGCACCAGTCATCTTTTTTGGAGCACATTTGCACTCTATTTGGAGCACTTATCACTTTAATTATTGACCACTTTTGTATAATTTCATCAATTATTTTTCTTATGTTGTAAGCATTATTGTAAAGTTACATCAATTTGGTTTTGTCACTTGATTTATATATTTATCCTGTAGATGCTGTGATATATTTTTGTTTGTTTGTGAAGGGCAGCACAGTGATGTAGTGGTTAGCACTTTCACCTAGCAGCAATAGAGTCGCTGGTTCAAATCTTGACCACAACACTATCTGCCTGGAGTTTGCATGTTCTCCCTGTGCCTGTGTGGGTTTCCTCTGGGTACTCCGGTTTCCTCCCACACTCCAAAGACATGCTGGTAGGTTAATTAGATCCTGTCAAAAAATTGGCCAAATATGTGTATGTTGTATGTGTATGTGTTTGTAAGCGTGTCGGGACCCCATGGGGCAAAGGACTGCGCTAGACCGCAGATGAACACCGGTGGCAAAAGTGCCCTGAGGTGATTCAGTTTGCATAGGTAGCGCTATACAAGTGATTCATTTAAGCATAACACATTGTCTACTCTCACTGATAGGAGGGTATTTTGTATCCCCACTCGCCACAGTCTGGCCCCCCTAAAGTCTAAAGGTTGGTAAACTGTCTCTTTGTTAAGAAAGTGTGTCTATGGTGTTCTTGGATGATTGCATGAAAGTTATACTCAAATCAATATACTAATACTTAGGGCTCATGTTGATAGGCATGGTTTTCCTGTGTTTGACTTGAGTACACCTCAAATGCAGGTCGGTAAAATCCCATTGACTTTAGCAGAAAATAGACATAGCAATTCAGAGACTCCATTTGATCTGCTTTATGTTGTGTTGCCTTTCTTGGATGCAGCATATCTTAAAGCTGGCTATACAATAATGGAACATTCATTCGACTTTCTAATCACTAGTGGGGTCAAATTTATGTTTTTTTGTAGTGATGAAAAGCTTTAAATGAGCAGGATGGAAATCTTTTCTGGAACTAACAAATTTCTAACAGTATACGTATGTGTTTTTTAGCCTGTAAACTCCCTTTGTTCCAAAATCGAATGTTAAAAGCAAATAATATTTGAAACTTTTGAACAACATTTGACAAGCCGTCAAATGTACTTAGAAATTTTGTCACATTTTTGTATGGGTTTTCCTATGAAAATCTATTGATATATAGCCAGCTTAAGGTAAAGCAAGTCAAACACAATCTTTTGTTGTCAAAGGCTGTGTTTTCCATTCAAAAGCATGCATTTGCGTTTGAATAGCAACGAGCCGTTGAAAATACAGACAGATGGTGTTGGGAGTGAGAAAAAGGTAAGAAAAAGGAAAGTTGAGGGTGAAGAATTGTAGCTAAGCTAACAGAATAGAGGAAGCTGTAATTACAGCAAATGGTTTGTTCGTAAGGCACTTTGTTATGCACGTTTGTGGATTTATTCGAAGGGATCATGTTAAAATTTTAACGTTAAATTCCATGTATGCCAATTTCTAAATAGTTACCCGATCGGCATAGAACCCAGAATCTAGTAGAGATCCCTGTAGTAGAGGTGTCTACTACTGTAATTTGCACCTTCCATGGGGATACCACAGGTATGGCACATACATACTTACATTGGTCCAAGCTGGACCAACGTGACTATGTAAAAACTGTCATACCTGGAATTTATCTTTAAAGTGTTTGTTACCCTAAAAAAAAATCCTGTTCCTGTAAAGTATAATAAACTGCATAATGCTTGTGCTGTGTCATTTTCCCTTTTCTAAATTGTAAAAAACCTCATTGATCCTGCCAGTTTCTGTGCCCTCCTATGTTTCCTGACCATGATAATCATGGTTGCTGAGCCCTGACACAGTGGTCCATTTACATGCCTCCATCAGCCCACAGCTCTCTTCTCTTGCCTCTCGCCCTCCCTCTCTCCCTGTCAGCTCCTGTGTGTGAACCGCCCCTCCCCTTCTATCACCGTTCCGAACAGTAGTAAAATTACTGCTCGCAATCACTGCCAGCCCCTCTGCTAGGAAATGTATTGTACAGTGTATGTCGTTTTTTTTTTTATTCTTCTTTTAAATACCTTATTTCATCTCACTGATTTGCAGTCACGTGACCGCCCGGCAAATGTCAGAAGGGGATCTCGGCCCCTCCCTCTGTAGTGCATACATTGGAGGAAGAGACCACACGTGATCAGCTAGGAGAAAAGTTTTTTAGAAGAAGAATTTAAAAAAAGGCATACACTCTATACTACATGTTATCCTTGCATGAGGGGCTGGCAGTGATTGTGAGCACTGCCCTTACAACCCCTTTACATTTGTAATTTGATGCTACATTATGTAGGGAGTCAGTGTTTCAATAAAAAATGTATGTACTATACATCGTGGCTTTGTTTAATAAGTTCCTTTGTAGGACTAATTTGGATTTCCTATGTTTAGATATTAGAGCTCTGGCAAAACACAGAAAAAAAAAATGAAGGAGAGCTTATTTTGTTTTTTTGGATAAGTCCTAGGAGACTGATAGCAGGACCATTTCCAGGGAATTTGGCAATGGTAGCAGTCAGCAGCTTATAAATATGAAATGGGATGCAATTCCACCACATTTGAGTTAAAGTGTATGTAAAGGCAATATCTTTTTCTTTTTGGACAGAGTAGGGAAAGGTTAGACCCTCTACCAGTTCAAATAGTCACTTTGGGGTACAACAAAACTAACACAAAATTGGGCAAATGATACAGAGTATGTATAATTGTTGCCTAAGGAGACAAAAGACAAAGTGCATCATTGTTGCTTAAGGAAACACATTGTGGACCTTCCCTTTAAAATTAACGAACCCCTCATTCACTCAGAAAGAGCTACCAACGAAATAGCCGGGTCAAGAAGGGTAACCTGGGAGGACATATGAAAAGAGCATTAAAAGGAAGCCCAATGCAAGGGATGCAGCTGAGCTCTGTGCACCCCAAACTTTTTTTAAATGTAAAAGAGAGAAAGAAGAGAACAAAGGAACTGAGGAATGGTGTATTTTCTGAAAGCACACCAAGACTATGGGACATAATAGAAGTCTATGGCAAAGTGCAGCTAACCTGCCCCAAGACCGTTGGTACACTGCTCTGGAGCCAAAGCACAGTGGCACAGTCATCCTGCTGTCCTCTTCTCCTGTCACTGTAGACACACCGCAACACAGTCTTATTGGCTCCTGGTGATAGCCATTCAGAAGATTACAGGAGGCTGAATTTAAAAATTCATTTTTTTTATTATTACATATCTGTCTCTTTATTAAATGGTATCTTCATATTTGCTCAAAGTTGAGCTTTAAAGAGGAAGTAAACCATGGTGGGTTTACTTCCTCTTTCATTCCCTGCAAAGACAAAGCATAATGGACTACTATGCATCGCATAGTAGTCCATTATGTGTCACTTACCTGACACAGGAGCCAGCGAAGTCACCGCTGTCCCCTGTAGTCCGGCGCATCCATCTTTTCCATCCATCTTTTCGGTGGGGTCTCGCAGCCCCCGCCGCTGTCATTTGGCGAAGCCGCGATGACGTCACTCCCGCGCATGCGCACGGGAGCCGGCACGCGCGGCATCTTTGTCATTGACGATGCTGCGCTCAGTGGGCCTGCGCACCGCTGTCTATGGCGCATGCGGTGCCTGTCTTCGGGCAAATATCTCCTAAACCGTATAGATATTTCTTGGACCTACAAGTAAGCCTTAATCTAGGCTTCCCTGTAGGTCAAAGTGGTTTGTAAGGGTTTACAACCACTTTAAAAACCTTGTTTATACCGTAGGTATAATGTTATTTGAATGTGTAGAAAGAGGGAAGTTTATTTGCTTACTAGACATGTGCAGAGTAAAATATTTCGTTTCGGAATTTCGTTTTCGCCTGAAAACTTAATTTATTTAGTTACTCCCGAAATTCGTTTTTATTTATTTCGTTTTTCGTTCAAAAATTGCATTCGTCCGAAAATCCACATGAATTACGGTCGAATCTGTCTTGGAAGGCTTATGGTGTCTGTCGAATGTATAAAGAAGATTCGACGGAGCTAACTATATTGCATACTTTAGAACCCTATTAAAGTCTATGGGACTCCAACGTTCACAATCTAAAGTGCTAATTTTAAAGGCTAATTTGCAAGTTACTGTCCTAAAAAGTGTTTGGGGACCCGGGTCCTGCCCCAGGGGACATGTATCAATGCAAAAAAAAGTTTTAAAAACGGCCGTTTTTTCGGGAGCAGTGATTTTAATAATGATTAAAGTGAAACAATAAAAGTGTAATATTCCTTTAAATTTCGTAGGGGGGGGTTGTCTATAGTATGCCTGTGAAGGGGCGCATGTTTCCCGTGCTTAGAATTGTCCCTGCACAAAGTGTCATTTATGCAGGAAAGAAAGTCCTTTAAAATCACTCGCAGCTATAATGAATTGTCGGCTCCGTAATACAGGGAACACTCATTGAAAGTCATTGATAAAAAAATAAATAAATAAATAAATAAATAAAAAAAAAAGCGTGGGGGTCCCCCAAATTCAATTACCAGGCCCTTCAGGTCTGGTATGGATATTAAGGAGAACCCTGCCTCAAATTTAAGAAAAAATTTGACGTGGGGTTCCCCCTAAATATCCATAACCAGACCCTTCAGGCCTGGTATGGATATTAAGGGGAACCCCGCGTCAAATTAAAAAAAAAATTGACGTGGGGTTCCCCCTAAAAATCCATACCAGACCCTTTATCCGAGCACGCAACCTGGCAGGCCGCAGAAAAAGAGGGGGGGACGAGAGAGCGGCCCCCCCTCCCTCCTGAACCGTACCAGGCCACATGCCCTCAACATTGGGAGGATGCTTTGGGGGTCCGTGACCCCTCAAAGCACCTTGTCCCCATGTTGATGAGGACAAGGGCCTCATCCCCACAACCCTGGCCGGTGGTTGTGGAGGTCTGCGGGCGGGGGGCTTATCAGAATCTGGAAGCCCCCTTTAACAAGGGGACCCCCAGATCCCGGCCCCCCCCCTGTTTGAAATGGTAAGGGGGTACAAAAGTACCCCTACCATTTCACAAAGAAAGTGTAAAAAATGTTTAAATAAAACAAACACACTTTTTAAAAATTCCTTTATTAAAAATAAAAAAAAGATTCCAGCGGCGGTAATCCACTCTTGCTATCCAGCGACGGACGGTCAGCTCTCCATCGATGTCTAATGTCATCCAGCGCAGCGCAGCGAATCCTTCGTCCTTCTGTCTCCTCCACGGAGACACTGGAGGCATTCCGGTGGCTTGACGTTTCTTATATACGGAGGGCGGGGCCACCCGTCACCTGACCCCGCCCCCCTTTGACGCAAGGGGAAACCCGGGGTTCCCCGTGACGTATGGGTGACCCCGCCCCCCTCTGATGTAACGGAAACCTGCCTGTGTTACATCAGAGGGGTGCGGGTCACCCATACGTCACAGGGAACCCCGGGTTTCCCCTTGCGTCAGAGGGGGGCGGGGTCAGGTGACGGGTGGCCCCGCCCACCCTATATAAGAAACGTCAAGCCGCCGGAATGCCTGTAGTGTCTCCTCCACGGAGACAGAAGAAGGATGCTGCGCTGCGCTGGATGACATTAGACATCGATGGAGAGCTGACCGTCCGTCGCTGGATAGCAAGAGTGGATTACCGCCGCTGGAATCTTTTTTTTATTTTTAATAAAGGAATTTTTAAAAAGTGTGTTTGTTTTATTTAAACATTTTTTACACTTTCTTTGTGAAATGGTAGGGGTACTTTTATACCCCTTTACCATTTCAAACAGGGGGGGGGCCGGGATCTGGGGGTCCCCTTGTTAAAGGGGGCTTCCAGATTCTGATAAGCCCCCCGCCCGCAGACCTCCACAACCACCGGCCAGGGTTGTGGGGATGAGGCCCTTGTCCTCATCAACATGGGGACAAGGTGCTTTGAGGGGTCACGGACCCCCAAAGCATCCTCCCAATGTTGAGGGCATGTGGCCTGGTACGGTTCAGGAGGGAGGGGGGGCGCTCTCTCGTCCCCCCCTCTTTTCCTGCGGCCTGCCAGGTTGCGTGCTCGGATAAAGGGTCTGGTATGGATTTTTAGGGGGAACCCCATGTCAAATTTTTTTTTAATTTGATGCGGGGTTCCCCTTAATATCCATACCAGACCTGAAGGGTCTGGTTATGGATATTTAGGGGGAACCCCACGTCAAATTTTTTCTTAAATTTGAGGCAGGGTTCCCCTTAATATCCATACCAGACCTGAAGGGCCTGGAAATTGAATTTGGGGGACCCCCACGCTTTTTTTTTAATTAATTTATTTATTTTTTTATCAATGACTTTCAATGAGTGTTCTCTGTATTACGGGAGCCGACAATTCATAATAGCTGCGAGTGATTTTAAAGGACTTTTTTTCCTGCATAAATGACACTTTGTGCAGGGACAATTCTAAGCACGGGAAACATGCGCCCCTTCACAGGCATACTATAGACAACCCCCCCCCCTACGAAATTTAAAGGAATATTACACTTTTATTGTTTCACTTTAATCATTATTAAAATCACTGCTCCCGAAAAAACGGCCGTTTTTAAAACTTTTTTTTGCATTGATACATGTCCCCTGGGGCAGGACCCGGGTCCCCAAACACTTTTTAGGACAGTAACTTGCAGAATCTTTTCTCTCTGTCAAATCTTTTTTCTCTGTCGAATATTTTCTCTATATAATCTTGGACTAATAGAGGTAAGGTTAGGCACATTCGACCACAGGTTCTATAGACAGATTGTTATCGTCAGAGTCATGTCGAATCTCCTATTCTATATCGAACTGTTGTAACAATGAAAACGAAAATAAAGCATTTATTTATGTCGGATCTTTTGTTTTTCGGATTTTGTGCTTTCGTTATCGTTTGTCAAAACGAAAACGAAAATAGCTGAAATTCGGATGAAAATGCATTCGGACGAAAACGAATGCACATGTCTATTGCTTACTACATAGACAAGCTCTGCTTGCTAGCTGCAGCTTACTGATCATTTTACCTCACTGCAAGTCTATCCAACAGGGTCTGTCTGATGGCAAGAATTAAATGTTCTGCAGTGACTGGAAACATCCAAAATGCTTCCTAGTAGTCAGAGACCATGTGACCTAGGCTTAGTCGTCAGGCTACATAAAGGTACTTGTGAGCATCATTTTTTTTTATCCACAGCAAGTAGGAGAATCCTTTATACTCAAAATAATATTGTAATTTGGTAATACTGACATATGCCCTACGATTCATAGGAACAGTGTATTTTCTAAACCAATTATGTTTGTTATAATTTTATATAAGTACAGAAAGGTACACCCAAATGCTTAGCAGAACATAGCGCAAATACACAATTCACAAACAAAACTAATGAACCACCATACCCCCACAAGCTGCACCCTACTTAGGGTATGTACAGTAATTTATGGGGAAAGACCAAGTCAGGAAAAAGGGTATCCTCATTTACAGAATTATCTTCAGACATACACCACCACCCAGAATAACATGGTAGTCAACTTATTGCGACCACAATAGTAGCGAGTAATCTCAACTTAGATCTAAGTGAGGAGAAGGCATTCCATGCATCAGACAAAGCTATTCCAAGGACTGAGAACAAGATACGTACTGTAAACCCCCCAATGAGAAAGAGAGCATTCAGGACAAATATAAACCTAAGGACCCCACAGCATTGGTGGAATAAGAAGACAACCATGGCTTCCAAACTTTATGAAACTTTTTAGGACACCCTCTGCTTAGATAGGTCACTTTGTAATACAGTATAATTTTATTCACTAAAGTCTTCCAATGGGTCACCGCAGGAACTGCAGATGGCTTCCGGTGTAGTACAATAGCCTTACGGGTAGTGGTGTATATAGGTTTTGTACTGCCCTAGACCATCAAGGCCACACCTGTTCTTGTTTACGACCTGCCTCATCAGTGCCTATCAGTGCAGCCTATTAGTGTCCATCAGTGCAACATATCAGTGCAGCTTATCAGTGCCACCTCATGGCCATTAGTGCAGCCTCATCAGTGCCCATCAGTGCAGCCTCATTAGTGGCCATTAGTGCAGTTTATCAGTACCCATCACTGCCGCCTCATCAGTGGCCATCAGTGCCGTCTATTAGTGCCGCCTATTCCCATCCGTGCAGCCTATCAGTGCCCATCAGTGAAGCATATCAGTGCCACCTCATCAGTGCCCATCAGTACCGCCTCATCAGTGGTCATCCGTGCAGCCTCATCAGTGTCCATCAGTGTAGCCCATCAGTGCAGCCCCATCAATGCAGCTTATCCGTGGCCATCAGTGCAGCCTTATTAGTGTTTACCAGTGCAGCTTTATTAGTGCCCATTAGTGCAGCCTTAGTTATGTCCCTGGATTAGTAAGATTACTCCTATCTTGTAAAATATTTGGACTTTGCTTGGTGTTTGCTGCCACTGATTGTAATCATAGGATTATTTCACTTATTTGTATAATGACTAAGAAGTTCCTAGTCATCATACAAATAAGTGATATAATCAGTAGCAGCAAACTGAAGTCCAATTATCTTACAAGATAGGCGTAATCTTACTACTCCAGTGACATATTGTGATAGCATATATTTGCCATCATATACAATTAAAAGTCTTAACTGTATATGATACAATTCAAAGTCCTCTCTCTAGGACAAGGATAAAATTAAATGCTATTATGGAAATCATGCCTGCCATACATGGGGGCTTCCCTCCTCTCTTTTCTGCGCTTGTGACACAGAATCTGGGCCATATGTAACTTCCTCCCAAGGATTCCACAGAGGAGGGTAGGCAGAGCTGCAGTGCCACGCTTAGTATTGGTGGCCGTTAGACCCGTTATTAAGTGTGGCCACTGGTATATTTCAACGTCCTCACCCGGCCTCTGTTATCATAATGGCAAGCAGCAGTGGGGCCGCTTTATTGGGGCACTGGACCCTGCCCCTCCCCCAACCCAGTTCACCCCACAAGACTGGCGCTAGAGCAAAAGTGTAGCGCAAGCCGGTGGTGACTCTTTTCATATGGGAGGTGGGAAAAGGCTGTTTTTTTGTGCATGAGTGGCTTTTTTGCCACCCTAGGCCTGAGCTTTGTCAGCCTAGGCCAAGATACAGCGCTGCTTACTTGTGTAAAATTGAAGGATGCTGAGCAGTGTCCACAAGGCTCTGGTAGGGGCCACTTCCTCCACCAAGCCCAATAAACACACCAAGGTTGGCAAGGGGAGTAATACTGACAGGACAGCACTAATGCATTTGACACCCCCACATAGAACCCTTGGATCCCTGAGCAGGACCACAAGATAACGCCAAATTCAACAGGGTGTGTAGAAGCAACACCAGCACTTTGCTAAAACTGAGGGGTAAAGAGCAGATAATTTAGGCAGGGTGAAATAAATTATATGTAGAAATTTGAAAAAAATAAGTCTGTCCCTGGCCAAGACTAAATGAGTAAAGGGGTAGTCCCACATATACCTCCCAGTCCACCCCTGAAGATCAGGGTCATTAATAGCCCACTTAGCCCGACACTGAATAACCGAGGGAGGACAGGTAGGAAACAGTTCTTTATATATTGCAGATAACGGTTTCCTTAGGGAATCTTTATATAACAGATTCTCAATCAGGAAGGATCGAGTCACTGTTCGAGGAGCACCAAATTGAGAGATAAAGGCACGCCACTGCCGAAGGTATTTAAAAAAAGAAAAGACCACTTTATAAGGACTGTTGCTAAATGCCACAAAAGAATGGCCTCCAAAATGAACGTAAAACCAATTGGACTAAGCAACAACTATACATTATATCATATGCTTTACAACGCTGGAATTTACCGTAGTGTTGCCATTTTCCAAACGCTCATATCTAAGGGAAAATATAAATATTTCTATGTCCTGGTGTAAGGACACACAAAACTAACATGGTATAAGGAAACATAAACCTAACTTTGTATAAGGACACACATAAACTAATCTGGTGTAAGGACACACAAAACCTTAACCTGGTTTAAGGACAGACAACTAACTTGGTGTAAGGACACACAAAACTAACTTGGTTTAAGGATGCAAAAAAATAAAGGTGGTGTAAGGACACACAAAACTAACCTGGCGTAAGGACATACAAAACTAACTTGGCATAAGGATGCAAAAAAAATAAAAAATGAACCTAGTGTAAGTACACACAAAACTAACTTGGCATAAGGATGCAAAAATAAATGCACCTAGTGTAAGTACACACAAAACTAACTTGGTGTAAGGATGCAAAAAAATGTACCTGGTGTAAGGACATAAAAAACTAACTTTGTATAAGGAAACACAAAACTAACCTGGTGTAAGGAAGCATAAACCTAACTTGGTGTAAGGACACGCAAACCAATCTGGTAGAAGGAAACACAAAACTAACTTGGCATAAGGATGTAAAAAAAAAAAAATGAACCTAGTGTAAGGACACATAAAACTAACTTGGCATAAGGATGCAAAACATTAATCTGGTGTAAGTACACACAAAACTAACTAAAAAAATAAATAAACCTGGTGTAAGGACACACGAAACGAATAGAATTAAGGATGCAAAAAAATTTTACCTTGTGTAACGACACACAAAGCCTGGTGTAAGGAAACATAAACCTAACTTGGTGTAAGGACACACATAACCTAATCTGGTGTAAGTGCACACAAAACTAACTTTTATGGATGCAAAAACAAAAACCTGGTATAAGGACACACAAAACGAACTTGATTTAAAGATGCAAAAAACTGTGCTGAGCAAATTTGAAGAATTTGCTGAAAGGTGTACACTATATGGCCAGCTTAAGGCTTTCAACTGTTAAAACCCATCTCCAGGCCAAACCTTTTACATTTTAAATAGCCAGGAAGGGCTAGAGCCTCTGTCATGTATTTATTACCACCTATGTCTCTGTTGGGGAGATTTCCCCTTACTTCATGTCATAATAGGGACGTGAACAAGAAAAAGCAGCTTTGTAATAAAGTGAGGGCATGTTAGAAGTTCTAAGTAATAGTCTATTATTGTTTTATAAGAAAGTAATATGGCCCTAGGTGCTACCTCAAGGAGATATTATATGAGCTAGAACAGTATTTTGGGGGGGCCTCCAAATATCTCTCTGCTGCACGAGGTCAGAGACCCACCTACACAGAGGTAAGACCACAATATCTTCTCAAGTACTAAGATCGCACTACCTTATATTTTATCGGACTAAATGTCCAATGAGGCTATCAGAATTGTATGCAGTATTCCCCTATATTGAGTACGTATACAACTAACACTTAAAATAAACAAAATAGGCACCCTGTTCTCTATGTAAAACCTATTGATATAAATCAATACTGGGTGTTGGGATGAATTAGACCAATGAGATGTAGTACACAGATATAAATATAAAAAATAGAAAAAAACTCTATATAAGTCAAAACTATAAATAAAAATGTAAAGCCCTCAATCACAGTGTTTCTATAAAGTTCATTTAGTGCACAATATGTATCTTCATGTGCAAGCGAGAGGAAACATCATTAATACATCCATGTGGTAATAAAGTCCAGATAATGTGCAAAATAAATGTGCAACAAAAAAATGTGCAAGAAGCAAACACATACAGTTCTCCAAGTTTCATAAAGTGCAATGTGCTAAAAAGTGCAGCACCAACTGTTTTTATATCCCAAATTAGCTGCTAAAAAATCTATGAAAAAAGTATATGTAAGGAGAATATGTAAAAAATAAAAGTAATAATCAAGGTAGATATAGAGTGCACAGTCAATGTGTAACAAATCTCCAGAATTAAAAGGTAATTATGAATCAAGTTAGGTGACTTTAGTGCTCAATCAGAAAGGTCCAGTGACTTCCGTGCTCGCCCCCTCTGGTCCCCACTCACCAGATCTTTATCCCCCTAAGGGGTTATGTGCATATAATTCCTCAGTCTCCAACTGATTTTCACTCAATTCATCCACCTTCTTTCACTGCTTTGTGTCTTGGATGGTCCCCTTTAGAAAGGTTTATGGCAGACAGATGGATCCCTCCTCCTGCTCTCTGTATTCGGCTGCTATTTTTTTTTAATAGTCTATTATTGCTTGCTTTCCTGGTAACAACTGCATCCCCTAGTTCTTCTACAGGTGTCACAGGAACGGGCTTTGAGAAAAATTGCCCCACTGGGGTCACAGACAAATGAAGACTTGACAGAGATTTTACATCTACCTGTACTCTATTTATATCTAAAATCTGGAACCAGTATGTATTCAGTAAAGTAAGGACCTCTGACCTGAATGCTTGTTCAGTGTCATTGGCTCACAATCAAAGGAAGAGGATAACAGCCCAATAACTGGCATATTCTGTGATTTTTCATGACAGGTCCTCTTAAAACATCCTGATAAAAGAGGGCTGTGAAGGAAAGGTTAGTAGAGATGAGATATCGGGACTTTCATCTCCATTATACGAGGTGTCCTTACTGTCCTAACCTTTCATATGGCAGCAATACCTTATCACTGTGTATTATAAATGACACAGGAGCTCTATAAGCCATCTATTCTAGCAGTGCCATCAATGTTCTCCCAGCTCCTGGGGACTATTTGGGATTGATTTTGACCCACCTTTACCTTTGCATTGCGGAACCCCTGGCTGTATGTAGTTCCAGCATTATACTGTTCATGTGAGGGCAGGGTACATGGTGGCTTGGATGAAACTCTCATTTTAGATGACTTTATCTGTACTATATGAAAGAACAGACTCCTAATCTTTCTGCTCCCAGGTGTAAGCATGTTGAATGACAGAAAATGCTAAAAGCTCTACCACAAGTATATTGAAAATGATAGCAATATTGGTAATGTGTCCATAAAAATGCTGTAATGACCATAAATATTTTTGCAGCTATTTGTTAAAAATATTGATGATAATAATAATGATTTTGAAAATGGCACCTCTGGCAACCTAACTTCAGCTCGGTCTCTCTTTTTTTGTGTGTTGTATTGAACTACATTAGGTTATTATTGTTCTGTAGAATGCTGACATCTAGTGGTGGTTTAGAGCCACTAAAACCTGTTTACTTGTGTGATTGGTATCTCCATCTGTCCTCCCCTCCAGTTTAGGCCACTTTCACAAATAGCATCTGAAAAGCGCTCTGAAAAAGCTGCTCCTGTCTCTCCAATGTGAAAGCCCCAAGGGTTTTAACACTGGAGCGGTGTGCTGGCAGGGCACTAAAAAAAATCCTGCTAGCAGCATCTTTGGAACAGTGTATATACCGCTCCTCCACCACTCCTGCCCATTGAAATCAATAGGCAGCGTGGCTATACTGCTGGCAAAGTACTGCTGCAGCAGCACTTTGTGGGTGGTTTTAACCCTTTCACAGCTGGTTTTAACCCTTTCTCAGCCGCTAGCAGGGGTAAAAGTGCCCCGCTAGTGGCCAAATATCGCCACAAAATTGACGGTAAAATGACACAAAAATAGCAGCGCTTTACCGCCGACACACCCACCACCCCAGTGTGAAAGGGGCCTTAACGCTATTTAGTAGAGATGGGCTCAGGCATGTTCGGTATCCTAGGCCCAACCCACCTGCCCGATCCCACCAGGAAGCAGACACTGCACACCGCTAATCACAGGCAGTGAGGCCATTGCCAGTCTGTAGCTGCACAGGTCAGGAAATGTCTCAATGCCTGTGATTAGCGATGTGCACTGTCGGCTCCTTGGTGGGATCGGGCAGGTGGGTTGGGTTTAGGATCCTGAAGATGCCTGAGCCCATTCCTACTATTTAGTTTAGCCCTAGGAAGAACCTCCCTGTTTCTTCCATGTTTCCTCAGTCAGTGTTAGTACATGGTAGAGATAGGGCTTAGGAAAGTCATTAATGTTGATTTACTTAAACTGGAGAGTGCAAAATCTGATACAACTGTACAAGGTAGCCAATCCACTTCTAACTTCAGCTTGTTTGAAAAAGCTGATAGTAGATCAACCCCACTATAAACTTTCCTAAACTGCAATTAGCTAAGTAAAATTGTGTTGGATTCAGCTTCTGAGTCTTGAATTGCTAAGGTGATTGTAAAGGCTAAAAGTTTTTTTTTTTTACCTTAAAGCGGGAGTAAACACGCTGACTTTTTTTTTTTTACACCTGGAAGGGAAAAGGCATAATGAGCTAGTATGCACCGCATACTAGCCCATTATGAAATACTTACCTTAGAATGAAGTGCCAGCATCTCACTCGGTCCACGCCGAGGGAGCTGACATGTTCCCTCGGAGTGTCTTCTGGATATCGTGGCTTCGGCGATGTGAGTGGCCGCAGCCATGATGCATGCGCGTGGCCGTTTTCTGCCAGACTTTCAGCCAAGAATCCTCTGTACGGTTTAGGAGATATTCTTTTTACCTACAGGTAAGCCTTATTATAGGCGTACCTGTAGGTTAAAGTCAAAAGTTGAACTATATAACCGCATTCTGCATTCTCTGCATTAAGGTAAAAAAAAATCCACGGTCAGCCCCCCCCCCCCACCCAAATACTTCCCTCTCTGGATGTATTGACTCCTCTCATGTTTTGGGGGGAGGAGGCACTGGCTCTCACATTGTGTGTGTGACAGGGATCATGTGTAAGGGTATTTATACTGGCTGAATGATCATTTGCTGCTCGGCTCTGATGAAGAAGGACATACCTTTGAAAAGTGTTAGCCTGCAGGGACCCTGGTGAGGCTCCCCTATGCTTGAGTCATTGGCCTCTCTGGAAGTTACATAGTCAGTTTGGTAAAAAAAAAAAAAATACACAATCTAGTTCAACCAATAATAAGGGGAAAACCCCCAAAAACATTTTTACAATCGTATAACCACAGTTGCTCCAGAGCCATGATCCAATTAGCTCCAGCATGGGAAAACAATTCCTTCCCGATCCCCCGAGAGGCAATCGGATGTTCCCTGGATAAACTTTACCTAGAAATGTCAGTATCCAGTTATATTATGTACATTTATGGAATAACCTCAGGCCTTTTTTTAAAGCAATCTACTGAGCAGGCCAGAACAACCTCTTGAGGGAGTCGATTCCACATTTTCACAGCTTTTACTGTGAGGAAACCTTTCTGTATTTGGAGATTATATCTCCTTTCCTCCAGAAGTAAAGATTACAACCTTGTCTTCTGTGATAACCTCAAAGTGAATAACTCAACACCAAGATCACTATATGGACCATTTATATATTTATACATGTTGATCATATCCCCCCTAATCTTCTCTTCTCAAGAGTGAATAAATTCAGTTCCTCTAATCTTTCCTCATAGCTGAGCTCCTCCATTCCCCTTATCAGTTTGGTTGCTCTTCTCTGCACTTTCTCCAGTTCCCCGATATCCTTTTTGTGAACCGGTGTGAAGTGTATAGCCACAGAGAGTGGCCTAATGAGCACTGTGAGTAGTTCTTTTTAATCTTACTTTTAATAATATTGTGGGTTAATGCACTGGACCAGTGCACCCTATTTCTTTTATACATTTTTTCCTCCCAAATACTTACCTGAGCCTGATTTCGCCCTAGCGCTGTGCCAGAAAGTAGCAGCGATGACCTCTCTCTCTCGTCACAGGACATAGACGCAGGAGCCATTGTCAATCAAATCCTATGAGGATGGAGCAGGGGGTGGGGCCAAGCTATGCTGTGTGTGTCAATAGGCTCAGATGGCCCAGCTCAGGATCAAGCCTGCACAAGTGCCCACATAGCAAGAGAAGAGGAGGAGCCTGGAGCGCTGGCGTAGGGACCCCAGAAGAGGAGGATCAGGAACCATTACTCAGAGCAGGTAAGTATAATGATTGAAGTAAAGAGGAAGGGTGCTTTGCTGTTTTAAGGTAGCTATGTACATCACCCTGTTGACCCCACTTTCCAGCCATGATCTGTCTGCATTACATAGAGAAGCACAGAGAACTAGAAGTGACATCACTGGGTCTAAAATAAGGTATGCAATGAAAGCAAAACAATTTGATAAAAAAATGTTATAATCAAGTTGATGAATAGAAAGCAACCATTGACCAGCTTTAGGTTTAGATTCACATCTACGCGGCTGCGCTTGATGCGTTTTCAGGCATGTTTCTCAGTACATTTTGCATTTTTAAACCAGCGCTTTTTTATGTGTTTTTGCATGCAGTTTTCATGCATTTTACGTTTTATGTTTTATGGAAGGGACTGGGAAGCTGGCCGCTGCATCCTTAGCATCCTATAAGTCATCAGCTGTCAGCGGGGTTCCCTGCTGAAAGCTGAATGTAAAAAAAAGAATCATTTGTCGGCAATAAAATTTGCGTAAAAAATATGGTGCGCGGTTCCCCCCCCCCCCCCAGGTCCATACCAGGCACTTCAGGTCTAGTATGGATTCACAGGGGACCCCCACAACGCCAAAATGAAAAAAAAAATGGCATGCCCCCCCCCAAAATCCACACCTGGCCCTTATCCCAGCATGCCGCCTGGCAGGTCAGGTAAGGGACGGGACGAGCGAGTGCCCTCCCCCTCCTGAACCATACCAAGCCGCATGCCCTCAACATGGGGGGGGGTGGGTGCCCTTGTCCTCGTGTTGATGAGGACAAGGGCCTCCTCCCGACAACACTGGCCGGGGGTTGTTGGGGGTCTGTGGGCAGGGGGCTTATCGGAATCTGGAAGCCCCCCTTTAAGAAGGGGGCCCCCAGATTACAGCCCGCCCCTCCCATGTGAATACGTTTCGGGTACATCGCACCCCTACCCATTCACCTAAACGTGAACATAGGGTTACTGTGCAAAGTTTGCTAAAAGCTAAAGCTACAACCAATGCTCCAAATAAACAACTGTAATCATTAGGACAGGTGTAGAAAGTCAAGTGCATGGTGCTGCAATTTTCCGTTTTGATGGGTGCAACATTTTAGCTGGAAACAGTAATCTGGAGATACTTTGCATTGCACTCTGCAATACAGCCAAGTGGAAGCACTACTTGTAAGGTTCAATGAACTTGATAAACTGCAGACTGGTTCTGTTTCCTATACAAAGGCCACTAAAAATTCACCACACTCATTCTTACACCTTGCAGACTCATTTTACATGCTAAAATAAACAATGCAATGCATGAAGCCTAAACCCTCATAAATGAGATCCGGGAAAGCATCCCATTTCTCTACAGCATGGATGGATAACTGGGAAAAATATTTGCTGCAAACAAACCTGGTAAAGAATAGTAAATTATCCATATATATCTCTGGGACTGCTGAAGTCATCTCAGCCCAGCCAAAGCAGCTTATGGTGGATGTGGGATAAGGTGAAAATTGCTTCTTCAGTATATTGTCCTCAATCCCTAAAGAACAGAACAGCCTTTTCCATTGACTTCCAGCAGTAGTTGAGCTGTACATTGAAATGCACAAGCTGTGATGAATGCACTGGGTGACATCAGCAAGGTTATAAATAAGTGAGCAAGCCCTGCCAGGACTGCATTTCAACTGCAATACCCCATATTATATATTAATACTATCATAGCTGCAGAAGGCATACTGTATATGACAGTAGGCAATACATGGAATGGATTCTCCTTGTATTGGAATATATGCCATGTATGAGAACAGAAAAGCACTGGAGAAACAATGTATATGTGCATTGGTCTTTGGTCTCCTTGGACTTTATCTAAAAACATGGAACAAACAGCAACCAATCACAAATAAGCTTTTAGACCAACTATACCAAAATCCTAAAAGCTCATTTTCCCTTTCTATTTATAGTAACTGCAAGGAAACTTACACTCAAACCCAAAATTCGGTTATGGGTATAGCCTGCTGTGCTTCTTGTATCTCTTGGGGTCGCCATCCATGAGATCTCTCTTTTGTACTTCCCGGTGCTGTTTTTGCCAACTTGGGAGTTTTGGGGGTTCCCTCCCAATTTTGCATGTTCCCACACCCCCTATTATATTCTTCATAGGATAAAATATGAATGTATTATTGATAATTTATATGGTGCTTTTCTCTGTGGGGAGTTAATGGGCTTTATCTGCTGTTGGGGCAGATAGTGTGACAGCCATCTTGGGCGTGCGCAATAGAATATTATATTGCACCACTTATAGAAAGGAGTCTTCAATCCAAGAGCACCATGGAGGAAGCTTATACACGCATAAGCAGAACATGCAAACTCCATGCAGATAGTGTTCCCACCGTGACACAAACCAAGGACCACAGTGTTGGAAGTTAGATGAACTGACTACTAGTATATAGAACTTCCAGCATGGAAAATGGGGCCACCTCACCCCAGCCATGGTAGATAAGGAGACCCAGGAAGAGCAGAAATCTCATAAATACAGTCCTCTAGAGACGCAAGAACGCATTAGTGGGTTTAACTTCCCACTAGTTACCAATAACTGAAATATCAGTTTAGAGTGGACTGACCCTTCAAATATCAGCAAAGTCATTTGCTTCTATCAGAGGAGACTTTTTAAAAGAAAAAATGTGGCAACTCTAATCAAAGTTATAGGATAACACAATGTAGACAAAAATGGCATAAAGTTACCAATTAGCAACCAATTAGAAATCAGCTTGTATTGATCTACCAGCCCTATGCTTCTAAACAATTCCTTAGTGGTTGCCATGGCTGCACATTACTGCATATTCACCAGGGGCTAGCATTTAAAATAAGAAATGTCCATTGCCCATGGCAAACTGTTAAAATCCAACTTTCCTCATAGTGTGGAGGATTGGACTGGGGCTTTATTGTCTGTAGGTAAATGTGCCAGATTCACATCTGTTCATTAGTGTAGCACACAGTAAAATGCACATTACTGCAATGTGAGGTAATTCATGATACAGAGTACTGGCCTTTGCAGTGCCATTCATTCTGAATAGCACCCCAAGGCACCTAGCTAGCTAATGTGGGTGTTTTAGTTGTGACCTCATCTGTGCGTTGTGTGTGCTGCATTGAAAAAAAGCTGCTGGTGTGTTATAACCTGTGCTGTGGGCATGGGCAGCCTATTCACAATGACTCACTGGTCAAGGCGTGAAAAAAGGCATGCAAACGTAGGGGTAATAAAGGCACATGGTTGAATCACCCCTTAAAGCCCAACTCTGGGCACCATTAAAAAAATTCCCTTGTGGTAAACCCTCTGCACTACAAGGGTTAATGCTTCTTAGTTGTAGAGGTTGAAGAATAAGCTAGAATAATTACCTTATCCCCCTCTCTAACAGGCGTCCTCCATCTGTGCTACCAGTCCCCCAAAGCCTCCTCGCTAAGCTGATCCTGACTATAGGTGCACTGTGATGTCATCAACTACAATGCAGGACCAATCATCCTGAATTGTACATAAAGATGGTGAGGGACCACCCACAGCCTAGAGTGTCATGTAAAAGTGTGGCGTGGAGCGCCAAAGCCTACCAGAGCAAAGAGTAGGGTAAGTAATACAAAACTTTCCTCTACCCCATAGACTTATCCCTTGCAGTTCAGGTAGGGGGGCACAGCAAGGGTAGGTTTTGTGTAATCCCCAGAGTTGGGCTTTACATTGAATCCTTACTTTGCCCTTTGTGGGCAAAAAACAGGTTCACTTCATAGCTCATCCTCTCCACAACTGATACGTACCTTCCCCATGATCTCCCCCACTTCCCCACATTCATCTACCAAAGCGTGGAAAAAGTGTCAATGTAAGCCTGGTCAGAGCTTACATAGAGCTAAGGACCCTCCCACCAACATGTGACAATATTCAGGTCTGGTGATTGGACATTTGAACTCCCATCATTACATCATGGGAATAAGAAAAGAGATCACATGCTTCCCCATACCTGGAAGTAGTAGTTGGCTCTGATGGTCAGACAGGATAACGGGAGAGCACCAACAAGACATGGGTACAGGGTCGCTCTAGCTTATTTTTGAAAATATATGCAAATTAGACCTTTTTTTTAATATAAAAAAAAAATATATAAAAATATAGACAGATTTGAGAGGATACCCTTTACTGCTCAGCAGGTCTAAGTGTTGGGGAATTGTTTTTTGTATGTTTTTACACTGTCTTTGTGAATTACACCACCTATTGTGCGCCTCCCTAGCACTCTATAAATTGAATGTGCAGCTGCCAATTTCTCTTTTGGCTATAAATAAAATCTCCTGATTTAAAAAAAATATATTTTTCATACAAATTCCATGTAAAAACACAGCGGCTGGTTGATACAGTGGGCCTAATAACAATATTGTGCTGGTAAACACCTTCTGTGATGCAGCAATATATGCCAGGCCTCTCTCAGTCATAATTAATGCTAAAACAGGCGAGACAAAACAATGAACCTTCTCATAACGACCTGTTCAATGGTTGTAGACTACAGATTTTTAGACTACATGGGATATTTTAATTGTTAGTGAGCATGGGTTTAAAGTGTAACCCTTTCACGCAGCTGAAAACTTGGGGTTAAATCGAATGCTTAGAAGTGATAAAAATGTACCATGTACAATGTACCTGAGCCCTGACAGTTCACTGAGCCATTATTTATGAATGTTTTATTGTACTCTAAAAAAAAATGTATTAGCTTGATTATATAAGTAATTTATTTTGTGACATGTGAATTTTATTTAAATTTATACCAATTCAATTTAAATTGCGTTTTCCCATGCTCTGCCCTATAGGTTAATGACTAAGAATGCACTGACTTTAAAATAGCTTGCATTTTCAAATAATTCAGCTGGCAGTGCCAACCTCTGTGTCTTTCGACCCAGCCTTTCTACATACCTTGTCTGGAGGTGGGAACTGCAGCTGATTGACGTCTAGAGGGGTCATCAGGGGGATGGTATCAAATCCATCTTCACACAAAGGGGGTTTTGCGCCCTTCTCGCTGAAATTGTTGCCCAGTTTCACCATCCTGCCGGACTAATGCTTAGTGCCCCTGTAAAGCAAAAACCACAAGATCATCCAAAGCTGTGAGATACAGCACCTCCTTTGCCTGCCACCGGGGATGTGTACAATGAATTACAGTAATGAGAAGCCTCCAGATGCTAAACAAAAGGAGTAGCACTCGCATCAGAGGGGAGGGGGTTCTGATCACACATATTCCAGCATTATATGAAAACTGGCATCCCTGCATCCTATCTCCTCAAAACTCAGCTCTCCAGATCTCCTTCCTAAACTCTATCCATACCTATATAAAATCAATGTACGGATCCCAGGACCAGGCAGTTCTCCGAAATTCTTCCCAATCTCTAGAGTGTGGATGGGGAAACCAAGGTACCTCATTCATGGAAATGATGGTTGATCTCCCCATCTGCATGGCGATGTTCTGATCTCCTTTTAGAACACAATACATGTCCAGCATGAATCAAACAAAGTCCCAAGCTCAACCTAATTCTCTTCTAGGGACAACAATATCGGGAAGCAGGAATACTAATTTCTTCAGAATATCTCAATCCAGGTACCCAGGACACAGAAGCCCAACCAGCAGTTTTAATGAACCCCAAAGTTCTTGAATGCAAAAGGGGGGGCGTATGTTCTTTGAAGGACATAACTGTACTAGATGCATATCCTCACGATGCAGATTTTAATAATTCAAAGGATTTTTATCAGAAAGACAAATTGGAACTGATAGATCGCACCAGGGAGGACGTATATCCTATTGATTAAATGCTAAGCACCACTTGCTCACATCACTAGTACCAAAATAATAAAGGGATGCTTTGCTTACCAAGGGGATGAGTCCAGATACCTGCGCTGATCCAAACAGTCACCTTCCTCTTCTTTTCCAACGGGGTGGAGGATAGCTAGGGGGGGTGTTGGGGGCTTTTGGAGTCCTCTTTCTATGGATGGATTATTGACTTCCTTTGTGTGAGGTCTGCACAGAAGTAGATGAATCCTCAGTCTGACGCAGCTCAGAGCACAGGGGATGCTAAGCAGGAGACAGGAGGTGCAGGGCTTGACACTTTATGATAGCTGAATTTGCATGGACCCATGGGTCTGCAGCTTGGAGGCTGCTACTGCTGCTGCTGCTGCTGCTGAATCCAACACAAAGAAACCCCCTGGAGGCCACCATCAACTCCTCCCCTCACGTCCCTCCCTGGTTGGTATCTGGTGCAAAACCATCCAGCCATCTCCTACTTCCCCAGCTCTGTCCCCAGGTTGTGCCATTGTGGAAGTCACGTTTAACCCTTTCTGTTGATTTATGTGTTTTATTAACTTACGAATCTAAGAAAATGATTTCATTCACATCAGTCCCAGGAGCTTACAATTTAATGTCTTGCATCCCCCCCCCCCCCCAATGGCTCATGCACACGGCCACCTAAAAGCAGCGTTTTTGATCAGTACTGCGTTTTATTGTTTTATTTTACAGATCTGAGCGCAGATCTTTTGTTCCTGATGGACTCATGCACATTGTGCATAAAGACCAGTGAAGTTGCACTGCGTTCAGATCCATACAATCAAAATAGAAAGATCTGCGTCCATGGTCAGTTATTTACATATGCATATACATGTGTGTGATTACATGTACATATGCATGCGTGTAAAGTTAATAGAATGGAAGTATCATTTTTCACGTCTAAATAGATGTTTAGACCCCTTTACCTCTGCCACTGTTAAAAGCATGTTTTGTTATTTTGAAATTCAGAGAATCCTGGCACAGCATTCACTTGCAGTTGTACATTGCGATTAGCTGCGTTTACATACGTTTACATGCGGCTGTGTTGAAATTTTTTTGCCATTTCTGATGTGCTTCTTTTTCTGTCTCCATTTATCCAGCTATCTGCAGGATAAATAGTACACTGCGATTACCTGCAGTTATGTGCAGATAGCTGCAATAAATCGTTCCTGAACGCAGTCAAATTTATTTTTTCTATCTGCACAAAACCCCATGTAACGAATCCGTCGGTAAATGCAGTGTGTGAATGTGGCCATAGGAAAGCATTGTATGCGTTGAGCTGTGGTAGATATCTTCATCTGTCTGCAGCTAAAAGCACAATTCTATCGGCCCGTGTGAAAGGGGCCTTATACATCTATATGCAAGCATTTTCTTGTGTTTATCATGCACAATCTCTCTTCCAGCTAGATCCTGTGTAGGCAACCAATAACTTCAAGAATACGGCCATATGCTAGTTCCTTAAAAAATGCATATGTGCATTTTACATTATCTCACGTGTTGTTTTTTGTGTGCTTGGCTTTAATTTTTACTTGCATTTTCTGTGTAAATGCGATGGGGGAATGGTACATGCATTTTGTAAGCCGATGCAAGCATCGAAGTGTTCCAACAGGGCCTTTTACATGTGCTACATGAATTGCTATACACTTCAAGTAAACTGCAGCAAGCGGGGTTACGAAAAAACATCATATGGAAATGCCTAATTTGCTTTAGGTGCAATTTTAGCTGTAGTAAAGCATGCCTTACCATGGGGTACACACTATAAGAAAATCAGATGAACGATTGTCAGATTTTCCTCGTTGCTTCACAGCAAGTTGGAATCTAAGCCCTTGTACACACGGTCGGACATTCCGCCGGAAAATGTGTTGTCGGATAATTCGACCGTGTGTGGGCTCCATCGGACCGTTTCCATCGGATATATCCAACCGACAAAGTTTTAGAGCTGGGCTATAAAATTTTCCGACAACATGATCCGATCAGACTTTGTCCGATCGTTTGTAGAGAATTCCGATCGGACAAAGTGCCACGCATGCTCAGATCAAATTCCTAGACCAAAGCTATTGGCTACTAGCCTGAACGTAGTCCCATCGTAACGAAAAAATGTCATCAAGTTCAGAACGATCGGATTTCCCAACAACTTTGTCCGACCTTGTGTATGCAACACCGGTTTCAGACAAAATCCATCGGACAAAATCTGACTGATTTGGTTGTCGGAATGTCCGACTGTGTGTACAAGGGCTTAGAAGGAAATTAATGTATGAAAAGTCTCGTGCAATAAAGAAAAACTTTATTTTTTTGTTGTTTTTTTGTTTCTAATCATGCGCAGTCTTTTGCTTCTGATTTTTCTTGTATGAAAATTGGTACACATTAAACAAAAAATGTTTGTTCTATTCCTGTAGGAGAAAATTTTTGGAGTTTGTCCCTTTGTAAATTTTCGTTTGGAAGGTCGGAATCGGCTTCTGAACTTTGACGTTCAGAAAATCGTACAATCGTCCCTTAAGTGCATAAATATAAAAGAGCTCATGAGGACACATACACTATGTGAAGTTTAGGTATTAGCCCCTCAGATCCCACAGATTATAAGTACGCTTTTGAGTTATGCAAAAGTGTTATGCCACGTACACACGGTCAGATTTTCCGACTGGAAATGTTGGATGTGAGCTTGTTGTCGGAAAGTCCGACCATGTGTATGCTCCATTGAACATTTGTTGTCGGACTTTCCCCAAACAAATGTTTGCTAGCAGATTCTCAAATTTTCCGCCAAGAAAACTTTGTTGTTGGAAAGTCCGATCATGTGTACACATGTCCGTCATTCACGCATGCTCGGAATCAAGCAAAAGGAGCCACTTTGGCTATTGAACTTAATTTTTCTTGGCTCGTCGTACGTCTTGTACATCACTGCGCTCCCACGTTCATAATTGTTGGCCAACATTTGTGTGACCGTGTGTATGCAAGACAAGTTGGAGCCAACAACCTTCGAACAAAAATACACGGTTTTGTTGGCGGAAAGTCCGATCGTATGTACAGGGAATTAGGGTTAACACCAGCACTGCAAGAACTCTAATTGGTTAATGTCTTTTTTTCATTAGGAATTATTTATTTATCTGTCACACAAGTACCTTAATTGTTTCAAAGCAGTTGCTATATTTCAACAATTAAAAAAAATGCATATTGTAATAAAACCATTTGATGATCAATGCAAAGAAAACCGCTAGAATAAATTATAATACAGACACATGCGTTTTCCACTTTTGAATGTTCATAATTGTATTTGCAGCAAAATATTAAAAAATGAAATATACATTTACAAAATACATTTATATGAAATGCAAATATGCATAATATTATTAATAATAATATTTTTAATAATACCAAAAATAACTTTATCTACAACAAACATTGGGTAGGAAACTTCTAATGCCCCATACACAAAAAGTGTATGGGGCATTAGAAGTTCAATCGGATTATGTTGTCGGAAAATCCGATTGTGTGTGTGGGCTCTATCGGGCTTTTTCTGTCTGAATTTCCAATGGAAAATATTTGAAAGCAGGATCTAAAATTTTCTGACAACTAAATCCGATCTGACTTTTTCCGATTGTGTGTAGAGAATTCTGACGCACAAAGTGCCTGCATGCTCAGAAAAAAATTGGCGACGAAAGCTATTGAATACTGGCCTCTACGTAGTCCCATTGTACATTTTGTACGTCACCTCATTCCAAATGATCGGATTTACCCAGAACTTTGTGCGACCGTGTGTATACAAGACAAGTTTTGGCCAAAATCCGTCTGAAGAAATCCGATGGATTTTGTGGTCGGAATGTCCGACCGTGTGTACAGGGCATTATGCTGCGTACACACGACCGGACTTTCCGGCAGAAAACGTCAGGCGGACTCATTTCATCAGATATTCCGATCATGTATGGGCTTCATCTGACTTCATTCTGACGGACCTAGAAATAGAACATGATTTAAATCTTTCTGAAGGAATCAATTCCTATCGGGAAAACTGTTCGTCTGTATGCTATTCCGACGGACCAAAAACAACGCAAGAGCAGCTATTGGCTACTGGCTATTGAACTTCCTTTTCTAGTCCCGTCGTACGTCATCACGTTCAAAACTATCGGACTTTGGTGTGATCGTGTAGGCAAGTCAGTTTCAGGGGAACTCTGGCGGAAAGACCGTCAGAGTTTATTCTGACAGAAAAAATGATCGTGTGTATGCGGCATTAGTGCTCTTTGGATCATATGAACCCAGTCTTAGTAAAACACACATACATACATACACACACACACACACACACACACATTATATATATATATATATATATATATATATATATATATATATATATATATATTTTAGTGCTGTTACTGATTAAAATTTTCGCATTTGATTAATGGATTTTTTTTAAATCGATTAATTGACTCATTTCGATTAATTATAACGCACATACAGATCCAACTACTTTTAGCTGATCTCCTTGCATTGCAACTCTGCATTAGTCAGTGGTAAATGTGGTATACACTATATACAATCACCCGACATTAGTTTGTTGCTACAATCCATGACTTAACTTCACAGTTCACACAAATATGTTTTAAATTCAAACTGTAGCACTAACCTAAGTAATTTTTTTTTTCACATTAGCGTGACAATCCCTCCACCTCCGATCTAACTAAGCACTCTCACCTTATGGCATGGACCCCTGTGCAAACAGGTGGTCATGCAAGCGGGTATCAAAAGGGTTACCATGGACCATAAACTTCTCTCACGTCTCCTTAGATCTCAGCAACGATGCCAGGTCATGGGTAGAAAGAAAAGATCTAAGTGCTCACTGCTTAAGTATAAGATTTAATTTTTGTGTTCAAACACAAACTTACTCGCATAAAAATGATAAAAACGCAGCATGTAAAGCCAACAGTTGTGTTTGTTACGCAGGGTAGCAGCGGGTGACGTCATGCGTAGCTCCTCCCCCGTACGCGTTACGTTCAATCAGAACTTAGATGCCACCGGACTCCTTCCCCCCTCCCTTCGTTAGCAGATGGAGGCAATTGGGGAAGGGGGGAGGAGTCCATGACGTCACCGGATCTCCGACAGAACTTATTGAAGACCCGGAAGCCAGCGGAGAGGTGAGTATTTTGATCGATCCAAAAAAATTTGATCGATCAAAAAAAGTTACGATTAATCAAGGAATTAATCTTTAATTTCCACAGCCCTAATATATACATATACACACACACACACACACACACACACACACACACACACACACACACACACACACACATCTTCAGGAATTTTCTGTAGCACTAGTTTGTAAAACCATTTTACAACAATTTAATACTGGGACATTGCAGCAGGGCTGAAGCATTCTGTAATCAATAGAACAGATTTCTGTGGCGTCATTGTACTCATTATTGAAGGCTCATTAACCTACACTCAACGCAGTTCTGACCAGTGGTGCTGTAATGTATTTTACCTCTAGGGAGCTCATTGGCTTTTAATTACTTGGCCAAAGAGTGAAACCCAACAAATCCCTAACAACCAATCAGAAATCATCTTGCATATTTCCAACTGCTTTAAGCAAATTGGTTGCTGCATGGCTTATCTTAGGTTATGGCTTATGTTATCTTGCTTCTTCTTAACGCCATAAGTCTGAAGTTATAATTAGCACAAAGCCTGCTAGACCAAGTCAAGGGCCGTATACTCAGGAGTTTTACGTTCAGCGTTCAGCAATACCCACTTTGTACCTTAGCCGTGCATTCCTACACTGCATGGTGCATGGAGAGTTCTATACCATTGTCTTCAGTGGTACACTTTCTGTTAACATAGAACTCCAGCCAAGTATTTTTTTTTTTTTTTTTTTTAGGATAAAGTGTGTGTGTGTGTGTGGGGGGGGGGGGGTGGGGGGGGGTAAGAACCCCTGTCAGGTTTTTATTGTCTAAAGCCCCATACACACGATCAGAAATTCTGCCAGCAAAAGTCGGATGTGAGCTTTTGGTCAGAAATTCCGACTGTGCGTATGCTCCATCTGACTTTTGCGTGGTAGAATTCCAGCCAGCAAAATATTGAGAGCAGCTTCTCTATTTTTTGGTCGGAAAAAGTTCCAATCGGAAATTCCGATTGTCTGTACAAATTCCAACGTGAAAAATTCCTTTGCATGCTAGGAAACTATTCGACACATGCTCGGAAGCATTGAACTTCATTTTCTCGGATTGTCGTAGTGTTGTACATCACCGCGTTCTTGACGGTCGAAAGTTCAGAGAACTTGTGTGACCGTGTGTATGCAAGCCAAGTTTGAGCGGAATTCCGTTGGAAAAAACGCTCGTGAGTTCGGGGCATAAGTCCCCATCAAGGAAACCTACATTCTGGCCTACAGAAAATGACAAGGATTTAGGAAAATACATTTCTAAATTAAGGGGAAATTCCTCTTTTGACAGTGGTCACCACTAGTGAGAGAGTTCCCCTCTACTCTACTGTAAAATTTGGGATTTCCCATTACTTTCTGTCCCAGTTACAACTGTCACCAGGACAAATAAGGACACAAACAGCAATGGAAACTGAACCAGGTTCTAACCCTGTATCAAGATTTTGGATGGAGTTTTAAATGAATGTAGTACATTAATAAAGAAAAACCTTGCTTGCTCCAATTTAGACTATGTGAGGAACTTCTCCTGGAAATGCCTGAAAGATGATCTCCAGGCATCAATTACCCCTCACCACTCTCTACCATCGCCCCATCTAATCGCCATATTACTAATCTCCAAGCCCTTTTTAATCACACAAACACCTCTATTCGGGTAACATAGGGTCCTGATTCTTCTCTCTTCCTCTCTGAAGAATCAGATTGTCTTCTTAAAGGGCACACTTTGCTGCCTAGGTGACACTGCCAATCAGCTAGTTGGTTGCAGGGTCCCATCAGATCTTGAAGACTGCAGAGTTGTAAAGACTTCATGATGAGTAGACCAATTTGCTTGGTCTAGTATGCAAGAGGTGCCAGTGAAAGACACATTTGGGGTTATTTACTAAAACTTGCATAATCTGGCGCAGCTCTGCACACAAACCATTTAGCTTCCAGGTTTTATTGCCAAAGCTTAACTGAACAAGCTGAAGCTAAAAGCTGATTGGCTACCATGCACAGCTACTCCAGATACTGAGTGCATCAGTTTTAGTAAATCTCCTCCATCACATCATATTTAAGATGGAACGTTTTGTAAAATTTTTAATTAAAAAAACACTGAGTTGGTGCGAGTAAATAGGAACATAGATAGGATGGGAGTGGAAATTGAACTTGGCCCAGAGATAGGCATTAATTCTAACCTGTCCTTTTGAGCCTAAATCCAATTGCTGTCAAAAGCATGTAGACTTCACCTCCTTAACAGCTTTAAAATATTCCCTTTAACTCCCCTGACGGTATTCCCGAGTCTGGCTCGGGGTGGAATTTTTATACCAAAAGCGGTATCCCCGAGCCAGACTCGGGACCGCATCGCTGGATCCAGGAGGATGTTTACTTACCTTCTCCTTCGGATCCAGCGTTGTCTCCCCGCTGTACGAGCGAGCCGTGTCTCGCTCGATCTATCACGGACCCGATCTCCGTTCCCTGTGAGCGTTGCGACGCACGGGGACGGAGATCGGCGCCAAATTCAAAAAGTGAAACACACAGTATACATACAGTATAATGTAATCTTACAGATTACCGTATATACTCGAGTATAGGTCGATCCGAATATAAGCCGAGGCCCCCAATTTACCACAAAAAAACTGGGAAATTTATTGACTCGTGTATAAACCGAGGGTGAGACATCCCTGTGTCCATCCCTGTGTCCCGTCCATCCCTGTATCCATCCCTGTGTCCCGTCCGTCCCTGTGTCCCGTCCGTCCCTGTCTCCCGTCCGTCCCTGTGTCCCGTCCGTCCCTGTGTCCCGTTCGTCGCTGTGTCCCGTCCGTCGCTGTGTCCCGTCCGTCGCTGTGTCCCGTCTGTCGCTGTGTCCCGTCCGTCGCTGTGTCCCGTCCATCCCTGCCTACCTGTGCCAATCTGCAGCCTCTGTGTGCCATGCTCTCCTTGTCTGACAGACGGCGGCCATTCCTCTGTTCAAAAGCCGCGCCTCCCTGTCTGTGATAGGCGGAACACTCAATTTCCCAGCAGTCAGTGCTCCGCCTATCACGGACATCCGCTCATTCTCATACTACGGACGAGGATGAGAGGATGTCCGTGATAGGCGGAACACTGACTGCTGGGAAATTGAGTGTTCCGCCTATCACAGACAGGGAGGCGCAGCTTTTGAATAGTAGAATGGCCGCTGTCTGTCTGCACGACACGCTGATCGGGCAGGCAGACGGCGGTGACTCGAGTATAAGCCGAGGGGGGCACTTTCAGCCTCAAAAAAGAGGCTGAAAATCTCGGCTTATACTCGAGTATATACGGTACATTGCTGTATGTAAATATTTCACATCCCCTTTGTCCCTAGTGGTCTGCCCAGTGTCCTGCATGCAGTGTTATATAATAAAAACTGTTCTTTCTGCCTGGAAACTGGAGATTGTCCATAGCAACCAAACTGTCACTTTACATCAAAAATGGTTTTAGACCAGCTAGAAAACAACAATAATAAATTGGAATCACTCGCAGAATTGAGCGCTAGCGATTTGTGGGGAGATCCGTCATCAAATACTGAAAAGTAATGACAGTGACAATTCTGCAACTGAGCAAATTTCAGTTTTTTGATTTGCTTACATTATTGAATAATTTTTATTATTGTTATATTATTATTTGGTACAATTATTTATAGTTATTTATTATATTATAATTTATGATTTCATTTTTCAAACTTTATCATACCCGGGATGTCTGCTAGACTCTGGTTTGGACATATTTAGAGAGTTTAGAGAGTTATTCCTAAGAATTACAGGACTACAATATAAAACGCCAAATTTTCATGCAAAATAATGGTACCACTTTTAGCACCTAAAATCTGAAATAATCGTACCGCCAGGGAGGTTAAAGGGGTTGTAAACTCTCGTTTTTTTTTCTTATTAAAATAACAAACATGTCATACTTACCTCCACTGTGCAGTTAGTTTTGCACAGAGTGGCCCTGGTCCTCCTCCCTCAGTGGCGCTGGTGGCTCCTCCCCGCATCAAGTGTCCACATTGGAGACACCCATGCATGCGTGCTCCTGAGTCCTGCATCTGTGTCCACAAAATGCAGGACTTGGCCCCGCCCCCGGCACTGCGTCATTGGATTTGTTTGATAGCAGCAGGAGCCAATAGCTGCACTGCTATTAATCTATCCAATCAGGACAAAAGACACCAGCTAGAGATAGTGTGCTCATTCCCAGATTGAGGATGACAGCGTTCAGGTAAGTAAAACGGAGGGCTGGGGGGATGCAGCACTACAGCTTTTTCACCTTAATGCATATAATGCATTAAGGTGAAAAACTATGAGGGTTTACAACCCCCATAACGAATGAAACCACCGAGCTACTCATTGACTCCCTCGTTATCTCTTGCGTTGGCTATTGCAACTCCCTTCTCATAGGGCTACCTCTCCATAGGCTATCCCCTCTTAGGTCTATCATAAATGCTGCTGCCAGATTTATTCACCTTACCAACTGACACCCCCTCTCTGCCAATCCCACTGGCTTCCAATTCCGATTGCCCAGCAAATACTAATACTAATAGCAACATAAAAAGCCATTCACAACTCTACCCCAAACTAACATCACCACCAATACCACCCAAACCGTCCTCCCCGTTCCTCTCAAGACCTTCTGCTCTTGGAAAACTCTCTTGTCTCCTCCTCAAGGACTTCTCTAGAGCCTCTCCCATTTTCTGGAACTCCCTATCACAATCTGCCTGGCTATCTCCTACTCTGTCCACCTTTAGGCCATCCCTGAAAACTAATTTCTACAGAGAAGCCTATCCCACCTCCAAAAAAATAACATCTGAATTTTTAACTCTTCCATCAGCTCATCCCTTACAGTTCTTACCTTTTGTATCACTTGCCCAACCCTATGAGATTGAAAGCTCTTATGAGCAGGGCCCTCTTAAAGAGGAAGTAAACCCTGATGGGTTTACTTCCTCTTTGATTCCCTGCAAAGGTAAAGCATAATTCGACGGAGCTGCGATGACGTCACTCCCGCGCATGCACACGGGAGCCGCCACTCACGGCACATCGCCGTTAACAGGGGTGTGTGTCTTATGGCAAATATCTTCTAAAACATATAGGTTTAGGAGATATTTCTTGGACCTACAGGTAAGCCTTAATCTAGGCTTACCTGTATGTCAAAGGGGTATGTAAGGGTTTACAACCACTTTAACCCTCTTGTATTTTGTTGTATTGTAACTGTAATGTCTCCCTTTATACTGAACCAACTATTTGCACTATATAAATCTGGTATAATAATAATATGGTGATTTGCAGTTGTGTTAATCACAGTGATGCAAGTCTATCCATGCCACAACTTATGAGGGGCCATTAACACCATTGCTTTTTAATGCACACATTTGGGGGCTATTTACGAAAGGCAAATCCACTTGGCACTACAAGTGCAAAGTGCACTTGAAATTGCACTGCTCTGTAAATCTGAGGGGTAGCTCTGAAATGAGGGGAAGCTCTGCTGATTTTATTATCCAATCATGTGCAAGCTAAAATGCTGTTTTTTTATTTTCCTTGCATGTCCCCCTCAGATCTACAGCGACTGCACATCCAAGTGCACTTTCAGTGCAATTTCAAGTGCAAGTTGGATTTGCCTTTAGTAAATAACCCCCCATTGCAACACACTAAAATGCATATGTCCAACATTCCTATAATAAAAATAGTTTCTGTTCCCATTTCAGTGCTGCCCTGTGGGGTTTTTTTTCCTGTGTTTTATTACATTGGCAGAGCATCAAAATGCATATAACGTGTTTTGGTGCACTGACAACTGGTATTAACAAGTCTTTGTCTACTTCAAATTCTAAAACGCATTGAAAACGCACATTAAAATGCTTGTCAACACACAAAGGAGAAGCACCTGCATAATGCTACAGAAAAGCACCCCTGGCTCTGACTGGCTCTCCTCTATTCTGACTCTTCTCTGCTGATTGCAGACATTTGTGTATTACCATGATGGTGTGTGTGATTGATTCCTCAACATTTCCACATCATTAATTAGTACATAATCAGTCACAGGCAATGGCAGCAAAACACTATCAATGAGTTATCAGTATAGGTGAGCAGTGTTGTAGCAACCATTGACAAAAATCCACCATTAAGAACCTTAGAATTGTACACCCACACAAAATGTGCACCTAAAAGCCAATTCATCAATCGCATTTCATTTCAGTCTCAAAAATGTAAGACTAAAGAGTTTCTAAATTTTTACCTCAATGCATTTATTGCATTAAAGTAAAAAAAAGTTAAGAAAAATAAAAAAGTAGAGAAGACACAAAGGATACTGCCCAAGGGACCATAAATATGAGCCAACGGGGTATAGTAACAAATGCAAGACAAAAATCTAAATACGAAAGTACAAAAATTATTTATTGAAAATGCAAAAAAAAAAATGTTTTTAAATTAAATAGTGGAAGTATCTCACCCAAAAAATTTTCATTGCAGGGGATGACTGAAATCTGACTTGTATCTTAGTGCAGACCTCTGGGAAAATCAATGAGCCAATCACACAAGCAGGAAATGATGTTTCTGGGGGCCGTTCTGTACACATTCTGTATACAGGACACCTCTAGGTAGCCATATTGCATTTTACAGAAAACGACAAAGCTGCAGATTGATAAGGAAAGGTAATTTTTAACAACATTCAATTACAATATGACTTGTGTCACAATTGTATACGCTATATTATTATTTCTTTTTTATTTGCTATTTTTTTCCCCATGAAAGTGGAGTTACCCTTTAAAGCAGAACTAAACCCTTCTCTCCTTTACAGCCAAGAAACTGCCATTTAAGTCTCTGTTTGATTTTGCATTTGCCATGGTGCGTAGCATGTGATCAATTATGACACCAGCCATTTGATACTTGACAGTTCGGATGAGAGCACAAGTGACAGTTATCTTTCACAGCATGCCTTGAATGTAACTGCTTTCAGGAAATAATTATATTGAAGGATTTGGCTCTGCTTTAACAGACATTAACCCCTGGCAGTGTTTGGGCTTCTAATGCAAGGGTATATACAGTATCTCACAAAAGTGAGTATACCCCTCCTCACAATTTTGTAAACACGTTATTATATCTTTTCATGTGACAACACTGAAGAAATTACACTTTGCTACAATGTAAAGTAGTGAGTGTACAGCTGGTATAACAGAGTAAATTTGCTGTCCCCTCAAAATAACTCAACACACATCCATTAATGTCTAAACCGCTGGCAACAAAAGTCAGTACACCCCTAAGTGAAAATGTCCAAATTGGGACCTAAGTGTCAATAATTTGGTTGGCCACCATTATTTTCCAGCACTGCCTTAACCCTCTTGGGCATGGAGTTCACCAGAGCTTCACAGGTTGCCACTGGAGTCCTCTATCACTCCTCCATGACGACCAGGGCAGCTAGAAATTTTGGGGCCCCTCACACAGCTTTAGGCCTGGGCCCCCTGGGGCCCTACCACCAACATTCTCAAGGGCCTGCCCACTGGCCATCCCACTGAATCTGCCCAGATTGTTGAGACTGGAGGAATGGATGGTTGGATGATGCTGAACGTGCATGTGGATACATTGTGGCGACAGGAGGAATAGATGGAGGGATGATGCTTGGCATGGATTTGGATACATTGTGGAGACTGCATGGATGGATGGATGGATGATGCTGAACGTGCATGTGGATACATTGTGGCGACAGGAGGAATAGATGGAGGGATGAAGCTTGGCATGGATTTGGATACATTGTTGAGACTGCATGGATGGATAATGCTTGGCGTAGATGTGGATACTGGAGGGATAGATGGATGGATGATGCTGGGCGTGGATGTGGATACATTGATGAGACTGGAGGGATAGATGGATGGATGATGCTGGGCATGGATGTGGATTCGTTGAGGAGACTGGAGGGATGGATTGATGGATGATGCTGGGCGTGGATGTGGATTCGTTGAGGAGACTGGAGGGATGGATTGATGGATGATGCTGGGCGTGGATGTGGATACATTGAGGAGACTGGAGAAATGGATGGATGGATGATGCTGGACGTGGATGTGGATACATTGTGGTGACAGGAGGAATACATGGATGCATGGATGATGCTGGGCATGGATTTTGATACATGGTGGAGACTGGATGGATGGATAATGCTGGGCGTGGATGTGGATACATTGTGGATACTCAAGGGATAGATGGAAGGATGATGCTGGGCGGGGATGTGGATACATTGAGGAGACTGGAGGGATGGATGATGCTGCACATGGATGTAGATACTGGAGAGATGGATGGATGATGCTGGGCATGGATGTATATACTGGAGAGATGGATGGATGGATGGATGATGCTGGGCGTGGATACATTGAGGAGACTGAAGGGATGGATTGATGGATGATGCTGGGCATGGATGTGGATACATTGAGGAGACTGGAGGGATTGATGCATGATGCTGGGCGTGGATGTATATAATGGAGGGATGGATGGATGGATGATGCTGAGCGTGGATGTGGATACACTGTGGAGACTGGAGGGATGGATGATGGTGGGTGGGAGATGAAGTTGATGGACTTGCATTGTGGAAAATGGATGAGGATGACTCTGGGTGGGGATGAGAGTTATAAAGTGAAGAGGCTCTCTACAATGCAACTCTCATCTCCACCAAGAGTCATCCTCATCCATTTACACTATGCAACTAAATCATGACAGCTTGTCAGCCTCAGGTGTCCCATCCAAGGAGAAGGAGATTAAAATAAAGTTCAAATATACAGCACAGGGAGCACAGCAGCACACCAACTTTTTGTGACTTACCCTCCCACACCGTTCTTTCCTATCTGCATGCACCTAGTAGGGCTGGGTCGTTCACCACTGACGAACTGCCCTAACCCCCTGCCCGAGTCCCAGCCAATCGGAGCTAACCTAGCTCAGCAGTCAGCAGGCTCCGCCTCAGCAGGGAAAGAAGCGGAGCAAGTGCTGGCCTCGATCACCTGTGGGGGGGCTATTAGTAAAAGGTGGCGGTGGTGGCTTAGACTTGTAAGCTCCCTCCCTTCTTCTTAATTTAACTAGCACCTCCTCTCTCTGCAGGGGGTTCTAGTGAAAAAAAAAGTGGTAGCTCATCATACTTGTGTATGCTCTCTTCTCTTCTCCCTTTCTATAGCGGGTGCCAGAAGGGGGAAGGAGGGGCCTGGCCAGACAGGCCCCTTGGGACCCTAGGGCTCCTTACAGGAGTACTGCCTGTACCCCCCTGATGGCGGCCCTGATGACAACATCACAGAGCTGGTGGATATTAGAGACCTCCACCTTCCATTTGAGGATGCCCACAGATGCTCAATAGGGTTTAGGTCTGGAGACATGCTTGACCAGTCCATCACCTTTACCCTCAGCTTCTTCAGTAAGACAGTGGTCATCTTGGAGATGTGTTTGGGGTCGTACTATATACTGCCTTGCAGCCCAGTCTCTGAAGGGAGGGAATCATGCTCTGCTTTACTGTGTCACAGTGCATGTTGGCCTTCATGGTTCTCTCGAAGAACTGTAGCTCCCCAGTGCCAGCAGCTCTCATGCATCCCCAGACCATGACACTCCCACCATCATGTTTAACTGTGGGCAAGACACACTTTTCTTTGTACGCCTCATCTGGTTGCTGCCACACAATCTCTCCTTCCCTGAGGAGCCTACATTGGCTAACCATAAAGAATCGGATCACATTCAAGACCCTCTGCCTCACCCACAAATGTGTACATAGAGACGCTCCTCAATACCTAACTGAGAAAATAAATCATTACACACCAAACCACAGTCTTCGATCAGCCAACAAAAATCTCCTCCTCGTGCCCAAATCCCGGTACAAATCTAAGGGGGATCGGAGATTCGCTGTCCAAGGACCTCGGCTATGGAATGCTCTACCAACCAACATCCGCCTGGAAGAAACCCACCTGCCCTTTAGGAAAAAACTCAAGACCTTCCTCTTCTAGCTGATGATCAACCAAGCTCTTCACAGCGCCTTGAGGCGATTCAGTTTGCGTTGTGCGCTATACAAATTTCATTCATCTATTCATCTGAACCAAATAAGTTTATTGGCTATGATGCTGAACACGCACTCAACTTCTTTGGTCGACCATGGTGAGGCCTGTTCTGAGGGCTAACCTGTCCTTTTAAACCACTGTATGGTCTTGGCCACTGTGCTGCAGCTCAGTTTCAGGGTCTTGCCAATCTTCTTATAGCCTTGGCCACCTGAGGTGCTATGTTGAACTTCCAGTGACCAGTATAAGAGAGAGAGAGCGATAACACCAAATTTAAAACACCTGCTCCCCATTCACACCTGAGACCTTATAATATTAACGAGTCACATGACACCGGTGAGGGAAAATTGCTAATTGGGCCCAATTTGGACATTTTCACTTAGGGGTGCCCTCACTTTTGTTGCCAGCAGTTTAGACAATAATGGCTGTTTAGAGTTATTTTGAGGGGACAGTAAATTTACACTGTTATATAAGCTCACTACTATACATTCTAGCAAAGTACCATTTCTTCAGTGTTGTCACATGAAAAGATATAATAAAATATTTACAAAAATGTGAGGGGTGTACTCATTTTTGTGAGATACTGAAATGCTGCGTACATACGGTCGGACTTTCCTACGAGAAATGTTGGATGTGAGCTTGTTGGCTGAAAGTCCGACCGTGTGTGTATGCTCCATCAAAGATTTGAAATATCTGTAAACAATTAATTGTAAACAATTAATGCGCTGCTGTCAACCTTTGATAATAGCACAGTACCACCTAAACACAATTAGTGCCCATGTGTGTGTTTAAACCTAAAATATAAATAATTATATAAAAAATATATAATCAATAAATAAATTCATGATAAATCTTCCGTGCCATAAAAATACTCATCCAGTGATATTATCCCCCTCTAAAGTGCTTAATCACCTTCCACCAAACTAAAAACAAAAAGGTCTCTATAGTGTTCACATACATGATTTCCTTTGAAAAAGTCACGTGTTCTGGAACGAATTATGCTCGCAATCCAAGGTTTTAATGTACACAAGATTTTATTCTGAGCATCTAATGAGCAATATTGGGATGCCAGCAAAATGTGACTATCAGCAAAAATCAACTTCACCATATTCAATATGTTCATCCCTTGTTCAGCACGTGATTGGTGACTGTGGGGACCCCGGTGTCCTCTGTGTCACTTTTGTCGCTGTGGGCAGGTTTGTGCCATCTCTGGCTCTCTGGGTTAATAGGGTTTAGTATTGTTGTAGTTACAGTAATGCACAGCAACATATCACAGCTGTAGTGATGAGCGTTGTGCTGAACACGTGGGGTGATTTCTGAGCTGACAATGACCCAGAGCCGCAGCCCGTCGGTGATATAAAATTTTCTGACACGAATATGGTTTATCGTCAGTGGGGACAATCACATTGCTGGTAGCCATGTTGCCTTGTGCAGCAGCTTGCACACAGCTGAACGGCTGCACTAACACAATGGGGATCATTTACAAACACCGCAGCATACAAAAGCCAGGCGTTTGTTCACGGCGTGCTGTCAGTTTTGATCTTTCAAATAAAGCAAATAATCTGATTGGGTGTTACTGGTAAATGAGTTTTTTTAAATTGGCCTCAATGAATATTAAATTCTCAACTGTGTTTAACCCATAAACTATAGAGGAATACAGATCATTCATTATTTTAAAATGTTAAATATCTCACTGTCTGCGTTACTCGGTCAGTTTAAAATAAAATAGGAAAAGATGGTAAGGCTGGATTCACATCTATGCATTTTTATTGCTTTTTGCATTTTGCAGATTTGCACTACAGAACATGTTCCATAGGAAACCATGTAAAATGGACTGTAGTGCAAATCTGCAAAATGCAAAAAACACTAAAAATGCATAGGTGTGAATCCAGCCTCACAGGGTAATACCAATATAGCCGCCTCATTTGCTCAAATGTTCCCAGTTGTACTAAGAAATATATACAGCTTAGGTGTGTATTTAGAGACATGACGACAGAATCTAATAGGAATCAATCATTTGAAGCCATTAGGGTTAGTGGACACAACTACCGATGAGTATAAATGCTTGTGTGAAAATCTAACGCACACTCAGATGGAGCTGATCAGAAGCTCCATGTAATTCTGTGGGCAGGAGGATGGAAACAGACCTGCGTTCTGTACATACGCTTGCAGCTGAGTCCATCCAGGTCTGGAAAAAAATTAAAAAAGACTGCATCCTTTTGGTTTTATTTTTTGGGACCTAAATGTGGCAGATCAGGGGTAGCAAGATATGCAGGCGTGATAAGGCAGTACAGCCAGCCCACCTGTACTGTGCCCGGGCACCATCAGTTTAAAAGGGGGGGGGGGGGGAGCCCAGGCACCTGCTAAACAGGAGGGTCGGCTGTACTGTCTTATTGCAGCCACTGTTCTTTTTCTGCCTCTGGCTGCACAGCAGGGGGATTGGTGCTAGCACATGCGCCCCTTTCATCTGCTTTCCAGACCCCCCATATGCCCCTTTCCCGCACAACACTTCCGGCCTCCCGCCTCTGCTCTCCCGCTGGAAGCTACTGCAGGCGCAAAGGGAGATGTTTCAGGATAGAGAGTAGGGGAAGAGTCTGGTAAATAAATCATTGGGCCCTTTCACATATGCGGGTCCTTGTTCAGCCATCCCCTTGCTTAGCAGGGATCGCTCCATTGATCTCCGCCGAGCCGGCAGGTGACAAGTCCGTCTCTGTACACTGTGCAGAAATGGACCTGCCAGATCTCCGCTCTCATCTATGGATGGGGGGGGATGTCCATTTTCATCCGATCCACCAGACAGACATTTTCATTCGGCTGCCCAATCAAATGCAGGTCCCAAGAGGTCAATTTTAAAAGAACTGAACAAGCATGGATGTCACAAAAGTGACATCTGTCCAGTTCTACTCTGATTCAGCAAATCTGTTTGTGGATGTTCTGCTGAATGAATCAGGCTTGGCCCCGGTCAAAGGACCTTTAGTATTAAAGCCATTAGCAGGCAACTAACTTCAATAGCAGCTTTTGTATTTTTTCAGAAGTGATCAGTCCACCCCATGCAATATAATAGGGGTCACCATACATATTAAATCTGCCTGTACAATCATTGTATAATCAACTTCATGATGGCTTCACACTGCCCCACTACACTTTGGGCAAAGCGCAGTAGGGCAGTGTGAAGTCGCCCTTAGGTTTGCCAAAAGTTTGTAATAAGAGGACGTACATTATCTATCCATTCAATTTCTATCCCATCTGGCAGTCCCTTGTACTACATACTGTAGTTGTTGGTAGTTATAAAGAAGCATGTACAATCAAATTTGTAATGTGTGTGGAAGCTTTAGATCTATGGTCAGCTAGGTAGTGCATTAACAAGGTACTGTCTTGTTAATAATTAAATGAAATGTATATGTTTGTGCTCAAATTACATAATTTTGGTAAATCAAAAAAGATTGCACAGAGATTGTTCACTCTGATTTTATAGTGTATGGCCAGCTTATATACTGTAATATGAGGACCTACCTAATCTATCCAATCAATTTGTATCCATGTGAGCAAACTCATGCACTACATAGCTGTTGGTAGATCTAAAAGAAATTGTGGCATCAAATTGTAAGATTCAGTGATCCACGCACTCCATTGCAATGCATTGATGTGCATTGTATTAAAGTGGTTGTAATCCCTTACAACACACTTTTTGCTACAGGTAAGCCTATAATAAGGCTTACCTGTAGCTACCCCGGATATCTCCTAAACATGCACGGTTTAGGAGATATCCCTGTATTTGCATGTGCCAACGTCATTGGCACATGCACGCTGAAGCAAACTGAAGCGATGGCACGTACGTGCTGCTGCTTCAGTCAGACTGTGCTGTTACCGGCGGCTCCCACGCGCATGCGCAGGAGTGACGTCATTGCGGCTGCAGCCAATCACAGCGCCGGAGCCCGCGATACCTGGAAGTAACTCCAGGAGCGATGTTGCTGGCTGGAGCGGTGAACGAGGATCGCTGCGGGGGCTTCAATCTCAGTTAAATAATACATAATGAGCTAGTATGCTATGCATACTAGCTCATTATGCCTTTGTTTTGTCTTGTCCTGTTTTTTTTTTGTTTTTATTGGATTTACAACCACTTTAAAGGTTAAGTTCACATTCTGAACATGGTACATGCTATACCAGTATTTAGAGTGTAACATGTAACATATTCAGCAATTTCCACCGGCACCACCGATCCTCACCTTCCCTATAACAATGGGGAGGGGATCCTGAAGTTGCACCCGCAATCTGCTATCCAAGCAGACTCCTGATGTCTCACTTCCGAGACAGAGAAAGGGACTGAGGACCTAAATTCCTCATTCCCTTTTCTGCTGGCTAGGCTGCACTGGATAGTGAATGAAGAGAAAGCTCTGTGCAGAGGCTCCTGTTCATTCACTATCTGAATGCTGGAGAGAAGAGGGAAGCCGGCAGTGCTGCGGTGGGGGGCAATTACAGAACCAATCCTCTGTGTGGCTCTCTCTGCAGCAGCTGAAAGCCAGCAGGAGGGAGAGGAGGAGAAGTCGGCCTTCAACCCCACTGCCCTGATCACCCTCCCTGTGCACATTTGATATTGGCGGCCCTGGCTATGTGTAAAGGAGTGCGATCTCAGTTATGTGTAGTGTGTGGAGGAGGAGTTCCGCTGCCTGTGCCCAGACTGTATGCAGCGCAAGGATCAGCTCAGCGGCTGGGCACAGCGTGCAGGGGGGAGGGGAGGGTGGGTGTCCACCCTAGCACCTCCCTAGATCCAGCTATGGTGAGGGAGGAAACTAACACAAGCACAGGGAGAACATGCAAACTCCATGCAGGTAGTCTTGCTGGCTACGACTCATACTGAGAAGCCCAATGCTGCCAAGCAAAATCGCTAACCACTGAGCCACTGTGAATGGCACCTCAATACGCTATAATGTGCATATTGCATTAACATGCATTGTATTAGGGCATGTTACCCAAATGCATGTCAAGACAGTTAACTGTGCATGGTGCATACAATGACGATATTCTGTGTTAAATGTCATTTTATTCTTCCATTATTTATTATACCAGATACACATTTCTGCTGGCAATAATTGAGTTGTAACCGAGTGTTTCATGCTGCATAAGGATCTCTGTCTGTGGCACTGCAGGGGTTAACTCGGCAGCGCATAGCATTGGCAGTCTGTCAGTGCGATTTGTGCATTCAAGTTGCGTAGCAGAGATGTCAGCGTGATTCTTACACTACCTCCCCCCTTCTATCACTTCTTACACCAGCAACCTATGCTGATCAATGGGAGCAGCTCCATCCATGCCATCAGCTGCTTTGTGTACCAACTTTGTCATTAGATGACCAGGAAACTACCTAAATCTGATACAGTACAAAGAACTATCAGCTATTTAGCTATTCACAGATCGCCGTACAGTTGTCTGTTCCTGCCACGATAAATGATTTTTTCATTGTGTGTAATTGCAGGCAGGCATGTCGGAGACCTTGTCTACATTTTAATGTCAAAGCCTAGGCAGAGAAAGGAGGACTGCAGCAACCTCTGTCATTTATATGCAGCGCCGATTATGTAGGATAGTGATGTTGGATAATTACTAAAATAAGTATTACAGGAGAAACTTTTTTTTAACATAAAGTCATTTTTGCTGTGTTAAATGCTATTTCATATATATATATATATATATATATATATATATATATATATATATATTCTCTCCAGCCATTATATGTAGAATAATCAGCATCATTGCTGAATGGCTGCTAATATAACAGCAAATATAAGAAAAGTCATAAAGAAAGTAGATTATTTTCAGTTAAGCTTGGCTGACCCACAGACTTAAGGGGGTTTACTTATAAAGAATTTGCATAGCCAATAGCCTGGTGAAAGTGCATGTACATTACTTGAGAATGGGGGAAAAAACAAATGTAAAGAGGCTATATCTTGTGCTCTGCAAATGTAAGTCATTGATTTTTAAATGGCAAATACTGCATTTGCCACTAGATAAAGCTAAGTATTATAGGAAATTCATGTTACTTAACCCCATTCAGTGGTCAAATGTAATCAGGGTTACCAACCGCCAGTAAATTTACTGACAGTTTGTAAAAATCAGTGATTTTTTTTACAACTGCCAGTAAATATCAGGGGCTGATCATTTCATGCTGTGTTGACTTTTTAAGTGTAAAGTGTAAGTGAGCAAATTACTTTGTTATAGGTATTGTCAATGTAGCACTAACCCCCGAAGGAGCTGCTGGTTATTTTTGGGCTTACCGTTACCTTTCGTTCTCCTTGTGAAACGTGTAGGGGATGTCCCGTGGTAGATGGCCCAGAAACTTGAGACTGACAATAGATCCACTTGAATGGATTTTATTTGCAAAAACTCGAACCATTGAACAGTCTTTCAACTTGGGATCAGAGGGTTGGAAAGGAAAGTTCAGGTATTCTCAATGTCAAAGTCTATAAACGTTAAGGAACTTGCTTACTTTGACAGCATCCAGAGAATAGCCATTCGCAGCTGGATGAACACTCAGGTTGGACAGTCCCTCTCTCACAAGGCCTAGCAGCCAACAAGGTGCTTATTCAGGAACAAAGTCTTCGTTAGGGATGAGCTTCGTGTTCGAGTCGAACATAAGTTTGACTCGAACATCGGCTGTTCGTCCGTTCGGCGAAGTCCGAACATTTTGGTCCGTTCGCGCCAAATTCGTGTGGCGCTCACGGCCCACAATGCACTGCGATGGCGCAGTGCATTGCTGGCTCATGATTGGCCAAGCATGCACTGTGACCCCGCATGCTTGGCCAATCGCAGCGCCAGCAGCGAGGAGAGCCATGATTGGCCACAGGCAGGATGCCTGTGGCCAATCATAGCTCAGGCTGTGTAGTGCACGCCCCACACTATATAAGGCCGCCAGCGCGGCGGCCTTGTGTAGTGTGTTGGCGTCTGAAGCAGTGGGTGTTCTGTGTACCTTCAACACAGTACACACCGATCGTTTTCGGCCGATATTCGATCTTGCTGTTGTGTAGTGGTTGTTGTCTGCGTGCCCTGACCGCAGTATACACCGCTATATTCACCTCACCTATATAGCTAGTGATCTATCTTTTATAATAGAGCTTGCAGTCAGTAGTGTTAGGAGCTAGTGCGTGCTGTCTGCGTGCTCTGTACCCAGTACATACCGCTATATCCACCTACATAGCTGTTCTCTATTTGAGCCCACTTGCCATCTGCAGGAGTTATTGGAAGTTGTGTGTGCCTCCAGCACAGCACAGTATACATCTGTATATACCCCTTTATCTCTGGTGTTCTATAATAAAGGCATCTGCAGGAGTTAGTGGGTGTTCTGTGTACCTTCAACACAGTACACACCGATCGTTTTCGGACGATTTTCGATCTTGCTGTTATGTAGTGGTTGTTGTCTGCGTGTCCTGACCGCAGTATACACCGCTATATTCACCTCACCTATATAGCTAGTGATCTATCTTTTATAATAGAGCTTGCAGTCAGTAGTGTTAGGAGCTAGTGCGTGCTGTCTGCGTGCTCTGTACCCAGTACATACCGCTATATCCACCTACATAGCTCTTCTCTATTTGAGACCACTTGCCATCTGCAGGAGTTATTGGAAGCTGTGTGTGCCTCCAGCACAGTATACATCTGTATATACCCCTTTATCTCTGGTGTTCTATAATAAAGGCATCTGCAGGAGTTAGTGGGTGTTGTGTGCCTCTAGCACAATATACACTACCCAACTGCTTTTTTACCCAACTCCCTTCAGGCCATTACCATGTCTGGAAGGCCAGCAAGGAGAGGCAGACAGGTGCGAGCCGATAAAAGAGGGCAAGCAGGCTCTGTGTCTAGAGACAACAGGGCTGGTCGTGGACGCGGTGCATTGTCATCAGCACGTGGCCATGGGACACGCTTGTCCTTCTTTTCGGCAGCTGGACATGTTGAGCCGCAACATGCCAACGACTTGGTAGAGTGGATGACCAAGCCCTCTTCATCCTCCTCATCCTCTCTCACCCAGTCTCAGGGTACTAGCAAAGCAGCTGCCAACGCATCGTCTTCCCTCCTCTCAATGTCATCATCAGTGACTCCTTCCCTAGACCTACCACATCCTCCTGAGGAGTCTCCTGAACTCTTTGAGCACAGTGTTGGGTATATGCTCCAGGAGGATGCCCAGTGTTTTGTGGGCTCTGATGATGACACTCAGCTAGAGGAAGGCAGTAGCGTGAGCGCAGAGAGAGGGGATGCTCAAGAAGGACAGCAATCTGGCAGTCATGTTCCACAAGCTGCAGCATACTGCCAGGTTTGCTACAGCGATGAAGAGGGAGGGGATGATGAGGGCACTGACTCCACGTGGGTGCCTGGAAGGAGAGAGGAGGAGGAGGAGGAGGAGGAGGCACATGTCCAAGGAGGCAGGATGCCCTCCGGGGGCCAGCTTAGGGGCAGCACACCGACTGAATCACACCGCAGAGCTCCGCCTGTGCAGGGCGCTGCCTCTGCGCGTTATTCTAAAAGTTCTTTGGTGTGGGCCTTTTTTGAGACGAGTGCATCAGATCGCACCGCTGCTATTTGCAACATATGTCTCAAGCGTATCTCGCGTGGCCAAAACATCAGCCGCTTGGGCACCACATGCTTGACCAGACATATGTTGACCTGCCATGCAGCTCGTTGGCAAGCATACCTCAAAGACCCACACCAAAGAACAAAGCAGACCTCTCCCTGCTCCTCATCAGCTGGCATCTCCAACCCCACTAGACCTTCAGTCCTCTCTGAAACCTGCTCTGAGAGGAATGAAGGTGTAGAATTAGGTGTGTCACAGCCAAGTGCTTCCGGAAACTCTGCTAGCGGTACACCCACGTCCGATTATAGCAGGCAAATGTCCCTGCCCCAGCTGCTGGACCGGCGAAAGAAGTTCACTCCCAGCCATCCACATGCCCAGCGGTTGAATGCTAGCTTGGCTAAATTGCTAGCACTTCAACTGCTGCCTTTTCAGTTGGTAGACTCGGCCCCCTTCCGTGAGTTTGTACAATGTGCGGTTCCTCAGTGGCAGGTCCCCAAACGCCACTTTTTCTCACGGAAGGCGATTCTGGCTCTCTACCGGCATGTGGAAGGCAATGTCCTTGCCTCGCTGGACAGGGCGGTCAGCGGTAAGGTGCATATTACCGCTGACTCATGGTCCAGCAGGCATGGACAGGGACGTTACCTGTCTTTCACGGCCCATTGGGTCACTCTTCCGGCAGCTGGGAAGGATGCAGGACAAGGTGCAGTAGTGTTGGAGGTTGTTCCGCCACCACGCCTCCAAAATGCTACTATTGGTTGTGACACACCTCTCTCCTCCACCCCCTCCTCTTCTTCTTCCTCCATGGCCTCTTCCAGTGCTCTGTCCTCAGAACCAGCGGTGCTTCGTAGGCGTTCCAGGGGCTACGCAAGTACGCAGGCAAAACGATGCCATGCCATGCTTGCGCTGGTTTGTTTGGGGGACAGGAGCCACACTGGGGCGGATGTTTTGTCAGCTCTGCAGGGGCAGGCCAAGAGGTGGTTGACGCCACGCCAGCTTAAGCCAGGAATGGTGGTTTGTGACAATGGCACCAACCTCCTCTCCGCCCTCCGACAGGGGCAACTGACCCATGTGCCCTGTGTAGCTCACGTCCTTAACCTGGTGGTGCAGCGGTTCTTGGGCAGGTACCCCGGCTTACAGGATGTCCTGAAGCAGGCCAGAAAAGTCTGTGTGCATTTCCGCCGATCATTTAATGCCTGTGCTCGGCTGGCTGAGCTCCAAAAGGAGTTGAACCTGCCCAAGAACCGCCTTATATGTGACATGCCCACCAGATGGAACTCAACGTTGGCCATGCTGCAGCGGCTGCACACGCAGCAGAGGGCCATCAATGAGTACCTGTGCGACTACGGCACCAGGACAGGGTCAGGGGAGCTCGGTTTTTTCTCACCACGCCATTGGGGCATGATCAGGGATGCATGCACTGTCCTGTCACCGTTTGAGGAGGCCACAAGGATGGTGAGCAGTGACAGTGCATGCATCAGTGACACTGTACCTCTTGTCCACCTCTTGGAGCATACGCTGCGTGGAATAATGGACAGGGCACTTGAGGCAGAACAGAGGCAGGAAGAGGAGGACTTCCTTGCCTCTCAAGGCCCCCTTTATCCAGACAGTGTTCCTGCTGTGCCACCCATCACACAGGAAGAGGATGTGGAGGAGGAAGAGGAGGAGGAGGATGATTGTGTCAGCATGGAGGTGGAGGCTGGCACTCAGCATCAGCAGCAGCAGCAGCAGCAGTCTTGTAGGGATGATTTACAGTCCCAAGAAACACGTGGACTTGTACGTGGCTGGGAGGAGGTAGCTGCGGATCATGTTGTCCTTAGTGACCCAGAGGACTCCGGACCGAATGCCCCAGCTAACCTACGCTGCATGGCCTCCCTGATCCTGCAAAGCCTGCGGAAGGATCCTCGTATTCTTCGGATCAAGGAGAGGGACCATTACTGGCTGGCCACTCTCCTTGATCCACGGTACAAGGGTAAGGTTGCCAACCTTATCTTGCCATCGCAGAGGGAGCAGAGGATGAGACATCTCCGGGAGGCCTTGCAGAAAGGTCTGTGCAACGCGTTCCCAGAGACTGGGAGGTTACAAACTCCTGGTCCTGGACAACGTGTTGCTGAGGCATCGGTCAGAAGGAGCGGTGGAGAAGGTGGCCGTCTGACTGATGCTTTCAGACAATTTTTTAGTCCGCAGCCCCAAGGTATGATCGGTTCCAGCACCCATCGCCAGCGTCTGATTTACATGGTGCAGGAATACCTAGGGGCAAGGTCAGACTTGGACACCTTTCCCACCGAAAATCCTCTGGCTTACTGGGTCTTGAGGATGGATCACTGGCCAGAGCTTGCACAGTATGCAATTGAGCTACTGGCCTGTCCTGCATCCAGCGTTCTTTCGGAACGCACCTTCAGTGCTGCTGGTGGCTTTGTTACCGATCACAGGGTGCGCCTGTCCACCGAATCAGTTGATCGACTGACCTTCATCAAGATGAATCAGTCTTGGATCACCCACAGCTACCAAGCACCTGAAGCTGATGTAACAGAATAATTTTTTTTGAAATATCACATCCCTTCAAGACTGCCTATGCTGATGCTGAGTGACTGTCCTGTTATGTTGATTGTCTATCCTCTTCCTCCTCCGCTGATATGTTGGAAGAACATTTCTGGTTCTGGTTGATGCCATCAGCCCAATTTTTCTGCCCCTGTTTAACAGGGGTGTTTAAGTACAATTTTTGATGCAATGCTTTGCAGCAGGGCTAATTCCTGCAATAAAACTAGAGTATATGGGAGAGGTTATAGTGTGGTGGCACCAGCAGCAGTGCCTAAGGCCAAATTTTTCTGCCCCTGTTTAACAGGGACATGTAATTACAATTCTTGATATAATATTTCACAGGAGGGCCCCTTCCTGTGCCCACCCAGAGTAACGGTGAGGACTTATAGTGTTGTGGCACCAGCACCACAACCACCAATTTTTCTACCACTGTTCAACAATGGCATGTAATTACAATTCTTGATATAATCGTTCACAGCAGGGCGCTCCAGCGCCCACCAAGAGTCACTTTCAGGGCTTACAATGTTGTGGCAAAACTAACACCTTGTTCCGCCATTTCTGCAGAGCATATAGGGCAGGCCCCTACTTTCAAACATCCAATTTACAAACATCTCCTACTTGCAAACGGAAGGAGACAACAGCAAGTGAGATGAAAAAAGATGGACGACAAAACAAATTATACAGGGGTGATAACCCTTCTCTATGTTTTCCAAAAAGCTTAAAAATAGTTTTTTTGACTGGAGCTACACTTTAAAAATGTACCAGTTGAAAATTACAAACAGATTCAACTTAACACAACAAACCTACACAGTCCCTGTCTTGTTTGCACCGCCTGTATACTGCTGTTCTGAGTATATAGGGCCTGGGGGCCACACGCATTTCCTTTTTTTAATATGGGTACAGGGTTCCCCTTAATATGCGTACAAGACCCAAATAGGCTGGTAATGGGCAGGGAGGGCTACCCATGCCATTTTTCTCAATGATTTTCAACCATATTGCAGGAACCAGATATAACATTAAAACCGCAAGCAGTTTTAAATGGTGTTATTTCCGTTTAATGTCATTTTGTGCAGGGACTGTTCTAAACACGGGAAACACGTGGCACTTTACAGGCATACTACAGACACCCCCCAGGCACCATATTTAAAGGAATATTTCACTTTTTTTTAACTTTAATCATCATTAAAATCAGTGCTCCCGCCAAAACGGCCATTTTTAAAAACATTTTAGGCATTGACCCATGTCCCCTGGGGCAGGAGCCAGGTCCCCAAACCCTTTTTAGGACAGTATCTTGCATATTAGCCGTTAAAATTAGCACTTTTAATTTCGAAAGTTCGAGTCCCATAGACTTCAATGGGGTTCTAAAGTTCGTTCGAATTTGGGGTCCGTTCGAAAGTTCTCCCTAGTCTTTGTCACAGACGTTGTTGCAGAACACGTAGGGAAACTAAGCAGTAGAACACTTGTAGGAGACCTGGATCTTTCAGCCAGCTTGGCGATATCCACAAGACCGGATTCTCCCGGTTACTTCAGCCCTTCCAGGCTCTTGTTAAGAAAACCAAACTCACACATGGCGTTCTTCTAAAGAGTCCTTCCCTGGAATGCTTGAAGTACACTGGGTCTCTCCCGAACCTCAGAATCCTCCTTTAGTTTCCCTGCCTCGGGCTAGCCAGCCCCAAGGCATTAAAGTCATGTGGATCAGCACCTCAGGCCATAGCCTTCCTGGGGGCTGGTCAGGAGGACCAGGACCAAGTAGTCAGCACATCATACTGGACCGGAACCCAGAACCACGTGACGTCCGTATCTTAAATACCCTCTCCCAGAGGGCACAGCGAGAGGGCCACTCCCACTGACCTGACTCAGAGAGAGAGTAACTTAAGCGCCTGCCACAAGAGACAGTGCCCCTTGTGGCTAGGCTGAACATCTCACAGCCCAGTCAGACTGACACAGAAGAATTTAGACAAATAGACCCAAACCAAACTGTAGCTTGGGTAAAGTTTTAACTTTTAAAAACCCATAACGCATGCTCTTCAGGAGCCCGCCGATACATCAGTGTTTCCATATCATGTTTATACTGTTCAAATATTCACTCTGTTACTTTTCAATAGGAGTTCTGTAGTTTCTCAGGTTGCCAGTAAAAAATGTGCTCCGGCAGTAAATTCCTTATGTTTTTTCAGTAAAAAATGCTACAGGAGGTTGGCGACCCTGAATGTAATATATTGCAACATAGTATTCCCTAGGTGTATGCTCAGGGGCGTAACTATAGGGGGTGCAGCAGTCGCGACCGGAACTGGGCCCTGTGCTGCAGGGGGCCCAAGCAGCCCCCTCTACATATGGCCGGCAGCAGCATAGGCAGCTAGGGGTACCAGTGCACCATGCACACGGGTGGCTGGAGGTGGAGGGTGACTAGCAGAGCTCTAGGCTGGCACTGGCTGCTCTTTAGTTGTACATTCCCCGCATGACCTGTGTCTTCGGCCGCCCCCCCCCCCCCGAGTCCGGCCCACACTACACTGCATACTTCTCCTGGGTAAACAAACTTTAAGCACACAGATGCAGTGCAGCCCTATGAGAGCCGGCTCCCCGGGGGACACTGCCAGCTTGTCTGCCAGCCCCCCTCCTTGGTCATGGTGAGTGAGTGGACCCCATCCCCCACACACCATTACATACCCCCTCCACCTCCCCCGGGGACAGGGGCCCCATCTCCCCTGGGACAGTGACCCCTTCTCACCTGGGGGCAGTAACTTCATCTGCCCTGGAGAAAAGGACCTTATCTCTTCTGGGGACGGGAACCCCATCCTGCCTAGGGACAGTCCCCCAATGGGGCACCTAAAAATTAAAAAAAATAATAATAAAAAAAATTACTGATACCAGTGGTGGAACTACAGGGCTCACAAAGGTCATACCTGTGACCACGCCCTGGAGTTCCACCGCCAGACTCGGAGGGAAGGGCCCTGGCTGGGGTTCAGGGCGGGCCTTCATGGTTTCTTGCATCGGGGCCCTGAAGGTTCTAGTTACGCCACTGTGTATGCTGAATTAATTTTCTTCCTTTGGGCTCCCACTCTTTTATTTTTACCTCAGATTCTGCCAGTAATGCTTTCTATCCAAGGGCGACAATTTTCACTCACTATATTGTATGTATGGAGAAGCAGTGCTGCCACCCTAGGACAGGAACATACTGCCCAACATTTTGAGATGGGAATGAGGTGCCTTTTTTACCTCTACTATTCCTTTATATTGGCTTTTAAAATGTACAAATGCAGCAATTTAGAAATTGGATGAAAGGTTTAGCACTGGGAAACTGAGGGACAAATGAGGAGGAATGAGGGACAGAGGGGCATTGCTCCAAATCAGGGACAGTCCCTCGAAATCAGGGACAGTTGGGAGGTATGCAGGAACTTGGATAGGACTACAGAATACCCCTCCCCCCGCCCATAACACAGGAAGGAGCTGTTTTGTAGTCCTATTCTACTTCCTGATAACATTGTTTGAGACAACATTGCAGAGTGCACAGGACAGCACTGGATTTCTGTCAGAATCAATAGGTATGCATTTACACTTGTTGAAGAGATCTAACAAATGCTTTCAACTGTAAATGTACATATGACTGCCCGCAAATTGTATGCTATACTGTACACAAGGTTTTAAAACATTATCAGGTGATAAGATTATTATGTTAGGATGGCCTTGTTTAAAGTATGGCTCATTTAAAGAAGAAGTAAACCCTGATGGGTTTTACTTCCTCTTTTGCTCTCTGTAAAGCCTGCAAATTGAAAGCATAATGGGCTAGTATGCATCACATACTAGCCCATTATGTGACACTTACCTGCACACAAATCCATCGCTGTCCCCTGGGAAGGCTGCGTCCATCTTCACACCTCCTCCTTCCGGAGGCCGTGGACTCCGGATCTGTGACTGGCTGGAGCTGCTTGACGTCACTCAGTTATTGGCATTCTTTTCCTCACATGCTGTCACAGCATGAGGAAAGGAGAGCCAGTAACCAGCAATTCCAGCATTGGTCTGACATGTACACTGATAATCAGGGCACTGATCATCCGTTTCCTGATTATCAATGCAGCCCCATCAGTGCCAATCAGTGCTTCGGTATCAGCTTATCGGTCCCCATCAGATCAGTGTTGCATATCAGTGCCTATCAGTGATTCCCATCAGTGCTGCCACATCAGTACCACCTCATCAGTGCCCATCAGTGAAGCCTATCAGTGCCCATCAGTGCAGCCTCACCAACGCACATCAGTGAAGAAAACGTACTTATCTGCAAACTTTTATAACGGAAACAAACATTTTTTCTTTTTTTTTCTTTTGTTAAGCAACAAAAAAAAGAAAAACCCGGTCATGATTAAATAGAAAAAAGAAAGCTCTAGCTGTCTAAAAAAAAATATTAAAATGTCATATGGGTAAAGTGCTGCATGTCTGCACAATTGTCATTCAAACAGTGGTGGCCCGTCCATAGGGGGCGCCCGGGCGCCGCCCCCCCTCCAGGCAGTCACAAAAAAAAAAAAAAATTTGAAAAAAAAAATAATTTTTTTTTTTAAAAAAAATGAAAAAAAGTCCTTAAGTGCACTGTGTACGAGCGCCGGACACAGTGCAGCGCTGGACACAGTGCACTATGCGAAGCGCCACGTCAACGCAATCACAAGATTGCGGACGCGGCGCTTCATTTGCGGGGTTTTAACCCGCCTTGCAGCGCAACTAAAAATGCCGATCTGCATCCGCCCGGCGCCTGCTATGGGCTTCAGTGACAGACTAGTTAGTCACTTCCGGTCTTCGTCAGATCAGTGCGCCGAGCGGAGGAGCAGAGGAGAGAACTGCAGTGCCAGTGCACTATGAAACAAGGTAGACCGTACCGTAGATGCATTGCTGGAAATCCACAGGAGGGGGGCAGAGCTACAGGATGGATGGAGGGGGAGGCTTCACACGGGCTGTGTGTTTTGTCAAGTGCTGATCGTCAGTGCTTCTGTTTATCTCCACTGGTGTTGCTGTGTCTCGGTTTGGCAGTGTCAGTGGAGGCTCTTGTGAAACACACAGCCCATATGAAGCCTCCCCCCACCCACCCACCCCTCTGTCCCTGATTCATCCCAACCACCATCTCTCTGTCCCTGATCCCTGATTCATCCCAACCACCATCTCTCTGTCCCTGATCCCTGATCCATCCCACCCACCAGCTCTCTGTCCCTGATCCCTGATCCATCCCACCCACCCACCATCCTTCTGTCCCTGATCCATCCCACCTACCATCTCTCTGTCCCTGGTCCATCCCACCCACCATCTCTCTGTCCCTGATCCATCCCACCAACCATATCTCTGTCCCTGATCCCTCCCACCCACCATCTCTCTGTCCCTGATCCATCCCACCGTCCTTCTCTCCCTGATCCATCCCACCCACCATCTCTCTGTCCCTGATCCATCCCACCGTCCTTCTCTCCCTGATCCATCCCACCCACCATCTCTCTGTCCCTGATCCATCCCACCGTCCTTCTGTCCCTGATCCATCCCACCTATCATCTCTCTGTCCCTGGTCCATCCCACCCACCATCTCTCTGTCCCTGATCCATCCCACCGTCCTTCTGTCCCTGATCCATCCCACCTATCATCTCTCTGTCCCTGGTCCATCCCACCCACCATCTCTCTGTCCCTGATCCATCCCACCGTCCTTCTGTCCCTGATCCATCCCACCTACCATCTCTCTGTCCCTGGTCCATCCCACCCACCATCTCTCTGTCCCTGATCCATCCTACCGTCCTTCTGTCCCTGATCCATCCCACCTACCATCTCTCTGTCCCTGGTCCATCCCACCCACCATCTCTCTGTCCCTGATCCATCCCACCGTCCTTCTGTCCCTGATCCATCCCACCTACCATCTCTCTGTCCCTGGTCCATCCCACCCACCATCTCTCTGTCCCTGATCCATCCCACCAACCATATCTCCGTCCCTGATCTATCCCACCCACCATCTCTCTGTCCCTGATCCATCCCTCTGTCCCTGATCCCATCCCACCCACCACTGATCCAACTCCCCACCCCACCTCCATCCTTCTGTCTCTGATCATCACCATCCCTCTGATCCCACCACCAAAGGCAAACATGTAAGATATTGCATTATTGCAGTCACTAAATGTGATGACTGTATTTGTTTTATTTTATTAGGCTTTCTTGTACTTCATTGTCTGCGGTGACCTCTGCCTATTGCTGTTTCCCGAGCACCTTTTTTGTGTTTCCTGTTTTTTTTTCTCTGGTGAACGAGGAATGTGGCTGGGCTGTCAGACATATTGATGTGTCATTAGAACCTGGTGTATAATGTAGAGCCTGGTATATGATGTACAGAGCCCTGTGTATAATGTAGAGCCTGGTATATGATGTACAGAGCCCTGTGTATAATGTAGAGCCTGGTATATGATGTACAGAGCCCTGTCTATAATGTAGAGCCTGGTATATGAAGTATAGAGCCCTGTGTATAATGTAGAGCCTTGTATATGATGTACTACAGGGGACGGAGTTGGTGGATTCTATAATGGGTGGGGCTAATGAGAAGTGGGATGGGTCAAAAGGGTGGGCGTGGTCTAGCGCCCCCCCATCTTAAAACTTCACCAGCCGCCACTGCATTCAAAGTACAGCAGCACTGAGAGCTGAAAAGGCCTGGCCTGGGCAGGAAGAGGGAAGTTATGTGTCTGTTCTTCCCTATGCTAACTGCTTTAAAGTGGAAGTAAACTCCCCTTTTTTTTTAACTGTTTAAATCCATGGGTTTACTTCCATTTTAAGCTGCCATGATTTTGGGATAATAAAGCTCATGTTTGGAGAAATCACAATGCTGGAAAATGCTGATGTTGTTACTACTCATACTAGTCGTTATGTGCTCCCAGTGATGTAAATGTATTGAATAACCAAATATCCTGATGGACAAATGTGAAATCCCTCTCCATTCATTGGAATATTGTCCCAGAAAACCCCTACATGTATCAATAATGTCCATATTGTAACGGGATGTCTAGGTTGCAGTTGGTTGCTTATAAACAGACTGTAGCAGAGTGGGTTCAACTGTATTGTCCATTTTATTGGGATTTTCCATCTTGAGTAGAAAAAGGCAAATTACTTCCGGAAGTTGGATTGCCCTCTTTGTTTCCTTTTGCTGTCTGGTTAGAATATCTACAGCAAATTCATACTTTGTGGGACCTCATGCCACCACTTTTTTGTATCCAGACAGATGCAAAAGACCGACATCTCACAGATCATCTATGACCAAATCTAGTCATAAATGTTCAAGCCTCTCAACAGGTGAGCTTTAACGCTGAAATGCCGCATATATGCGGCCCTATGTAAACATCTTTCTGTGCAGAAAGTGTGCGGCTTGTGCGCTCTCAGCACAGAGACCTGCAGGTACCGGGAAGCTCCAGAAGCATACTTGCTACAAAGAGATTTCCGATCATGTGACTGATGTGACAGCCAATCACAGTGGTCGCATGATTGAAATGTTCACCTCTGCCTCCCGGCATTTAGAACCTCTTAAAGGTCGGGGAGGCAGCAGCAGGAAGGGGATAATGTGGTGGCCCTGCCAAGTTAGGAGTTGCACTCTTCTTAGGGTTGACACTTTTTCTTAAATTCAAATCCGAACACTTTAGTGGCGCACAGATTTTTTTAAAATAGTACACACTATGGGAATGTAAAAGACCTGGGACATCTTTGGATGCCCCAATGAGAGTAATAATGTGGCGTGCATAGTACACTGTGGCAAGCAATGGCTGTGGTCAAATTCTGTTAACAGTGGGAGGGACTTAAAGGGATATGGTTAAATAAAACAAAAACATTCTTGTACCTATAAAATATGCTTAGAATAATAAAACACGTCTATGTAAAAATATTAACTTAGCCTACCTTAATAGTCAGTCAGACTGACTTTTCAGTCAGTTGAGCTGTGGATGGTGTCAGTAGAGCAGTGGGCAGTGTCAGTAGGGCAGTGGATGGTGTCAGTAGAGCAGTGGACATGTCAATAGAGCAGTCAACGGTGTCATTAGGGCAGTGGACGGTGTCAGTAGGGCGGTGGGACTGTGTGTGGACAATATCAGTAGAGCAGAGGACAATGTCAGTAGAGTAGGGGTTGGTGTCTGTAGAGCAGTGGACTGTGTCAGTAGTTTTTTACTTTTATTATTTTATTTTATTTGTTTAAAAAAAAATTAACAGCCCCGTTGTGGGGGGGGGGTAAAATACCAGGGATGTAAACCTGGTCCCAATGTCTCTTTCTCTGCACCCTTAGCTGATCTGGACAGTGAGTGAATGGGAAGTGCTCTATCGATCACTCACTGTGTTCATTCAGAAAAGGAAGGGACCAGTAAATAACATATTTACCGTCCCTTTCCCCCACCTGTCCATTCTTAAACATCCCTTGCAGCAGCTGGAGGGAGAGGAGGGAAGCAAGTAGTGCTGCAGTGCTGCAGTGGGGGGCAGACAGAGGAAAAAGAGGTGGACCCTGGACAGGAGGGGTGACGAGGGTGGTATTTACTAGAACCAATTGGCTGTATTGTCCTCCTGCATCCGCTGAATGCCAGCAGGAGGAAGACGAGAAACCGTCTTTCTGCTGCTGGAGGAGCAAAATACAGACAATCAGTTCTAGTAAATTCTGCCCCGTCTCCCTTCATGTGACAGGGAGGCCACACGGCCCCTGAAGCATGGGGAGCCACAAGCCAGTCTGAGGAATGTGTCCGGGTTTCAGGTAGACTAAAAACAACAATAACTATTCTATATTCAGTGGGCCTGAGCTCTCTTTGTTATTGTTTTCTGCATTCATCAGGTTTCCCCTAAGCCTAGGTGATTATTTGCTTCTGCCTGTTAGGGAGTGTTCCTCAGCAGAGAGAGTAAGAAGAAACATTATGGGTTATGAATAACCCTGACCAGTGACTGGGTGGTTTATTGCTAATGATGTGGGTTCAGGAGCAAACTCTTTATTTAATATTCGGCAAACTGTTTTAGAAGGGTCTCTTCATTTATAGGATATGCTTGGAGAGGAAGTGCACTGTAAAGAGGCATTTTTGTGCTTTTTAGGCGTGCTGCTTGGGGAGGCCTCATCAGCTTCAGAATCCTTTCCCAAAGAATGGGAAACTAGCCTATGTTAAAGCCCATAGGATAGGAAGGTGGCTAAAAGGGGAGCACCTTCAGAAAGCTTGCACAGTCTATTGGTCTCAACAGAAAGGAGCTCCTAAAAGAATTGCTGGTATCAGCATAAAGGCACACCCTTGGTTTGTGAGAGGTGCAGAAGTTGTTTCCATTTCAGCAGAGGGATTTTTTGCACTGATTGGATATACTGTAAACCCTATCCCTCTTTCTCATGGACACTGAGCCAATAAAACCTGCAAAGATTGACAGCATGGATGCCGGTCATTCAGTCACTGCTGGTGGCTGAAGGGGTGCTTTGGGGCAGCTGTAGACCAGATCAACAAAAACAAGACTGTGAGGCTTATTCAACTCACTTGTTTTCTTAGGGCTTCAATTCCATTCTACTCATTCTAGAGAAACAGCCTACCATCTAAATGCTTCCAATCCCTTAAATTGCCAGTGTTCTTATTTTCTGAATGGCCTTTATTCAGGGCCTGTTATCATGTAGAAAAGTGTTCCCTGGTTCCAGATACTGTGCTCTGTAGTTCCCAAAGTAGGAAGTCACATGGAACAAAATCATATGAGGAGAGGCTGCAAATTCACCCATTAAACGCTTGCTGCCAACAGCAGAAAACTCAGAACAAAGTAGTTTGACTTGCTAAGTTTGGCACAGCTGCAGTGTTTCTGAAATGGCTTCAGCAGTTTAACAGTTGCTTTTACTTGGAGCTTTGAGATGTTAATTAAAATACACTCATCTCAAGAGAATTATGGGGTTGTCATTGCTACTTTCTTCTGAAAATACTGGTTACCTGGCTGTTATGCCAACCCTCTGGCTGTAGTACTTTCTTAGTCATTGACCTGATACAAATATACAGATCAGGAAATTCAACCTGAAATACTTAGCATAGAACCAGGTAGATAGGATTTTCAAAATGGCAGATTCCTTGTTTCTTTCTTGGTGGGTTCCCTTTAAGGGTCCCACAGCTTAAGCCCATCTGGACCGTATGGGATTACGGTCACCTTTACTGGCAGCCAGCTTGCTGGTAATCTTCTTTAGCGATTTAACAAACTGTATATTCATAATTGTCACTCACCAGTACAGGCAGAGATTATGTTGTAGGATGTTCAATTTGTTTCAGAGGGCTGGGAATCACTATAGCAGCAGCATCCAACTGATACCGCTCTCTGTATTCTACTACCTCTAAAAGAACAACGGATGCTTTACTGCCATTCCATTAAATGGACAGTGAGAAACGCTCAATCTAGCAGTTGTTATTGCACTGTGCGTGCTAGGGCAAAGCAGGGCTGGCTTTATAATTTGTGGATATGTTCTGTTTGTGAGCCTGGTACTTGATGGCCTTTGTAGCAAATAGCTGTCTTCTGGATTAATTGCACCCTCAGAAAATTACTTTTATTGATCTGCCATTTGCTTTGGTGTCCAGGAAAAGCAGTTGCAGGGAAAATTACATTCAGTTCATTTTTAGAATCAAAACTGTGTATAAATAGACTGGATGAGGGCCAAAGGATGCTGTTCATGATTACATCATGGAGATTATTGCAAAGATCTTTTTGGATGGGAGTATCATAGATGGAACATCTCACTTTGGGTTAAAACACATTTTTTATTCTCAGTGTCTTTTCCTTAAGCCTTTGATCCAAAGTAGTTGGACAGTTCTCATCTCCTAGTCTATAAGTCAGAAAATTACATAATTATTCTAATCATTTACAATAACCATTACTATTCAAGAAAAATTGTTGCATTCTGTTCCAGGACAAGGTTGTCCAATGCCGAGGGTGAAGAAGCCAAACTGCACCAGTCTACCTTCTCCTTCTCCCCACTTTTTTACGCATGAAAATTTGTATCTTTTAAAAAAATAAATGAAAAAAAAAGATATTTAAAAATGTTAAATTAAAATACAATAGGGCCAAAAAATAAACCCACCACACATTGATCAATAATCAATATGTCTCTTCCTATCCTCAAGATTCTGTGGACAAATTGTGCTGACTCAGACTCTGTATTCTATCTCTGTGTCCCTGGGACAATCACCATCACATGTACACCCAGTACTGGTGTAGGGGGCTACCTAGCCTGGTACTAACAGAAGCCCCAACAACCTCAAAAACTTCTTATATATCCACTTCCAGACTGCCGCACGCCGTTATACATCGGCTGTTTGAAGAGCGATATCTTTGTTATGGCAGCAGCTAGCTGCCATAACCCCGGTATCCTCTTCTTCAGCGGGCGATTCGGTTCTGATAATAGTGGTCTCTGCAGCGGATTCGCCGCAAGATCACTTTTATTGGCAGCAGGAAAGGGCACCCCCCTCCTGCCATTCTCCGTTGCCCTCTGCCGCATACCGGAGCCATCAGCAGCGGAAGAGGCGATCGTGTCCTCTTCCGTGTGTGGTATGGAGATGAGTGAGATGGTCCCCACACGTCTCCATACCATTGCAGGGTGGAAGCGACATCAAAACGTCACTTCCGCCCATAGCTCCTAAAAGGCCTTTTTTTTTTTTTTCAAATTACAATTTTTTTTATTTATTTTGTTTAGTGTATTTTAATGTAAATATGAGATGTGAGGTCTTTTTGACCCCAGATCTCATATTTAAGAGGACTTGTAATGCTTTTTTTCTATTACAAGAGATGTTTACATTCCTTGTAATAGGAATAAATGTGACACAATTTTTTTTTAAAATAACAGTGTAAAAATAAAAGGTAAACTAAAAAAGGAAAAAAACATTTTTTTAAACACACCCTGTCCCGCCGAGCTCGTGTGCAGAAGTGAACTCATACGTGAGTAGCGCCTGCATATGAAAACGATGTTCAAACCACGCACATGAGGTATCGCCACAATGGGTAGAGCGAGAGCAATAATTCTAGCCCTAGTCCTCTTCTGTAATTCAAAACATGCAACCTGTAGAATTCTTTAAATGTCGCCTATGGAGATTTTTTAGGGTAAAAGTTTGTCGCCATTCCACGAGCGGGCGCAATTTTGAAGCGTGACATGTTGGGTATCAGCGTAACATTATCTTTCACAATATGAAAAAAATTAGGCTAACTTTACTGTTGTGTTATTTTTTTAATTCCAAAAAGTATTTTTTTTCCAGAAAAAGTGCGTAACACCGCTGCGCAAATATGGTGTGACAGAAGGTATTGCAATGACCGCCATTTTATTCTCTAGGGTCTTAGAAAAAAAAGTATAATGTAAAATCTAAATGTAACCATCACTGGAGGGACTGAAAATTATGAACATTTTAACAATATTTAATAATCCCGACATTAATAGCCAGTGGCAGTGTTATTACATCCCTTCGCCCCATTAACCCCTTCCTGCATTGAAGGTCAGTGGTAGTTTTATGTAAATCACCCCTGCCCCAGTACTGCTGCTCAGTGAAGCTGGATTCACACCTATGCATTTTTAGTGCTTTTTGCATTTTGCAGATTTGCACTACAGAACGTGTTTCATAGGAAATCATGTTAAATGGACTGTAATGCAAATCTGCAAAATGCAAAAAGCATTAAAACTGCATAGATGTGAATTCAACCTTACAGTGTTAGTTGACTGTGCAAAAAATTTAGGCAGGTGTGTAAAAAATGCTACAAAGTAACAATGATTTTAAAAATATATATTTTAATTGCATTTTGCAAACTGATAAAAATAAACAAATTGAGCGAACAGAAGAAGACTTTCCGAACGAGCGGACCTGCCCCCACACGCCCACACACGACCAGACTTTTCCAGCGGGGGGTCCGCTGGACTTTTGAAATGAATGGAAATGAATGGACTTGCCCACACATGGAGTAAAGTCCGTTCATTTTGAACGTGGCTCCAGGTAGACGGGACTAGCGCAGGAAGTCAATGTCGCCGCCTCCATCAGCGAGATTGATTCCTCGTGAGCCCCGTCACCTGGTATGGTTTTAAAGGGGAACCCCTACGCCGAAAAAACTGCGTGGGAGTCCCCCCAAAGTCTATAGCAGACCCTTATCCGAGCACACAGCCCAGCCGGTCAGGAAAGGGGGTGGGGACGAGCAAGCCCCCCTCCTGAAAAGTAAATTGAGCTTTGGCGCTAAAACCTAAATGGTGTACTAAAAATGCTAATACTCTGCAAATTACATGAAATGAAGCCCAATGTGGGAATTTCACAAATACACTATATACGTGATGTTAAAAATATATGTGAATGAAAATGTGTATCCGTTATCTTACAAAACAACTATGCACAAGTGTGGTAAAAAATACAACTAATCTATCACAACTAAAAATATAGGTGCTTTGGTAAAAAGTGCTTTTGCTCACATATATGAGCCAATACTTATACTCTAAAAAGTGACAATCAAAAAGGCATTGTGAAAATACCAAGTGAAAACATCAAAAAGATCATGTAATGTCCAATCCAAAATATATTATAATGTCCAACTAAAAATATTTGTTCAAAGTCGCATCATCTAGTTGCTGAAAAAACGCATAAGACTTTTATCAGATAGGAAGGTGAAGCAAGGTGACTGGTGTAAAAAAGGTTAGATTCCTCTCCGGTGCGCCACTCTGTGTTAGAGAAAAAATGTATATATGCGCTCACCAGACATTAAACCCTCAATGGGTTAACCAAGCAGTCACAGTATGAGCCACTGTGCAGCTCTCTCAGGGCTCTGCCACCGCTGTGCTGTGGGGATATTTTACACTCTTCCTTCCGTGAATGGTCCGTTTAGCGTTTGTACATGAAGGGAAACAGAAGTACAACCATGGTGCAATATTGTTGTGTAAACGTACTATGTTTATTAAAATCAGTTTACTCACAAATTCCAAAAAGACAGATCGCTATGAAATATGTTGCGCCGGCGTTACTGCTTGAATAGCAGTGTAAGGTGCACGTCCTAGGCCACGCCCTACGCGTTTCGTCAGAGCGACGTCATCTGGAGCTCTGACGAAACGCGTAGGGCGTGGCCTAGGACGTGCACCTTACACTGCTATTCAAGCAGTAACGCCGGCGCAACATATTTCATAGCGATCTGTCTTTTTGGAATTTGTGAGTAAACTGATTTTAATAAACATAGTACGTTTACACAACAATATTGCACCATGGTTGTACTTCTGTTTCCCTTCATGTACAAACGCTAAACGGACCATTCACGGAAGGAAGAGTGTAAAATATCCCCACAGCACAGCGGTGGCAGAGCCCTGAGAGAGCTGCACAGTGGCTCATACTGTGACTGCTTGGTTAACCCATTGAGGGTTTAATGTCTGGTGAGCGCATATATACATTTTTTCTCTAACACAGAGTGGCGCACCGGAGAGGAATCTAACCTTTTTTACACCAGTCACCTTGCTTCACCTTCCTATCTGATAAAAGTCTTATGCGTTTTTTCAGCAACTAGATGATGCGACTTTGAACAAATATTTTTAGTTGGACATTATAATATATTTTGGATTGGACATTACATGATCTTTTTGATGTTTTCACTTGGTATTTTCACAATGCCTTTTTGATTGTCACTTTTTAGAGTATAAGTATTGGCTCATATATGTGAGCAAAAGCACTTTTTACCAAAGCACCTATATTTTTAGTTGTGATAGATTAGTTGTATTTTTTACCACACTTGTGCATAGTTGTTTTGTAAGATAACGGATACACATTTTCATTCACATATATTTTTAACATCACGTATATAGTGTATTTGTGAAATTCCCACATTGGGCTTCATTTCATGTAATTTGCAGAGTATTAGCATTTTTAGTACACCATTTAGGTTTTAGCGCCAAAGCTCAATTTACTTTTCAGATTTCTAGTCTATTCCCATCTTGAGGGATAGGTTTCAAGCACAGGCAGCTTTAACCCCTCACAGTTCACTTTATTGTAGTCATTTTAACATTTAAACTTATTTAAACTTGTCTAGCGAACAGGTAAATTTGTCCATAGCGCAATCTTATCTTTTCTTAAAGCCCCCCTCCTGAGCCATACCAGGCCATGTGCCCTCAACAAGGGGGGGTGCTTTTTGGAAGGGGGGCCCCACCCCATAGCACCTTGTCCCCATGTTGATGAGGACAAGGGCCTCTTCCCGACAACACTGGCCTTTGGTTGTTGGGGTCTGCGGGCGGGGGGTTTATCAGAATCCGGGAGCCCCCAGATCCTTACCCCCCACTCTATGTGTACCCCTACCCATTCACCTGGGGGAAAAATTGTTAATAAAAAAACACAACACATGTTTTTACAATACTTTATTAGACAGCTCCGGGGGTCTTCTACCGTCTTCGGGGGTCTTCCTGCTGGACTCCTCCGATATCTTCTGCTCAGATTTCTTCTGCTCTTCCAGATTCCGATAAGCCCCCCATCCTCATCAACATGAGGACAAGGTCCTTTGAGGGGCTACCTCAAAGCACTCTCTCAATGTTGAGGGCATGTGGCATGGTACGGTTCAGGAGGGGGGTCCTCTCTCCTCCCCTTCTTTTCCTGCGGCCTGCCAGGTTGCATGCTCTGATAAGGGTCTGGTATGGATTTTGAGGGGGACCCCTACGCCTTTTTTTTTTTTTGGCGCGGGGTTCCCCTTAAAATCCATGCCAGACCTGAAGGGCCTGGTATGGAATTTCGGGGGACCCCCACGCATTTTTTTTTTTTCTTCATTTTATTTTTTTTCTTAATGCTAATGACCTGTGTGCAATGCAAATAGCCTTAAAAAAAACCCATAGGAGACGTACAACATTAGAATCCTACTATAGCTTGTCAAAATATTCGACCAGGAATGTATGATTGCAGCATCATAAGTGAGTTTCGCTGCTCCGTCGAATCTTCTTTAAACATCCCGACAGACACCATAAGCCTTCAATGACAGATTCGACCGTAATTCGTTTGGGTTTTCGGACGAATGCAATTTTTTAACAAAAAATGAAATAAATAGAAATGAATTTCGGGAGTAACTAAATAAATTTATTTTTCGGACGAAAACAAAATTCCGAAACAAAATATTTCAGTCTGCACATGTCTAGTAGGCAGGAAACTGGAGGGGCTTGGGGAGTTTTTGAAAGACACATGTTCGGAAAAGAGTGGTGTTTGGAAGGACGATAGAGTAACACATGGCTGCCGGAAGCTGGAAAACTTTAGAGGCATTTTAAGTCGGACTGAGCAAGGAACCATGAAGGACATCACATCTTGACCACTAAGTTGAGTAACTGTTTGCTTTACTTAATGCATACATATTGAACATGCTTATATTTGTAGGCATATTTTGTAAGCTATGAATTGTGTTGTATTGTGTATCCTACAGTTGTATGTGCAACTTTTCCTGTTTAGTAAAGCATTGATACACTACAGAAGTGTAAGCTTCCTTGGTTTTACCACAAGAACCTTAATATATCAGACAAAAAATAATTCCTTCCATTACAGGAAAAAAAATGTTTTTAGTGGCGCTAGCTGGTAGTAGTTAGTGAGATTTCTGTCATTTTGAATATGTTTCTGAACTTTTCTAGGTCACTTCTTCAATTCCAGGTATTGAAACTGAAGGAGTGGCTTGGAGAAGCTACACAATGAAGTTGATTTACTAAGGCTCAGTTCACACTGCTGCAACCTGAAAATCACGCGACTTACAGTGCGATTTTGCCAGGCGACTTCAGTGTGTCTTGAAGCGACTTTGAACCAAGTTTGAAGCAACTTCAGGGAATGTCTGTGTAGTTCTCTAATATCAGATACAGGTCAATTAAGATGAGATCCGACTTGGAGGTGACTTCCATTAAAGTCTATGGGCACAAGTCGGATAGAAGTCACCTTGAAGTAGTACAGAAATCTTTTGTAAAGTTGGAGCGACTTCAGTATCATGTGCAAGCAAGAATGCAGTTTTTTAAATTTTCCTTGCATGCGATTGGGTATTCTTTGCTCCATTTACTAAGCTCTGGAGCAAGTGCACTGGCAGTGCACATGACTAGTGTAACCCAGATAAACTTCCTTCTAACTGTTACAGACCCTTCATACCCCTTTTTCACCTTCTTTGAATAAGAGACCACACCTTTCTTATGGAATATAAATGGCCATAACAGCCCTTTATTAACCAAATAACATATAAAAACTCCAAAATAACTTTATAAAACAAGGTAATTACAACCATAAGAAACAACAAGTTTCAACCCCCGTTTATTGGTCAGTGACGTAGCTATCTCCTCTTTTACGGGATATATATATCCATATATATCACACCAGTACACTGCGGGACCTTTACCAACCATCATAGGCCTCCAGCTGTACCGCTCGGAGACACCCCCTTTTCCAGCAGTGCAACCACCAGTATTCACCAACCATTTGATGAATACACCGGAGGGGCCATACTACCGATAAGCCCCCCACCCCATTTTGTCACATCCGTTACCGCTTCCGTCACTGACCAACAAACAAAACACCGCCAATCTCCCCTCCAGCTGTCATGACGACTTTCTGTACTTGCACCTGTAATGACAATATAAAGAACATAAAGGTTAAACAGCCTAGCACAAGGGAGGGTGGGTGGGAAAATCGCCTCTTCGCACACAGTAATGTCGACTGGCTCCCCTTCGGCGCTGCCCCTCTTTTATACTGCCGCTCCCACCCCCGGAGCTCCTCCGAAAACTCCTCCCCTGGGCGTAACTGGGCACCTCGTCATGCCCAGCCCAGCTCTCAAGTTCCCCTGCGTGTCACCACGCTCCGGGCTTCTCTGTAAATTTGCCTGTAGTAAATCAACCTCAATGTCCTCAACATTAGCAATGAACTCAGTCAAGTTTGGACAAAAATCCAAACCTACCTGAGCTGTCCCTCTCCCAAGGAGTTGTCGCTGCAGACAGCCTATCATAAGTGGTGGAAGCAATCCTTGCCCTGCTCCATCCTGCTAATAGGGAATGGCCCCGCTGTTCATGTTTGTCTGTCTGGAGCTCATCCTCATTCACCATTATAGAACAAGTCCATTACAGAACAAGTCCAGAGGGTGTTGTGAGCTAAGGCTATTATAGACTTTCATGGTAACGTACAAAGGCTTGACATACACAACGTAAGTATAAAAATTTACTTTTATTCCAAAAATAGGTTAAAGCATGCATGCATCTAAAAAAGACACAACAAATTGTGTTCTGAATATTAAGCTCTATAAAATCACAGATAGAGTGACACTAGGGAATAGCCCAGCAGTAGTGACCCATCCATAGATGGCGAACGGGCACCGCCCCCCCATCCATTGTCCAGCCCTCTGATATACATATCAAGGCACCGGACCATGGACTCCAATGCGGGGTGGGTGTTTTTTTTTTAAGCACGTGAGGCTCCAATAGGCTTCTAAAAAGGGTGGACTTGGGGCACAGAGTACTGCGATCCAACCCCACCCAGTTGTGTGATGATAGCAAATATATTTTTGCTATTTTCCCACTAAAGTTCCTCCCCGCTAATCAAGAGGCAGGTTGTGAGACCTGTTTCCCGATTGACCAAAGCGTCAGGCAATCCTATTGGATGCCTAGCACTTAGGCGGAATAGAGAGGACACATATGGCAGAGGAAGCTGCTGGAGGAGCGAACACTGGAGCCACTGCCCGCAACCCACCCCCTGCCGCTTGCAAGGATCATGCTGAAAGACACCATAGCCCACCACCTAGATACCTAGATCAGGTAAGTGCCGGATGCCTGGGGTGGGGGGTGGTAGTACCACACCACCAGCCGCCCAGGGGGTGTGGTTGTTTGCCGTGGCCCCCCCAAAAGAAAAACCCACCAGCCACCACTGGAATAGCTCTGTCAGTTTAGCATATAGTATTTGTGTATCAGGCGCTCGACATGTTTTGCAGATAGACTTACGCTTCTTCAGGAGCTTATTGTAAATTATTATAGAGCAAATATTAATTCTATAAATGAGAAAGAAAGAAAAATAGTTATAACATTCACATTAAAGGTAATACACATGTGTGGTGATGTCCATTGCACGCAAGTACAGAACAAGTCCAGTTGGATGTGACTAGTAATTAATATTAGTTTTATCATGACCTGGATAAATTTGAACCGTAACACACAGTTTTTGATTCTTGAGTTCTTCTTTGAGTGCAATAACTACAAACAAAAATAATCCAAAATAATAAAAAGCAAAAGTAAAACACTGTACAATTATCTTAAGACAATATTGTGAAAGCCTTTAATAAAGGCAACAAAAAAAACACCTATTACAGGTATGCCTACTTCCACACATCCTGCAGGAATAGATGTACAGTTGGCAATACACATTACATACCTGTATGATTATGTTTTACCGGTATCTGTCTCCACATTTACGCAGTTAGGCTTTGTTTCCTCCTCTAGAGACTTCTGTGGTTTTCTGTCCCCATGACAAAATTCCTTTGTGATTAAGAGCTTAGACTGAGAACATCTCAAAGAGTTTCATAATGGATAAGCCTTTGCTGTTTCATTGTGTCCTACATTCCATATGTAAGCTAAGACAAGTAAACTTGAAAATATAAATTCTGGTGTTTAGAGTTCTGTATCAGGTTTGTCATCATTATCAGGAGTAATTAATCCTAACACTGAAATCTGTACGATGAATGTCGGTGCAAAGATTTTAACTTGGGGATTGTAATTTCAAAAATGGTTTATGTATGTAGAATAGCCTTTCTCAACCTTTTTACCCCAGAGGAAGCCGTGAAATAATTTTCAGTACTCAAGGAACTCCCACTAAAAGGTATTCATCGGGAGGGGTGGGGGCAGTAGGAAGAATGTCCATTACAGTGGTGGTCAGTGGGAAGAATGTCCCTTCCATTGGTGGTTGGTAGGAAGAATCTGCCTTACAGTGGTGGTCAGTGGGAGGAATGTCCCTTCCGTTGGAGGTCAGTAGGAAGAATGTACTTTGCATTGGTGGTCAGTGGAAAGAATGTCCCTTATAGTGATGGCTAGTGGGAAAAATGTCCCTTACCGTGGTAGTCAGTGGGAAGAATGTCCCTTACCGTGGTGGTCAGTGGGAAGAATGTCCCTTACAGTGATGGTCAAAGAGAAGAATGCTCCTTACATTGATAGTCAGTGATAAAAATGTTCTTTACATTGACGGTCAGTGGAAAAGAATGCCCCCCTTACAGACAACTAAAAGATCATTGGTGTCATGCTGCTGGTTATGCTAAGTGGCATTGGCATTGGAATTATGAAGGCACCATCAGATGGCAGGAGATCAGTTAGCTACAGCTCAAGGAACCCCTAGCAACCTCTCAAAGAACCCTGGTTGAGAATGGGTGAAGTAGAATATACAGTACATGGATGATCTACAAATGTCAACATTTGTCATATGAAGGATACATTACATATACATTTGGTCTGGAAATCACTATGCCAAACACTGTAATACACTGCACAGCATACCTTCTACACTGTATACTGGAAAGACCATCTTCAACACTGTACACAGCACAGCACATCTTTACACTCTACACTGCAGAAAATATCTCCTACACAAGCTGGGCACTGGCTCCCCAGTGGTTCACACTCACTGACTTCTTTAACCACTTTAGCCTCGGAAGATTTGGCTGCTCAATGAGCAGGCCATTTTTTTGCGATTCGGCACTTACATAGTTAAATAGTTATATAGTTAGTAAGGTTGAATAAAGACACCAGTCCATCCAGTTCAATCTGAGTGAGTGCCTACAATTATCCCTATCCCTGTACATTGTACACGCACATCGGTCCCTACCTTCAAGGAGCCCACAATCCAATGTCCCCATTCATATACTAGGGCCAATTTTGGACAGAAGCCAATTAACCTACAGTAGGTGCCACCCATATTGTGTTTCCAGCGCGATCCTGTCGCGCTGGTTCCCGGCGACAGGCTTCTATAACCAGCGCAATCCCATCGTGCTGGTTATCGCGCTGGCTGCAATAGGAAAATGTAATTTTCCTATAGTAGCGAGCAAGCGGTGATAATGTCACCTCAGTAAAGAAGCCTGCATGCCTTCGAGGGCATACCAGGCCCTTAGTGTCCGGTAGGGATTTTAAGGGGAATCCCCTACGCTGAAAAAAAACGGTGTGGGGTCCCCCCCCCAAATCCATACCAGACCCCTATCCGAGCACGCAGCCCGGCCGGTCAGGAAAGGGGGTGGGTACACGCGAGCGCCCCCCCCCCCCCTCCTGAGCCATACCAGGCCACGTGCCTTCAACATGGGGGGTGGGTGCTTTGGGGGAAGGGGAACTAGCGGAGGCCTGGTCTTCCATTGCTGCCGCCCCTTCTTCCGACTTCGGGGGTCTTGTCCCCCTCTTCGGTTCTTCTTGCCGGGCCACAGCTTCTTCTTCCGGGCCTCCGCTAGTAAAAGAGCTAGTAAAAGAGCAGAAGATAGCGGAGGAGTCCGGCGAGAAGACCCCCCCAAGACGGAAGACCCCTGGAGCAGTGCAATAAATTATTTTTAAACCTTGTGTGTTTTTTTTTACATTTTTTTTCACAGGTGAATGGGTAGGGGAACATTGTACCTCATGCTCATTCACATAGGGTGGGGGGCCGGGATCCGGGGGCCCCCTTATTAAAGGGGGCTCCCAGATTCCAATAATCCCCCCGCCTGCAGACCTTGACAACCAACGGCCAGGGTTGTCGGGAAGAGGCCCTTGTCCTCATCAACATGGGGACAAGGTGCTATGGGGTGGGGGGCCGTTGGGCGTCCCCCTTTCCCCCAAAGCACCCACCCCCCCATGTTGAGGGCACGCGGCCTGGTACGGCTCAGGAGGGGGGGTGCTCGCTCGTCCCCGACCCCCTTTCCTGACCGGCCGGGCTGCGTGCTCGGATAGGGGTCTGGTATGGATTTTGGGGGGGACCCCACGCCATTTTTTTTCAGTGTAGGGGATTCCCTTTAAAATCCCTACCAGACCTAAGGGCCTGGTATGCCTCCGGAGAGGGAACCCATGCCGTTTTTTTTTTAATTAGGTTTGGAGTTCTCCCTTAGGATTCATACCTAATACAGTGCCTGGCATTGGCAGGAATCCAATTCGGATCCCCGCACCAGTGTGAACCTGGCCAGCGATGCTTGTCGCTTATCGGGAAAGGAAAATAAACATTTTTCCTTTCCCGATGCGGCTCGGCGCTGGCTCCGAGCCGCATCAATGACATAATATCGTGGTCACCTACTGTACCAGCATGTCTTTGGCACTGCATCGCTTTAACTGATAATTGCGTGGTCGTGCAACACTGTACCCAAACAAAATTGACGTCCTTTTTTCCCCACAAATAGAGCTTTCTTTTGATGGTATTTGACCATCTCTGTTTTTTATTTTACGCTATAAATAAAACAATAGTGACAATTTTGAAAAAAACACAATATTTTATACTTATTGCTAAAATAAATATCCCCAATTTTTTTTAAAAAAGCTAATTTTTTTCCTCAGTTTAGGCCGATATGTATTCTTCTACATATTTTTGGTAATAAAAATTGCAATAAGCGTATATTGATTGGTTTGTGCAAAAGTTATAGTGTCTACAAAATAGGGGGTAGATTTATGGCATTTTTTTTTTTTTTTTACTAGTAATGGCGGCGATCTGCGATTTTTATCGGGACTGCGACATTATGGCGGACACATCGGATACTTTTGACACATTTTTGAAACCACTGACAATTATACAGCGATCAGTGCTATAAAAATGCACTGATTACTCTGTAAATGTAACTGGCAGGGAAGGGGTTAACACTAGGGGGCGATAAAGGGGTGAACTATGTTCCCTGACTGTGTTCTAACTGTAGGAGATGACAGATCATGGTTCCTAGTGTAGCACTGACCCCCGAAGGAGCTTCTGGTTTTTATTGGGCTTACCATTACCTCACTTGCTCGCTTCTCCGTCTTAGGGGTCCCGTTGTAAAGCGAAACAAATAATGTCAGCTCCGACACTTAGTCCTTTTTCCAAGATTTATTTGAGATAAACAAAACATTTTTCAATAGAGGGATAGAGGGTTAAGGGGAATTCAGGCACCTTGTAATTGTGGGTTAGAGGTATTTCCTTGATCCAGAGGACAAACAGCTTCCACAGACTGGATCCAGCCATCACCAGATAGGCCTCTCTCACTGACCTAGCAGCCGGTGTGATGCTCAAACAAAGTCTCTGCCACAGACTTGTCAATTTAAATGAACTTCTTGAGAAAATTTAAGAATTATCACACAGTACCAGTTTCCTTCAGCCGATCCGGCGATACTGTGTGGTTAGTGACCCGGGTTGTGTCCTCCAACTGAGTCTCCGGGCTCTTCCAGAGATACCAGCCTTGTTGCTCGGTCCTTTCCTGAAAAAGTACTCCCCTGGATCCTCCAGTAGCTTGGCTTCTTCCCGCAGGCAAGACAGCACAGGACCACCCCTGGATCACTGGAAGACTTCTGGGCCTACCCTTTCAGTTGCAAAGCCTCAAGCCAGCCGGCCCCAAGGCACAGGAACGAGCAGCACACACCCCAGGCCAGGAGGACCATGAGGTCGGGATAATGAACCCCAGAAAAGCGTGCCTCAAAAATTGCGTCAGTACCTTAAATACCCCCACCCAGAATACACAGTGGGTGAACAACTCCCACTAGGCTATTTCCGAGTAAAAGGGGTATTCAATGCATCCAGCCTGTTGCATTTCCAACACTTACCGGTGGTGACAGCGACACCTATCGCCAAGTGGAAACTAGCACAACCCAGCTCAACTGGTACAGAAACCAGAATTTTTGAAGTAATTAGTCTGAGCCAAACTGCAGCTTCAGACAACTTAAATTTGCAAAAACAATAGCATCTGCTCATTAGGAGCAGGGCACTACACTAGTTATTAGGAACTCATGATCTGCCTCTCCTCTCCTCACAGAACAGGGATTTGTGGTTACTCACATGTCCCTGTTCTGTCTCTTGTGCCCGCGATCGCTCTTGGCCAGTGGTCATTGTGACCGTTGGCCATGAGCATCGCCCCCCCACGATGCAGCGGGCACGCTCGCGCTTGCTATCCCACTTAAAGGAGCCAACATACAGCTACGACGGTTCGCGGGATCGTGCCGTCCTGCCGCAGTATAATGGCTTACAGTAACCCAGATAGGCAAGGATAACATACATTTTTAAATTGTAAAAGTCTGTTAACTTTGTGCACCATTTCACTGGCAAGTTGTACACCTGCAGAGCACTTGAAGAACAAGTTCTAGTGGCAAGTCTCTAGCTAGAACAAAGTTGCAGTGGTGAGTCTACAGCAAGAGCTCTGAAAGTCTACAGCAGCGGTAAACAACCTTAAAGAGGTGGAGATCTACCTGTACAACAAGGGATAAGTCAAAGATCACCAGGCACAGCGTTGCCTCCTCACACCTAATTTAAACGTCTAATTGCCGTGCTACCACTTTGCAAACTGCATGCATAACACAGCAATTGTGTTTTAATCAACTGGTGAGGAGGCAACATATCACCTCCTCGCCACCTGTCAAACACACTTAGATCGCTTTTCAGGGAAGCATTAGTGCCTGCTGTACTTGTGAATGAGCCCTTAGTTGCATGGGGGAAGAAGATTTGTGCTAGTAGGGATGGTTGGGTGTATTTATGCTAGTAGAGGAAATTTGGTTGGGGGGGAGTATTTGTACTAGAAGGGGGTGATGGGGGAGAATTTGTGCTAGAAGGGAGGAGAATTTGTGTTAGGAGTAGGAGGGGGAGATTTTGAGGGTAGATTTTGTTTGGAGGGGGGCATTTATGGGGGAATGTATGCTCTGAAATGGCTGGTCAGCAAGCCCAGTCTGTGATCAACCAGTCTACTGAAAGATCGCAATCTACTGGTCTTGCAGGAGACTTGCAGAATGTTTGCAATCAAAGTTGATCTGGAGTCATACAATTTGTAAACTGAAATCATATCCCCTCCCAAGTGTCTCTTCTCCAGAGAGAATAAGTTCAGTGCTTGTAACCTCTCTTCATACCTAATGTCCTTCTGTCCAGAGGTGTAGCTTGAAGCATGTGGGCCCTGATGCAAAAGTTGCCATGGCCCCCCCCCACTACCACCCAGCACTTCCACCATGCATGCAGATACACCCACCACACGCTAAGATACTCAAAGTGGCTTAAGAGTTTTGAGCTCCCAGAGTTCCTCTTTACATCAGAGAACAAGGATCACAGCTGAAGAATCAGAGGACAGGAATTCCCAATGGAGAATCAGAGGACAGAGACCCCTGGCAGGTCACTTGGCAGAGCTCCTTTCCCATCCCAGCACTGTGTACAATTCCTCTCCCCCCCACACAGGGCTGGAATCATATTCCTTTACACACAGTCCGTCGGCCTTCACAGGATGTATCTGGCTTTTATGTTGCCGTTCTGACCTGTGAAATTCTCTGCTCGGAACGGCAATGTAGTTGCAATAGGCAGATACACCCTGTGAAGATCGCGGCTAACTGGATGTGTTGTAAAGGCATGTGATTTCAGCCCTGCAGAGGAGGAGCAGTATAGACTGCCGTAATGGGAAAGGAGCTCAGCAGCCGGGCATAGCATCCAGGGTGGAGGGGGTGGTCAGGGGGCTTTGGGGGAGGTGCAACTTAGATCTGGGGGGGCAAAGCCATGTGACACAAAATCTGGAGCCCCTCAGGGGGTGTTAAGGGATTTGTTTTAGCAATTTATGAAGGTTTTTTTGTCAGTGTTTGTAGGTGTTGTGGGAAGGTCACCTCTCACCTCGGTGTGTGTCTTTTCCCTAGTTGCCAGGAAAGTGGGGTAAGCAGACATCTCTGGGTGGGGGGGGGGGGGGGAACATCCGTCCCATCGGGGCTACAGGACAGCAGACTTCTAACTTGCTGAGCTCGGTTACCATTCCATGTTGCCAGCACACAGCACAGACACTTCCCCATCCTGGGCTGATCTCAACCCATGCTCCTCGCCATTCAGGAATAGTGATGGATGAACTTCCGACGGGACGTTTCGCGAATGCGGACCGCGAATGCGGACCGCGAATGCGGCCGATAGTTCGCGAACCGGAACGTTCGCGGCGGGCCCCATTGACTTCAATGGGAGGCGAACTTTGCAAACCTACAGGTCAAATTTGCAGCCACAAAATAATTAATAGCTGTACAAACATAGTCCCACCACATGGCCAATGACATAACACATGTATGAGGTGAATCTGGGATCGACAACTACAAGCATTCTTTTTTTATATGGGAAATTGTTCTGACAATTCAGGACTGTGGAGCGCATGAAGGCAATGGAGGAGAGGGAAGGTCAGGGTAGGCAAAGAAGAGGGTGCAGGAGATGATCACCAGCAGCGTGACATACAGCAATGACACCTGCACCGTGATAGAGTCATCTGACACCAGCACCGTGATAGAGAGCACTGACATCAGCAGCGTGACATACAGCAATGACACCTGCACCGTGACAGAGTAATCTGACAACAGCACCGTGATAGAAAGCACTGACATCAGCAGCGTGAAATAAAGCACTAACACCAGCACCGTGATATACAGCACTGACAGCAGCACCGTGATAGAGAGCACTGACATCAGCAGCGTGACATACAGCAATGACACCTGCACCGTGATAGAGTCATCTGACACCAGCACCGTGATAGAGAGCACTGACATCAGCAGCGTGACATAAAGCACTAACACCAGCACCGTGATATACAGCACTGACAGCAGCACCGTGATAGAGAGCACTGACATCAGCAGCGTGACATACAGCAATGACACCTGCACCGTGATAGAGTCATCTGACACCAGCACCGTGATAGAGAGCACTGACATCAGCAGCGTGACATAAAGCACTAACACCAGCACCGTGATATACAGCACTGACAGCAGCACCGTGATAGAGAGTACTGACATCAGCACCGTGATATACAGCACTGACACCTGCACCGTAAGCAGCCCCAGGAGGAAGTCAGCATAGCACAGGGATGGTGGGAGCCCCTCATAATGAGCATAGCACAGGGATAGTGGGAGCCCCTCATAATGAGCATAGCACAGGGATGGTGGGAGCCCCTCATAATAAGCATAGCACAGGGATGGTGGGAGCCCCTCATAATATGCACAGCAGAGGTACAGCCCCAGGAGGAAGTCAGCACAGCACAGGGATGGTGGAAGCCCCTCATAATAAGCAGCCCCAGGAGGAAGTCAGCACATCACAGGGATGGTGGGAGCCCCTCATAATAAGCAGCCCCAGTAGAAATATGACACCGCTCAACCTCTTCAAAGAGGAGGGTACGGGCATATAGTACGGTGTGCTTTTTTTGGACAAGGAAGTGAGCCAAATTAAGAAAGAAGGTCTGTGTGCTCGATTTAAAAAAATGTTTATAGACATATACATGGTCTACTGGTCACATGTGTTGAATTCCTCCGAGATCCATGCCTCATTCATTTTTAGAAATGTGAGGTAGTTAACACTGTCGTGAGCTAGGCGAGTACGCTTATCGGTCACGATCCCCCCTGCTGCGCCGAACGTCCTTTTGGACAGGACACTGGACGAGGGGCAAGCCAACAGTTCGATTGCAAATTGGGCAAGCTCTGGCCAGAGGTCAAGCATGCCCACCCAGTAGTCCAGGGGTTCATCATTTCTCAGAGTATCTACATCGGCCGTTGACCCGATGTAGTCGGACACCTGACGGTCTAGGCGTTCCCTGATGCTGGATCCGGATGACACCTGTCGATGGGTCGGCTGAAAGAATTACCTCATATCCGAAGTCACCAACACATCTTCAAACCGGCCTCTTCTTGCAGGCGCTGTTGGATTGGTACCCGCAACTCCTTCTCTGGGAGTGGGAATTGCTCCTCTGCCAGCGCACGCAAAAGCAGAATGCAGCATTTCACGAAGCAAGGCCTGGAAGTGCTCCATTCTGACAGCCCTCTGTGACGGCGGTAACATTTCCGCCATTTTGTGTTTGTACCGGGGGTCCAAGTACGTTGCCACCCAGTACTGGTCCTTGACCCTTATGCTTTTTATACGGGGGTCCCTATTAAAACACTGGAGCATGAAGGCCCCCATTTGCACTAAACTGGAAGCGGTGTGGTGGCCTGGCTCCTGCTCATCAGCCAGGATAACCTCAACCCTATATATTGTGGACCTATACCAGTTCTTAAGGAATAGCAGACTGTACCTCACTCAACCCTATGTACTGTAGTACCCTATACCTTACCAGTCCTTATAAGGACCTTTGTGGAACAAGTAGGTTGTGACTGATTAGCAGACTGTATGTCAGTCCCTATACTGATAAAGGACTGCTGCAGTATAGGGCAGCAGTCAGCAGTAGTGCACCTCAACCCTATGTATTGTGGACCTATACCAGTCCTTATAGAATAGCAGACTGTACCTCACTCAACCCTATGTACTGTAGTACCCTATACCTTACCAGTCCTTATAAGGACCTTTGTGGAACAAGTAGGTTGTGTGTGACTGATTAGAAGACTGTACGTCAGTCCCTATACTGATAAAGGACTGCTACAGTATAGGGCAGCAGTCAGCAGTAGTGCACCTCAACCCTATGTATTGTGGACCTATACCAGTCCTTACAGAATAGCAGACTGTACCTCACTCAACCCTATGTACTGTAGTACCCTATACCTTACCAGTCCTTATAAGGACCTTTGTGGAACAAGTAGGTTGTGTGTGACTGATTAGCAGACTGTACGTCAGTCCCTATACTGATAAAGGACTGCTACAGTATAGGACAGCAGTCAGCAGTAGTGCACCTCAACCCTATGTATTGTGGACCTATACCAGTCCTTACAGAATAGCAGACTGTACCTCACTCAACCCTATGTACTGTAGCACCCTACACCAGGTTACCAGTCCTTATAAGGACCTTTGTGGAACAAGTAGGTTGTGTGTGACTGATTAGCAGACTGTACGTCAGTCCCTATACTGATAAAGGACTGCTGCAGTATAGGGCAGCAGTCAGCAGTAGTGCACCTCAACCCTATGTATTGTGGACCTATACCAGTCCTTAAGGAATAGCAGACTGTACCTCACTCAACCCTATGTACTGTAGTACCCTATACCTTACCAGTCCTTATAAGGACCTTTGTGGAACAAGTAGGTTGTGTGTGACTGATTAGCAGACTGTACGTCAGTCCCTATACTGATAAAGGACTGCTGCAGTATAGGGCAGCAGTCAGCAGTAGTGCACCTCAACCCTATGTATTGTGGACCTATACCAGTCCTTACAGAATAGCAGACTGTACCTCACTCAACCCTATGTACTGTAGCACCCTACACAAGGTTACCAGTCCTTATAAGGACCTTTGTGGAACAAGTAGGTTGTGTGTGACTGATTAGCAGACTGTACGTCAGTCCCTATACTGATGAAGGACTGCTGCAGTATAGGGCAGCAGTCAGCAGTAGTGCACCTCAACCCTATGTATTGTGGACCTATACCAGTCCTTATAGAATAGCAGACTGTACCTCACTCAACCCTATGTACTGTAGTACCCTATACCTTACCAGTCCTTATAAGGACCTTTGTGGAACAAGTAGGTTGTGTGTGACTGATTAGCAGACTGTACGTCAGTCCCTATACTGATGAAGTACTGCTGCAGTATAGGGCAGCGGTCAGCAGTAGTGCACCTCAAACCTATGTATTGTGGACCTATACCAGTCCTTAAGGAATAGCAGACTGTACCTCACTCAACCCTATGTACTGTAGCACCCTACACCAGGTTACCAGTCCTTATAAGGACCTTTGTGGAACAAGTAGGTTGTGACTGATTAGCAGACTGTACGTCAGTCCCTATAATTGGAAGAAAGAATATTATACGTGTACAAGCCTATTACCATACCACTGATACGAGTCCTGAAAAGAACCTTTGTGGACCTAATATAGTAACAGCTACTGAATAAACTGACCCTCGCTGCCTCACACACAGCTTCCTCCATGTGCCTATATAAACTGACAAAACAGAGGCTGCTGGAACAATAACTGGAATAGCACTTTTGTGGACCTGGTAGTAACAGCTAATGATTAAACTGACTGTCCCTGCAGCACACACCGTCCTGTCCCTTTCTCTAAACTGACAAAAGACACTCAGGCTGCTGCAACAATCACTAGCACAGCACTGCCTCAAACCTATATCCTGAACTACACCTAACACCTATACCAGTCCTGAAAAGAACTTGTGTGTACCAAATAGCTAGCGATTTGGGTCACTGCAATCTCTCCCTGCTCCACACAGCAACCTCTCCCTTTAGCAGTGTTTCTCAATTCCAGTCCTCATGGCCCACTAACAGGTCATGTTTTCAGGCTTTCCATTATTTTGCACAGGTGATTTGACCAGTTTCACTGCCTTAGTAATTACCCCAGCTGTTTCATCTGAGGGAAATCCTGAAAACATGACCTGTTAGTGGGCCATGAGGACTGGAATTGAGAAACACTGCCCTATAGTCACAGAAGAAAGAATGTAAAATGGCCGCCAGATCGGGTGTATTTATAAGTTAGGGGGAATGTCCAAGTGTCCATGTGCTGTAATGTCTCAATTGGCTGTCCTGTACCCCATGATGGATGTGTCATCATAGGTCAAAGTTCTTTTACACAGAAAACACGGACCGCGAACAGCTGAAATTCGCCGCAAAACGACCGCCGGCGAACCGTCCGGCCATCACTATTCAGGAAATCACTATTCAGGAAATGGCTCACAGCTTCTTTTCCATCCTTTATTCCCCCAGAGGTTCTCCCCCCAGTGAGTAGATTGCATTCATATTTTTGCCACCCAAATGCATTATTTTACATTTTTCCACATTGAACCTCATTTGCCATGTAATTGCCCACCCCATTAATTTGTTCAGATCTACTTGCGAGGTTTACACATCCTGCGGAGAAGTTATTGCCCTGCTTAGCTTAGTATCATCCACAATAACAGAGATTGAACTGTTTACCCCATACTCCAGGTCGTTTATGAACAAATTAAATAGGATTGGTCCCAGGACAGAACCCTGAGGACCCCAGTTTCCACCCCTGGCCATTCCGAGTACTCCCCATTTATCACTACCCTCTGAACTTGCCCTTGTAACCAGTTTTCAATCCATGTACTCTCCCTATGGTCCATGGCAATGGACCTTACTTTGTACAGTAAATGCTTATAGGGAACTGTATCAAATGCTTTTTCAAAATCAAGATACATCACATCTACGGGCCTCCCTTTATCAAGATAGCAGCTCACCTCCTCATAGAAGGTTAATTGATTGGTTTGTCAAGAATGATTCTTCATGAATCCATGCTGATTACTGCTAATGATAGTTTTCATTACTAGAATCTTGTATATAGTCTCTTATCATCCCCTCCAAGAGCTTGTATACTATTGATGTTAGGCTAACTGGTCTGTAGGGATATATTTTGGCACTTTTTTTACATATTGGTGCTACATTGGCTTTTCTCCAATCAGCTGGTACCAATCCAGTCAATAGACTGTCAGTAAAAATGAGAAACAAAGGTCTGGCAATTACTTGACTGAGTTCCCTAAGGAGAAAACAAATCAGTGCAATAAAAAATCACTAAACAATAGCTGCTGAACACCAAGGATCAAGATTCATATAAAAGACAGTGCAGCGCTAAAAAAACACAAGTCCATAAGAGTATATATTGTAATAGGAAAGATAATCCGTGTAGTCTTCAATGGTGAACTACTAGTACAATAGTGCATGCAGATGACTTAGTGGGAATGATAAAACCTCCACCACGGTATAAGATGGCCGCTCACCTCACTAAGTGTGGACTCTTTAGTTAAAGAAGGTCTAATGCGCTTTCCCACTTAGTGTATCAAATGATGGAAGCTGCATGGATATCCCGGAACATCACTTCTCAATAAGGTATACTCTTCGGTACTGTCCACTCCAGATTCACATATATTAAGGGAATAAAAGGCAATGCATAGTGCTCTCCGCTTATATAAATTTAATGTTTAAAAACAAATGAATAAAACTCACAATGGTGGCACTTAAACCAAGTGCTAGGTCAATACAGCATGTAAACAACAGAATCAAACGATGGCTGCAGGTGACGTCACATCCGTCCATGTGGGCAAAACGTCATCAGCGGATACGGAAATGACGTTTCAACCCCTTTTTTAAATAATCCTACAACACCATGGTAACCACACAACTAAATGTTTTGCACGCCGCCGCGTCCATTGACGCAGCACCACGCCACATGACCCAAAACACCCCTACACAGCGCAGCGCAAGTCCTGCTCAACAATTCGTCAAGCGAACAATCACATGACGCTGTGCCAGGACATGCTAATAAGCACTTGGGCAGTGAAAACAATCCCGGAAGTGTCCCCATAGATGGATATACTGACTAATGCAAATGTGTGTAGTCATCCCCAGACGGTTAAGGTGGGAGGTACCTCCCAATGCTGGTCTGGTAGAAGAAGACGCTTTGATTGAATGGAGTGATTTCTTTGTTAACCACTTAACCACTTCCCACCCGGCCAATGCATATATACGGCCGGGTGGGAGCCGTCTACTCCTGATAGGACGTTCAGGAACGTCCTTCAGGAGTAGCGGGATCGCGCGCGCGCGCCCGCGCGCGCGCCCGCGCAGCGGCGCGATCCCGATGTGCTCGTGTCACCCGGACAGATCGGCAGGAGGGCTCTGTGATTGGCCCTCCTGATCACATGACGGCCGTGTCCAATCACGGCCGTCATGTGATGTAAACAAACAGCCGGTTGCTAGGCAATCGGCTCTCCTCACACGGAAGTCACCGCTGAGGAGAGGAGAGCAGAACGCTGCAGCCGGCTGATGATCAGTGAGTATGGGCTGCTTTTTACAGCTTTTTACTCACTGATCATCAGTGTAGTGTAAACACACAACACACCACACAGTACAAACACAGTCCCCACATATGTCCCCAAAACACACATGTCCCCAAAACATACATGTCCCCAAATAATAAAAACACATGTCCCTAATAATAAAAACATGTCCCCCACATATGTCCCACTAAAATCACATGTCCCAATGATTATCTGCACACATATGTACGTGATCACCTGCACACATATGTACATGATCATTTGCGTACATATGTCCGTGATCACACAAACCAATTATTATACACTTAACGGAATTTTTTTTACCAAAAACATGTAGCAGAATACATTTTGGCTTAAATTTATGACAAAATTTGATTTTATTGGATTTCTTTTCAAATAGAAAAAAGAAAATATTGTTTTTTTTCCAAATTTCCGCTATTTTTGCGCTTATATCGCAAAAAAAAAAAAACGGAGTCGTGAATAAATAACACCAAAATAAAGCTCTATTTGTGCGAACAAAATGATAACAATTTCATTTGGGTACAGTGTAGCATGACCGCGCAATTGTCACTGAAAGCGCTAGAGCGCTGAAAGCTGAAAATTGGGCTGGGAAGGAAGGGGGTGAAAGTGCCCTGTATTGTAGTGGTTAAGGACCGCCTCCTGCACATATACATTGGCAGAATGGCACGGCTGGGCACAAGCACGTACCTGTACGTTGCTCTTTAAGTTCCCAGCCATGGGTCGGGAGCGCGCCACCAGCAGCTCGCTCCCGACCCGGTCCTGAGCTTCGTGACCGAGGCCGCGGGACCAGCAGACCCGATCGCCGCGGGTGTCCCACGATCGGGTCACAGAGCTGAGGAACGAGGAGAGGTCTGTGTAAACAAACCTCTCCCCGTGCTTCCTACTGTGGCTGTCACCGATCGTCTGTTCCCTGATATAGGGAAAGACGATCAGTGACGTCACATGCCAGGCCACGCACCTACAATAAAAAAAACACATAACGTCATACATAACCCCTACACTGCCACCTAGTGGTTAACTCCTTCACTGCCAGTGCCATTTACACAGGAATCAGTGCATTTAAATAGCACTGATTGCTGTATAAATGACAATGGTTCCAAAAATGTGTCAAAAATGTCCGATGTGTCCGCCATAATGTCGCAGTCACAATAAAAATCACTGATCGCCGCCTTTACTAGTAAAAATAAATATTAATAAAAATGCTATAAAACTATCCCCTATTTTTTAAACGCTATAACTTTTGCGCAAACCAATCAATAATCACTAATTGTGATTTTTTTTTACCACAAATATGTAGAAGAATACATATCGGCCTAAACTGAGGAAAAAAAACGTTTTTTTATATATTTTTTGGGGATATTTATTATAGCAAAAAGTAAAAAATATTGCATTTTTTTCAAAATTGTCGCTCTAGTTTTGTTTATAGCGCAAAAAAATAAAAACCACAGAGGTGATCAAATATCACCAAAAGAAAGCTCTATTTGTGGGAAAAAAAGGACGCCAATTTTGTTTGGGAGCCACGTTGCACGACCGCGCAATTGTCAGTTAAAGCGACACAGTGCTGAATCGCAAAAAGGGGCTTGGTCCTTTGGCTGCAAATTGGTCTGGGGGTTAAGTGGTTAAAAAGGATTTCGAGTTACTTGAATTACTCTTAACATGTAAACAAAGAAAAATGGTATCCCTTGATTCTCAAATCAGAGACATCACTAACGGTTTAGAAACCTGCAAAGATAGTGAGGAGTTTCTTAAACTATCAAGTAATATAAAAAATAAACTTGTTAAGTGAGATCTTGAGAACCAGAACAAGAAAAAGAAAAAATTTGTTTGGGCTCTTAATGATTTTGGTACAGGGAATGTATTTAAATGGAATATTTCTAGTCCTGCCAATGTTCCCGCTCCAGTCCCTAATAATTTTATTAATGACATAGCAGCAGAAGTACCGGAACATGAATATGTTTTTCCCCAGCAAACCGGTTATTTTTCCCCACAGAGAAATACTTTCGCTTGAGGGAATAACAAGAGGGGCAAAAACAAAAGAGGTAGAGGAAGAGGAGGAAACCTTATTCCATCCACTTCAGGAGAAGGTTATGATTCCTCTTCACCATACTATCATAACGCTTCCGGTAACTGGAGAGATAATAGTCAATATGGGGGTAGGGGGGTCACTCCAATGGTGGGAGACCATCCCTTCCCTATGATAGACCAATTTCCTATGATCGACCAATTCCTACACAAAACAGGTTTGAACCTTTAAAAAAGTTTAAGTGAATGTGTGGTTACCATGGTGTTGTAGGCTTATTTAAAAAAGGGGTCGAAACCTCACTTCCATATCCGCGGATGAAGTCCCACCCACATGGGACGTACCGTGTACCGATGGATGTGACGTCACCCGCAGCCATCGTTTGATTCTGTTGTTTACATGCTGTATCAACCTAGCACTTGGTTTAAGTGCCGCCATTGTGAGTTTTATTCATTTGTTTTTAAACATTAAATTTATATAAGCGGAGAGCACTATGCATTGCCTTTTATTCCCTCAATATATGTGAATCTGGAGTGGACAGTACCGAATAGTATACCTTATTGAGAAGTGATGTTCCAGGATATGTATGCAGCTTTCATCATTTGATACCCTGAGTGGGAAAGTACATTAGACCCTCTTTAACTAAAGGGTCCACTTAGTGAGGTGACTGGCCATCTTATACTGTGGTGGAGGTTTTATCATTCCACAAAGTCACCTGCATGCAATACTTGTACTAGAAGTTCACCATTGAAGACTACATGGATTATCTTTCCTATCACAATATATACTCTTATGATTTTGTGTTTTTTAGCGCTGCGCTGTCTTTTATATGAGTTCCCTAAGCTGGTATCGGTGACTTATTATGTTATGTTTTTCAAGTCTATTTCTAATTCTGTCCTCTGTTAGCCATGATGGTGCTTCCTGTGATGTGTCATGAGGATAAACACTGCAGTTTTGTTTACTGAAGCCCCCCAATTCCCTTGTGAAGACTGAGAAGAAAAATAAATTCAATACCTTTCGCCATCTCACCTTCCTCATTCTTTATGGGGCCAATATGGTCTGTCCTCCCTCTTTTACTGTTTATATACTTAAAGAATTTCTTGGGATTTTTTTGCTCTCCTCCGCTATGTGCCTTTCGTGTTTTATCTTAGCCGCCCTAATTGCACCCTTACATTTCTTGTTGCATTCTTTGAAAAGTTTGAATGCTTATGATGATCCCTCAGCCTTGTATTTTTTGAAGGCCTTCTCCTTTGCTTTTATATGCATTTTTACATTGGAGTTAAACCACCCAAGATTTTTATTCGCTCTTTTAAATGTATTTCCCAATTTGATGCACTGGCTAATGCCCTTATTTAATATGCTCTTAAAGCAAACCCATCTCTTCTCCGTGTTTCCATGTTCTTTGTTCCTAAGATTTTATCCCAATTAATATCTTCTAACAAGATTCGAGGTTTAGGGAAGTTGGCTCTTTTGAAATTCTGTGTCTTTGTATTCCCCTTGTGTTCCCTTCTTGCTATCCCTTTGTGGATGGCAAGCCTTACATAATACAAACACAGTTATTGAGCAGGGATGGCTTGTTATGCAAGCATTTTTTTAATAAGCGCTAGTAATTAAAGCACACTTTTATGGCAGTGTTTTAATTTTACCCTCACAACCTTTTTGAATATATACCTTAGCTCGTTGTGCAATGAAATAACTCAGCATACCGATGCTTCCTGTACAGTTAAAGAGCTGCAAAGTAAATCAGTAAATTAAGGGCTTATGCTTCCGTCCAATGATAGAAATCAAAGTGTGAAATTCAAGTGTTTGTGACTGTTTAAGGCGTGCCTGGCATACAGTTTCCTACTAATTGCACTTATCTTGTAATCTGTGCCTCCGAAGGATCCCAGACACTCAGGCAGGCCATCTAATCAGCTAAGTCATCTCCCCAGAGAGGTACATACCATCCTCCCTGCTCAGGAGAACACCGCGACTTATGCAATGCCCCATCACTGTGACACGAGATACACTGACTTGCAAAAACCAATAGAGCTACATTATTAAACTGATTTAACAAACATTGATTCAAGCAGGGCCTTTTTAAAGTGGAACTTCACTCTCTCAATTAACATTGACTACTTTAATCCTTATGCTTCTAGCATTAGTAAATAGTTAGGAAAGTATATCATATTTGCTTATTTTAAACTTTTTTTTTTTTACATTTCTTCAGTTACTTCCTGGTTTCTTGCCTAGGCAAATAATATCATACATCCCAGGAGCCTACAGTAGGTGAGGAGGGGTTTCCTCAGCTAAGCACATCCTCCTGCCTGCATGCCTGAGCTAAGGGCGGATCGATTCCAGGAAGTAAATGCTACATGAATCATCTGCCCTTACTCAAGATAGGCACGACCAGAAAGGCTGGGGGGGTGTTTTTTTAAAGTGATTTCTCAGTAAAATAAAGCATGGAGACATGGATGTTGTTATGTACCTTGCGTCAAAGCCTGACGTGTGGAGGGAGGCCTCTTATACAGCCCCGGCTCTGAGACCGCTGATGTTGCGCCAGTGGCTGTGAGAGCGCGGCGAGGTATGAGTGACTGTGAGATGTCCGTCAGCCACAGCAATGGGTAGCAGGTGCGTCGCCAGAGATGGGTCAGATCGCTGGAACAGGCAGATGGCAGCAGGGACAGAAGACCCCAGATTGGGCAGACAGCAGCAGGGATAGCAGACCCTGGATTGGGCACACAGCAGGTTCTTGACAAGCAGCTGGCAGGTAGCAGGTGCAGGTCCAGCAGGGACCAGGTTGCATGCAGAGCAGAAAAACTGGATACAAGGTCAGACGAGTCAGGTCAGAAACACATGGTCAGATACAGGCATAAACGGCAGGCAGAGAATGGTCAGGATACACGCATAAATCAGCAACATGGAATCAGGCAGATGAGCAAATCTAGAGACAGGCCAAGGTCAGGGCAGGATGTGTTCCAGCAAGGTCAGGGCAAGCCAGGTTAATAACAGAAGTCAGCACAGGAACAGATACAGGAGCATGGGTAATAGCTGTAGATCAGACAGCACCGGCTAATAGAAGTTCTCCAGTAAAATAGTGCCATTAGCACCAACAATGGCGGCACGCGTGCGAGAGTGTGTGTTCATGCATGCACATATGCATTTGCGAATGGTTATTCACAGGCAAATGTGCAACTGCACATCTGTGTATGTCTTGAGGCTTCATCTGTACTATGACTAGTGCCTTCCTGACAGATGGATGGGGGGAGTTTGCTTTGAATATTAAAAATGAATTAAATAGTGTTTTTGGTTTGTGATGCTCATATACAGTGTAGTTCCGCTTTAATAAAGAGGCAAAGCAATCATTTGACATGCTACAGGGCCATATGTGACCTCAGACAACACAGGTAGTGGGCAAGTGTGTTTCTAGTGAGCATATATTTTTTATTGTTAGTGTAGAATTTAAAGTGTCACTAAACCCACATCATAAAAAAAACTGATCAATAAATGGTGTATTACATGCTGTTCATACTCACTCAGTCACTAAGAGATTTGTTTTCTGTATTCTGCAAAAAACATGGTTGATCCTGCTGTTCTCTATCTCCACCTTCTGTCCATGTCCCCAATTTAGCTGGGGATTTTGCAGCTGTGGTGGCAACTCTGCACATGCTCAGTTTTCAGTGAGTTTCCATGCTAAGTATTTCCTCTCTATAACATCTGAGCAGCCCATGTGACTATAGAGTCACACATGTGGGAGTTTACACAATGGTAAATGATAGCCTATTCCTTCACTCCTCTTCCATGTCCACTGACCAGTTAAACACAATGGGGGGTGGGATATTTCATGTAGATTGATGGAGGCTTCACCCCCTCCTATTCTAAGACACATGCTGGAGGGGCGTGACACAGCTTCTGACTGGCAGAAATCCACCCACATCAAATAATTGCTAAAAAATAATAAATATTTAATTTCTAATATATATTTGTATGACAATTTTAAACAGTTTATTGATATAAATTGTTTATTTTTACTCTGTATTCCAATTTGTTTTGTTTTGTTATTTTGAACATGTGATCAGCAGCAGAGGATTAGAAGCTCCTCCTGCTTATGTTTCCCTTCAGACAACCTGGGAGAGAGCTGGGTCATGCGACAGCTGTATATCGATTAGGAAAGAAGATACTTAGATCTTTTTTTTACTTAAAATAATTACAGTGCCATCATCCATATACAGAAATAGAAGGGACAATATACATTAAACAGTGTGTGTTTGGTATCACTTTAAATGTTTTTTTTTGTATTTATTAAAGCTAGATTCCAGGCATGGTTCGTTGCATAGTTACATTGGTCCAGCTGTATGAAAATGACATACATGTGGGATCGCAGAGTGGAGAATGACTACAGTAATCACCACAATTTTTCGGAACCAGTGGCAGCTAGTGCTCTGTTTTTGGGGGGGGCAGCAAACAACCCCCCCTCCACACCAGGTTCACACTTACACCATCCAGGTTGCGGCTTCCCCGGCTTCTCCTCCCGGCTAATCTAGTCTTAAGATCCACCTTCTCTCCTGATTGGCTGGGAGGAGAAGCCTGCAGATAATAGCAAATATTGTCCTACATGGAGATTAGGATGCTCTGCTTTTTTTGGGGGGGCAGCAAACAACCCCCTCTCCACACCAGGTCTGCACTTACAACATCCAGGTTGCAGCTTCCCTGGCTTCTCCTCCTGGTTAATCTGGTCTTAAGATCCACCTCCTGTCCTGAGTGGCCGGGAGGAGAAGCCTGCAGATAATAGCAAATATTGTCCCGCATGGAGATTAGGGGGTGGCGCCCCAGCGCCCCTTATGGACTGGCCGCCACTGTTCATAACCCATGTCTAGCAGTTACAAAATACAGCGGTAACATAAAAAACACAGCAGCAAACATTTGTGCAAATCTACAGAATGCAATAAACACAACAGAGCAATAACTTTTATATTATGGCATCACTGCCAACTCAGTTTAGGCTCGGTTCACACCTATGCATTTTTTAATGCTCTTTGCAAAAACGTATTACAGTCCATTTAACATGATTTCCTATGGGACAGGTTCACATCTATGCTTTTTTGAGCTGCTGCTTTTTTGGAAAGGGTCAGAGACTTTTTAAAAAGCAAAACCAATAGATTTCAATAGAGAAGCTGAAGAAAAGCATGTAGTGTGTTTTTGCTGCGATTTTACCGCAGTTTTGCTGTGATTTTTAGTCCACCCAACAACAAATTGGCCAAGAAAATCATTAAAATGCAAAATGCATAAAAAATCATGCAAAAACAAAAAATGCACTGCAAAAAGCACTGCAGAAACAGATCAAAAGCAAACTGCAAAGGTGTGAACTGATGAAACAAAAAAAAGCAGCTCCAGGTGAGTGAGTCCCTGGTTAATTCCCACACATACTAGTCAAGTGCTAGCCCATCTTACATGCTATGTAACATAAGGCAATTATTCTGGACAGCTGCACTTCTAATAATCCTTTTGATTGAAGCTTCATATGACAAGTGGTTGGCAAATGGAGCAGGGGACAAAGTGGTAGACGTGTTTTGTGCAAAAGTTAGAGCTTAGTCATTACCTCTGCATAGATGTGAACTGAGCCTTAGTGCTGGGACAAAAGTGCTCAGGCTGCCATGAGTTTGCTTTTTAATTGAAATGCTTATCATTTTATGATTGGCAGAAAAGATGGGAAGGCCAATTCATTATATCTGTACTGTATAAAATTAATTCCCTAGCTCTCAGCCCTACCAGCCAACATACAAAACATAATATTCACCTGCCACTCAACCATGTCCATTCACAAAACTTTTTATTTTTACAGAATACAAGACGTTCTGCGATTGGATGAAGGGAGATTGTGACCTTTATCTGCCTCTCCCCTAACATCATAAGTGTGCACAGCCTATTACATTAGGGTGAGCACCCTAAAGCTTAAACACACATGTGTGTGTGTCTACATATATATGGCCCCGACATGAGTGATAATGCTAATGGGCATGGGGCACACCCTGTGTGCACGCCTATGCCTACCAACATTCAATCTCAAAACATCTTAAATTTTGTGAAAAGAATAACAAAGGTTTTGTGAATGGATGAGGTTACTTTCAAGCAATTCACTATACTTTAATGCATGCACTGTATAAAAGCTGGAACTGTAAGGCTACTTTCACACTGAGGCGCTTTACAGGCGCTACATCGCTAAAAATAGCGCTTGCATTGTACCTGTAAAGAGCCTCTCCTGTCTCTCCAGTGTGAAAGCCCAAGAGCTTTCACACTGGAGCGATGCGCTTGCAGGACGGTAAAGAAAGTCCTGCAAGCAGCATCTTTGCAGCGCTGTAGGAGTGGTGTATACAATAGAGCAGCACTGGCAAAGCGCCGCTGTAGTGTTTCAATTAAAAAGCAAACTCATGGCAGCCTGAGCACTTTTGTCCCAGCACTAAGGCTTGGTTCACACCTATGCAGAGGTAATGACTAAGCTCTAACTTTTTCACGAGACACGTCTACCATTTTGTCCCCTGCTCCATATTATATGGTTTTGGCAAATCTGAAGGAAAAAAATCAGCAGAAAATCTGATAATGTGTATGGGGCTTAAGTTTCTGCGCTGGAAGTTTGGCACCTACATTAGTGACAAGATGAGTTTTACATAACACAGCATGATGGGATATCCATCATTAGAGCATTAGAGTGATTTATTTTTTACGAATAAAATATCTAAAATGTGTTTTTTATTTTGTCTTGGAGCTTTAATTACTATAAAGCTGAATTAAATGGTGATATTTAATTTCAAGCTTGAAAGAATAATTGTAGTTTGGAATGAAAATTCATCAGAAATGCCTTTCCACCATCCATAATAAATAAAGGCCTCATACGCAGAGTAAACCTGATTGTCCTCACTGTGGCTTTCCTCTGTTTACAAGCCTCTTGGGACCTAGATGCCTCAGCAGTACTAAGCATGTGCTGGCACCTGGCTATAGCGGGGATCCCGTCATCCTCTATGGCTGTGTGTAAGGGCAGGCCTACCTACTGCAGGCCACAATGGTGAGAATGAGGTCCGCGCTGCATCTGAGGATAGCGGGGGATCCTTTTTATTCTGAATTACAATTTAGGACGAACAAGACTCTTAAAGCTCCCAACTGTGACATGTTAATACCTTCTATACCAGGAGGATGCACACAGACAAAGCATTTCATTTCCTACATTCAATTCATCAATCATCTGTCTTCCTACAGGTATATATAAAGCAGCTAAATACCTAAATTACTTGCAAATGAGCGGATGATAGATGCCTGATCCTTAGCTGTGTCCTCCGGGAAGTTTTAATAAATGTGTGTGTCAGAAAACGCTGGCGGAAATAAGCTGTGAGGGGAGTCAGTAGAATTTGATAACGTTAATAAATGTTCAGATTGGAACAAAAGTATTTATTTTTAGAGAAAATTTTTAACTTTTAAAGAAAAATTTAGCTTTCATTTTAATTGTAAATATGCAAGGTCAGCTTATTAGCTAGTCTCCCAACTCCAACTAAAAACAATCAACAAAACCCCCCCAAAAAAGGGAAAAAAAAAAAGAGGATTGAAAATGATGGAAAAAGAGGAAGAAGATAATAATATCAAACAATCCCATATACCCAATCCTATACCCACAGTTGATCCAGAGGAAGGGGGAAAACCCCAGCAAAGCATGATCCAATTTTCTACAGTAGGGGAAAAAATTCCTTCCTGATCCCCCCCCAAAGGCAATCGGATTTTCCCTGGATCAACTTTACATATAAATGTTAGTACCCAGTTATATTGCGTGCACTTCGGAAAGAATCCAGGCCTTACTTAAAGCAATCTACTGAGCTGGCCAGAACCACCTTTGGAGGGAGTCTATTCCACATTTTCACAGCTCTTACTGTGAAGAAACCTTTCCATATTTGGAGATGAAATCTCTTTTCCTCTAGATGTAAAGAGTGCCCCCATTGTCCTCTGTGTTGACTGTAAAGTGATTAACGCATCACCAAGTTCACTATATGGACCCCTTATATATTTGTACATGTTGATCATATCCCCCCTTAATCTCCTCTTCTCAAGAGTGAATAAATTCAGTTCCTCTAATCTTTCCTCATAGCTCAGCTCCTCCATGCCCCTTATCAGTTTGGTTGCCCTTCTCTGCACTTTCTCCAGTTCCCCAATATCCTTTTTGAGAACTGGTGCCCAAAACTGAACTGCATATTTTAGATGAGGCCTTACTAATGATTTGTACAGGGGGAAAATTATATCTCTCTCTCTGGAGTCCATACCTCTCTTAATGCAAGACAGGACTTTGCTCGCTTTGGAAACCGCAGCTTGGCATTTCATGTTATTATTGAGCTTATGATCTACCAAAACTCCCAGATCCTTCTCCGGCATGCAAATTGGAGACATCCTGTAAGGACGTCATTCCACTGCATAGTTTGGTGTCATCTGCAAAGACTGAAATACTATATTTATCTGCGTATAACACGAACTTTTCCCCCCTGAAAACAGAGGGTAAATTGTGCCTGCATGTTATACGCCGATATATATTTTTTTACCAATGGGGGGGGGGAACGGGTGGTCCGCCTCATTGGGAGGGTGTCGGGCCGGCCGCTCTGCCCTTCCTGGCCCCACACACCGTATCCCCCCCGCGTCACCCCCGATGCCTGTACCTGTAAACAGGAGCCTATGCAACACCGCTCGTTCTGGCCGCTCCCCCCCTTCCGCTCCGCTTCCTCCTAGATTGAAGATTTTGATTGGAGGAGGTGGCTTCTGTGTGCCTTAATTGAGCTCTCTCGTGTACCCGGTTATGTGACTCTCCGCTGCTCATTGATGGTCACATGACCGCTCTCCTCCCGCTCTGCCTCCTCCTCCATTGTAGCTTTTGATTGGAGGAGGAGAACGGTCATGTGACCATCAATGAAACAGCAGAGGAGAGTCACATGACCAGGTCCACGAGAGAGCACCGTTAATTGAGGCACACAGAAGCCCCCATCGAATGAGCAAGACACAGGAGGAGCTTCTCAACCCCTAAAGGTATGCTGGCAGGGCTGTCCCAGGAGGCTTGTACTGTGCAGGGATGCTGTGCATGGGGGTCTGTGTGCTGTGCAGGGGGTCCGTGTGCTGTGCAAAGTTTTTTTCCTGAAACGTCCCTCTTAAAATAAGGGTGCGTGTTATACGCCAGTGCATGTTATATGCCGATAAATGTGGTATTTTTAATCCCAGACCCTCACTGGTACACCACTGATAGCCTTAGACCATTCAGAGTAAGAATCATAAACCACTACTCTCTGAATTCTGGCTTTTAGCCAGTTTTCTATCCATTTACAAACTGATATTTCCAAGGCTGTAGACTTTATCTTACACATTAGCCATGTGTGGGGAACTGTGTCAAACGCTTTTGCAAATTCCAAGTATACCACGTCCACCGCCACCCCTCTGTCCAAGGTTTTACTTACCTCTTTATAAAAAGAAATCAGATTTGTTTGACAACTTCTATCTTTCGTAAACCCATGCTGTCTTTTGCTTAAAATATTTTTTTTCCAGCAAGAACTCATCTACGTGGTCTTTTATTAAACTCTTCAGTTTCTACTCAACTATAGAAGTTAAACTAACAGGTCTATAGTTATATATATTGTTCCTTTTTAAATATAGGCACCACATTGCCCTTACGCCACTCCAGTGGTACCATTCCCTTCATAAATGAGTGTCTAAAACTTAGAAACAATGGCTTTGAAATGACAGAGCTCAATTCTTTTAGGATCTGTGGGTGGATGCCATCTGGTCCAGGTGCTTTATCGACCTTTAGTATGTCTAAATATTTCTAGACCATATCACTTTTGAGCCATTGTGGATCATTTGGGGCTATGTCAGTACCATCCCCATTATGGACTTGAACTGCCCCATGCTTCTTTGTATACATGGAACTGAAGAATGTATTTAATTAATGTGCCTTTTCTTTGTCCCCAGTCACCCACTACATTATTTTGTAAAGGTCCTACATGCTCAGACCTGACCTTTTTACTATTATTATATTTTTTGTTTGGGGAGAATGGGTACCTAGTTTTGTTAGGTACTTGCTCCCACTTTCGGTTGGATCTTCTAGGCATTTCCACCAGAAGTTTGACCCTCTTTCCCTTCTTGCATCCTCTTGGGACATGTCACAGCTTGTGCATGAGCAGTGGGAAGCTGGCTGTGAAGCTGCAAGGAGTCACAGCTGGCTTATTAAAATTTTAGGCTAGGTTCACATATACATAATGCGAATTGGATGTGTTTCCCCGCATACAATATGGAGCTGGTTCACACAGCTTCGGGTTGGCCACTGTCCACATTTAGAAAGGGTCCTGTGTGTCTTTGGTTTTGATTCAGGTGTGAATTAAGGCAATAATCTGGACCTGAACTGGTGAACAGGGATGCACAGGACCCCTTCCTTGCTGTGAACCGTGGCTGCAGATAGTGTGAATCCAGCCTTCATAAAAGGATACTTACCTGTCCAAGGATCCAGCGCCATCCTCAACAGAGTCCGTTCTTCAAGCTGCAAGGAGTCACAGCTGGCTTCCCACACTAAACATTCCGGCGTCAGGGAAGCAAAGACCGGCAAAGAACCAACCCCACTGAGGATGGTGCTGGATCCCCCGAAAATAAGCCCTAGTTAAAGTCATTGTAAAAACATGTAATCCTTTTTGTAAAAATATTATATTATATGTCCAGTGTGTCTACTTTTTCAACGTTATTGTGGAAAATACCTTATTTGTAGTGCCGCTGGGCGCTCACGTGACCCGCTGGAGATCTTCTCCTCTCCTCCCAGCTGATGTCAGCGGCCCCTCACTCTGCAGTGCATGGGGCGGTGCTGACAACAGCGGTATCTTGGCCTCTCACTCTGCAGCATTCGGAGCAAGAAAGAAGAGCTCCGGCGGGTCACGTGAGTGCTCAGTGGCACTGTAAAGAAGGTATTTTCCACAAAAAAAGTACAAAAGGAGACACACTGCACATTATATAATCTTTTTTACAAAGCAGGTTACATCATTTTACAATGACTTTAACCAAGGTTTATATTTGGGATTACAGAATGTCATAATGCTGACTCCTGAGCTGACAGGGGGGTGGTGGGAGAGAAGACAGAGGACACAGGAATGTTTTTAAAAACATTTTATTGTTTTATTACAGCTTTTTAGAAGATAGAGAGGGGTAGATGACACATCACAAGCACTGTGCTATCTATAATGCTTTAAAGGATCAAGTTATATATATATATATATATATATATATATATAGTTATTTATATATATATATATATATATATATATATATATATATATATATATTTATTTATTTGTATATTTTTTAGAGTTACAGCCACTGATGACATGACTATATTTGAATAAATTAATAAATGTAGATTAGTGTACATACCGTAAATAAATAGGACAGCCCCTGAAAATAAGCCCTGGTTTGTTTCCAGTAGCCAAAATTATTATAAGACCCGGTTTTATTTTTGGGGAAACATGGTAAACAGCCTTTTATTAACCACTTCCCTACCACGCATAATCATATGACAGCGGCAGGAACCCTTTGTCCCTCCGGGCCGCCATCATATTATGTCTTTTACTTTCTGAGCCTCTAGGGGGCACATGCACGCACCTACAGCGTCACTAGGCTCCCAATGTGCGTCCCTGGTGGTCGTGATGTCCACCCATGAATGCCTGTGAACTCAGCAGGACTGTGGATCTGTGTGTGTAAACACACAGATCCACGTCCTGTTAGAGGAGAGGAGACCGATGGTGTGTTCCCAGTACAGAGAAACACTGATCGGTCCCCTCCCCCTACAGTTAGAATCACTCCTTAGGATACACATTTAACCCCTTCCTCGCCCCCCTAGTGTTAACTCCTTCCCTGCCAGTCACATTTACACAGTAATAAGTGCCTTTTTTATAGCTCTGATCGCTAAATAAATGTGAATGGTCCCAAAATAGTGTCAAAAGTGTCTGAAGTGTCCACTGCAATATACGATAAAAATCGCAGATCGCTGCCATTATTAGTAAAAAAAAAAAAATAACAAAAAAAAATGCCCTAATTTTATCCCCTATTTTGTAGACGCTATAACTTTTGCGCAAACCAATCAATATACGCTTATTGTGATTTTTTTTTAGCAAAAATATGTAGATCCCCTGATGAAGTCACGTGACCGTGATGAACACGCGTCGGGACGCTACCGGAAGTGACGCAATTGAGCTCGAGGCTCGTTTATACTCCTCATAAGAAACTTGTTTGTTTGTGAGTATTAATCTGTTTGCTGTAATAAACTTTAATACTGGTTAAAAAACTACTACACTATGGGGCTCCCTTCCTCCTCATCTGTTTAACCCCTTACATACACACCAACTGCCGAGGTGCCCCCCCACGCTGAGTGCTGCTGAGCGATTATATAAAGAGACCAACACAGCGCAATAGGCAGGAGACGTCAGGATCTGGGGATACAGGAACGGGACCTCGAGGGATAAAGAGCACCAGGAACCCTGAGGATACATATATTATATGCTGTTACCTTACAGCTGTAAGGTAAGGGGACACCCATATTTCGATTACACAGGACCACGTGGGATATATTCACCATCACCACTACCACCACCGATTACATTGCTATTTTATAGTGCACATATATTCAAACACCAGCACTGTATGCGATTTTGTGATATATGCGATTTTTGATATAATCGCCACCGGCTGTCGCACAAGCTGAATGGACACATTCTGACAAACGTTATTGTTCAATTTTTATAATTTTCTTCTTTTGTCTACATAGTTTTTAAGTATTGTGCACAGCTTTTTTGGATTATTCTAGAGGGATTTTGTTTCTATTCCTTCAACACCAATATTGCTTATGCGTTTTTTTTTGATTTTCTGCCACTCTTTGCACAATTGCATTACTGAGCTGCTTACTGTATTGATATTGCTTTTATTATTTTATGGTAGAAGACACCCGCACGTATTTATTTTTTATAACCTTTTCTTGGCACTGGCACCTTATGCGATTTCTGTCAGTCACAACCAACCACTCTCTGCACAATTCACTTATCGAGTTAGTGACTGCTTTATGTATATTGTTTTTTTATTTTATGGTGTAGTAGATATTTTCACGGACCTATTTACCGTCTAGCACTGGCACTTTATGCGACTTTGTCAGCTTTAACAAATCGCATTAGGAATCACTATATTTTTTTGACTGCTTTATGTATATTATTTAATTCACTTTATGGTGTAGTAGATATTCTCACGGACCTATTTATTGTCCAGCACTGTCACTTTATGCGACTTTGTTAGCTTTAACAAAACGCATTGGGAATCACTAGCTTTAATTATTGCGATTTTTTTTCTTTTTCATGCTTATATATTCATTTGATTTTTATTCTGAATACTACCACGTTATAGCAGTGAGGGTCCCTTATCATCCCCTCACAAAACACGCATACCGTTTTCTTATATACCATCTTTTTATTCTGGGCGGTAGTATATTTATCACCTAATAATCTTGGTGCCTATAGAATTCATTAGCCTTTAGGCTAAATTTCCTGTTATAGTACTGCGCATCACTAATTTTTTTTGCCTTTTTACTCTGTAACTGGGGTTCAAGTACCCCATTTCAGTGTGTGCAGCAGTAAGAAAACTAGACTTCTTCCTGATTAGGCGCAGGAATAACTTCTTTTATATTCATGAGGAAAAAAATTGTTTTTGTTTCTTATATTTATATGTATTTATTATAGCAAAAAGTAAAAAAATATTGTGTTTTTTTTTTTTTTTTATTGTCACTATTTTTTTGTTTATAGCACAAAAAAGAAAAACAGCAGAGGTGACCAAATACCATCAAAAGAAAGCTCTAGTTGTGGGTAAAAATATTATCATAATTTCATATGAATATAGTATTGCATGGCCGCGCAATTGTCATTCAAAGTGTAACAGTGCTGAAAGCTGAAAATTGGTCTGGGCGGGAAGTGGGTGAAAATGCCCTGTATTGAAGTGGTTAAAGGCCAGCAGCTACAATATTTATAGCTGATGAGCTGACTGCTAATTTTTTGCAAACTGGCTGAAGATGCTCTTTATGGATAAATGAGTGTGTTTTTTTTAATTCTTTATTTATGTCAGTGTTTTGCAACAACACATAAAAAGTGTAGATACATATAACAGAGATGGTAGAAAACACTGACATACAATTTACATAGAGCATGTATAGCAAATGCAGAGTCATAGGCAAACAAATATTGACTCAGTTTACTTGTGAGCATGATCAATTGACATGGAAAGAGAAGACTTTAGCAGAAGGTTAGAAGTATCATCATCTCTGCAAACCACCAAGTCTTATTTTGCTGTACAAGCAAATCTAGGATGTCAGACCTTCCAAGAAAGGAGAGGTGGGGTGGTTGCATGGCTGAAATATCAAAGAAGAGTCAGTAGTAAGGTGTATGACAATCAGAGGTCTAGAACATAAAACTCAGGGAGGTATTAGTGGAAGATAGAAAAGGTGCAAGCAAAGAGCAAGAAGCAAGAGCAGATCCCCCCTGAGGGAAGCGTTTGAAGCATGAATAAGATGACACCTTCCGGAACCAAGATTAGTTAAGTAAAGACATAGAGCTAAAATTTTGAGACATGACACGTAAGTATTGGTCTGTGGTTGTAAAATACCGTCAGGGTCACCAGGCTGCCTGTCTCTGCTGAATTATGTAGAATTGCAGAAAGATCTTCTGTATAAAGAATTTTATTCAATTTGGTATGCCACAGAAATTTGGTAGGTGGAGAGGCTATTTGCATGGCAAGGGTATATAGGCTTTTGCCGCATTTAACATATAAATGGTAAGACCAGACATTTTTTTAAATAGGTCTCTCTGTAAGATATGCTGAATTGTGGCTCATGTGGGCAGCCCCTTGAAAACATCTCCTACGACGAAACATGTCGGAGCGGAGCATGTGTTGCTGTCATTGGACCAAGCAGCAGCTGGTTTATTCTACTGTTATATATTTATATATATATTTATATAATGTTTGCTGAATGTGAGTACCTCTGCCTTTTTATAAATAAATACATTAAGTGGATTCACAACATGGAGTTTGATATTTTGTTTCTTATGGTGAAATCCTGACCATCGCTGAGCAGTGGTATGAGTTTTAGCTAAATTCTATTGATCCTTGCTGGTGTGTCTTGTAGTTCCTAATCCTTGAGGGGCTATGCTGTAAAGATCCTCAGGCATTTGAATGTGAATTAACCTCTTATACCTAAGTTTTTTCATTTGGTAAAAGGTTGATATTTAATTTATTGTTAGTGGAATCTCAAAGGATCTAGGAGAAGTCCTTACAGCATTGGATCATGATGTGGAAATATTGAAATTAATATTTATATCAGGAGCTTCAAGGGAACTGTTGTGAGGAATTTCTAATTAAATTACCATGCCCTGTTTTATCTTGCAATAATGTTTATTAAAGAATTTCAAAACAATACAAATGAATCTCAGCGCATTTTTGTAAAGCATTCAAAGCCATTAGGGAGTCATACATTGATCCATTAGCATAACATAGAGCACACCTGCCTTATCAACATTGTCCAATGAGCCTTTAAGATGTGCGCCAGATAGCCAATGTATCATAATAAGCAATGTACACATCTCCCATGAGTCTCCCAGGGGCCTACTAGTCTTTATATGTTTCCAGCTCCTCCAATAGGGATGAGCTTGATGTTCGAGTTGAATGTATGTTCGAGTCAAACATTGGCTGTTCGCACGTTCGGCGAATAACGGGCCGTTCGCGCCAAATTCGCGTGACGCGAACGGCCCACAATGCACTGCGCCATCGTAGTGCATTGCTGGCTCATGATTGGCCAAGCATGCACTGTGACCCCGCATACTTGGCCAATCACAGCGCCAGCAGCGAGGAGAGCCATAATCTTCAGCATCCTGCCTGTGGCCAATTATAGCTCAGGCTGTTTAGTACACGCCCCACACTATATAAGGCCGCCAGCGCGGCGGCCTTGTGTAGTGTTCTGGTGTCTGCAGGAGTTAATGGGTGTTGTGTGTCTTCAGCGCCGTATACACCTGTATCTACCCTTTATTGCTGTTCTGTAATTGAGCCATCTGCAGGAGTTAGTGGGTGTTGTGTGCCTCCAGCGCAGTATACACCTGTATCTACGTTTATTGCTGTTCTCTAATAGAGCCATCTGCAGGAATTAGTGGGTGTTGTGTGCTTCCAGCGCAGTATACACCTGTATCTATGTTTATTGCTGTTCTCTAATACAGCCATCTGCAGGAGTTAGTTGGTGTTGTGTGCCTCCAGCGCAGTATACACCTGTATCTACCCTTTATTGCTGTTCTGAAATAGAGCCATCTGCAGGAGTTAGTGGGTGTTGTGTTCCTCCAGCACAGCACAGTATACACCTGTATCTACCCTTTATTGCTGGTGTTCTATCATACAGGCATCTGCAGGAGTTAGTGGGTGTTGCGTGCCTCCAACACAAATTACACTACCCAATTGCTGGTTTTCCCATCTCCCTGCAGGCCATTACCATGTCTGGAAGGCTAACAAGGAGAGGAAGACAGGCACGAGCCAATAAAAGAGGGCAAGCAGGCTTTGTGTCTAGAGACAACAGTGCTGGTCATGGACGCGGTGCATCGTCGTCAGCACATGACCATGGGACACGCTTGCCCTTATTTTTGGCAGCTGGACACATTCATCCTCCTCATCCTCTCTCACCCAGGCTCAGGGTACTAGCAAAGCAGCTGCCAACGCATCCTCTTCCCAATGTCATCATCAATCACTCCTTCCCTAGACCCACCATGTCCTCCTGAGGAGTCCCCCGAACCGCTTGAGCACAGTGTTGGGTACATGCTCCAGGAGGATGCCCAGTGTTTTGTAGGCTCTGATGATGATACTCAGCTAGAGGAAGGCAGCAGCATGGGCGCAGAGAGAGGGGATGCTCAAGAAAGAAAGCAATCTGGCAGTCATGTTCCACAAGCTGTAGCATACTGCCAGGTTTGCTCCAGTGATGAAGAGGGAGGGGATGATGTGGTCACTGACTCCACGTGGGTGCCTGGTAGGAGAGAGGAGGAGAAGGCACATCTCCAACGAGGCAGGGTGCCCTCCAGGGGCCAGCTTAGGGGCAGCACATTGACTGAATCACACTGCAGAGCTCCGCCTGTGCACGGCGCTGCCTCTGCACATTATTCTAAAAGTTCTTTGGTGTGGGCCTTTTTTGAGATGAGTGCATCAGATCACACCGCTGCTATTTGCAACATATGTATCAAGCGTATCTCACGTGGCCAAAACATCAGCCGCTTGGGCACCACATGCTTGACCAGACATATGTTGACCTGCCATGCAGCTCGTTGGCAAGCGTACCTCAAAGACCCACACCAAAGAACAAAGCGGACCTCTCCTTGCTCCTCATCAGCTGGGATCTCCAACCCCACTAGACCTTCAGTCCTCTCAGAAACCTGCACTGAGAGGAATGAAGGTGTAGAATTTGGTGCGTCACAGCCAAGTGCTTGGGGGCACTCTGCTAGCAGTACACCCACGTCCGATTGTAGCAGGCAAATTTCCCTGCCCCAGCTGCTGGACCGTAGAAAGAAGTTCACTCCCAGCCATCCACATGCCCAGCGGTTGAATGCTAGCTTGGCTAAATTGCTAGAACTTCAACTGCTGCCTTTTCAGTTGGTAGACTCGGCCCCCTTCCGTGAGTTTGTGCAATGTGCAGTTCCTCAGTGGCAGGTCCCCAAACGCCACTTTTTCTCATGGAAGGCAATTCCGGCTCTCTACCGGCATGTGGAAGGCAATGCCCTTGCCTCGCTGGACAGGGCGGTCAGTGGTAAGGTGCATATTACCACTGACTCATGGTCCAGCAGGCATGGACAGTGACGTTACCTGTCTTTCACGGCCCATTGGGTCACTCTTCTGGCAGCTGGGAAGGATGCAGGACAAGGTGCAGTAGTGTTGGAGGTTGTTCCGCCACCACGCCTTCAAAATGCTACTACTGGTTGTGACACACCTCTCTCCTCCACCCCTCCTCTTCTTCTTCCTGCTCCATGGCCTCTTCCAGTGCTCTGTCATAAAAACCAGCGGTGCTCTGTAGGCGTTCAAGGGGCTACGTGAGTACGTAGCCAAAATGATGTCATGCCATGCTTGCGCTGGTTTGTTTGGGGGACAGGAGCCACGCTGGGGCAGATATTTGGTCAGCTCTGCAGGGGCAGGCCGAGAGGTGGTTGGCGCCACACCAGCTTAAGCCAAGAATGGTGGTTTGCGACAGTGGCACCAACCTCCTCTCCGCCCTCTGACAGGGACAACTGACCCATGTGCCCCGTAAGGCTCACATCCTTAACCTGGTGGTGCAGTGGTTCTTGGGCAGGTACCCGGGCTTACAGGATGTCCTGAAGCAGGCCAGGAAAGTCTGTGTGCATTTCTGCCGATCATGTAATGCCAGTGCTCGGCTGGCTGAGCTCCAAAAGGAGTTGAACCTGCCCAAGAACTTCCTTATATGTGACATGCCCACCAGGTGAAACTCAACATTGGCCATGCTGCAGCGGCTGCACACACAGCAGAGGGCCATCAATGAGTAACTGTGCGACTACGGCACTAGGACAGGGTCAGGGGAGCTTGGTTTTTCTCACCACGCCAGTGGGGCATGATCAGGGATGCATGCACTGTCCTGTCACAGTTTGATGAGGCCACAAAAGATGGTGAGCAGTGACAGTGCATGCATCAGTGATACTGTACCTTTTGTCCACCTCTTGGAGCATACGCTGCGTGGAATAATGGACAGGGCACTTGAGGCAGAACAGAGGCAGGAAGAGAAGTACTTCCTTGCCTCTCAAGGCCCCCTTTATCCAGACAGTGTTCCTGCTGTCCCACCCATCACACAGGAAAAGGACGAGGAGGAGGAGGAGGATGATTGTGTCAGCATGGAGGTAGAGCCTGGCACTCAGCAGCAGCAGTCTTGTAGGGATGATTTACAGTCCCAAGAAAAAGGAGGTGGCTGCGGATCATGTTATCCTTAGTGACCCAGAGGACTCCGGACCAAATGCCTCAGCTAACCTACGCTGCATGGCCTCCCTGATCCTGCAAAGCCTGCGGAAGGATCCTCGTATTCTTCGGATCAAGGAGAGGGACCATTACTGGCTGGCCACTCTCCTTGATCCACGGTACAAGGGTAAGGTTGCCAACCTTATCTTCCCATCGCAGAGGGAGCAGAGGATGAGACATCTCCGGGAGGCCTTGCAGAAAGGTCTGTGCAACGCATTCCCAGAGACTGGGAGCTTACAAACTCCTGGTCCTGGACAACATGTTGCTGAGGCTTCGGTCAGAAGGAGCGGTGGAGAAGGTGGCCGTTTGACCGATGTGTTCAGATAATTTTTTAGTCCGCAGCCCCAAGGTATGATCGGTTCCAGCAACCATCACCAGTGTCTGATTTACATGGTGCAGGAATACCTAGGGGCAAGGTCAGACTTGGATACCTTTCCCACCGAAAATCTTCTGGCTTACTGGGTCTTGAGGATGGATCACTGGCCAGAGCTTGCACAGTATGCAATTGAGCTACTGGCCTGTCCTGCATCCAGTGTTCTTTCGGAATGCACCTTCAGTGCTGCTTGTGGCTTTGTATCCGATCACAGGGTGTGCCTGTCCACTGACTCGGTTGATCGACTGACCTTCATAAAGATGAATCAGTTTCGGATCACCACCAGCTACCAAGCACCTGAAGCTGATGTAACCGAATATTTTTTTTTTAAATATCACATCCCTTCAAGACTGCCTATGCTGATGCTGAGTGACTGTCCTGTTATGTTGACTGTCTATCCTCTTCCTCCTCTGCTGATATCTTGGAAGAACATTTTTGGTTCTGGGTGATGCCACCAGCCCAATTTTTCAGCCCCTATTTAACAGGGGCATGTAATTACAATTTTTGATGCAATGCTTTGCAGCAGGGCTCATTCCTGCAATCCAACTAGAGTATATGGTAGAGTTTGCAGTGTCGTGGCACCAGCACCAGTGCCTAAGGTCCAATTTTTCAGCCCCTGTTTAACAGGGGCGTGTAATTACAGTTTTTGATGCAATGCTTTGCAGCAGGGCTCATTCTTGCACTCCAAATAGAGTATATGGGAGAGGTTGCAGTGTCGTGGCACCAGCACCAGTGCCTAAGGTCCAATTTTTCAGCCCCTGTTTAACAGGGGCGTGTAATTACAGTTTTTGATGCAATGCTTTGCAGCAGGGCTCATTCTTGCACTCCAGCTAGAGTATCTATGAGAGGTTGCAGTGTTGTGGCACCAGCAAGCAGTGCCTAAGGCCCAATTTTTCAGCCAATTTAACAGGGGCATGCAATTATAATTGTTGATATAATATTTCACAGCAGGGCCCGTTCCTGTGCCCACCGAGAGTAACTATGAGGACTTATAGTGTTTTGGCACCAGCACCACCACCACAACCACCAAAGGCCCAATTGTTCTACCACTGTTCAACAATGGCATGTAATTACAATTCTTGATATAATCATTCACAGCAGGGCACTCCAGCAAGAGTCAATTTGAGGGCTTACAGTGTTGTGGCAACACCAACACCTTAGGCCCCCATTTCTGCAGAGCATATAGGGCGGGCCCCTACTTTCAAACATCCAACTTACAAACATCTCCTACTTGCAAAGGGAAGGAGACAACAGGAAGTGAGAGAAATAAAAAGGGACGGCAAAACAAATTATACAGGGGTGATAACCCTTCCCTATGTTTTCCTAAAAGCTTAAAAATAAATTTTTTGACTGGAGCTACACTTTAAAAATGTACCAGTTTAAAATTACAAACAGATTCTACTTAACACAACAAACCTACACAGTCCCTGTCACCGCCTGTATACTCCTGTTCTGAGTATATAGGGCCTGGGGGCCCCGCGCCTTTCCTTTTTTTAATATGGGTACGGGGTTCCCCTTAATATCTGTACAAGACCCAAAGGGGCTGGTAATGGGCAGGGGGGGCTACCTATGCCATTTTTCTCAATTATTTTCATCCGTATTGCCAGAACCAGATATTACAGTAAAACCTCAAGCAGTTTTAAATTACTTTTTTTCCGTTAAATGCCATTTTGTGCAGGGACTGTTCTAAACACAGGAAACACGTGGCACTTCACAGGCATAGTATAGACACCCCCCAGGCATGATATTTAAAGGAATATTTCACTTTTTTTTCACTTTCATCATTAATATCAGTGCTCCCAAAAAATGTCAGTTTTTAAAAACATTTTAGGCATTGACCCATGTCCCCTGGGGCAGGAGCCAGGTCCCCAAACCCTTTTTAGGATAATATCTTGCATATTAGCCATTCAAATTAGCAATTTTTATTTCAAACGTTCGAGTCCCATAGACTTTAATGGGGTTCTAAAGTTTGCACAAATGTTCGGTCCGTTCGAAAGTAACCTGGGGGACAGGTAGCAGGTACAAAGCTCCCTGGGATGAGCAGTTTCTCAGGCACAGATACCAAATCCAGAAATGAAGTGACAAACAGTGCTGTCTTTATTTCTATTATATACAAGTCCAAATACAGGTGTTGTACAGTGTTCCAGAAAACAAAGTAGCAAAACACAAATCCTAGCCGTGTCACGGCTCTAACTATACAATCTGCAGGCCCTCACTACCAGGCTGAACAAGCCTAAGCCCCTATACACACGGTCGGAGATTTCGACAACCAAATCTGTCGGATTTTGTCCGTCGGATCTTGTCCAAAACTGTTGCATAAACACGGTCAGACTAAGTTGTCGAAAAATCCGATCATTCAGAACGTAATGACGTAATTTCGTTACGATGGGACTACGTTTAGGCTAGTAGCCAATAGCTTTGATGTAGGAATTTGATCTGCGCATGCGTGGCACTTGGTCCGATCAAAATGCTGTACACATGATCGGATTAGGTCCGACCGGCCCAGTTGGTTGGTAAATATTTCCAACATGTTGGAAAATTGGGTCCGATGGAGATTCGGACAGAATCAGTCCGATGCATACCACACACAGTCAGATTATCCGACGACACGGTCCGATAAGACGCATTCCGACGGATTCTCCGACCGTGTGTACGCGGCATAACACTTGTCAGTCTCTACAAAAACTGGTTAACAGCTTTTACCAACCTTACTCTCTTCACAGACCAACTTTGTGTGTATGTCCCAGGCAGAGAGCAAAGGCATCTCGCTGTGTCACCCCCTTGTGATATATTCATTTATTTTATTTTATTTATCTATTTTTCACAAGTATTATTGGATCATTTTTAGCGCAGCTTTTTTTGGAAAATAACTAGGATTTGATTTGTGGGTATCTCACTTTTAAAGTTGCTGCTGCACTCATGGTATAAGTTTCACATAATTTATCTGTTATGTTTTTTTTCATTAATCATAATTTATCTGTTATGGTTTTTTTTCATTAATCACATTTAAGAATAGCGCTGTATTTTTTTGGGTTACAGAGAGCAAAGGCTGTCTGTCCAGGTGAGCTTAAATTAGCCTGGGGAAGAGGACCAAGACCCGAACTGGATCATGGATCACAGATTTCTAAATGTGTATGAGAGGAGCCTAGGAGACGTATAAACCCCGAACAGGACTTTTCCTGGCTTTCTCTGGGATGCTCTGCTACATATCCTCCCCCCTTGTTTCAACCCCAGCGTTGGAACACCTGTGGCCCAACAGGAGTGAACACGGGACAGGGCATCTACATTCCCCATCTCAACACCTGGCCTGTGTTTTACGGTGAAGGAGTAATCCTGTAGAGCCAAAAACCACCGGTTCACCCGTTTATTAGTCTCCTTCTTTTGGGCCATCCATTTCAGGGGAGCATGGTCAGTTACTAACTCAAACTGGCGCCCTAACAAATAGTATCTGAGCGCATCTATGACCCACTTTATGGCTAAACATTCCTTTTCAATGACTGCATACTTTTTCTCATGGTCATTGAGCTTTCTGCTTAGGTATACCACAGGGTGTTCTTCCCCATTGTGTACCTGCGACAGTACTGCCCCGATACCAACATCAGATGCATCCGTCTGAACCAAAAAATCTTTAGAGAAATCGGGGGAGTACAGAACTGGCTGTGCACAAAGAGCCTTCTTCAGGACTTGGAAAGACTCCTCTGCTATTGAGGACCATTTCACCATTACAGAGTCTTTACCTTTTGTCAGGTCTGTCAGAGGGGCAGCTATGGTTGCAAAATTTGGACTAAATCTTCTATAATACCCCGCAATGCCAAGAAAGGCCCTGACCTGCTTCTTGTTTGCAGGACGTGGCCACTCCTGGATGGCTTTTATTTTACTCACTTGAGGTTTTATGACACCACGGCCAATAGTGTAGCCCAAATACTTGGCTTCCTCTAGACCAATGGCACATTTTTTTGGATTTGTCGTAAAAAACCTTCTTTGAAGAGGGAATCAAGGACAACCTGGGCACGAGGCAAGTGAGACTCCCAGTCAGTGCTATATATGACTATATCATCTAAATAGGCTGCTGCATATCGTCGGTGGGGTCTTAGGGTCCTGTCCATGGCCCTCTGAAATTTTGCGGGGGCATTTTTCAACCCAAAAGGCATTTTTTTATATTGAAATGAACCCTCCGGGGTCACAAATGCAGTCTTCTCTTTGGCGCTACCAGTCAGGGGTATTTGCCAATACCCTTTTGTCAAGTCCAAAGTGGTAATATAGCGAGCTTTGCCAAGTTGGTCTATAAGTTCGTCTACTCTGGGAATTGGGTATGTGTCAAACTTTGTCACTGCATTAAGCTTCCTGAAGTCATTACAGAACCTCCAAGTGCCATCCGGTTTTGGGACTAACACGATGGGGCTAGACCAGTCACTATTGGATTTCTCAATAACATCTAGCTCCAACATTCTTTTAACTTCATTGCTGATGTCTTTTCTCCTCGCTTCAGGAATTCTGTACGGTTTGAGCTTGACACGTACCCCAGGTTCAGTAACAATATCATGCTGAACCGCTGAAGTCATGCCAGGTAACTCTGAAAATTTCTCTCTATTCCTTATCAGGAACTCTCTAGTTTCCCGTTTTTGGGAACATGACAAGGTATCTGGAATTGTGACCTCAGGGATCAGAGGGGACTCAGTACCCTTAGGCGTTACCGGGAGGGATCTCGCAGGTAACGCCAGTCTATCCTTCCAGGGCTTTAACAGGTTCACATGGTAAACCTGCTCGGGCTTCCTTTTTCCTGGTTGATAAACCTTGTAGTTGACTTCCCCAACTCTTTCAATTACTTCAAAGGGACCCTGCCACTTAGCCAGGAACTTGCTCTCAACAGTAGGAACCAACACCAGGACCCTGTCACCAGGTGAGAAAACCCGGAGTTGGGCCCCCCTGTTGTATATTCTCTGTTGGGCTGCCTGGGCCTGCAGTAAGTGTTCTTTTACCATCGGCATGATTGCTGCAATCCTCTCTTGCATTTGAGCGATGTGCTCAATGACACTTTTATGGGGTGTCTACTCCCCCTCCCAAGTGTCTAAAAGTCCCCGAGGGTGTCTCCCATAAAGCAACTCAAATGGAGAGTACCCCGTAGAGGACTGGGGAACCTCCCTGATGGCAAACATCAAGTATGGTATTAGGAAGTCCCAGTTTTTACCATCCTTGTCAACAACCTTTTTTAACATGCTCTTTAATGTCTTATTGAAACGTTCCACCAAGCCATCTGTTTGAGGATGGTATACTGAGGTTCGCAACTGTGTCACCTTAAACAACTTGCACAGCTCCCTAGTTATTCGCAACATAAATGGGGTGCCCTGGTCAGTGAGGACTTCTTTAGGGATGCCCACCCGACTGAGCACCACAAGCAGCTCCTTGGTAATGTTTTTAGCTGAAGCGGTGCGGAAGGGAACCGCTTCAGGGTAATGGGTAGCATAATCCATGATTATTAGGATATGCTGGTGACCCCGGGCAGACTTGGGGAGTGGACCCACAAGGTCCATGGCAATCCTCTCAAAGTGCACTTCAATAATAGGTAATGGCACTAAAGGACTTCGGAAGTGGGGTAGTGGGGCTGACATCTGACACACAGGACAGGATTGACAATAATTCTCAATATCTTTCTGTACCCCGGGCCAGTAAAACCTACGCAACACCCTTTCAGTCATTTTTTCAACCCCTAAATGGCCTCCTAGCAAGTGCCCATGGGCAAGTTCCAACACCACCCGTCTGTATGACTTAGGGACCACCAACTGTTCAACCACTTCATCCTTCATTTTACATACACGATACAGTAAATCCTCATTGCTGCTGAAATAAGGAAAACAGGGCCTGTCCCCTGGTTTGACAGGTACCTCATTAATCACTATTACATTTTCCCAGGCCCTGGCAAGGGTCTGGTCTTTTCTTTGCTCAGTACCAAAATTTTCTTTGTGTGCATTAAGGTCAGCAAACTCCAACGTAGGCTCGGATTCAGCAGACGGCTGTCCAGCTCTACTGGTGGTGGGGACTTCCTCAGACTCCTCCAGTTCTCCTGCCATAGCCGATAGAGGAAAACCTGGGGATCCCTGAGAGGAATCCCGTGTACCCACCTTGTCAGTAGTGGCCAGGAGTTCTGGCTCTGCCACTGAGTCAGGCACTGCGACTGGGTCGGGACGATCCCACAATTCCCAAAACTTAGGGAAGTCCCTACCAATGATGGCCCTGTGCACCAAGTTGGGGACAAGTCCAACCTGATGGGTCACCGTACCTAAGGCAGTTTTAAAACGAACAGTGGTTATAGGGTACTTCCTGGTATCCCCATGAATACAGGTCACAGCAATTTTTTTAACATGACAATTTACAGGTTCAATCATTTCAGCTGTAACCAAAGTCACTAGACTTCCAGAGTCCAGCAAGGCTGTAATAGGCTTATCATTAACAGTCATTTGGCACATTGGTTTTCCCATATTTGGCGCTGCAGCGCATGAAACAGCTGCAAACATAGACTGTCTCCTAATGGAAAAATCCCACTGCATCGGTTCATCTGTCAATGGACAATTTGCTGCAACATGTCCCAGTTCTTGGCAACGAAAATACCTGACGTTTCCCCAATTTGGTTTGCTGACAGGCAATGGCTTCCCTTGTTTGGGACGCCAAACTTCAGTCCTGGCAACAAAATTCCTCCCCCCTATTTCCTTGCCACCTTTACCACCCACTTCCCCTGGAACAGTCTTACCAGTTGCTTGGGGAGACCGTGGCTTTGGGTGGAAAGTCCGGGCAGAATTAGGTCGAACATCTTCGATCTTGGGGGCTTCTCCCCTTGAAAGAACCAGCTGTGGACCCACTGTGCTCGAACTGCCAAAGTGACACCAAGTCATGCCAGGATTTCCCGTTTGACCTTTTCATAGTCTCCCACTTCTGCCTCTTCCAAATCATAGTAGGCCTTCTGCGATTCTCCAGAAAGCAAGGGATCAACCAGTCCTACCCACTGGGTTTTAGGCCAACCTTCCCTCTCAGCAGTCCGTTCAAACGTTAGCAGAAAGGCCTCTGGATCATCATCTGCAGTCATCTTAGAAAGAAAGCGACCCACATGGAAGGTTGAGGGCTTGTCTCCAACATCAACTTTAGCAGGTGAACGCTGTGCTAGCATCTCCACAACCACAGTCAAGGTTTTCCTATCCGCTTTGGCATCAGTGGCTAACTGTTCAAACAGCCTCTGCGACTGCCCCTGTGCGATAGCATTAGCCTGGTGTAGTGCAGCATTAATTGCAGCATTTGTTTGCTCCTGTACAGCACTAATCTGTTGGAACAGCGCCTTGGTTTGCTCCTGTGCGATAGCATTAGCTTGCTGTTGTGCAGCATTGGCTTGCTGTAGTGCAGCATTTGTTTTCTGCTGTGCAGCGTTTGTTTGATGTTGTGCAGCGTTTGCTTGCTGTTGTGCAGCGTTGAGTACAGCGTTTGTTTTCTGCTGTGCAGTGTTTGCTTGTTGTTGTGCAGCATTGGATATCATCAATTGTTTTAGGATTTCCACCATGTTTAGTCACTCTAGGTACTGGCCTTTTAAGTAGTAACTTACTACAGCTGGCCGCAGCCTCCACCATATGTAACCTGGGGGACAGGTAGCAGGTATAAAGCTCCCTGGGATGAGCAGTTTCTCAGGCACAGATACCAAATCCAGAGATGAAGTGACAAACAGTGCTGTCTTTATTTCTATTATATACAAGTCCAAATACAGGTGTTGTATGGTGTTCCAGAAAACAAAGTAGCAAAACACAAATCCTAGCCGTGTCACAGCTCTAACTATACAATCTGCAGGCCCTCACTACCAGGCTGAACAAGCCTAATGCTTGTCAGTCTCTACAAAAACTGGTTAACAGCTTTTACCAACCTTACTCTCTTCACAGACCAACTTTGTGTGTATGTCCCAGGCAGAGAGCAAAGGCTGTCTGCCCAGGTGAGCTTAAATTAGCCTGGGGAAGAGGACCAAGACCTGAACTGGATCATGGATCACAGATTTCTAAATGTGTACGAGTGGTGCCTGGGAGACGTATAAACCCCGAACAGGACTTTTCCTGGCTCTCTCTGGGACGCTCTGCTACAATATATATAGAAGGTGTGTAATTAATATATTTTTGGGGTTTAATCATGAGAGGTGGGCCTAGTTTTCTGTATCTCAAAAGACCGACCTCTTTTGTCTTTTTGTCTGTTGTCTGCATAGTGAATAAGTTACACTATTGTCTTTGGAGTGGGGAGCAGACGTTGTGTCTCCACCTGATCAGAAGTCCTTGGCACCGAAGAGAGTCTAATGCTTATGTGAGAAGCATGATGGCCAACTAGGATTGAATTTCAGCCATTCAGGATTCAATGCCAAATCTGAACCAATTAAATTAGCCCATTGGTGTGATTGGTAGGGATGGGTGGAGAGGGAACATATAAATCAAAGCTCTCTTAAGTTAACGGTCTAAACAAAGCATGGTCACGTAAGGGCTATCTATGTAATGCATCCATATTATCTTATTTCTCTTTTCTTCTCTTTTTCTATCATAAGATTTGCCTTAATACCTTGATAGCATGTGTATGTCAATTGTAACCATATCTCCTTTTTGCATTAATTAACTTTGTAGACTGGCAAGACTGTATTTGTAACATCATTATGTTATATTTGGTAATATCTGATTATTCTAATGTTTCTTTTTTGTATAAATATATGAGATCTTTCTATTTTAGCACCATTATCATTTCTTATTAATTTCATGGGTTAAAGCTGCAACCGCATTGGTTGATTCATATATAAATAAAAGGTTTTAATCACTTATGTTATGTATCATGTGAGGTAGGTAAAAATCGCCATAACAGATGGTGCCCGTGTAAGGAAGTTTAACGTTTGGGTGCATGTGATTTCATGTATGAAAGACAGAGCTGGTTTATACAGTCCTAACCCCAGAAACGCTAAGTATTTTTTTCTCGTGTCTTTTGTTTTCACCTGTCTCCTGTCTGAATACCCAGACTAGCAACTTCTCTGAACTTTCCTTTTTACCTTTTGTGTATACCAATACTTTGATGAGACTGATTTTGAATAATGTATATATATAAAATAAAATTGTAAGTGCTAATGATAAGGGCTCCATTTGGAATCTCGGAGGTAGTGGAAAAGGATATGTGCCTCTTTGCCAAAAAGCAATTTCAGTTGACCCTTTGAATGAGATTAGGCCAATCTTTGTGATTGAAACACACCTGTGGGCATAGGGCTATGTTTCCACTGGTACAAGGTAGCACGACTGAGTGTGTGACTGATGTGCAACTTTAGTGTGACTGTGGTGTAGCTTTGATTACAACTTTGATCCAAATTTACACTCTGGGTCGGAGTCGCATCTTGAGTTGCATCAGGATGGTGCAGGTACCTTTTCAGAGTCGCTGCAGCTTTAAGTCACATAGATTGGAATGGGTACTTTTGAGATCAATGGGCTGCGACTTGTAATGCAACTTTATGTGTCCAAAGTTGCATGACAAATTGCATCAGGGGAAATGGAGACTAAATCACACTGAATGATCTTGGGTATGAATCTTTCTTCTTTGCAATTACTAACTGGGGATTGAATGCTTTGTAATTAGACCCAGGAACACTGGCTATACTCTAACTGATACAAAAAATATTGCAAATAAGTGTGCCTCAGTTGACCGCCTTCTGTACTCCAAGCATGCATATATTTTCTTTTGTTATCCAAGTCTGCTCTAATCATTCTTGAGATAACAGAATAATAGCCCTACTTTAAGCCATTTTTAAAAATACTTCTGAAAAGTCCACGGTGGGAGATTGAATGAGAGAGTTTGGGAAAATCTCCAGGCTGACTTGGACTATCCTCAAGAACAGGGAAAATATTGTTCTGACAAGCAGTGAAAAGCAGCAACAGTGACAGGGGCAGTACCTGTCAACCCAATCACGGTCCAGAGGGTCGCTACTTCTGGAGGAGCAACCTATAACAGATTGGGAAATCAAGGGCGTTCGAAAGGATGGGTAATAAAATCGCTTCAAAGAACCCTACCGACTGACCCCAAGGGAAGAGATGATAACTAAACATGGGCCTTGGGTGGTAAAATATATTTGTGATTGGGATTGTTGGATGGGGAAGAGGTTTTCTAAGAAAGGTACATTTAAACTTAAAGTATGGGAAGATCTGTACCGTGCGCACCACAAAAAGATGACGCGGCCATATGAAAAAGATACTTGGGGCATATGGATGCTTGAGTCAGTGAATAAGACGGAGGAAATTAATGTTTTTACTATGGGATTTAAGGAGAAATCATTCCAAAGAAACAAATTTGGGATGACATGAACTGTCACCTTTCAGTAGCCGAGAAAGAGGGAGAGCCACAACACAAGTCTGATACCCCAGTAAATGTGAAGTACAGGGGGATTGTGAGGTAAGAGGAAGGCAGAGCAGCGGGACATGGAGAGGAAATGGCCATGCTGGCATTAAGGGAGGAAAGTCTCCAGACAGAAGGGACACTTACTGTCCCACGGACAGTAGAGGATGTGAAATTAAATTTCACTGGAAGAAGCTGTAGTAAGCGCACAGGAAAAATGCAGCTAATCTGGTGGTTAGCGAAACAGTATGAACATTCAAAAGTGCAAAACACATACCTAAAAGAAGCGCTAGAAATAACCAAAGATAACATCAGTACTTTAGAAGCTTTTATGTCAAATTCTGAAACTATCCACCAGCAATTAGTACCAGAAAACCAGAGATTACAGGAATACATTCATCGGATAGGGAAAAGACTGAAGGATGCAGAAGGTGAAATGAAACCATTATCTGTCAGCTGCCAAGAGACGTTTGCTCCGTTTTCAGATAGAGGTGATAACAGAGCAACTGATTTGGGTGGGTCTGAATTAAGGAAGACATCCTCCACACCTAAGGTATGTACCAACAAGAATAAATCCCTGGAAGTTAAAAGTTCTTTAAAAATTGCCCCTAGATTTTGTAAACTGCAAGGCAAAAACTACTAATCCAAAAAAAGCCATTCCACTTTCTCAGTCATCTAAACCAAAGCCTGCCATTAAGAGATGGTGTACCACTTTAGATAAGATAAAATACCACTTATGTGGTTTATTTGGTCACATTGCGAGATTCTGTCTATCCAGTTCCAGTGAAAAAGTCAGTAAACATAATCCATATAGGACAGGGATATGCAATTATTGGACCTCCAGCTGTTACAGAACTACAAGTCCCATGAGGCATTGCAAGACTTTGACAGCCACAAGCAACAGTCTTGCAACAGTTGGAGGTCCGCTAATTGCATATACCTGATATAGGACCACAAGCGTGATTTTGAAGTGTACACTGCATGCTTCGCCAAGTGGCCTAGGTGTACGAAGTATGAATCGCCTACATCATGGGTCGTATTCCAAGATCCCGAGAATGCTTCCATATAGGCTGAGAAGGGTCTAATGAAATGGGATGGATTTCTGAAAGAATTTCAACCATACCAAACAGATGTTACGGGTTTAAGAAGAAGTACATGTTATTATAGAAAACATGCTGATATGTGTAATGTCTAGAGTTCATGTTTAACTTATCCAATTGTGTTTGTGTGGAATATAGAATATATGTTGTGTCATCTAACTCTGAGGTCTGTTGTCTCAACTGCTGAGAACCAACCCTTTCTGGCCAGGTCGATGAGAGTGTAATGCAAACTGTATTGACATGCAAATTACCTGAGCCAAGATAAATATCTGTAATAATGAATTAAAATGTGTATTTACTAAAATGTGTTTGATTTCCAGAGAGACAGTTCTGCGAGAGGTTCTTTGTGGTCAGGTGTTATGAGTTGTAGATAAATGGTATCGCTAAAGGTTTATTACGAGTTACAAAAAAAAATTCTCATCAAGGTGAATTGCATACAAGTTGAGAGTGTATATGTCTGGCCTCATATTGTATGGTTTTGGGTGAGTCTGGGGAAGAGTTGTGCAGGAAGATTGTGTGGGGTGTTACCAGCTCTTGACTGTTCCAAGGGCCTTCACTTTTGTTATGTGTGGACATGCTGTATTCTCATCAGTTAATACCCATAGGTGTCCTTCCTGTCCTTGACTCCTTGTGTACCTTAATTAGTTGTCTGTGTCCTGCATGCCAGGAAGACCAATGAGCCAGTGTTGCACTATGCCTGTCATTCATGTGAGTCCTATCTGAAGAGTGTAGGAAGTTTTGATTACCAAATTGATAAAGGAGGGAAAAGGGGTGCAGCCTCTATAAAGAATCGAGTGTACCTGTTGGCAGGTGGTTTTCAATCCGGGTATTCAGACTATTTCCCATACTTAGGATAAAGAGAGGCTTAATGGAGACTGCCTTTGGAGCTGGAGGTGGGGCACTGGATACCTTAAAAACTATGGAGCTGGAGATACCCAGGATCACATTGGGAGGTCTTGTGCTATCCAGGACCTCTGAGAAGTGACTGACTTGTTTCCATTGGGACAATGTTCACTCTGCAAGGACAGGCAGGTGGGGGTAGTATCCAGGTTACCTATGAGTTGTAATAGATTGGTGGATGACTCAGTTCCAGGCCTGGTCAATCTGGGTACTATCCTATCAGAATCTACTGTCTTACACCCTGGAGTCCATCTTGTTCTGATGGTTTAAGTTCAGACAACCTCAGATGACTGGTACTGATGATTGCTGGAGAAAGGAAGGTGTTGTGGTATGGGAAAAGGAAACAGGAGGGGGTCGTGTCTAATGGATCCTGGGGTAGTGTCCCAACTGGTCCTTAACAAAGTTAAAAATATTTGAGACCTGAGACCAGGGTACTGGTGCTGGTATCGCATGTATAATGATGCACTGTTTTCTGTATCAGGTTAAGTTGTACTCAGCAGGGTACACTACCTCAGGGAGTCTATTGCATATCTACTCTTGCCCTTGGCATGGATATAGCAGCAACACTGGGTTATACCCCGATCACACCTGAAGAAAGGTTTTATAGCAAACCTGACATCCCCTTACACCTATTGAAACTTCTGTTGGGATTCAGGGAGGAGTTAAAAGTTGGTTCGTTGGGTACTTTGGGCAACAGTTTGTGCAGGGCGTGAATAGAAGGGCCCTGCTCAAGCGGTTTATGATCTAAGGGGAAGAGAGTGGTACAAAAATAATAGCTGCTGAGAGCTGGCTGAGGTAACATTTTAGTTGGAGGCAGGGTAGGCTTCCCAGAATAAAAGTGTTTTTAGGGATCACCTAGGTGTGAAAAGGGTAGGGCCTGGCTGGATATATTGGGGTGGGGGAGTTCCAGAGGTTCTGGAGCAGTCCTGAGGTTGAGCATGGGAGGAGGTAACAAGGCAGCTGGAAATCAGGATGTCTTAGGAGGAGTGAAGTGGACGATTTGGGTGATCTCAAGATCAAAAGGGTAATCTAAATATCTCAAACTAAGGTTTCTTAATAGGAAAACATTCAGGTACAGTCTTAGGACTGCAGCTTTAGTAAACTCCACCCTGTTGCTGTCACGATGTGGGTAACTATTAAGAGACCGATGTAGGGAATTGTGCGCATTTAAAAGAGGACACTAGAACTATTTTTCTTTCTTGATCATACATCACGGGACACAGGAGCTTCATTACATAGTGGTTATATAGTCACCTCTGGTGATTGGACACTGGTTAACCCCAATTAAGGAGAATTCCTCCCCTATATAACCCCTCCCATATGGGAGGCACCTCAGTTTTTTCGCCATTGTCTATGGTGGTTGGTCACGTAAAACTTTAGCTCTGTGCAGGTCCCTGCGGGGGCCTAAGGGCTACAACAAACCGGATCCATACCTCGGGCCCATATTTGACTCCCAAGATGGTATGGTACCCGGGCCTCGTCAGCCGAAGAAACGAGGTTTGGCCTGTAAGTCCTCTCCTATTGGAAGACTGGGCTCTGGGAAAACCAGACTTGGTGTACTGTTTATACAGAGCACACAAAAGTTTCTGGCAGAGTCTTTTACATGGTCCAGGTAGGAGGCTCTTCCGAGAAAGAGCCCCAGATAAACCTGAAGGTTTGCTAACACTGCCCGCCATGATGGGTGAAGGCTGGAATTTGTCTGTTTCAGCAATTCCTGCGGCGAGGACAGGTAAGGGAAGTTAATCCTATATATATAATTATATGATGGATTTCTTCATTTTGAGTAGTTGTATGTCTTACCTGGTTTCCACCACTAGAGGGAGTAAGAGCAGCCTGATGCATACTTACATGCCTTTCAGTACACACGCTCAGTGAAGCTGTCTCACGTCTCCACTGCAGTCCCTGCCACATCAAGGTAAAATAGGGGTCCCACGTAGTCTGGGGGTCCCACGCAGCTCCGGTGGAGTTCTCCTTTCCCCCCCTGGATCCCGCGGTCCTCGTGCACGCGCACGCACGCATGCACGCGCGCCGTTCCTGGCCTGATGGAGAAGGGGGGAGTGTGGTTGTGAGCCGTGCATGTCAGTGTGCACGGCGCTGTATTGCGCAGGCGCCAGGCGGCAGTTTTAAAAAGCCCAGAGCGTCAGGAAACTGTAAGTGAGAGACACAGGAGCTGTGGGCAGTAAGCATCCGAGGGGATTGGATCCAGGCAAACCTTAGACACCTACTCAGCATCAGGTTGTGCAGTTTAAGCATATATATTTATTGTGAGATTTTAAGCACAACAGTGATTGCACTTGTACTAGTACCTCTGCTTTGTAGCTTAGGACTATGTCTCCTTGTAAGAGGGTCTCAGGGGGAGGTAGCAAAGGCACTGGTAAATCACCGCCTAGGTTCAGGGGTTCTAAAAGTGCCTGTAAGTTACCATCCCCCCCTGCAAGACTGGAGCCAGCCTCTCAAGAAGAGTCAGTGCCCCTGTCAGGTTTTGCAGCCTCTCCTAATGTTCCAGCCCCGGTTTATGTCACTGAGGACTCCCTTAAGGCTACATTTGAAGGGAGAATAATGAATTTTATTTCTGCTTCCCTGAAAGATAGCAGGAAAAGGGGTAGATCCCCTCCCTCTGCTGAAATTCCTCTCTCAGATGATTCTTCTGAAAATGAGGAGAGATCCCTGTCTTGGGACAGGGATCAGGAGCAGTTGGATGATTCAGAGGAAGAGGAGAGAGTCCCCTCCTCCCAGGCGCTCAGAAAACAGGTACAGTATTATACTGAATTGGTGCGTACCACATTCAGAATGCCTGCTGCTGAAGTCGCTACGTCCTCTGTTTCTTCCCTGGGAGTCAGGAAAGCCCCACAGACTGCCTATTCCTTTCCAATTCATCCCTTAATGGATGAATTGTTGTATGAGGATTGGGGACATCCCGATAAAATGTTTGCTCCTCCTAAATAGTTTTCTATGCATTATCCTTTGGAGGAAAGTTTCACCAAAAAGTGGGGGGTCCCATCTGTTGATGCGGCTGTTTCTTGCGTGAATAAAAACCTGACTTGTCCTTTGGATAATGCACAGGTATTTAAAGATCCAACTGATAAGAAGCTGGAAACCTTGTTAAAAGCCTTCTTTTCCATGGCTAGCGCTGTAGTGCAACCTACAGTCGCAGCCATGGGGTTGTGCCAGTTCCTCAAGGAACAGGTTAAGCAGATGCTTGGGCTCCTTCCCAGCGAGGAAGTAGAGAAGTATGCAGAGATGCCTCATATTCTGTGTTTCATGATTGATGCGATTTTGGATTCTGTCCAACAACCATCACGTTTGTCCCGCATGTTGATACACATGAGAAGGGCCCTATGGCTAAAGAATCGGGCAGCTGAGCTGTCATGCAAAAAGCATTTGATTGGGTTCCCGTTTAAAGGGGAACGTTTGTTTGGAGAAGAATTTGATAAATTAGTCCAAAAAATTTCAGGGGGTAAATCTACTCTCCTTCCAGTCAAAAGGAGCAAGCGTCCTTCATTCAGGCGTGTTCTCTCTCCCAGAGCATCAAGCTCTAAGCAGTGGCGACGGCCTTCTCAACCCTCCTCTACAGGAAAGGCTCAGGGCCAGGCCCAGGGGCAGAAAAAGACTTGGGGGCGAAAGCCTGCCAAGCAGAGCCCAAAAGCTTCCTTGTGAAGGGGCGCCCCCCCTCGGCCGAGTGGGGGGAAGGCTCCTGCAGTTTGCAGGAGCCTGGCGGGAAGAGATCCGGGACAAGTGGGTGATCTCTTCGGTATCTCTGGGCTACAGGCTAGAGTTTCAGGAGATTCCACCTTCTCGCTTTCTAAGGTCAAGGATCCCCAGGGATCCAGTAAAGCAAAAACCGCTATTTCTGGCCTTAGATCACTTACTATCCCAGGGGGTGATAGTAGAAGTGGACCCAAAAGAACAGGGTTCAGGGTTTTACTCAAATCTCTTCACTGTTCCAAAGCCAAATGGAAGTGTCAGACCTATCCTAGATCTGAAGGATCTGAACCGGTTTTTACGCATCCGGTCCTTCCAAATGCAGTCAATCCGCACTGTGATCTCCTCCCTGCAAGGGGGAGAGTTTATGGCATCAATAGATATCAAGGATGCATATCTCCATGTGCCAATTTTTCCCGCACACCAAAAATTTCTAAGGTTCGCGGTAGAGCGGCGCAAATTTTCAATTTGTGGCCTTGCCGTTCGGGCTTGCTAAGGCCCCTCGAGTCTTCACAAAGATTCTGGACCCTCTCTTGGCAAACCTAAGAGCTCAGGGTATAGCCATCATGGCTTATCTAGATGATTTGCTTCTCATGGAGAAAACAGTAGCGTTCCTGAACCACAGCGTCACCAGAACGCTAGAACACCTGGAACGCCTAGGTTGGATCATAAACCTAGAAAAGTCGTCCCTACAGCCTGCCACCAGGTTGGAATACCTGGGTATGATCATCGACACCGCTCAGGGCAGGGTGTTTATTCCAAGACCAAAGGCCTTGGCCATTGGGGATCTGGTGCGCCTAATTCTGGGCAGAAGATCTTCCCCCATTCGGTTGTACATGAGACTGTTAGGGAAAATGGTCGCCTCCTTCGAGGCCGTCCCATTCGCCCAGTTCCACTCAAGGCCTCTGCAAAGATGCATCCTTGCGGCTTGGAACAGGAAGCCCCAATCCTTGGATCTTCCTATGCGTCTATCCCCAGGGACACGCAGGAGTCTCATCTGGTGGTTACAAACCAAGAATTTGCTGAAGGGCAAAACTTTTCTTCCTCTTCCATGGAAGATTATCACGACAGATGCCAGCCTGACAGGCTGGGGAGCAGTGTTGGAGGAGACGTGCTCGCAGGGGAAATGGTCTGCGATCGAGAAGCTATTGCCCATAAATGTCCTGGAGATCCGGGCAATTTATATGGCTCTCATAAAGTGGTCTTACAGACTACGAGGTCTCCCTGTTCGGGTTCAGTCCGACAATGCCACAGCAGTGGCCTATATCAATCACCAGGGTGGTACCAGGAGTCTGGTGGCCCAAAAAGGTGAATCGTATACTTGTCTGTGCAGAAAAGCATGTTTCTGTGTCTTTCTGCAGTCTTCATTCCAGGAGTGGAAAATTGGCAGGCGGATTTTCTGAGCCACCAGTAGTTGTGCCCAGGAGAATGGGCTCTGCACCCCAACATGTTTTGGAACATATGTCACAGGTGGGGTACTCCAGACGTAGATCTGTTTGCATCCAGGTTCAACAGGAAACTGGACAATTTTATGTCAAGGACAAGAGATACACTTGCTCAGGGGTCAGATGCTCTGACAGCTCCCTGGGATCAGTACAATCGAATCTATGCCTTCCCCCCGAGCCCGCTTCTGTCGCGGTTCCTGGGAAGAGTCAAGAGGGAGAAAAAATCGGTTTTGGTGGCCCCGGTTTGGCCCAGGCGACCGTGGTACGCAGAGATCATGAAGTTGGCAGTAGGCAGGCCATGGATCCTCCCTCTCCGGCCAGATCTGCTCTCACAGGGTCCAATTTACCATCCTGCTTTACGCAGTCTGAATTTGACGGTTTGGCTGCTGAGACCCACATTCTGAGAGACCGTGGCCTTTCAGGGCCAGTCCTTTCTACTCTGGTCAATTCCAGAAAGCCGGCCTCCAGGCTTATTTATTACAAAATCTGGAGGGCATATGTTTCCTGGTGTGAACTCAAGAAATGGCATCCTAGAAAGTATGTCATTAGCAGGATCTTGGCCTTTCTCCAGTCAGGCCTAGAAATGAATTTGGCCATAAGCACTATCAAGGTGCAGATTTCGGCCCTGTCAGTATTTTTTCAGAAGCCACTTGCATCGCATTCCCTGGTGCGGGCTTTCATCCAGGGGGCCATGCGGATGAGACCGCCAGTCAAACCTCCGGTATGCCCATGGGATCTGAATTTGGTTCTCTCGGCTTTGCAGGGGCAACCATTTGAACCTTTGCATCTGGCTTCATTAGTTCTCCTGACTAAAAAATTGGTCTTCTTGGTAGCCATATCTATGGCTAGAAGAGTATCAGAGCTAGCAGCTCTTTCCAGCAAGGAGCCGTATCTAATTATTCATAAGGACCGGGTGGTCATGCGTCCCAACAGGTCCTTTCTACCTAAGTAGTGATGGCCGAACGGTTCGCCCGGCGGTCGTTTCGCGGCGAATTTCCGACTTTCGCCGTCCGCGGGTTCGAACGCCTTTTTCCGTCGTTCGCCCCGGCGGACTTACGTGTTTAATGTATACAAGAACTTTAACCTTTCGTGACACGTTTATCATGTGTTACAGGACAACCAATTGAGACATGACAGCTCATGGACACTTGGACATTCCCCCTAACCTATAAATACACCCGATCCGGTGGCCATTTTACATTCTTTCTTCTGTCACTGTAGGGAAAGGATCCTGTGTGGAGTAGGGACAGAGAAAACGCTAGCTATTTGGTACACAAAAGTTCTTTTCAGGACTGGTATAGGTGTTAGGTCAGCAGCCTGAGTTTCTTTTGTCAGTTTAGATAAAGGGACAGAGCGCTGTATGCTGCTATTTTAGGGACAGCTCAGCCAGATTAGTCTTTCTTCATCATCATCATCATCATCATCATTAGCTGTTACTATCAGGTCCACAAAAGAGCTGTTCCAGCTAATCGTTCCAGCCTACTCTTTTTTGCCAATTTGTATAGGGACAGGCAGGAAGCAGTGTGTCAGGCAGTGAGGATAATTTTAAAGACTTGCTGTTACTATTAGTTCCACAAAGGTTCTTTTCAGGACTGGTATCAGTGGTACGGTAATAGGCTTGTACACGTATAATATTCTTTCTTCCAAATATAGAAAGAATATTATACTTGACTGCTGCCCTTCTGCTGCAGTCTGCTAATCATTCACAACTCACTTGTTCCACAAAGCTCTTTATCAGGACTGGTAACTTGGTCTGTCTAGGGTGCTACGGTACATAGGCTTGGGTGCGGTACAGTCTGCTGTTCTGTAAGGACCGCTATCGGTCCACAATACATAGGGTTGCCGTGCACTACTGCTGACCGCTGCCCTATACTGCAGCAGTCCTTCATTGGTATAGGGACTGACGTACAGTCTGCTAATCACTAACACACAACCTGCTTGGTCCACAAAAGTTCTTATAAGGACTGGTAACTTGGTATAGGGTGCTACGGTACATAGGCCTGAGTGCGTTACAGTCTGCTGTTCTGTAAGGACCGCTATCGGTCCACAATACATAGGGTTGCCGTGCACTACTGCTGACCGCTGCCCTATACTGCAGCAGTCCTTCAGCGGTATAGGGACTGACGCACAGTCTGCTAAACACTAACACACAACCTGCTTGGTCCACAAAAGTTTTTATAAGGACTGGTAACTTGGTATAGGGTGCTACGGTACATAGGCCTGAGTGCAGTACAGTCTGCTGTTCTGTAAGGACCGCTATCGGTCCACAATACATAGGGTTGCCGTGCACTACTGCTGACCGCTGCCCTATACTGCAGCAGTCCTTCATTGGTATAGGGACTGACGTACAGTCTGCTAATCACTAACACACAACCTGCTTGGTCCACAAAAGTTCTTATAAGGACTGGTAACTTGGTATAGGGTGCTACGGTACATAGGCCTGAGTGCGTTACAGTCTGCTGTTCTGTAAGGACCGCTATCGGTCCACAATACATAGGGTTGACGTGCACCACTGCTGACCGCTGCCCTATACTGCAGCAGTCCTTCAGCGGTATAGGGACTGACGTACAGTCTGCTAAACACTAATACACAACCTGCTTGGTCCACAAAAGTTCTTATAAGGACTGGTAACTTGGTATAGGGTGCTACGGTACATAGGCTTGAGTGCGGTACAGTCTGCTGTTCTGTAAGGACCGCTATCGGTCCACAATAGATAGGGTTGACGTGCACCACTGCTGACCGCTGCCCTATACTGCAGCAGTCCTTCAGCGGTATAGGGACTGACGCACAGTCTGCTAAACACTAACACACAACCTGCTTGGTCCACAAAAGTTTTTATAAGGACTGGTAACTTGGTATAGGGTGCTACGGTACATAGGCCTGAGTGCGTTACAGTCTGCTGTTCTGTAAGGACCGCTATCGGTCCACAATACATAGGGTTGCCGTGCACTACTGCTGACCGCTGCCCTATACTGCAGCAGTCCTTCATTGGTATAGGGACTGACGTACAGTCTGCTAATCACTAACACACAACCTGCTTGGTCCACAAAAGTTCTTATAAGGACTGGTAACTTGGTATAGGGTGCTACGGTACATAGGCCTGAGTGCGTTACAGTCTGCTGTTCTGTAAGGACCGCTATCGGTCCACAATACATAGGGTTGACGTGCACCACTGCTGACCGCTGCCCTATACTGCAGCAGTCCTTCAGCGGTATAGGGACTGACGTACAGTCTGCTAAACACTAATACACAACCTGCTTGGTCCACAAAAGTTCTTATAAGGACTGGTAACTTGGTATAGGGTGCTACGGTACATAGGCTTGAGTGCGGTACAGTCTGCTGTTCTGTAAGGACCGCTATCGGTCCACAATACATAGGGTTGCCGTGCACTACTGCTGACCGCTGCCCTATACTGCAGCAGTCCTTCATTGGTATAGGGACTGACGTACAGTCTGCTAATCACTAACACACAACCTGCTTGTTCCACAAAAGTTCTTATAAGGACTGGTAACTTGGTATAGGGTGCTACGGTACATAGGCTTGAGTGCGGTACAGTCTGCTGTTCTGTAAGGACCGCTATCGGTCCACAATAGATAGGGTTGACGTGCACCACTGCTGACCGCTGCCCTATACTGCAGCAGTCCTTCAGCGGTATAGGGACTGACGTACAGTCTGCTAAACACTAATACACAACCTGCTTGGTCCACAAAAGTTCTTATAAGGACTGGTAACTTGGTATAGGGTGCTACGGTACATAGGCTTGAGTGCGGTACAGTCTGCTGTTCTGTAAGGACCGCTATCGGTCCACAATAGATAGGGTTGACGTGCACCACTGCTGACCGCTGCCCTATACTGCAGCAGTCCTTCAGCGGTATAGGGACTGACGTACAGTCTGCTAAACACTAATACACAACCTGCTTGGTCCACAAAAGTTCTTATAAGGACTGGTAACTTGGTATAGGGTGCTACGGTACATAGGCTTGAGTGCGGTACAGTCTGCTGTTCTGTAAGGACCGCTATCGGTCCACAATACATAGGGTTGCCGTGCACTACTGCTGACCGCTGCCCTATACTGCAGCAGTCCTTCATTGGTATAGGGACTGACGTACAGTCTGCTAATCACTAACACACAACCTGCTTGTTCCACAAAAGTTCTTATAAGGACTGGTAACTTGGTATAGGGTGCTACGGTACATAGGCTTGAGTGCGGTACAGTCTGCTGTTCTGTAAGGACCGCTATCGGTCCACAATAGATAGGGTTGACGTGCACCACTGCTGACCGCTGCCCTATACTGCAGCAGTCCTTCAGCGGTATAGGGACTGACGTACAGTCTGCTAAACACTAATACACAACCTGCTTGGTCCACAAAAGTTCTTATAAGGACTGGTAACTTGGTATAGGGTGCTACGGTACATAGGCTTGAGTGCGGTACAGTCTGCTGTTCTGTAAGGACCGCTATCGGTCCACAATAGATAGGGTTGACGTGCACCACTGCTGACCGCTGCCCTATACTGCAGCAGTCCTTCAGCGGTATAGGGACTGACGTACAGTCTGCTAAACACTAATACACAACCTGCTTGGTCCACAAAAGTTCTTATAAGGACTGGTAACTTGGTATAGGGTGCTACGGTACATAGGCTTGAGTGCGGTACAGTCTGCTGTTCTGTAAGGACCGCTATAGGTCCACAATAGATAGGGTTGACGTGCACCACTGCTGACCGCTCACCTATACTGCAGCAGTCCTTCAGCGGTATAGGGACTAAGAGTTTTGTCACAGGGTCATTTAAAAAATGACATGCAGAGGAAGAGGCAGGCCCTTCCGCAGGGGTGGTAGGGGTAGGGCAGGAGCAACAGGCTTGAGCCAAAGTGGGAAGTTGCAGAAGGTGCGTTCAATTACTTTAAAGGATGCACCAGACTTGGTTGAGTGGCTCGCTCAGCCTTACTCTTCTGCACCCTCCTCATCCTCTCGATCTGCACCCTCTTCTTCACTCTCTGCTATGTGCACCCCCAAAGACACTACCACCAACAACACGACCACCACCACCACCACCACATACCTTCCGCTTGAGTCACTGGAATTATTTTCCGATCCATATCAAGAGGACATTTCTGATGCGCAGCCACTCTTGGTATTGGATCAGGAAGAGGAGGTAGCAACAAGCGCTACTCAGCAGTCTGACGCCAGTACCCAGATCAGCCCAAGGAGGAGGTTGGTCCCCGGTGTTGCTGCCTACTCTACTTATAGCGGTGGGGAAGGTGACGTTGATGATGACGTGTCTAGTGATGTCACGTGGGTGCCCACAAGAGAGGAAGAGGAGGGGAGTTCAGAGGGAGATATGGACCAGCAGATAGGGAGGAGAAGCAGCAATGACTTACATTGCACAGCAGGGACAAAGCAGACTGCAAATGTATCAGGAGCGAGTCATCGACCATGTACGGTCACATCTGGCGCTCCCAGGACACCGGCACATGGCTCCGCAGTGTGGGCTTTTTTTAACGTGTCCGCTGCTGACAATAGCGTTGCCATCTGCAATCTTTGCAGTCAACGCGTTAGTCGCGGTAAGCCCAATACTCACCTAGGGACGACCGCCTTAAGAAGGCACATGAGCAGCCATCACCGAGCCCAGTGGGAGCAACGGAACACACAAAGCCACACTGCAGGCTCTCACCGTCCAGCCTCGTCTTCTACTTCTCCTTCTCCTCTCTCCTCACAATTGTCCTCCACTCCACCTTCCATCACGCCAAGCTCACATTTTTCTGCAAAAAGGCAGGCTTCCGTGGGCCTAATGTTTGAGCGTAAAAAAATGATGACGCCGGATAACCCTCTTGCCCAACGGTTGGCGGCTGGCTTGTCAGAACTCATAGCCCGCCAACTACTGCCATATAAACTGGTGGACTCGGAGGCCTTTCGCAAATTTGTGGCCATTGGAACACCACAATGGAAGGTCCCAGGAAGGAAGTATTTCTCAGAGAAGGGCATCCCAGAGCTATATGGCCATGTTCAGCGGCAAGTGAATGTATCTCTGGCACACAGTGTCGGTGCCAAGATACATCTGACCACAGACACGTGGTCTAGCAAACACGGGCAGGGAAGGTATATCAGTTTTACTGCCCACTGGGTGAACCTTCTGACGGCCGTCAAGCATGTAACCCGTGGCACCCGTGTAGATTTGGTTTTACCGCCACGGATTGCATGCAGGCCTGACTCTTCTTCTCCTCCTCCTACTCCATCCTCCTCCCTCTCCTCCTCAGCTGCCTCCTCCTTTTCCGCTGCTAGCGTCTCTTCCACTGCACCGCCCAAGCTCCCCAGAACCTATTCCACATGCCAGGTGAGACGTTGCCATGCCGTGCTGCGTCTGTTGTGCCTGGAAGCAAAGAGCCACACTGGCCCGGCACTCCTTTCAGCTTTGCGTTCACAGGCAGATGAGTGGCTAACACCGCTCAATTTGACAGTTGGTAAAGTGGTGTGTGACAACGGTGCCAATCTGCTTAGCGCATTGAAACAGGGCAAAATCACGCACGTGCCGTGCATGGCACACGTCTTAAACTTGGTCGTGCAGCGATTCCTTGTCAAATACCCTGGGGTCCAGGACATCTTGCGGCAGGCAAGGAAAATCTCGGCCCATTTCAGAAGATCTTACACGGCCATGGCTCGCCTTGCTGACATTCAGCGGCGACACCATCTGCCGGTCAGACGTCTTATTTGCGATTGCCCGACGCGATGGAACTCAACCTTCTATATGCTTGATAGGCTGCTCCAGCAGAAACGTGCAGTTAACGTCTACCTGTATGAACTCTGCGAAAGAAACGGTTCTGGGGAGCTGGGTTTTTTTTCACCGCGCCAGTGGCTGCTCATGCGCGACACATGCAGACTTCTGCGGCCATTTGAGGAGATCACCAAACTGGTCAGTCGCAGCCATGGCGCCATCAGTGACATGGTACCTTATGCCTTCTTTCTGGAGCGTGCATTGCGTCGTGTCATTGATCAGGCTGTGGAGGAGCAGGAGCGGGAAGATGAGGAAGTCGCAATGCTGGATGAATTCCCAGGGGGGGCTACTCTATCTGAGACAAGTCAACAACAGGAGTCTGATGAGGAGTCAGAGGAGGATGGTGCCGGGGCGGATGAGCAGGAGCAAGAAGAGCATGCTTTAAACCTTTCTGGGATCCCTGTTGTGCGAGGATGGGGAGAGGAGAATGAAGAGGACGACATTATCCTGGATGATGAGCAGGAGCCAGGCCACCACACCGCTTCCACTTTAGTGCAAATGGGGGCCTTCATGCTCCAGTGTTTTAATAGGGACCCCCGTATAAAAAGCATGAGGGTCAAGGACCAGTACTGGGTGGCAACGTACTTAGACCCCCGGTACAAACACAAAATGGCGGAAATGTTACCGCCGTCGCAGAGGGCTGTCAGAATGCAGCACTTCCAGGCCTTGCTTCGAGAAATGCTGCATTCTGCTTTTGCGTGCGCTGGCAGAGGAGCAATTCCCACTCCCAGAGAAGGATTTGCGGGTACCAATCCAACAGCGCCTGCAAGAAGAGGCCGGTTTGAAGATGTGTTGGTGACTTCGGATATGAGGTCATTCTTTCAGCCGACCCATCGACAGGTGTCATCCGGATCCAGCATCAGGGAACGCCTAGACCGTCAGGTGTCCGACTACATTGGGTTAACGGCCGATGTGGACGCTCTGAGGAGTGATGAACCCCTAGACTACTGGGTGGGCAGGCTTGACCTCTGGCCAGAGCTTGCCCAATTTGCAATCGAACTGTTGGCTTGCCCCTCATCCAGTGTCCTGTCCGAAAGGACGTTCAGCGCAGCAGGGGGGATTGTGACCGATAAGCGTACTCGCCTAGCTCACCACAGTGTTAACTACCTCACATTTCTAAAAATGAATGAGGCATGGATCTCGGAGGAATTCAACACATGTGATCAGTAGACCATGTATATGTCTATAAACAATTTTTGGAATCAAGCACACAGACCTTCTTAATTCATTTGGCTCACTTCCCTGACCCAAAAAAGCACACCGTACTATATGCCCCTACCCTCCTCTTTGAAGAGGTTGAGCGGTGTCATATTTCTACTGGGGCTGCTTATTATGAGGGGTTCCCACCATCCCTGTGCTGTGCTGACTTCCTCCTGGGTGTTCTTATTATGAGGGGCTCCCACCATCCCTGTGCTGTGCTGACTTCCTCCTGGGGGTTCTTATTATGAGGGGATCACACCATCCCTGTGCTGTGCTGACTTCCTCCTGGGGCTGCTTACGGTGCTGCTGTCAGCGCTGTATGTCACGGAGCTGCTGTCAGCGCTGTATGTCACGGAGCTGCTGTCAGCGCTGTATGTCACGGAGCTGCTGTCAGCGCTGTATGTCACGGAGCTGCTGTCAGCGCTGTATGTCACGGAGCTGCTGTCAGCGCTGTATGTCACGGAGCTGCTGTCAGCGCTGTATGTCACGGAGCTGCTGTCAGCGCTGTATGTCACGGAGCTGCTGTCAGCGCTGTATGTCACGGAGCTGCTGTCAGCGCTGTATGTCACGGAGCTGCTGTCAGCGCTGTATGTCACGGAGCTGCTGTCAGCGCTGTATGTCACGGAGCTGCTGTCAGCGCTGTATGTCACGGTGCTGCTGTCAGCGCTGTATGTCACGGAGCTGCTGTCAGCGCTGTATGTCACGGAGCTGCTGTCAGTGCTGTATGTCACGGAGCTGCTGTCAGCGCTGTATGTCACGGAGCTGCTGTCAGCGCTGTATGTCACGGAGCTGCTGTCAGCGCTGTATGTCACGGTGCTGCTGTCAGCGCTGTATGTCACGGAGCTGCTGTCAGCGCTGTATGTCACGGAGCTGCTGTCAGCGCTGTATGTCACGGAGCTGCTGTCAGCGCTGTATGTCACGGAGCTGCTGTCAGCGCTGTATGTCACGGAGCTGCTGTCAGCGCTGTATGTCACGGTGCTGCTGTCAGCGCTGTATGTCACGGAGCTGCTGTCAGCGCTGTATGTCACGGAGCTGCTGTCAGTGCTGTATGTCACGGAGCTGCTGTCAGCGCTGTATGTCACGGAGCTGCTGTCAGCGCTGTATGTCACGGAGCTGCTGTCAGCGCTGTATGTCACGGTGCTGCTGTCAGCGCTGTATGTCACGGAGCTGCTGTCAGCGCTGTATGTCACGGAGCTGCTGTCAGCGCTGTATGTCACGGAGCTGCTGTCAGCGCTGTATGTCACGGAGCTGCTGTCAGCGCTGTATGTCACGGAGCTGCTGTCAGCGCTGTATGTCACGGTGCTGATGTCAGTGCTCTGTATTACGGTGCTGCTGTCAGTGCTCTGTATCTCCTGCACCCTCTTGTTTGCCTACCCTGGTCCCTGACCTTCCCTCTCCTCCATTGCCTTCATTAGCTCCATAGTCCTGAATTGTCAGAACAATTTCCCAAATAAAAAAAAAATGCTTGTAGTTATCGATCCCAAATTCACCTCATACATGTATTATGCTATTGTCCAGGTGGTGGGACTACGTGCTACCCCCTAATAATTACCCCGTGGCCGCAAATTCGACCTAAAGGTTTGCGAAATTCGCCTCCCATTGAAGTCAATGGAGCCCGCGGCGAACGGTCGTTTTCGCGAACGTTTGTGTCCGTTCGCGTTTCGCGTTCGCGAAACGTCCCGTCGGAAGTTCGTCCATCACTATACCTAAGGTGGTTTTGGGATTCCATTTGAGCAATCAGTATATATCTTCGGGCAGCTGCTCAGATAAGGAAAACGGATTGCTTGTTTATTTTGCCAGAAGGCCCTAGGAAGGGCCAGGTGGCGTCAAAATCCACTCTCTCAAGGTGGATTAGACAGGTTATTTCTCAGGCCTATAGTGTAAAGGGGAAGATTCCTCCTTTTCAAGTGAAAGCGCACTCTACTAGGGCTGTAAGTGCTTCTTGGGCAGTGCATCACCAGGCCTCCCTGGCTCAGATCTGTAAGGCTGTAACTTGGTCATCAGTCTACACATTCACCAGATTCTATCAGGTGGATGTCAGAGGGCAAGAGGATATCGCCTTCGGGCGCAGTGTATTGCAGGCTGCAGTTTAGGTCCTCCGGTCCCTGGCGGGCTATAATTATGATCTGTGTCTCCCTCCCCTCAATCTGAGCATTGCTTTGGGACATCCCACTATGTAATGAAGCTCCTGTGTCCCGTAATGTATGATAAAGAAAATGGGATTTTTATATAGAGCTTACCTGTAAAATCCTTTTCTTGAGATTACATCATGGGACACAGGGCTCCCTCCCCTCTTGGGTTTTACGTGGTTTCTTATTGTTTTGCTACAAAACGGAGGTGCCTCCCATATGGGAGGGGTTATATAGGGGAGGAATTCTCCTTAATTGGGGTTAACCAGTGTCCAATCACCAGAGGTGCCTATATAACCACTATGTAATGAAGCTCCTGTGTCCCGTGATGTACTTTCAAGAAAAGGATTTTACAGGTAAGCTGTATATAAAAATCCAATTCTTTTGTTGTTTTGGGGAGAAGCCTATAACAATTTGAGTAATAATGTGCAGTGAGGTTTACCTAAATTCTAAAAGTTTCAATAATTTCTTTCTCTCTCTTTGTTAATATCTGTGCACCTGACCTGCAAATATACTGCTAATTACTAGTATCAGAGAGGAGTTGCCCTTTTTGTTTTTAGCAGTCAGCAATAGTTTTTAGGGCAACTAATGCATTCGTTTTTTTTTAAATACAAATTCAATGCTCTTTAACAGTCTAAAATAGAATCTAAACTAAAAATCTTGGTTGGAGCAGCATTAAATCTGTAGTTTTTTTTTTTTTTCATTATTATTTTTACTATTCTTGTTCATTTTCATTACTCACCTCTCTTCCGTTCCTTTTTCCTTATTTAATATTATGCACAGTCATATAATTTTTATTTTTACAAATTAGGAGGCCTGAGCATTCCTACCCTACCATATTTTACACCCAGCAAAACCAAAGTATCCCTGGACATACAGGTCTTATATCTTAATGTAATTCTACCTCCCAAATGTAGTTCTACCTCCCCCAGTCTGCCTACAGCTTTAACCTGAGGTGAACCCAGGGAACTGGCAATAACAGGCAGTGTTGACTATCCCTACCATCAAGGGCCATGGATGATACTGGCTATTGTCCGGACTCTGTACCCTGTGGGGATCCCACTTTACTCGTCCAGATTACACCCCTTATAGTCTTAATGGCCAACTCACTGCTCCTGTCCGGCATTCCTCCATTAACTGACACTGACATTCTCCTTCTTTTTTTTGTATCCATGCATGACTGTCCAGAGGCCCGTCCAACCACCACCTGAAGAAGCAACGACAACCAAGTAATTTCTTGAGACAAATGTGCAACCAATAAGACTCTCCTTAATTTTCCATCACCATGCTGAAAAGTGCTATCTCGCAGTCCGATCCAATCAGTACAACCATTGCACCGTATTCCCATGTTACAGGACTAGATATGCCAGGAACCCGCCATCAATGTTTGAGTTCCACTCTTCCAAGGCAGAGGAGAATGGAAACATCGCAGCACAGGCACTCATGGTCCAGATGTGGGGTGTCAAAAGCACCAGGATTGCTTTGCTGTCTCAAGTCTACCTCAATGGGTTCCGACATGTTCAAGAAAGGAAGAGGAGGCCTCAGTGGTGGTGGAGAGGGGTCAGGGCTTCTGGACTGTTGTGGGTGTGTACAGGGTCATTGAGGGAGGGCAAAAGTTCAGGAATTAACCTCAAGGGGAACTGATGTGGAAATATTGAAATTAATATGTATATCAAGGAGCTTCAAGGAAACCATTGTGAGGACTTTCTAATTAAATTACCATGCCCTGTTTTATGTATGCATGTGTAGATATATATATATATATATATATATATATATATATATATATATATATATATATGTATATGTGTGTGTGTATAATATATACATATACATACATATATATGTGTATGTATATATGTGTATATATGTATGTTGTTATAGGAACGTGTTTACTTAGGTGGTTGCTTAACTCCAAGAGGGCGTACTATGATGTCCTCCCAGAATTCTGCTCTCTCGTGCCCCCAGGGGTGTGCACCCAAGAACTTCCGTGGACCCAGCGGATCACGGACTCTGCGATACTCTGCAATACCCTGCGATACTATGCAATACCCGAGTACCTGTCACAGTTCATCTGAGTATCTGTCACAGTTCATCTGAGTACCCGAGTACATGTCACAGTCCATATGAGTACCTATCACCGCCCTCCAGAGTACCCAAATACCAGTCACCAGGCCATCAGAGAACCTGTCACCAGGCCATCAAAGTACTCAAGTACCTGTCACCAGGCCATCAGACTACCCGAGTACCTGTCACCAGGCCATCAGAGTACCCAAGTACCTATCTGCAGCCCATCAGAGTACCCGAGTACCTATTTGCAGCCCATTTCTTTCCACATTTTCCAAAAACTTCTGGAAAAAAAATGAACCGTTCAAAAGACTCATTTTGCCTCACAGATTATACGTTGGGGTGTTTGCTTTCGTAAATGGGGTCATTTTATGGGGAATTCCATTGTCCTGGTACTCCAGGGCCTTCAAAAGTGTAATAGGTGGTTGAGAAATGAGATGCGTCATTTTTGCTCGTAGAACGTCTGAAAGTACTACTTCAATGTTGGTGCTCTGTATGTGGCCAGGCTGTGAAAAAGTCTCACACATGTGGTATCGCCATACTCAGGAAGAGTAGCAGAATGTATTTTGGGGTGTAATTTGTTGCATGCATATGCTGTGTGTGAGAAATAACCTGATAATATGACAATTTTTAAAAAAAAAATAATACTAAAAAAAAAATCTTCATTTTGCAAAGAATTGTGGGAAAAAAATACAACTTAAAAAAACTCCCCATGCTACTTACTTAATACCTTGGAATGTCTACTTTCTAAAAAGGGGTAATTTGGGGGGTATTTGTACTTTCCTGACTTGTTAGTGTCTCAAGAAATGAGATACACCTGATGTACTGAAGGCCTAATCCGATGTGATCAATTTTCAGTGATTGGCACCATAGTTTGTAGACTCTATAACTTTCACAAAGACCAAATAATATACACTAATGAGGGTTATTTTTACCAAAAATATGTAGCAGTATAAATTTTGGGGAAAATTTATGACGAAAAATTACTAATTAGCAAAACTTTATGACAGAAACAAAGAAAGTCATTTTTTTCACAAAATTTACATTTTATTTTATTTATAGCACAAAAAATAAAAAACCCACTAGTGATTAAATACCACTAAAAGAAAAATCTATTTGTGTGGCAAAAGGACGCAAGTTTCATATGGGCACAGTGTTGTATGACTGAGTATTGTCATTCAAACTGTGAGAGCGCTGAAAGCTCAAATTTGGTCTGGTCAGGAAGGGGGTGTAAGTGCACTGTATTGAGGTGGTTAAATACCACCAAAAGAAAGCTCAGTTTGTGTGAAAAAAGGGACAAAAAATTCATATGGGTACAGTGTAGTATGACTAATTGTCATTCAAAATGTGAGAGCACTGAAAGCTGAAAATTGGTCTGGTTATTAAGGGGGTTTAAGTCCCCAGTGGTCAAGTGGTTAATCATGAGAGGCGAGCCTAGTTACTGTTTTCTGTATCTCAAAAGACCAACATCTTTTGTCTGTTGTCTGCATAGTGAATAAGTTACACTATTGTCTTTGGAGTGAGGACATTATGTCTCCACCTGATCATAAGTCCTTGAAATGCTAATTTAGGCTAAGATCAAAGTGGGCTGACTGTTTTAAATCAAAAGACAGACTTGGTAATAGACGAAGGTAATCATGTTTTAGACAGAGAGTCACAGATGAGAGTCTAATGCTTATATGAGAAGCATAATGGCCAACTAGGATTGAATTTCAGCCAATCAGGATTCAATGCCAACTCTGGACCAAATTACCGTATATACTCGAGTATAGGCCGACCCGAATATAAGCCGAGGCCCCCAATTTACCCCCAAAAAAACTGGCAAACTTATTGACTCGTGTATAAGCCGAGGGTAAGACATGCCTGTCCATCCCTGTGTGTGTGTCCGTCCATCCCTGTGTGTCCGTCCATCCCTGTGTGTCCGTCCATCCCTGTGTGTCCGTCCATCCATCCCTGTGTGTGTGTGTGTGTCCATCCATCCATCCATCCCTGTGTGTGTGTGTCTCCATCCATCCATCCATCCCTGTGTGTGTGTGTATCCGTGTGTGTGTGTGTGTGTGTGTGTGTGTGTGTGTGTGTGTGTGTGTGTGTGTGTGTGTGTGTGTGTCCAGCCTACCTGTGTCCTGAGCCTTTGTCCCGAGCCTCCGTCCCGTGCCGAGCCTCCTTGCCTCCGTGCCTCGCCGCCGTGCCTCGCCGCCATGCCTTGCCTCCGGTCCCGTCCCGTCCCGTCCCGTGCCGTGCCGTCCTGTGCCTTGCCTCCGTCCCGTGCCCTCTTCGTTCGTCGGCGCCTCGGCGGCCATTGTAAAATTCAAAAGCTGCGCCGCCGCCTTCGCCTGTGATAGGCGGAACACTGAATTTCCCAGCAGCCTGTGTTCCGCCTATCACGTACATCGTATCATCCTCGTCCGTAGTACGAGGATGATACGAAGTCCGTGATAGGCGGAACACAGGCTGCTGGGAAATTCAGTGTTCCGCCTATCACAGGCGAAGGGGGAGCCGGAGGCGCGGCTTTTGAATCAGAATGGCCGCTGTCTGTCTGCTCGACACGCTGATCGAGCGGGCAGACAGCGATGACTCGAGTATAAGCCGAGGGGGGCACTTTCAGCCTCAAAAAAGAGGCTGAAAATCTCGGCTTATACTCGAGTATATACGGTAGTCGATTGGTGTGATTTGTAGGGATGGGTAGAGAGTGTAGAACATATAAATCAAAGGTGCCAGGGATGTGCTCTCTCTTAGGCCCACGGTCTAAACGAAGCATGGTCACATAAGGGCTGTCTATGTAATGTATCCATATTATCTTATTTCTTTTCTCTAACTTTTCCTATCCTAGGATTTGCCTTAATACCTTGATAGCATGTGAATGTCAATTGTAACCACATCTCCTTTATGCATTAATTATCTTTGTAGACTGGCAAGACTGTATTTGTAACATCATTATGTTATATTTGGTAATATCCGATTATTCTAATGTTTCTTTTCTTTTCTGTCTAAATAAATTAAATCTTTGTATTTTAGCACCATTATCATTCCTTATTGATTTCATAGGTTATAGCTGCAACCGCATAGGTTGATTAATTAATGTTGATTAATTAGATAAAAGGTTTTAATCAATTATGTTATGTATCATTAAGCGTATAAGTGAGGTAGGTAAAAATCGCTATAACAATCACAATTATATCAAATGTTTTATGGACTTGGTTACATGTTTATACACTCCCTGCATTGCTCAAACACCCTCCTATACCCTTATCTCCAATTAATTAAAAATATAAACTTCAGGCATATGTTTGGTAGAAGTGTCTGAGAGGCAATAGCCAAAAGACTTCTCTCAAGAGCTATTTATCAACTGCTGTGGACATATATTGGTCCATAAAAGAGTTTAGGGGTGTACAGATCTGTGCACACAGGCATGTTACATAAGTAGATATATTCCAGCACTGCAATTCAAAGTAGACATGTGCACAATGAAATATTTCGTTTCGGAATTTCGTTTTCGTCCAAAAAATACATTTATTTAGTTACTCCCAAAATTAGTTTTTATTTATTTTGTTTCATTAAAAAATGCATTCGTCCGAAAATCCAAAATAATTAAGGTCGAATCTGTCATTGAAGGCTTATGGTGTCTGTCGAATGTTCTAAGAAGATTCGACGGAGCAGCTAAACTGTATGCCGCTGCAATCGTACATTTCCGGTCGAATGTTTCGCTTACAAGCTATAGGAGAATTTTAATGTTGTATGACACTAGTAATAATTATATTTATTAAATATTATTAGTAGTCAACCAACATTAGAATTCTTCTATAGCCTATGGGCAAAGCATTTGACCATAAATGTCCGCTTGCGGCGACTGCTTCGTCAAATCTTCATGTCAAATCTTTTCTCTCTATGTTGAATAATCTTGGACTAATAGAATTAGATTAGGCACATTCGACCTTTTTTGCTATTGTCTCTATAATGTCAAATCTTTTCTCTCTATGTAGAATAATCTTGAACTAATAGAGCTAAGGTTAGGCACATTCGACCACAGGTTCGATGGACACAGATCGATATTGTCAGCATCATGTCGAATCTCCTATCTATATCGAAATGTTGCAACGAAAACAAAAATAAAGCATTTGTTTATGTCGGATCTTTCGGTTTTCGGATTCTGCGCACGATAGCGAAAATGCCCGAAATTCGGACGAAAATGAATGCACATGTCTAATTCAAAGAACTCAAGCATAGTTTTGGTAAAGTAGATACAAACCCAATTAATCTCATATAAGCTTTAATAAACTATTACTTGGAAAGCCTATTTTTATATTTATCTTAAAGAGGAGTTCCGCAAAAGATTAAAAGTCAGCAGCTACACAGGACACTTAACTGTCCTAGAATCCAGTGATGTTGGCATCCCAGCCAATGTTTCCATCGGCTCTTGGGTGCTGCCGCCGCCATTCGCAGTAAGGGAACAGGCAGTGAAGCCTTTTGGGAGAGCCCAGTAATGGCGGTGGTGGGAGGGCAGTGGAACCCCTTTCCGCCACCTGTAAAAGTAATCTAGGAGCTGCCCAGCCACTCGGGAATACTTTTACACTAAAAAAATGTCTAAAAAAATTACCCTGGGATCATGGTTGTAGCCTCAACCATAATCCCGGTACAACTACTTCCCTACCAGGACATATATGTACAGTAGGGTGGTTAAAATAAAAGTTGGTGATACTGATATAAAGGGCCTTGCTCAGGTACTCTCTGTTATGAGATGACAATGCTCTGACCCTGTGTCTCACAGTATCCTGCTTGTTAATCTCCTGTCCCAAAGTAAACTACAGGTGTCCATGCTGAAATACATTTCCTGGGAATATTTCACTGTCAAAAGGGCCTGTGAAAAAAAAAATTCAGCTAGGAGCAATTAAGAAATAAGCCCTATGAAAAGAAAAAACCTGCAGCTTGTTATCACTGTAGTGCATGTGCATAGGTACAAGCTGTTAAGAGTCTGCAGGATATCATCAGTATTAACACATAAAACGGTAACCCCTTAAGTCTCTAAGATACACAGCATTGTGCTACCTACATAACATTCGGTAAGGGTTTACACTTGCTTGAACAGACCTACCATTATCTACATTTCCTACACTAATCTCTCCTTATGCATTTAATCGGCAGCACACCTCATACGATCTCTAACACAGATAAAGCACAATGCCAATATGGCTGCTCTGACTTCACCCTTTTATAGTGAGGAGCTAGCTCATCCAAAATTATTGGCCCTTCTAAATCAGAAAACCCAAGTACAAGGGCTGGACAGTGCTTTATGGTTAAAAATAATTTCATGTGGCAAAATTCCATAATAATTTGCTGGGACCGCAAATTTAGAACATTTGAACAGCTGCAGACCCAAACCTCACCTCTATTGTTCATTTTGAATGTTGACTATATATCGATATAGCAGCAGTTCTCCAGTACTCTGTCTCCGGATGCCAACACAGAAAACACAGTATAAATATTTCACATGTGGTTCACTAGTGCCTACTAAACACTGTATTTGTTTGCAATGTCTCTGCCAGTTTTGCTGTGCTCAGGGCTTTCTGGTTAAGATGTTTTCTGCCAACTCCTGAAAAACAATCCCGATTAGTACTGTGGGAGATGTGTTTTAGGGAATTAACTCTTCATATTTATCAGCTGGCCAATCCCTGAAGAGTTCAATCCAAATGGGTTAATTTCTAAATAACCATGCAGAAAGGATCTTTGATTTGTGATACAGAAGATAGTCAAAGGAAACTGTCACATGCTTTTGAATGAACGGAGGCTCAACCTTCAGATAAATTATGGTACAACAAATGGTAGTGGCCATACGTAAGCATCTGACTAAATCACCAAAATGGCTACACATGAAATCAAAAAAGCTGGCCACCTTGTTCTCCCACAGAATATGGGGTGGATTATTTTTTAAACCCTCTGATACACCGGACTTTGCAGCGGAGGTCTGCCGGACTTTCCGAACGAGCGAACCTGCCCACACATGAATGGACTTTTCCCGACAACCCTGGCCATTGGTTGCCGGGGTCTGCGGGCTTATTGGAATCCGGGAGATACCGCCCCCCCACCCTATGTGAATGAGTATGGGGTATCATGTACCCCTACCCATTCACCTGGGGAAAAAAAGTGTAAATAAAAAAACACAACACAAGTTTTTAAAATAATTTATTAGACAGCTCCGATGGTCTTCCGTCTTGGGGGGTCTTCTCACCAGACTCCTCCGCTATCTTCTGCTCTTTTACTAGCTCTTTTACTAGCGGAGGAGCCCGGCTTTCTTCTTCCTCACCACCGCCGTCCAGGGGTATTCTTCTTCCGACTCTGGGTGTCTTCTTCCGACTCCGGGGCTCTTGTCCCCCTCTTTGGTTCTTCTTGCCGGGCCTCCGCTATCTTCTTATAGCTCTTTTACTAGCGGTGGCCCGATCTTCTGTCGTCGCCAACTTCTTCTCTTCTTCCGACTTCGAGGGTCTTGTCCCCCTCTTCAGTTCTTCTTCCAGCTCCTTTACTAGCGTTGGCCCGGTCTTCTGTCGTCGCCGCTGCCTTCTCTTCTTCTTCCTTGAGATGTTGACTCAATGCTCTCTCTGGCTGCAATGACAGGGACGCGTTGTGCGGCGACTTATATAGGGACAAGGGGTGGGGTCAACAGGTGATGTCACATAGTGACCCCGTCCCCTTATGATGTCACAGTCCCAGCATCCTCCGGGTCTGTGACATCATAAGGGGTCATAGTCCGAACGTGTGTATGGGGCATAATAACTAACAAACAAAGGGAAAAACAGGAAGTGAGAGTAAATCTACCCCTAGGAATGGAAATTCACCCCTGTAAGAGTTATCATGGGGAAAAGGTGTCTCCACTGAAGCTTTATCAACAAACCTTGTTGCCACGACAACCCAAAATGTTCAATATCCAATTGTCACAGGGACAGAAAGCGAGGTGAAATCTTCTGAACAGGGGAACAGACAGCAAAACAAATGTTACAGGGGTGTTAACCCTTCCCTATCCTATTCAAAAAATGTAAATTACTTTTTTGGCTGGAGTTACACTTAAAAAAACTTACCTGTTCCAACTTACATACAAATCTTGTTTGTAGCCCAGGAACTGTCTGTAATATGAAATACTTGACTCTGCTCAACAACACTATTTCTAAATTCAATAAAATATGGTGCTCCTTCCATCTAATAGACCCGATCTAAAACTATATTTGGCAGTGTACCCTTCTTTCCTCATTGCACTATATTGGGATATTTGGAATAATCCATCAGGAGGGGTCACAACCCCCTCTCCCACCGCCAACCTCTTTCCTTCGCTATCTCTCCCTGTGTTTCTTTTCTATTATCCATCTTACTTCTCATATTTTACTATTTCTTTATTTAAGTTGTAAGTATACCATTTTTGTGACAGATATCAGTTATTTGCCTCTACTCGCGCTGCAGCGTTGGAGAATATGCTTGCTATCTCTCTGTATATAATCTCAGGGTAATACCATTACTAATTTCGTCAGATATCTGACCTAAATACTATTCAATTAGTTATACTTGAGTGTGTTCATGTCAAGGCACCAAATTCTGGACCTTTGCTTTATGGTGTTCTTAGCTAATTTGCTTGTGATGCTCTACTGTAATGCTATTTTATTGTACATCCTCATCTGCTGTAACTACTTACATTTGTATTTTTCTTAAAAATCTTCAATAGGCAGCAAGTTAAATAAACCTTCTAATGTTCCTCTATACTTAATAATACTTATAATCTTTAATAACAATGATGAAATTAAATAATTCCTAACAAATGCAAGAAAAGAAATGGAGACAGTGTTTTTCCAATTATTAAATATATCAATATAAAAAATAAGATTTAAATCTTTAATAGTTTTGCTGTGGCAAAACATAGGGATAATAGCAATATGCTTTTAAAGTGACAGGCATGCAGGGGATTACATTATAGTATTATGTTACTCCAAACAGTGGTGACTAGTATCAGTGTGACATATCTAGGCAAATCATGTCAATTTGTAAGAATACACTATATTACCTGGGACACCTGCCTTTACACACACATGAACTTTAATGGTATCTCAGTCTGAGTCCGTAGGGTCCAATATTGAGTTGGCCCACCCTTCACACCTATAGCAGCTTCAACTCTTCTGGGAAGTCTGTCCACAAGGTTTAGGAGTGTGTCTATGGGAATGTCTGACCATTTTTCCAGAAGTGCATTTGTGAGGTCAGGCACTGATGTTGGACGAGAAGGTCTGGCCTTTAGTCGCCGCTTTAATTCATTCCAAAGGTGTTCTATTGGATTGAGGTCAGGACTGTGCAGGCCATTCAAGTTCCTCTACCCCAAACTCGCTCATCCATGTCTTTATGGCCATTGCTTTGTGCACTGGTGCGCAGCCATTATGGAACAGGAAAGGGCCATCCCCAAACTGTTCCCACAAAGTTGGGAGCATGAACTTGTCCAAAATGTCTTGGTATTCTGACACCTCAAGAGTTCCCTTCACTGGAACTAAGGGGCCAAGTCCAACCCTTAAAAACAACCCCACACCATAATCTCCCCTCCACCAAATGATTTGGACCAGTGCACAAAGCAAGATCTATAAAGATATGGATGAGCGAGTTTGGGATGGAGGAACTTGACTGGCCTGCACAGAGTCCTGACCTCAACCCGACAGAACACCTTTGGAATGAATTAGAGTGGAGACTGTGAGCCAGGCCTTCTCGTCTAACATCATGCCTGACCTTAGAAATGCGCTTCTGGAAGAATGGTCAAACATTCCCATAGACCACTCCTAAACCTTGTGGACAGCCTTCTTAGAAGTGTTGAAGCTGTTATAGCTGCAAAGGGTGGGCATACTCCATATTGAACCCTACGGACTACGCCTGGGATGTGCGTGTAAAGGTAGGCGTCCCAATGCTTTTGGTAATATAGTGTATATATAGTGTATATATCCTTTGGCCAATCCCGAGGAGGAATTTGATTTCCTTGTTTATAGACAATGTATTTCTCGGCTCCTGCATAGATGAATGCTCTATTCATTATGGAACCTTACGGACTAAGACTGGGATGCCAATAAAATTCATGTGCAATTAAAGGCAGGCGTCCCAATACTTACAGTAATATAGTGTACATGTGTCATGAATGGGTAAGTATATACACAGGCAAAAAACTGTTGTTAAAATATGTGGGCACCAAATGGTCATTATGCAATTGTGGCAATGTATGGGCAACTCCCCATACCACCAATTTAGCCACCTCCCCGAAAAAAATCCCCTCCCATTTTCCCTGCACCCCAGAAACAATCGCCCCCCTTCTCCTAGCAAAACCATTATCCCTACACCACCCCCCCCCCCCCCCAGCGAAAATCCCCATTCTTTTTCTCCCCAGTAAAAATCTCCCAACACTCCCCAGACCTCAGATGCAGAACAATGCCTCGCAGAATGAGCTGAAATCTTGCCATATGACCCTTGATTGTGTGGCGGATGAGCCAGGGAGAGCTTCTATCAGAAATGCGCTGTTTTGCATTTGAGGTCAATGCAGTATAGAAGTATTGTTGGTGCTCCTGCAGAGCAAAGAGCTACACAACTGCCTTATGCAGCCCCAGAGCACCCCCCTGGCTGGTATGATTTTGAGGTGCTCTACAACGCAGAATGTTGATGTGGCAGGAACTAGAGTTTAGGTTGGCAATTCGTCATTCACCCATGTTCACTGCATTCCAAAATTGGTTTAGAGCAGGGATATGCAATTAGCGGACCTCCAGCTACAAGTCCCATCTTGCCTCTGCCTGGTTGTCATGCTTGTGGCTCTAAGCCCTTGTACACACGTCGGACATTCCGACAACAAAATCCGTCGGATTTTTTCTGACGGATTTTGTCCGAAACTGGTGTTGCATACACACGATCGGACAAAGTTGTCGGAAAATCCTATCGTTCGGAACGTGATGACGTTCATTGGTTACAACGGGACTACGTTCAAGCTAGTAGCCAATAGCTTTGGTCTTGTAATTTGATCTGTGCATGCGTGGCACTTTGTCCGATCGGAATTCTCTACAAACGATCAGACAAAGTCCTATCGGATCATGTTGTCGGAAAATTTTATATACAGCTCTCAAACTTTGTTGGTCAGACATTCCAATGGAAAAAGTCAGATGGAGCCCACACACGGTCGGATTATCAAACAACACAGTCCGATCGGACATTTTCCGTCGGAATTTCCGACCACGTGCACAAGGGCTAAGAGTCTTGCTATGCCTCATGGGAATTGTAGTTCTTCAACAGCTGGAGGTCCGCTAATTGGATATCCAGTGGCACAGTGGTGTAGTGGTTAGCACTCTCACCTAGCAGTAAAAAGGGTCGCTGGTTCAAATCCCAACCATGACACTACCTGCCTGGAGTTTGCATGTTCTCCCTGTGCCTGCGTGGGTTTCCTCCCACAATCCAAAGACATGCAGGTAGGTTAATTGGCTTCTGTCCAAAAATTGGCCCTAGTATATGAGTGGGGACCTTGGATTGTGGGCTCCTTGAGGGTAGGGACCGATGTGAGTGTACAATGTACAGGGATAGGGACAATTGTAGACACTCCCTCAGGTTGAACTGGTGTCTTTATTCAACCTTACTAACTATAAAATCTATATCTCTGGTTTAGAGCTTGAAGAAGGCGTAGAACTGACTGCTGTTTATGTTCACAACCTTTAAAAGCAATTTTGAATACGGAACTCTTATAATAGTTGATATTAACTTATTGCAGCCGTTGCAGTTCCACTCAAATTAGCATATGAACACCTATGCTCAAATACCTGATTATAGTCATTTCTCAAAACCCCATTTACATTATGCAAATATGCCTAAAGTGATATATTATTCTATTCAAACGGTGCATTTGCATTTTTATCTGAGTTTTTATTATTATTGTAATTACATGTGTTTTTCAAAGAGATAATTAGATGGATACAGACTATTGACGAGAGGAAGTTATGACTTATGAATAATGTAATAGTAAAGCCTGAAGTGAACCTGTGAGGATGGGAATGTGAGGGCTGTGCAATGACCTAAAACAACCAATCACATTTGGGCTCTCAGGTTAGTGTAGTGAAAGACAATTGCTAGTTGTATGCTTTGCAACCTTGCTCTTAGTACATTGGTCTTTGCCTTAATAAAGGGCTTGGTTTGTGAAACTTTAGCAGATTTTACAAGAAGTACATAAAACCACTTTGCTAATGATTACAACTTGTAATTTGACTTCATTAAGAAATGTTAAAGCCAAAGGCTAAAGTAACACAAGTCCTCTGAATATGCTGCTCTTCATCAGCTGGCCTCAGGGATGGGAAAGTAAACTCATCAAGAGCAGGTTAATTGCGTTTTTTCAGATGTAATTGCTGATTTACAAGACAGGTCAAATTACTGAGCTGGAAAATAAAATAATTTTCCCTCTAAAGAAAAGCAACGATGCTCCGGGGGGGTCAGCTGAAGAACACGTCTGCATTCTAATTGTAACCGCTCATAAAGACACATAATGGTTTTATGTGATCCAGCATAAGAAAATAATTAACGGGCATATTACTGCAGATATTTTTTTGTACAATGTCATTATCTTAGCTTTAGCTTAGCTTTTTTTCTTTTATGGATCTCAAAAAAAATAAATAAAAGTAAATAAAGCAACAGAAAACCAAAAATATCTACCAAGAATAAAGATGGGTATTTATCATTTTTGATGAACTTAGCAATTAAAGAATAAGTTTACCTTTTGGAACTTGTTACATGTTCCAGTCGCATTATTTATTCACTGTGAATGAATGAACTACAAGTACCCACGGGGTTTGCAGCGGTCGGCTTGTAGTTTTCAGTGAATTACCAGGGCGCTGTTGAGTGCTCTAGTGCCGCGTACACAAAACTGGACTTTCCAGCAGACTAGGTCTGAAGGGATTAGTCCGTCGGACAATCCAATCGCGTGTTGGCTAGTCCGACTTTTTTTTCGAAAGAAAAATCAGACAGACCTAGAAATAGAACATGTTTCAAATCTATCCGACGGACTAAAATTGGGAAAACCGTTCATCTGTGTGCTGGTCCAACGGACCAAATACGACGCAAGGGCAGCTATTGGCTATTGAACTTCCTTTAGTCCTGTTTACGTCATCACGTTCAAAACGAATGGACTTACGAACGGACTTAGTCCGTTTGTGTGTGGCCAAGTCCGTTCGTTTGGAAAATCCGTCGGACCTAGTCTGCCGGAAAGTCCAGTCGTGTGTAGGCGGCACAGGTAGTTCATTGTCTCTTCCTTTGAGAGTGTAACTTTCTGCCCATACAAGGTACGAACCGACAGCTTACACTGACAGTCTGCAGGAGTCCTGCATGCTTTACAGGCTCCTAGTAAAACAAACAAATAAATAAAATGCAAATTTTTTTACTTGAAAAAAGATATGCATTTATTATTGTTTTTTTTTTTTTACAAAGGTGAACTTATCCAACCACTTGCCTACTTTGCACTTAAACCCCCCTCCTGCCTAGACCAATTTTAAACTTTCAGCACAATCACAATTTGAATGACAATTACTCAGTCATGTAATACTGTACCCAAATGAATTTTTTGTCCTTTTTTTCATACAAATAGATGAAAATAAATTTTGAAAAAAAACAAATTTTTCATAGTTTCTGTGATAACGTTTTGCAAATTATAAATTTTTCCTCATAAACTTTGGTCACAATTTATACTGCTACATATCTTTGGTAAAAATAACCAAAATTAGTGGATATTATTTGGTCTGTGTGAAAGTTAGGCCCCTTTCACACGGGACGGATTAGTAATGATCCGCCCCGTGATGATCTGCTCGCTCAGCGGGGATCGCTCCGTTGTCCCCGCTGAGCCGGCGGCGGACAGGGCGGTCCCGGCACACTGTGCAGGGACCGCCCTGTCAGCTCTCTGTTCTCCTCTATGGGGGGGATCGGATGAGCACAGACCGTCTGTCCGTGTTCATCCGATCCGCTCTACAGACAGATAGAAAAATAGGATTTTCCTCCATCTGCAGAATCGGACAATTGCGGAGGCAGACAATAGCGGGTGTCTGCGGATGTTCAGGGGCCTTAGAGAGTCTACAAGCTGTGGTGCAATTCATAAATAAATTGATCACACCTGATGTACTGGTGGCCTATCTCATTTCTTGTGACCCGAACAAGCCAGGAAAGTAAATACCCCCCAAATTACCTCTTTTTTGAAAGTAGACATTCCATTGTATTTAGTAAGATGCATGGTGAGGTTTTTGATGTTGTCATTTTTTCCCACAATTCTTTGCAAAATTAAGATTTTTTTTCCCACAAAATTGTCATTGTAATAGGTTATTTCTCTCACATGGCATGTGTATACCACAAGTGATGCCCCAAAATACATTCTGATACTCCTCCTGAGTATTACGATACCACATGTGTAGGACTTTTTCACAGGCTAGCCACATAGAGAGGCCCAACATGCAGGGAGTGCCATCAGGTGTTCTAGGAGCATAACTTAGGCCCCTTTCACACTGACGATCCGTTCAGGCCCGCCTGTCAGTTTTTCAGGCGGACCTGAACGGGTGCTCCATAGAGCTCTATGGAGCGTCGGATGTCAGCGGTGACATGTCCGCTGACATCCGACCCGCTCCGATCCGAAAAAGTGTGACGGAGGAAAAAGCTATTTTTCCATCCGTCTGCGGATCGGATCGGGTGACGACGGGCACTGCGGTCCGTCATCATCCGATCTCCCATAGGGGAGAGCGGCGCTGTGACAGGTCCGTCCCTGCGCAGTGTGCAGAGACGGAGCTGTCATCTCCCTGCTCAGCGGGGATCGGCGGAGTGATCCCCGCTGAGCAAACGGACATCCACGGGGCGGATCAGAACTGATCCGCCCCGTGTGAAAGGACCCTTATACATCTAACTTGTTGACTACCTATTACACTTTTGAAGGCCCTGGAGCACCAGGACAATGACACTGATGGCACATGACACTGATGTGGCACTGATGACAGATGGCACTAATACGTGACACTGATGACAGATGCACTAATACGTGGCACTGATGACAGATGGCAGTAATACATGGCACTGATGACAGATGGCACTAATACGTGACACTGATGACAGATGCACTAATACGTGGCACTGATGACAGATGGCAGTAATACATGGCACTGATGACAGATGGCACTGATACGTGGCACTGATTACACATGACACTAATAACAGATGGCACGTGACACTTACAGATGGCACTGATGACAGATGGCACTGATACGTGGCACTGATTACACATGACACTAATAACAGATGGCACGTGACACTTACAGATGGCACTGATTACACATGACACTAATAACAGATGGCACGTGACACAGATGGCACTGATGACAGATGGCACTGACAGGTGACACTGGGGACAGAGGGCACTGATGGGTGGCACTGGGGACAGATAGCACAGACAGGTGACACTGGAGACAGATGGCACTGATACGTGGCAGTGGCACTGGGTACAGATGGCACTGGGGACAGGTAGCACTGATAGGCACTGTGGACACTGTTTTTTTTAGTGTTCACTCACCCTGCAGCACAGAAGCTCTCTCTCCTCACATGCAGTCTCTGTGTGTGGAGGGAGAGCCGGCAATGAGAGATGATCTCATATGTTTACACTTGAGATCATCTCTCATTGGACACACTGATCGAGTGGCCGCTGTGATTGGCCATTTAACACGATCTGTGATTGGCTGTGTCCAAGGGACAGGTAAACAGGAGGATGTCCAGGGACGCCCTCCCGGCAATTTAGCACCGTGCTGTAGCCATCTTTCGGCTATAGCGTGGGCACCTAGTGGTTAATCTTACAATGCTGCATTACTGATGCAAAATTAAGTACATTGTACGCACTTGTGGCACTGCCCCATGGAACTCAAAGCGGTGGCCAAGAAGCAAAGCATGTAAATAGCCCCATCCTGCTGTTACTTTACAACTGGGAGGATGGCTGGGAAAGCCACGGCTCAGCCACCACCCCCAGACCACCCATGTGAAAGAGGCCTTACAAAGTATTTGCAAAGCTATCAGTAAGCCTTTTGCTGCAAAGTCTAAAAGTAGTATAGACCGGACAGCAGGGGGGGTTTACAGACAGGAGAAATGAGACAGCGTGTCGGTGCTCCAGGTGAGTATGATAATCCACCAAAAACGAAGGGATGGGTGTTAGCTCCGGCTCGCAACTGTAAACATGTAGACCAAGTGAGAAAAATTTGTTGCACACCAACATCCGTCCAACAGGTTTATTGAAAGACTGCCACCAGGACTTTGAAGAAGCACAATGTATGTGTGAAACAGCATCACCCTTTGGTCCGTTTTTTTAGTCCTGGTGGCCTTTCAATGAACCTGTTGGATGGATGTTGGTGTGCAGCTAATTTTTCTTACTTGGGGGTTTTTACCCACACTCCTGGTGGTTGCAGTCACTGTGAGTGTGTGTATGTCTGAGAAGACAGCTGTCAGTTTCAGGCTGGGTAGCTGCCTGATCATTTTTGAACACTTCTGGTAAAGGCCGCCCCATAAAGTTACTTGGGCACTCACTGCTCACCCATCATGCACCTGGGATCAGTGTGGCTGGGTAGAGAGGAGGGAGCTGAGGGAACCAGCATCTACTCTCCTTCTTGCTCTGTGTCACTATCCCCAATCTGAAAAACTAGAGAAGAATTGAATGCAGTGCGATCTGCGAGACAGTCTGCAGGAGTCCTGCATTGCACCTGTGATCTGCTGATCTGCTGATGCTTTGCAGGCTCCTAGTAAAAAAAAAAACTAATAACAAATGCACATTTTTTAACCTGCAAACGATGTGCATTTATTATATTTTTTTTTACAAAGATGAACTTTAAGGATTTCCTGCTACTTGGTGACTGGCAGATGTGATAACCATTTAAAAAATGTTTAGCTATCCACTGACACCAACTTCCAATGAAATAATTTCAATCCAATTCAAATTAATCAGTTAGCCCCAATTCACATTATGTTGTGTGACATCACGTATCACGCATATGTGCGCTTGTCACGCTTCACACATAGGGCAGTCCATTTATTTCAATTGGCTGCCCTGTGCATGGCAACTAAGCTAATGCACCTTTGCTTTGAGCTTGGTACACATTGTTTTTGCATCTTACTTGCTGCATTTTGGGTGCCATTAACAACGAATGCACTATTAGAGCTGCATGATTAATCATTAAGAATCGTTATCGCGATTTTTCCCCTTTGCGATCTTAACAAAGCATTTTCCTGATTCTTTCTATGCAGAGAATTCTGCATTCTGACAGCTGTCAAAAAACAAAACAAAAAAAAAGTCTGCCAAGTATCACAACATTCCTCAGCCGCTGAGCTAACTATAAACATTGAAACATTTTGTTCTTTAGATCAAAGGAATGAACTTCGGTCTGTAAATGATGGAAGTTTAACCACCTAAAGACTAAACCTGATACTTGTTGGTTTCAAGTTAAAATCATAAGTTTTTGCTGGAAAATTACTTAAAACCCCCAAACATTATATATATATATATATTTTTTAGCAGAGACCCTAGAGCAGTGATGGCGAACCTTGGCACCCCAGATGTTTTGAAACTACATTTCCCATGATGCTCCTGGCCTCTGCAGTGTAGTTGAGCATCATGGGAAATGTAGTTCCAAAACATCTGGGGTGCCAAGGTTCGCCATCACTGCCCTAGAGAATAAAATGGTAGTTGTTGCAATATTTTATTTCACACTGTATTTGCGCAGCGGTTTTTAAAATGCTATTTTTTGGGAAAAAAATAAATTTTAATGAATTGAAAAACAAAACAGTAAAGTTAGCCCAATTTTTTTGTATAATGTGAAAAAGGATGTTACTGATCTTTATTCTAAGCAAAAAAAAATTTGATTCTCATTTTGGCCAAAATTGTGCAGCTCTATGCACTACTAAAGTGAGAATGCAGCCTTAAGACCCCATATACACTATCAGATTTTCTGCTTATTTTTTCATTGATATGGCTTATTCTTTCTGACCGTACATTATATGTGCACAGCCCATTGTACTTACTACTTGTATCTTAGGATGGACATATTGCATGCATACTGACATACTACCTACAGTAATGTGAAAAAGTATTTGCCCTCTTCCTGATTTTTTGCATATTTCTCACACTTAAATGATTTGGATCAACAAACAAATTTTAATATCACCAAGACAACCCGAGTAAATCCAAGATGCAGTTTTTAAATTATTATTTCATTTATTAAGGGAAAAAGCTGTTCAAATCTGCCTGGCCCTCTGTTAAAAAAGTAATTGCCCCCTCCCATGCTGAGTCATGAATGAACTGTGATTAACTACCCTTTTTTGGAAACCAGAGTTAAATTTAATTTGCCACACCCAGGCCTGATTACTGTCAGACCTGATGAATCAAGAAATCACATAAATAGAAGGTGTCTGACAAAGTGACGCACGCTAACATACCACAAACAGCCACACATCATGCCACAATCTAAAAAAAGAACAGATTAGAAACAAAGTAATGTACATGTATCAGTCTAGGAAGGGTTTCAAAGCCATTTCTTTAGAACTCTAGTTAACCACGGCGAGAGCCATTATCCACAAATGGAGATAACTTGGAACAGTGAACCTTCCCAGGAGTGGCCAGCCTACAAAAATTACTCCAAGAGCATGACGACGACTGATCCAAGAGGTCATTAAAGAACCCAGAACAACATCTAAAGAACTGCAGGCCTCACTTGGCTCAGGTAAGATCAGTGTTCATGATTCAACAATAAGAAAGAGACTGGGCAAAAATGGCATCCATGAGAGAGTTCCAAGGCCAAAGCCACTGCTGAGCAAAAAGAACACAAAAGGCTCATCTCACATTTACCAAAAAAAAATCTTGATTATCCCCACGACTTTTAGGCAAATATCCTGTGGACTGATAAGACAAAAAATTTACTTTTTGGAAGGCGTGCATCCAGTTACATTTGGCATAAATGAATACAGCATTTTATAACAAGAACATCATACCAACAGTCAGACGTGGTGGTGGTATTGTGATGGTCTGGGGCTGCTTTACAGCTTCAGGACCCGGATGACTTACCATAATTGATGGAACCATGAATTCTGAGCTCTACCAGAAAATCCTAAAGGAGAATGTCCGGCCATCAGTTTGTGACCTCAAGCTCAAGTGCATTTGGGTTATGCAGTAGGACAATGAACCAAAACAGAACAGCAATTCTGCCTCCAAATGGTTCAAACAAAGCAAGTTAGGTTTTGGAGTGGCCTAGTCAAAGCCCGGACTTAAATCCAATTGAGATTGTGTATCATGACCTTTCGCATGTAATTCAGCCTCCAATGTGGCTGAATTAAAACAATTGTGCAAAGAAGAGTGGGCCAAAATTGCTCCACAGCAATGTGAAAGACTCACTGCCAGTTATCGCAAATGCTTGATTGCAGTTGTTGCCGCCAAGGGTGGCACAACCAGTTATTAGGTTTAGGGGGAAATTACATTACTGGAGTCCGATTCAATAAGATCCATCCAAAGCAGACGGATGGCGATACGTTTGCCATCCTTCCAGTGGATCGGATGGGATCGGATGAGAACGGTCATGCAGTCCATTTTCATTTGATCTGCCCATAGAGGACAACGGAGCGATCCCCCACTGAGCTTGCGGAGCCCGTCCAGCCGGTCCGTCCCGTGTGAAGGGGGCCTAATAGTAATTTTTTTTATATAATATGTATACATGTAAATGTATAAATATTTAACATCTTTCCTCTATAAAGCATACTTCTAGTAGTTTTATAGTAATTGATGTTTTGAGATAAAACTCAAACAAAAAAAATAAGTATAGTAATAACAGATATTTTCTTTTTAGACTGGGTATTTTTATAAAAAAAAAAAAAATACAAACATGCCTATACTTACCCCCACTATGCAATGGTTTTGCACAGAGCAGCAGAGAAGGTCCTTCTCCTTAGTACATAGAGTGCATTAAGGTGATAAAACTTAGGGCTTTAGAACCACATTTAGATAGCCATACACTGTACAATTTGGAGGGGTTGAAGGAAAGAAAATGACTGATTAGGAGAGAGCAGATCGCACACACAGATTATAGGACGAGGCCTACTACAAACATACATCCAACATTAGAAAAACGATGACTAGCATCCAGTAGGGTAGCTTAGTGTAGTTTAGTGTAGGTCCTGCCCTAGAAAAGTCTACCTTGTCGTGGTGGGCAGGCTTGGAATCTATTGGTCAAAAGTATGTTAGTGAATGGGAGAGAGGATCACTAGATCATCACTTCTGACCAATCGATTTCACCAAAGGACTCTTGGTTTAATCAGAGCACATGAAAAAAGTTAATGAATCAGGTTTACATCCACTTTACGATGAAAGGAGGCTCCAGGCCTCAAGACAACCTTGTCCATACAAGTTTTATATAAGACAATATTGCTAGCACTCACCTCGCAGACATGATGGCAATAAGGAAGGCCACCTTGTGAAAGTTGGCTGGGGATACACTTTAAAGTGGAGCCTACAATCCTAAAATCACCCCCCCTACATGCACTCACAGCCCCCACCCCCCTCTGTATAGTAAAATGCTATTCTTCAGTTAACTTTTTTCATACCACTCTCCTGGGATACCACATCATGTATCCTAGGAGGCTACAGGAGAAGGGATCCGCAGTATCTGATAGGCAGACGTGGCGTGCTGATGTGGATCATCTGGGGGGCAGCTTGTGCCTGAACCCAGTAGAGGCAGCAAACTTTCGATGACCAGGATGGCAGCATGGGACCCAGGATGTGACAACTGAGTAGCGGATCACAGCAAGACAACACTGGATTGTCTGGGCAGGGACAACCCAGCATAAGAGGGCCTTAAAACAATGTTATATATATATAACCATATTATCTATACCAGCTTTTTTTCGACCAGGATGTCCAGGCACCCCAGGGGTGTGCCATGAGGTTTCTTCAGGGGTGCCTTGGCAAAATGCCCGAAAATTGCCCCAAAACTGTATAGAAGCCAGCATGTGGGTAAAGCTGCCTTTTAGCCACAGGTTTCCATTGTGCACCATTACAACCTTCTTGAGGGCACTTTAGCTGAGTGATGGAGAAAATTTGAGGGAAAAGAGAAACATTGGAATCCTAGTCAATACCAGTTTGAAAAAGATGATTTGCTTTGGAAGTATAAATCACCCCTAATGTTGGGGGTCCTACATGTGTGGATGCTGCTGTGTTATGCAAAACTATTAGAATAGTTTTTACCTGTTGAAATGGGGAGCCTCCAGACTGTCCGTATTTTTTAACCACTTTAATTCCCAGCCATAGTCATATGACGTCCACAGATGGGATCTCCCATCCTGGGTGGACGTCAAATGACGGCCTTGGTATTTCACAGCTCCTGTGGGCCCACGGGGGCTCGCAGTGCGACGATCGTGGATGAGGTCTGTCCCTCGGACACAGCCCATCCCCGATCTGTGGGATTTTCATCCCCATCCACCCCCCCATACATGTGACCGGCCGTGTCCAATCACAGCCGGTCACATGTACTGTGTCTTTACAGCGCTCATGCACGTGCCTAGGGCCAATCGGGGATGCAGCTAGTCACCCTGACACAGCCCAAACCCCGATCGCAGTAAGGAGCCAATGAAATTGGCTCTTTACCACGTGACAGGCTGTGTCCAATCATAGCTGGTCACAGAATGTAAACAAACCGCGGTAACGAGATGTTACCGGGTTCTCCTCCTCACACACCGATCGTGTGTGAGGAGGAGATTGCGGTAACATCTCGTTACCGCCTAGTGTACACACAAATCACACCAATAAAGAGGACCTGTCACCACCCATCAAAGTACCTGCATCACCCATCACAGCCCACCTGAGTACCTGTCACCGTCCTTCTGAGTACCCGAGTACTTGTCACTGCCCATCTGAGTACCTGAGTACATGTCACAGTTCATTTGAGTACCTGTCACAGTCTATCTGAGTACCCGAGTACCTGTCACAGTTCATCTGAGTACCTGTCAACAGTTCATCTGAGTACCCGAATACCTGTCACAGCCCATCTGAGTACCTGTCAACAGTTCATCTGAGTATCCGAATGCCTGTCACCAGCCCGTCGGAGTAACAGAATACCTGTCACCAGCCCGTCAGAGTACCCGAGTACCTGTCACCAGCCCGTCAGAGTACCCGAGTACCTGTCACCAGCCCGTCAGAGTACCCGAGTACCTGTCACCAGCCCGTCAGAGTACCCGAGTACCTGTCACCAGCCCGTCAGAGTAACGGAGTACCTGTCACCAGCCCGTCAGAGTACCTATTTGCAGCCCATGCCTCATAGAATACACACTGGGGTGTTTGCTTTCCAAAATGGAGTCATCTTGTGGGTAATTCCATTGTCCTGGTGCTCCAGGACCTTCAAAAGTGTGATAGGTAGGAAGGAAATGAGATGTGTAATTTATGCTCTTAGAACGCCTGAAGGTACCACTTCCATGTTGGACCTCTGTATATGGCCAGGCTATGTAAAAGTCTCACACATGTGGTATTGCAATACTCAGAAGGAGTAGCAGAATGTGTTTTGGGGTATAATTTGTGCTATATACATGCTATGTGTTAGAAATATCTTATAAATGGACAACTTTGTGTAAAAAAAAAAAAAAAAAAAAGAAAAAGATTTTAATTTTCTTTCCACATTTTCTGAAGACTTGTGTAAAAAAATTAACCATTCAAAAGACTCATAATGCTTCATAGTATATACTTTGGGGAGTTTGTTTTCCAAAATGGGGTCATTTCGTGGGTAATTCCATTGTCCTGGTGCTCCAGGGCCTTCACAAATGTAATAGGTCGTTAGGAAATTAGAGGTGTCATTTATGCTCCTAGAACACCTGACAGCGCTCCCTGCATGTTAGGCCTCTGTATGTGGACACGCTGTGTAAAAGTCACACATATGTAGTATCGCCATACTCAGGATGAGTAGCAGAATGTATTTTGGGGTGTAATTTTTGCTATGTACATGCTTTGAGTTAGAAATATCTTATAAACTGACCACTTTGTGTATTAAAAAATGTTTTCATTTTCTTTCCACGTTTTCCGAAGACTTGTGGAAAAAAATTAACTGTTCAAAAGACTCAGTATGCCTCACAGAATATACGTTGGGGTGTCTGCTTTTCAAAATGGGGTCATTTTGTGGGTAATTCTACTGTCCTGGTGTTCCAGGGCCTTCACAAATGCAATAGGAAATTAGAGGTGTCATTTATGCTCCTAGAACCCCTTACGGTGCTCCCTGCATGTTGGACCTCTCTGTGTGGCCAGCCTGTGTAAAAGTCCCACACATGTGGTATCGCCATAATCGAGAAGAGTTGCAAAATGTATTTTGGGGTGTAATTGGAAGTATGCATATGCTGTGTATGAGATTTTTGTAATTTTGTAAAAAAAAAAAAAAAAAAACATTCTTCTTTTTCCCATGAATTGTGGGAAAAAATTACAACTTCAAAAAACTCACCATGCCTCTTACTAAATGCCTTGGACTGTCTACTTTTCGAAAAGGGGTCATTTGGGGGTATTTGTACTTTCCTGACATTTTAGACCCTCAAGAAATGAGATAGGCCGTCAGTACATCAGATGTGATCAATTTTCAATGATTTGCACCATAGCTTGTAGACTCTATAATTTTCAAAGAGACTAAATAATATCCACTAATTTGGTTTATTTTTACCAAAGAGATGTAGCCGTATACATTTTGGCCCAAATTTATGAACAAAATTACTCATTTGCAAAATTTTATCATAGAAACTAAAAAAAAAGTTTATTTTTTTCAAAATGTTTGCTCTTTTTTCACTTATGTCGCAAAAAATTACTCAGTGCTGATTAAATACCACCAAAAGAAAGCTCTAGTTGTATGAAAAAAATGATACACATTTTGTTTGGGTACAGTGTTGCATGACTGAGTAACTGGCATTCAAAATGTGAGAGCGCTGAAAGCTAAAAATTGGTCTGGTAAGGAAGGTGTATAAATGCTCTGTATTGAAGTGGTTAAAGGGTGCCTTGACTGATAAAAGTTTGAAAAATAATGATCTATACAATTTAAAGACTGAAAAGATTGTTCAATGTGCCATATATTTAATTGCCATTAACAATCAGGCTGCCTTCACACCTGGCCGACACGTTGCTTTTTTGGTGCATTTGTTGTGTGACAGCAGAGGGCAGCCAGCGCCAAAGTAGCTCCTGTACTTTTTTTTCGGCATATTTTGTCACAAGACTGCTACCCAGGTTTGGGGTGACATTGAGGGTCTGTTCACACAGGAAAGGGGCGTTCTGTGCACATTTCCTGCATGGGAGGTGAACACGCTGTTTCACCTGCAGTCTGTTTTTATTTGTTAGATTTTTAGTTGATGAAATTGATTAGGAGGTGACCGTGGATTTTGTAAAGGGTGCTGCCTTTCAAGACAAATTGTATAGATTGATGTGTCATTATAAAATTTGACCACTAGATGGAGATGGGTTATCCACTCTGAATTAAAGTGATAGTAAAGTCTTTTATGACATTTTTACCTATAGGTAAGTTTATAATAAAGCTTACATGTAGGTAATAGGAATATTTAACCACTTGGCGCCCATACTACGTCTATTGACGTCATGGGCTTTCAGTGGTTATATCTAAATGATGCCTGAGGCCACAGACATCATTCAGATATTGCCGTTTTCAGGCGGCGATTCTCTGCACCATAAGAACGATCATAGCGGATTTTCCGCCACATGATCGTTCATACGATCCCCCCTCCCGCCGCCCTCCGGTGCTTCTACCGACTCACCGTTTCCATCGGTGAGTTGGTCACAGGATCCGCAGGCCCCAGCAAGTTACCGTAGAGATTTCCGGTGGAGATTTACCATAGAGATTTCCCGTCCCCGGAGTCTCTATGATCAATCGGAGGCCGGGCGCAATGTTATGATGTCACACCCCGGCCTCTGTATTCAAATTAACGGCGCCGATCTGGCTAGGAAGCCAGGATCGTTTTTTTTATTTATTTATATTTTATTCTTCCCAGCCTAGAGGTGAGATATGGAGTCTTATTGATCGCATATCTCACTGTAAATATGTCCGATCGTGCCATATTCCTATTACAACCGATGTTTACATTCCTTGTAATAGGAATAAAAGTCATCAATTTGTCATTTCATTTTTTTAAGTGTAAAACTAAAAAAATAAAATAAAATTAACAATAAAATTTTTTTTTTAAAGTGAACGCATACGTAAGTTCCGCCCACATATGAAAACGGTGTTCAAACCACACATGTGAGGTATTTCCGCGAACGTTAGAGTGAGAGCAATAATTCTAGCCCTAGACCTCCTCTGTAACCCAAAATATGTAACCAGTAAAAAAAATTGAAAGCATCGCCTATGGGGATTTTTAAATACCAAAGTTTAGCGCCATTCCACGAGCGCATGCAATTTTGAAGCGTGACATGTTGGGTATCTATTTACTCGGCGTATCCTCCTCTTTCACATTATGCAAAAAAATTGGGCTAACTTTACTGGGTTTTTTTTTAGCAGGAAACTGTTTTTTTTTTTTTTTTTTTAACGTATTTGAAAAATTGCTGCGCAAATACCGTGCGAGGTAAAAAGTTGCAACGAGCGCCATTGTATTCTTTCGGGTCTTTGCTAAAAAAAACATACATAATGTTTGGGGGTTCTATGTAAGCAAACTAGCAAAAAAATTAGGAATTTTACATGTAGGAGAGAAATGTCAGAATTGGCCTGGGCGCGAAGTGGTTAATAAACATGCACTGTTTAGGAGATATTCCAGTGAGCAGCAGCCAGTGACGTCACCAGCGCATGCACATTGAAGAAACGGAATATTCATGCCATTCCTTCAGAGCTCTGTACTGTGCCTGAGGCTCACTCACGCATGCGCCGGAGTGATGTTTTTGCACCTCCCGCATCCAATTTGCAATAGTGTGAACCCAGCCGTAGCCTCCCTGGCGGTATGATTATATCTGATTTTTGCGTCTCAAAGCGGTACAAGGGACACTTTTTGGTTGCTATGGACAATCTCCAGTTTCCAGGCAGTATTTATAATACAAAAAGAATCACTAAAAAAAGAGTGTATATCCTCTGATGGGAAATTAAATAGGGTTACTGGCAATAGGTAATAGTACAAGAGTAGAAGAGATTAGAGTCCTATTAGAGTACCTATTGCCAGTAACCCTATTTAAACCTCCCTGGCGGTATGATTCAGTCTGGATTTAGGTGCTGAAAGCGGTACAATTATTTTGCATGGAAATTTGGCGTCTTATATTGTAGTCCTGTAATTCTTAGGAATAACTCACTTAAATATGTTCAAACCAGAGTCTAGCAGACATTCCGGGTATGATAACGTTTATAATATAATAAAGAATAATAAAAAAATATTCAATAATGTAATCAAATCCTAAAACACTGAAAAAGGGACACTTTTTGGTTGCTATGCACAATCTCCAAATTCCAGGTAAAAAAAAAACAGTATTTATAATATAAAAGTGCATGCAGGGCACTGCACAGACCACTAGGGACAAAGGGGGTGTGTAATTTTGTAATACAGCACTGTAATCTGTAAGATTACAGTGCTGTGTGTGTTTTGTGTACTTTTACTTTTTTGAATTTGCCGCCGTTCTCCGCTCCCGTGCGCCGTAACGCCGCAGGGAACGGAGCTCGGTGGCATTCGGCACTGTGAATCGAAATGGGTATACAGCGCGGAGGACATCGCTGGATCCAGGGGACAAGGTAAGTAACTCTCACTGTGTCCTCCCCTGCATCCACCGAAGCGATCCCGAGTCTGGCTCGGGGTTACCGCTTCTATCAGTAAAATCCTAACCCGAGCCAGACTCGGGATTACCGCTAGGGGGGTTAAAATCCCATCAGAGGATTTACACTCTTTTTCAGTGATTCTTTTTCTATTGTACTAGGGATGTGGCTTCACTGACAATCAAGTCTCATACAGCAGTGACACCACTCCTCTGTATTTATAAATATAAAACTGCATGCAGGGCACTAGACAAAGCACTAGGGACAAAAGGGATGTGAAATAATTTCATACAGTAATGAAATCGGTAAGATTACAGTGTACTGTATGTGTTATGATTTTTCAAATTTTTTAATTTGCCGCTGGGCTCTACCCCCGTGCGTTGCAACGCTCGCAGGGAACGGAGCCCGGCACACAGAGGAATCGGGCGGAAGACACAGCCCACAGACACAGCGGAGGGACATCGCAGGATCCTGGGGAAAAGGTAAGTACACTGCACCAGGATCCTACAATGCAATCCCGAATGTGGCTCAGGGTTACCGCTAATGGTACTGAAATTTAACCCCGAGCCACACTCAGGGAAACCACCAGGGAGGTTAATGAGAAGTTCACTTCAAATAAATAAATGCAAATTTGTTTTGCCTTTTGGAGCCTGGAAAACATGGCACCAGCGATCAGCAGATGGCCTTACCATGCAGGTCTCCTGCAGACTGTCAGTGTAAGCTGTTTGCCCTGTACATCGTACAGCCAGGCAGTTTCACACTGACATGAAGACTCCATGAACTACCACAGCACTGAACAGCGCAGTGGTAGATCATTGAGAACTGCAAACCAACAGCCGCAAAGGATATCGATGCTTGTAGATCATTCACACACACACACAGTTCTGTGAATGAATAATGCGGCCGTGTGAGCAGAGCCCCGTGCGGCTGCACCGTTTTCAAAAAGTGACAGCTAGTATAGGGAACTTCTCCCCATGCTGCTGCCAGAAGGAGAGGAGGGAACGGTGAATGGCTGCAGCAGTAGGAACATGTTACATGTTTCACCTTAAAAATGGATGGAACATGTAACACGTTCCCAAAGGTGGATTTATCCTTTAAGGAATCTTAAAGACACAGGGCAACATATATATATTTTTTAGGGGTGCACCGAATGGGTTTCTTGGTGCCGAAACTGATACCGAAAATGAAAAATACACTAGGCCGAAAACCGAAACAGCACCGATACCAAAACATATTTAAAATAAAATATTTTTATACAGGAGATGGTCAGAGACTAGGGACATGGTACAGGAGACGGTCACAGACTGGGGACATGGTACAGGAGATCAATGCAGCCTCACCAGTGCCCGTAACATGCAGCCAGAGAGTCCCCCATTGTAGCCAGCGTGCTCCCCCATTGTAGCCAGCATGAAAAGGGCATTTTCGTCCGATATGTTTCGGTGGCTGAAATTTCAGTGCATCCCTAATTTTTTACATTCACTCATGCCAGGGGTGCTTAACCGGTGGCCTATAGGCCACATATGGCCCTCGGAGACCTTTGATGTGCCCCCAACCTCAAACCAGGAAAGTGCATGCCTATGCTCTGGGAGGGTGGGTCGCAAGCCCAACTCGTGATCAATGGGTTTGCAACCCGCCATCCCAGAGCATCAGAGTGCATGGACCCAGCACTGGCAGAAGAGAAAACAGATGGAGGGAGCCGCATAAGCCGATGCTTCCTCTGTAGCGCCGGCTCCTGTACCAGGCAGACTGATACCAAGTGCACTTCTCCTGGGACATTCCTAGCAGCCTGGAGAGCGATGCCAGCAGAAGCTGAAAGAGGAAAAGGTCAGAATATTAAACATCATATACATTGCACTTTTGCAATAGGCATTTAGCACTTATAAAAATGGATTATTAGGCTGTTTTCACACTTATAGTGCACCTACGGCTTTCCTGCAGGTTAGCTACACTGAGCCATATACTTCTATTATATCCTGCAAGTTGCTGTGCTTTCAGAAAGTGCACCACACTCACAAGATATATTAAAAGTCTATGGCAAAATGCAGCTAGCCCGCAGGAAAGCCGCAGGTGCATTGCGCTGCACTTGCCGTGTAAGTAAACCACAGCGCATGAGTGCGAAAGCAGCTTACAGGCTCAGGACAGTAAGGGCTCATTTACATTTGCAGTTTAGGGGGTGGTAAAACCTCATAGTTCATTATGGGCTGTGACCGGTTACCAAATCACTTAAAGGAGTTCTAAATTCAGAAGGATTTTTATCTTAATGTATTCTATGCATTAAGATAAAAAAACCTTCTGTGTGCAGCAGCCTCTCCTAATGCTTACCTGAGCCCCATCTCCGTCAAGTGATGTGCACGAGTGTCTCGGTCGTCTGAGACTCTCCCTACTGATTGGCTGAGACACAGCAGCGGCCCGATTGGCTCTCAAAAACAAGACATTACAATCATTTTAAGTGGCCCTCACTCTTCAAAAGGTTGAGAACCCCCGACTTACCGTATCTCAGAAAAGTAAGTACACCCCTCACATTTTTGTAAATATTTTATTATTTCTTTTTATGTGACAACACTGAAGAAATGACACTTTGCTACAATGTAAAGTAGTGAGTGTACAGCTTGTATAACAGTGTAAATTTACTTTCCCCTTAAAATAACTCAACACACAGCCATTATTGTCGAAACCGCTGGAAAAAAAAGTGAGTACACCCCTAAGTGAAAATGTCCAAATTGGGCCCATTTAGCCATTTTCCCTCCCTGGTGTCATGTGACCCAGGGGCGGACTGGCAACTCATGGGGCCCCTGGGCAATAGGAGATCATGGGGCCCCCTGTGACCCTGCCCACATTACATACATTGGCCCCTACCCCCTTTAGCTGCAGAGGTAGCAGCTGAGGCAGGATCGCAGATCGCTCTCCTCACCCCTGACAGCACGGAGATCTGTCTGTTCCAGGGGAGCCAACCTGCCGCAGTATAAAGCTGGCCATACACCTAGAGATTATCTGCAGATTTTCTATGGTTAGATGGAGAAAGTGCAACAGATTTCTCCATGTTCGCTAAACTGTGTGGATGGAGGAATCTCCCACTTTTTCCATCTAACCATAGAAAATCTGCAGATAATCTATAGGTGTATGGTCAGCTTAACTGCAGTGGCTGGTTGAGAAGGGGTTAAGCATGGCAGTTCACAGAACAATACAATATACAGAGTCTTCCGGGACACTTACCAGCTAGCCAGCAAAATAAAAATGTCTAAATTGTTTGAACAGTTTGAACACCAGTTGTAGTAAATCGCCCCCTTTTTGTTCAGTTGGATACATTTGCAAATATATGTGAAGCCGCACTGCCACGTCAAGGCACCTCTGCAAAGTGCGGTCCCTAACTCTACTCTAATGTCATCTCCAAATTAAGAAATACATTGAAAGTTAAAAAAAAATTATATAAAACACAGAGGTTTTGGTTGCATATATTTGCAATCATATGTGAAATCACCTTCCCATATAGCTGGTGAAACGCACGCCTGGAAAAACAGCCGGTCCAATGAAAGCATGCAGAAGAGACTAGCAGCCTCCAACCTCACTCCATAGCCGGTCCGAAGCATGCCCACAAAGAAGACTAACCAAGGCCTTTTACACTACAACTGGGGGGACTACAGGTCCCAGCATTCCTCTTCTGTCCTCAATGGGGCCCACTACACTGCAACTGGGGGGACTACAGGTCTCAGTAATCCTCCTCTCAAAATCAGGGCTTACTACTCTGCAGCTGGGGGGATTACAAGGTTGAGCTTTTCCATCTGTGTCCTAAACAGGGTCTGCTAATGCTATACTACAACTTGGGGGGACCACAAGGCCCAGCATTTCTCCTTTGTTCAGACCAAGGCCTAACACACTGGAATTGTGGGGACTACAAGGTCCTAACCAGGGCCTGCTACACCACAGGTGGGGATGCAGCCTTGAATGATTCTGCCTGCTTAAAGTGTAAGTTCCCCTTTACATAAAAATCTGTAAGGTGAACTTACACAGGACCCCCTGCTCATCCCCCTCCCCCCCTGACCTGGAGCATGGCAATCTTCCGTTCTGAGCCCCGGTATAGCTGCCTCACCGGACCAGGCCTTAGAAATACCCTCGGCATTCACTCTAATTCCCCGCTGACATGAAGGGGTTGGTGAATTTGATTGGTCGGTGCTGCCCATGGGACGTTTTGGAGATTAAGCCAAGGGGATTTCTAAACCCTGGTCCGGTGAGGTGGCTATACCGGGGCGCAGAATGTGAGATCACTGCGCTGCAAGTCAGCGGGGGTTGGGGGTGTGGGGGGGGGGATCAGTGTTGCCAACCTACCAGATTGAAATTTACTGGCACGACACCCGAAATTTTCTGGCACAGCCAAGTTTTTACTGGCATTTCACTAAAGTTACAAAATTATATTTTTAGGTGCAAAGTTCAGTATTTAGGCTACAAACAAGTACGCTAGGCAAATAGCAATGTGATTTAAGGTAGATATTAAGGTATAAAAACATATTTTTGTTATTTTCGATATAATAAGTGCGGATTATTTAGTCCAATCACCTCCTGCCTCCATCCCCCAACACTCCCTGCTACCATTACCCTCCGCCATCATCACCCCCTTCGGCTGCCACCATCACCTACCTGCTGTCACCATCGGCTGGGCTATGGGCTGTCATTCCGTCCTCGACACCCCGTGGACTCTGGAATCTGGATTGCCTGGATGCAGGGCTCCTCTGCTCTGCCACCGCCGCATGCTCCTCAGCCTCCTCCTTCTCCAGTGCTCCTGGTTACAGATTTTAAATGCTGCTGCGCCTGTCAATTCGGTCAGGTATCGGATTGCATGGGTGAGATCCGATTCTGGTGCAGACAAAAAAAAGGGTCCTGCATGAGTTTGGTCAACCTGTATGGCTAAATTTGCGTCGCACAGCAGTCTGGTGCGAATCACATGCGATTTCTGGTATCGCACCAGTGGGAACCGTCCCGAATACAATCATTGCATTTTTTTATTCAAAATTATTAATATTAAACATTTGAGAGTCTATTGTTATTCTCTCTATTGTTAATAAGATAATCCATTTATAGTAGAAAAATAAATCCACCAGAAAAACAGAATAGAGCATTGTGCAGCACATGTCAGAAGAAACATGCAATAATAATTCTGCCCATACAGCTTCAGGTCACAGATAGGACATTTAGGGCCGTTCACACCACAAAAACGCATTACAGATCTGCTCCGGATGCGATTCTGCATGCGTGTTTTTAATTCATTTTGTGGTACGTTCCAGTCAGGGCTGGTGCAAGGATTTTTGACACCCTAGGCAAAACCACATTTTGCCGCCCCGCCCCGGCTCCACCCCCTTTACCCTGCCCAAGTCCACCCCACCATTTTAATGAAGCGCCCATCAAATGCAGCCTCACCAGCCCCCATCAATTCTGACTTCCAGTGCCCATCAATGCCACTTCACCAGTGCCCAAATACAGACTCACCAGGGCACATCAAATACCATCTCACCAGCGCCCATCAATGCCCCTTCACCAGCGCCAATGAAATGCAAACTCGCTAGCGCCAATCAAATACCATCTCACCAGCGCCCATCAAATACAGACTCACAAGTGCCCATCAAATACCATCTCACCTGTGCCCATCAAATACAGTCTGGGGGGGGGGGAGGGGGGACATTTGGCAGATCAGTCAATATAATACATATACACTCACACACATTTTAAAATGACGTTTCATTGTCATCACATATACAATCTCATTAACTCTGCTGTACTGCCTGTGTACCTGCCAGGCTGCCTGCTGTTTCTGTTCTGTGTCAGTGCGGTGCCCGAGTGCCCCTTACAGTTCCAGCCAGCCCAGGCTCCACCTGTCCCCAAGCCCAGAGAGCCACCTCCATGCTGTATCCCATGATGCATCCTCCATCCATACTCCGCTCCAGTGACACGGCCCGGAGAGCGTGGGAGGGGGCTGGACACATGTGACACTGTGTTACTGGCTCGCTGCATGATAGAGCAGAGAGGGGGGGTTACTGTCTGTGTGGACTGGAAACATGTCAGCGGACAGCCAGAGGAGTGGGGACAGGGCGGGGGCGGGGGGGGGGGTGACGTCGGCGCTACCTGACATGGCAGAGTAGGAGTAAAATAGCCAGCGGCAGTGTGCCCTAGGCAGTTGCCTAGTCCGGCTAGTGGTAGCCCCGGCCCTGGTTCCAGTGCATTTTTGGATGCATTCAGATGCTTTTTTCTTTTCTTTTTAATGGGATCCGGTGCGTTTTTGATGCATTACAGTGCATTTTTCATGCATTTTACTGTGTTCCAAGACAGGAAAAATGCAGCATGTTCTCCTTTTCTTTTCTGGAACTGGAAAGCCCCGGAACTGACCGCACTGGTGTGAACTATGCCATAGGAAACCATATAACCTACATGAATTTTTGATGCAGAAAAAAAAAACGCACTGGACTGCACGTGGTGCGAACTACCAGCTATCAGTGACTCCTGTACTGTACAGCCGCTCAGTACCTGGGAAGGGAGACAAGCACTATTGCCCGTTGTCAGCTAACATGGCAGAGCAGCTATAGGATCTGGAAGGATCCCGACCATATTGTTGGGATCCACCCAGCTGCCTGATTAACAGCTGGCTCTGAATCTCAGCCCACGGGTAAGGCCTGGTTCACACCTGTGCATTTTTTGTGCATTTTTAGTTTTGCAGAAACACACTACAGTATGGCTATAGGTCACATCTGTGCGTTTTATGGAAAGGGCCGGGGATGTTTTTCTGGTTTTGGTTCCATAGACTTCAATGGATGAAAAATGCAAAACGCACCTGGAATATGAAAACTGCAACCTGCATAGGTGAGAGTCAGGCCTAAGAGCCGCTTCACACCACATGCAGTCCAGTGCATTTTTTTCTGCATCAAAAACGCATGTAAAGTAGGTTATATGCTTATCAATGGCATAGTTCACACCAATGCGTTCCAGTTCAAGAAAAAAAACTAAAAAGTAGAACATGCTGCATTGTTCCTGCACTGGAACGCTGTAAAACGCATAAAAAATACTGGAACGCACCTAAATGCACCAAAACACACTAAAACACACATGTCCTTATTTAGGCCCACTTCACATCATAGAAACGCAGTACGGATGCATTCCAGATGCTTTTCTCCATGCGTGTTTTGATGTGTTCCAGTGCGTTTTTGATGCGTTCCAGTAAATTTTTCTACCTCTTTTTTCTTAAATGTGCGTTTCGGTGCATTTAGTTGCGTTCCAGTGCATTTTTGACACTTTTTACCATGTTTCAGTACAGCCCAGTGCAGAAAAAATTCAGCATGTTTTTTCTGGAACTGGAACGCTGTAAAATGCATCAAAACGCACTGAAACGCAACTAAACGCACCAAAAACGCACTGGAATGCACATGTCCTTATTTAGGGCCAGTTCACACCAGATGCAGCTCCGTTCAGGTCCATGTGCTTTTTTATGCAGTAAAAACGCATGCACAGTGTTTTCCAAGCATTCCAATGGCTCTAGTTCACACCATGCAGTCAGTTTCCGGTCAGTTTCTGCACCCGACTGTATTGGTGCAGAAAAAAAACAGAACGATACAGAACTGCATCTTCACACCACATGCAGTCCAGTGCGTTTTATTTCCAGCATCAAAAACGCATGGAAAGTAGGTTATATGGTTTATAATGGCATAGTTCACACCAGGGCTTGCAGTTCCAGAATAAAAAGTAGAACACGCTGCATTTTTCCTGCACTGAACTGTATTGGAACGCTGTAAAAAGCATCAAAAATGCACTGCAGAGCGCAAAAAACGCACGAGAACACACATGTCCTTATTTAGGGCCAGTTCACACCACATGCAGCTCCGTTTTTTCTGCACCAGAAACTGACCGGAAACTGACTGCATGGTGTGAACTAGAGCCATTGGAATACATGGAAAACACTGTGCATGCGTTTTAAGTGCAAAAAAAAAAAAAGCACACGGACCTGAACGGAACTGCGTCTGGTGCGAACTGGCCCTCAGAGTTAAGATAAAATGGAGGGAAAAAATGCACTGGACTGCATTAAAAACGCACTGGAACACATCAAAAATGTGCATGCAGAAAAGCATCTGCGTTTCTATGGCGTGAAGCGGCCCTAAGGACATGCGTGTTCCAGTGCGTTTAGGTGCATTTTTGATGCGTTTTATAGGAAAAATGCAGCATGTTCTCCTTTTTTTTTCTACAACTGGAACGCACTGGAAATGCAAGCATTGGTGTGAACGATGTCATTGTAAAGCATATAACCTACTATCCATGCGTTTTTCAGGCATCCGCTGCGAATAAACAGTCCCACATCACTGTGTGGGGATCGATGGGTTGCTGACCCCAGCTATAGAGGGATATGCATTCTACATATTCCATGTCTGAGGTTTACAAACACTTTTACCCCTCCCCCATCATTAGTGGTCATGGAAGTGTCATGTACCATGCCTGTATTAGTGACAGTCCCCCCCTCCCCCACACCTGCACCCCCTCTTATCCAGCAATGATGAGGGGGGATTAGGAAACACAGACTGGGGGGGCAGATGAGGGGTGATGGGGGGCACCAGCTATGTTTGTCCCCCCTCCCCCGGATATTATCACCTCTACAGCCGGCCATATGCTCCCCATTACACCTCAGAGCTCACCTCACACCACAGAGCACATACATTGCGTCTGACCTACTACCCCCCACCTATTTACCTACCCCCCACCACCTTCTCCTACCTACCCCCGGCTCTCCTCCCCTCTGTACTCCTCACCTGTAAAGCTCTGCTCTCCTCAATCACCAAAATTCCCGGATTGGGTGATTTCTTCAGCTTTCCCAGCAAATATAAACTCATATCAATTCCTCATAGAGAACCATTACCCAAGATGGCGCCCGTCTCACACCGTCCTAACTGCTCAGCCTTCAGCTGATTGGACAGGGACATAACTGTATGCAAATGAGCTGTGGAAACGGACAGACTGCCACCTAGTGACAATTTTAAAGAATGAAACCCTTAAAAAACCCATTAGAGTGTAATGAAATGTGAAATGAATGTAATGATATAAGATGTAGATGTGTACAGTGTTGTATGATGACATATGGGCAACAAATACGATGTTGTGAGGTCACCATAAGATGAATGACAGGTGCGTACTAGATGACGATGAGGCTGAGCCTGTCTCAGGTCACTTCTCATTACGAGTTGCTGAGTGCGGTTGCTCTGAGCTGTTGCTCTGCGATCTCACAGCGATTTACTGCTTGTCCTTGTGACTGATTGCGATTTTATCGATTTTAATTGATACTTATCGCTATTTCTACCATCTTATTGCTGATTATAATATTATTGCTAATATTATAATTTTTTAGCCTTTTTCAGGTATAAAAGGCACCCTATACCATCAAGATGCCTCGTCCTTCTCGTCCCGCATCCCGGCAGAGGCGTTCTCGTCAGGACAGCGGAGAGTCACCAGTCGCCCATCGGACGAGGTCTAGAGCCCGTCGGAGGAGGAGACAGGAGGACCATAGGAGCCGTTCTCCTAGAGACCGCGGCAGAGCTCCTCAACAACCCCCATCACCACCGCCACCCATCCAGCCGGGTGGTGAGGACCAGCTGATATGTACCGTTTGTTTTTCAGATTTTCAAGATGGGGAAGACACCACGACTCTGCCCTGCAGTCACCAATTTCACCCGGAATGCATCCAGCGATGGGCAGAGCAGAGCAGGACCTGTCCTCTGTGCCGGGCTGCTCTTCCCCGACTGCCCCGCAGACTGCCCACTGATGCCCCAATCAGCTTTGAAGACCTGCTCAACTACAGGTTTGCCATTAATGTTGATCCCGATGGTGCTCCATATCTGCTTCTAATCCCCATTGTGTGACACATTTTCTTTTTATATACATTACATGAAGTGGTGTAGTAATAGTACAAGTCAGTGGGAGGAATAGTGCCCCATCATTGGAGTCAGTGGGAGGAATAGTGGCCCATCATTAGATTCAGTAGGGGAATAGTGCCCCATCTTTGGTGTCAGTGGGAAGATTAGTGCCCCATCATTGCAGTCAGTGGGGGAATAGTACCCCATCATTGGAGTCAATGGGAGGAATAGTGGCCCATTATTGGAGTCAGTGGGGGAATAGTGCCCCATCGTTGGAGTCAGTGGGGGAGTAGTGCCCCATCATTGGAGTCAGTGGGGGAATAGTGCCCCACCATTGGAGTCAGTGGGAGGAATAGTGGCCCGTTATTAGAGTCAGTGGGAGGAATAGTGCCCCATCATTTGAGTCAGTGGGAGGAATAGTGCCCCATCATTGGAGTCAGTGGGAGGAATAGTGCCCCATCATTGGAGTCAGTGGGGGAATAGTGGCCCATTATTGGAGTCAATGGGAGGAATAGTGGCCCATTATTGGAGTCAGTGGGGGAATAGTGGCCCATTATTGGAGTCAATGGGAGGAATAGTGCCCCATCATTGGAGTCAGTGGGGGAGTAGTGCCCCATCATTGGAGTCAGTGGGGGAATAGTGCCCCACCATTGGAGTCAGTGGGAGGAATAGTGGCCCGTTATTGGAGTCAGTGGGAGGAATAGTGCCCCATCATTGGAGTCAGTGGAGGAATAGTGCCCCATCATTGGAGTCAGTGGGAGGAATAGTGACCCATCATTGGAGTCAGTGGCGGAATAGTGCCCCATCATTGGAGTCAATGGGAGGAATAGTGACCCATTATTGGAGTCAGTGGGGGAATAGTGCCCCATCATTGGAGTCAGTGGGGAATAGTGCCTCATCATTGGAGTCAGTGGGGGAATAGTGCCTCATCATTGGAGTCTGTGGGAGGAATAGTGGCCCATTATTGGAGTCAGTGGGGGAATAGTGCCCCATCATTGGAGTCAGTGGGGGAATAGTGCCCCATCATTGGATTCAGTGGGAAGAATAGTGGCCCATTATTGGAGTCAGTGGGTTAATAGTGCCCCATCATTGGAGTTAGTGGGAGGAATAGTGGCCCATTATTGGAGTCAGTGGGGGGATAGTGCCCCATCATTTGAGTCAGTGGGAGGAATAGTGGCCCATCATTGGAGTCAGTGGGGGAATAGTGCCCCATCATTGCAGTCAGTGGGGGAATAGTGCCCCATCATTGGAGTCAGTGGGGGAATAGTGCCCCATCATTGGAGTCAGTGGGGGAATAGTGCCCCATCATTGGAGTCAGTGGGGGAATAGTGCCCCATCATTGGAGTCAGTGGGGGAATAGTGGCCCATCATTGGAGTCAGTGGGGGAATAGTGGCCCATCATTGGAGTCAGTGGGGGAGTAGTGCCCCATCAGATGGCGATACGTTGGCCATCCTTCCAGCGGATCGGATGGGATCGGATGAGAACGGTCATGCAGTCCATTTTCATCTGATCTGCCCATAGAGGACAACGGAGCGATCCCCCACTGAGCTAGCGGAGCCCGTCCAGCTGATCCGTCCCGTGTGAAGGGGGCCTAATAGTATTTTTTTTATATATATAATATGTATACATGTAAATGTATAAATATTTAACATCTTTCCTCTATACAGCATACTTCTAGTAGTTTTATAGTAATTGATGTTTTGAGATAAAAAACAAAGAAAAAACAAAAAAATAATAATTGTATAAATGTATAAGTATAGTAATAACAGATATTTTCTTTTTAGACTGGGTATTTTTATAAAAAATTAAATAAAATACAAACATGCCTATACTTACCCCCACTATGCAATGGTTTTGCACAGAGCAGCAGAGAAGGTCCTTCTCCTTAGTACATAGAATGCATTAAGGTGATAAAACTTAGGGCTTTAGAAGCACATTTAGATACATACACTGTACAATTTGGAGGGGTTGAAGGAAAGAAAATGACTGATTAGGAGAGAGCAGATCGCACACACAGATTATAGGACGAGGCCTACTACAAACATACATCCAACATTAGAAAAACGATGACTAGCATCCAGTAGGGTAGCTTAGTGTAGTTTAGTGTAGGTCCTGCCCTAGAAGAGTCTACCTTGTCGTGGTGGGCAGGCTTGGAATCTCTTGGTCAAAAGTATGTTAGTGAATGGGAGAGAGGATCACTAGATCGTCACTTCTGACCAATCGATTTCACCAAAGGACTCTTGGTTTAATCACATGAAAAAAGTTCATGAATCAGGTTTACATCCACTTTACGATGAAAGGAGGCTCCAGGCCTCAAGACAACCTTGTCCATACAAGTTTTATACAGGACAATATTGCTAGTACTCACCTCGCAGACATGATGGCAATAAGGAAGGCCACCTTGTGAAAGTTGGCTGGGGATACACTTTAAAGTGGAGCCTACAATCCTAAAATGACCCCCCCTACATGCACTCACAGCCCCCATCCCCCTCTGTATAGTAAAATGCTATTCTTCAGTTAACTTTTTTCATACCACTCTCCTGGGATACCACATCATGTATCCTAGGAGGCTACAGGAGAAGGGATTCGCAGTATCTGATAGGCAGACGTGGCGTGCTGATGTGGATCATCTGGGGGGCAGCTTGTGCCTGAACCCAGTAGAGGCAGCAAACTTTCGATGACCAGGATGGCAGCATGGGACCCAGGATGTGACAACTGAGTAGCGGATCACAGCAAGAGAACACTGGATTGTCTGGGCAGAGACAACCCAGCATAAGAGGGCCTTAAAACAATGTTATATATATATATAACCATATTATCTATACCAGCTTTTTTTCAACCAGGATGTCCAGGCACCCCGGGGGTGCGCCATGAGGTTTCTTCAGGGGTGCCTTGGCAAAATGCCAGAAAATTGCCCCAAAACTGTATAGAAGCCAGCATGTGGGTAAAGCTGCCTTTTAGCCACAGGTTTCCATTGTGCACCATTACCACCTTCTTGAGGGCACTTTAGCTGAGTGATGGAGAAAATTTGAGGGAAAAGAGAAACATTGGAAGTCAATACCAGTTTATAAAAGATGATTTTCTTTGGAAGTATAAATCACCCCTAATGTTGGGGGTCCTACATGTGTGGATGCTGCTGTGTTATGCAAAACTATTAGAATAGTTTTTGCCTGTTGAAATGAGGAGCCTCCAGACTGTCCGTATTTTTTAACCACTTCAATTCCCGGCCATAGTCATATGACGTCCACAGATGGGATCTCCCATCCTGGGTGGACGTCAAATGACAGCCTCGGTATTTCACAGCTCCTGCGGGCCCATCGCAGTGCGGCGATCGTGGATGAGGTCTGTCCCTCGGACACAGCCAATCCCCGATCTGTGGGATTTTCATCCCCATCCACCCCCCCCATACATGTGACCGGCCGTGTCCAATCACAGCCGGTCACATGTACTGTGTCTTTACAGTGCTCATGCACGCGCCTAGGGCCAATTGGGGATGCAGCTAGTCACCCTGACACAGCCCAACCCAATGAAATTGGCTCTTTACCACGTGACCGGCTGTGTCCAATCACAGCTGGTCACAGAATGTAAACAAACCCCGGTAACGAGATGTTACCGGGTTCTCCTCCTCACACACTGATCATGTGTGAGGAGAAGATTGCGGTAACATCTCGTTACCGCCTAGTGTACACACAAATCACACCAATAAAGAGGACCTGTCACCACCCATCAAAGTACCTGCATCACCCATCACAGCCCACCTGAGTACCTGTCACCGTCCTTCTGAGTACCCGAGTACTTGTCACTGCCCATCTGAGTACCCGAGTACATGTCACAGTTCATTTGAGTACCTGTCACAGTCTATCTGAGTACCCGAATACCTGTCACAGTTCATCTGAGTACCCGAGTACCTGTCACAGCCCATCTGAGTACCTGTCAACAGTTCATCCGAGTACCTGAGTACCTGTCTCCAGCCCATCAGAGTACCCGAGTACCTGTCTCCAGCCCGTCAGAGTACCCGAGTACCCGTCACCAGCCCTTCAGAGTACCCGAGTACCCGTCACCAGCCCGTCAGAGTACCCGAGTACCTGTCACCAGCCCGTCGGAGTAACAGAATACCTGTCACCAGCCCGTCGGAGTAACAATACCTGTCACCAGCCCGTCAGAGTACCTATTTGCAGCCCATGCCTCATAGAATACACATTGGGGTGTTTGCTTTCCAAAATGGGGTCATCTTGTGGGTAATTCCATTGTCCTGGTGCTCCAGGACCTTCAAAAGTGTGATAGGTAGGAAGGAAATGAGATGTGTAATTTATGCTCCTAGAACGCCTGAAGGTACCACTTCCATGTTGGACCTCTGTATATGGCCAGGCTGTGTAAAAGTCTCACACATGTGGTATCGCAATACTCAGGAGGAGTAGCAGAATGTGTTTTGGGGTATAATGTGTGCTATATACATGCTATGTGTTAGAAATAACTTATAAACTGAACACTTTGTGTAAAAAAAAATAAATAAATGTTTTCATTTTCTTTCCCCGTTTTCCGAAGACTTGTGGAAAAAATTAACAGTTCAAAAGACTCATTATGCCTCACAGAATATATGTTGGGGTGTCTGCTTTTCAAAATGGGGTAATTTTGTGGGTAATTCTACTGTCCTGGTGCTCCAGGGCCTTCACAAATGCAATAGGAAATTAGAGGTGTCATTTATGCTCCTAGAACCCCTTACGGTGCTCCCTGCATGTTGGACCTCTCTGTGTGGCCAGCCTGTGTAAAAGTCCCACACATGTGGTATCGCCATACTCGGGAAGAGTTGCAAAATGTATTTTGGGGTGTAATTGGAAGTATGCATATGCTGTGTATGAGAAATAACTTGTTATTATGACAATTTTGTAAAAAAACAAAAAAAAAAAAAAAAAAAAACACATTCTTCTTTTTCCCATGAATTGTGGGAAAAAATTACAACTTCAAAAAACTCACCATGTCTCTTACTAAATGCCTTGGACTGTCTACTTTTCGAAAAGGGGTCATTTGGGGGTATTTGTACTTTCCTGACATTTCAGAGCCTCAAGAAATGAGATAGGCCGTCAGTACATCAGATGTGATCAATTTTCAATGATTTGCACCATAGCTTGTAGACTCTATAACTTTCAAAGAGACTAAATAATATCCACTAATTTGGTTTATTTTTACCAAAGAGATGTAGCCGCATACATTTTGGCCCAAATTTATGAACAAAATTACTCATTTGCAAAATTTTATCATAGAAACTAAAAAAAAAAGTATTTTTTTTTTCAAAATGTTTGCTCTTTTTTCACTTATGTCGCAAAAAATTACTCAGTGGTGATTAAATACCACCAAAAGAAAGCTATATTTGTATGAAAAAAATGATACAAATTTTGTTTGGGTACAGTGTTGCATGACTGAGTAACTGGCATTCAAAATGTGAGAGCGCTGAAAGCTAAAAATTGGTCTGGTAAGGAAGGTGTATAAATGCCCTGTATTGAAGTGGTTAAAGGGTGCCTTGACTGATAAAAGTTTGAAAAATAATGATCTATACAATTAAAAGACTGAAAAGATTGTTCAATGTGCCATATATTTAATTTCCATTAACAATCAGGCTGCCTTCACACCTGGCCGACACGTTGCTTTTTTTTGGTGCATTTGTTGTGTGACAGCAGAGGGCAGCCAGCGCCAAAGTGGCATATTTTGTCACAAGACTGCTACCCAGGTTTGGGGTGACATTGAGGGTCTGTTCACACAGGAAAGGGGCGTTCTGTGCACATTTCCTGCATGGGAGGTGAACACGCTGTTTCACCTGCAGTCTGTTTTTATTTGTTAGATTTTTAGTTGATGAAATTGATTAGGAGGTGACCGTGGATTTTGTAAAGGGTGCTGCCTTTCAAGACGAATTGTATAGATTGATGTGTCATTATAAAATTTGACCACTAGATGGAGATGGGTTATCCACTCTGAATTAAAGTGATAGTAAAGTCTTTTATGACATTTTTACCTATAGGTAAGTTTATAATAAAGCTTACCTGTAGGTAATAGGAATATTTAACCACTTGGCACCCATACTACGTCTATTGACGTCATGGGCTTTCAGTGGTTATATCTAAATGATGCCTGAGGCCACAGACATCATTCAGATATTGCCGTTTTCAGCCGACGATTCCCTGCACCATAAGAACGATCATAGCGGATGTTCCGCCGCATGATCGTTCATACGATCCCCCCTCCCGCCGCCCTTCGGTGCTTCTACCGACTCACCGTTTCCATCGGTGAGTCGGTCACAGGATCCGCAGGCCCCAGCAAGTTACCATAGAGATTTCCGGCGGAGATTTACCATAGAGATTTCCCGTCCCCGGAGTCTCTATGATCAATCGGAGGCCGGGTGCGATGTTATGATGTCACACCCCGGCCTCTGTATTCAAATTAACGGCGCCGATCTGGCTAGGAAGCCAGGATCGTTTTTTTTATTTATTTATTTTTTATTCTTCCCAGCCTAGAGGTGAGATATGGAGTCTTATTGATCGCATATCTCACTGTAAATATGTCCGATCGTGCCATATTCCTTTTACAACCGATGTTTACATTCCTTGTAATAGTAATAAAAGTCATCAATTTGTTATTTTATTTTTTTAAGTGTAAAACTAAAAAAATAAAAATAAAATTAACAATAAAATTTTTTTTTTTAAAGTGAACGCATACGTAAGTCCCGCCCACATATGAAAACGGTGTTCAAACCACACATGTGAGGTATTTCCGCGAACGTTAGAGCGAGAGCAATAATTCTAGCCCTAGACCTCCTCTGTAACCCAAAATATGTAACCAGTAAAAAAATTTAAAGCGTCGCCTATGGGGATTTTTAAATAGCAAAGATTGGCGCCATTCCACGAGCGTGTGCAATTTTGAAGCGTGACATGTTGGGTATCTATTTACTCGGCATATCCTCCTCTTTCACATTATGCAAAAAAATTTGGCTAACTTTACTGTTTTTTTTTTTTTTTTTTAAGCATGAAACTTTTTTTTTCTGAAAAAAACGTATTTGAAAAATTGCTGCGCAAATACCGTGCGAGACAAAAAGTTGCAACTAGCGCCATTGTATTCTTTAGGGTCTTTGCTAAAAAAATATATAATGTTTGGGGGTTCTATGTAAGCAAACTAGCAAAAAAAATAGGAATTTTACATGTAGGAGAGAAATGTCAGAATTGGCATGGGCGCGAAGTGGTTAATAAACATGCACTGTTTAGGAGATATTCCAGTGAGCAGCAGCCAGTGACGTCACCAGCGCATGCACATTGAAGAAACGGAATATTCATGCCATTCCTTCGGAGCTCTGTGCTGTGCCTGAGGCTCCCTCACGCAGGCGCCGGAGTGATGTTTTTGCACCTCCCACATGCAATTTGCAATAGTGTGAACCCAGCCGTAGCCTCCCTAGCGGTATGATTATGTCTGATTTTTGCGTCTCAAAGCAGTACAATTATTTTGCATAGGAATTTGGCCATTTATATTGTAGGCCTGTAATTCTTAGGAATAACACACTTAAATCTGTCCAAACAAGAGTCTAGTAGACATCCCGGGTATGATGAAGTTTGAAACACAAAATCATAACATAATATAATAAATATAAATAATTCTAAAAAATAATAATATAATAATAATAATAATAATAATAAAATGAATTTCCCCATGATTCACTATCACTCAATTCTGCAAGTGTTCTAATTTACTACCGCTGTTTTCTAGCTGGTCTAAAACCACTTTTGACATAAAGGGACACTTTTTGGTTGCTATGGACAATCTCCAGTTTCCAGGCAGTATTTATAATACAAAAAGAATCACTAAAAAAATAAAATAAAAAGAGTGTATATCCTCTGATGGGAAATTAAATAGGGTTACTGGCAATAGGTAATAGTACAAGAGTAGAAGAGATTAGAGTCTTTCTACTCTTGTACTATTACCTATTGCCAGTAACCCTATTTAAACCTCCCTGGCGGTGTGATTCAGTCTGGATTTAGGTGCTGAAAGCGGTACAATTATTTTGCATGGAAATTTGGCGTCTTATATTGTAGTCCTGTAATTATTAGGAATAACTCACTTAAATATTTTCAAACCAGAGTCTAGCAGACATCCCGGGTATGATAAAGTTTATAATATAATAAAGATTAATACAAAAATATTCAATAATGTAATCAAATCCTAAAACACTGAAAAATTTACACTTTTTGGTTGCTATGCACAATCTCCAAATTCCAGGTAGAAAAAAACAGTATTTATAATATAAAAGTGCATGCAGGGCACTGCACAGACCACTAGGGACAAAGGGGGTGTGTAATTTTGTAATACAGTACTGTAATCTGTAAGATTACAGTGCTGTGTGTGTTTTGTGTACTTTTACTTTTTTGAATTTGCTGCCGTTCTCCGCTCCCGTGTGCCGTAACGCCACAGGGAACGGAGCTCGGCAGCATTCGGCACTGTGAATCGAGCGGAGGACGGCTCGATCACACAGTGCGGAGGACATCGCTGGATCCAGGGGACAAGGTAAGTAACTCTCACTGTGTCCTCCCCTGCATCCAGCGAAGCCCGGCACACAGAGGCATCGGGCGGAAGACACAGCCCACAGACACAGCAGGGGGACATCGCAGGATCCTGGGGACAAGGTAAGTACACTGCACCAGGATCCTGCAATGCAATCCCGAATGTGGCTCGGGGTTACCGCTAATGGTGCTGAAATGTAACCCCGAGCCACACTCTGGAAAACCGCCAGGGAGGTTAATGAGAAGTTCACTTCAAATAAATAAATGCAAATTTGTAGGGATGCACCGAAATTTCGGTCGCCGAAACATATCGGCCGAAAATGGCCCTTTCGGCAATTTGCCGAAAGGAAAAAACGGCCGATAATTGAGCCGAAAATGGGGCGTGGCCTGGGCGGGGCATAGCTCCGCCCCCGCCCCTGGTGCTGCCCATCACGGGAGGTGTATAGCGCAGGAATGCCGCCTCCGCCGTCTGGATCAATAGAGCGCCGGGAACATCACAGCTTTAATTTTAATAGCTGTGTGTTCCCCCGTCGCGCGCCGTCGCATACAGTCCCCCCCCTCGTTCGGGGAACTGTGATAGACAGATCCCCCGTCCTGATTGGACGGGGGATCTGTCTATCACAGTTCCCCGGACAAGGGGGAGGGGCTATATGCGACGGCGCGCAACGGGGGAACACACAGCTATTGAAATTAAAGCTGTGATGTTCCCGGCGCTTTATTGATCCAGACGGCGGAGGCGGCTCTCCTCTCTCTCTGCATCACTGACTACACAGGGGACACAAGCACTGGCTGCACGAGGGGGGACACAAGCACTGGCTGCACGAGGGGGACACAAGCACTGGCTGCACGAGGGGGACACAAGCACTGGCTGCACGAGGGGGACACAAGCACTGGCTGCACGAGGGGGACACAAGCACTGGCTGCACGAGGGGGACACAAGCACTGGCTGCACGAGGGGGACACAAGCACTGGCTGCACGAAGGGGACACAAGCACTGGCTGCACGAGGGGGACACAAGCACTGGCTGCACGAGGGGGACACAAACACTGGCTGCACGAGGGGGACACAAACACTGGCTGCACAAGGGGGACACAAACACTGGCTGCACGAGGGGGACACAAACACTGGCTGCACGAGGGGACACAAACACTTATCTCTTTTTATCATGTCGCCAGTCTCTGACCACCTCCTGTACCATGTCGCCAGTCTCTGGCCACCTCCTGTACCATGTCGCCAGTCTCTGGCCACCTCCTGTACCATGTCGCCAGTCTCTGGCCACCTCCTGTACCATGTCGCCAGTCTCTGGCCACCTCCTGTACCATGTCGCCAGTCTCTGGCCACCTCCTGTACCATGTCGCCAGTCTCTGGCCACCTCCTGTACCATGTCGCCAGTCTCTGGCCACCTCCTGTACCATGTCGCCAGTCTCTGGCCACCTCCTGAACCATGTCGCCAGTCTCTGGCCACCTCCTGAACCATGTCGCCAGTCTCTGGCCACCTCCTGAACCATGTCGCCAGTCTCTGGCCACCTCCTGAACCATGTCGCCAGTCTCTGGCCACCTCCTGAACCATGTCGCCAGTCTCTGGCCACCTCCTGAACCATGTCGCCAGTCTCTGGCCACCTCCTGAACCATGTCGCCAGTCTCTGGCCACCTCCTGAACCATGTCGCCAGTCTCTGGCCACCTCCTGAACCATGTCGCCAGTCTCTGGCCACCTCCTGAACCATGTCGCCAGTCTCTGGCCACCTCCTGAACCATGTCGCCAGTCTCTGGCCACCTCCTGAACCATGTCGCCAGTCTCTGGCCACCTCCTGAACCATGTCGCCAGTCTCTGGCCACCTCCTGAACCATGTCGCCAGTCTCTGGCCACCTCCTGAACCATGTCGCCAGTCTCTGGCCACCTCCTGAACCATGTCGCCAGTCTCTGGCCACCTCCTGTACCATGTCGCCAGTCTCTGGCCACCTCCTGTACCATGTCGCCAGTCTCTGGCCACCTCCTGTACCATGTCGCCAGTCTCTGGCCACCTCCTGTACCATGTCGCCAGTCTCTGGCCACCTCCTGTACCATGTCGCCAGTCTCTGGCCACCTCCTGTACCATGTCGCCAGTCTCTGGCCACCTCCTGTACCATGTCGCCAGTCTCTGGCCACCTCCTGTACCATGTCGCCAGTCTCTGGCCACCTCCTGTACCATGTCCCCAGTCTCTGGCCACCTCCTGTACCATGTCCCCAGTCTCTGACCACCTCCTGTATAAAAATATTTTTTAAAAACAGTCATTTTCGGTATCGGTGCTGTTTCGGTATCGGTTTCGGTTTTCGGCCTAGTGTATTTTTCATTTTCGGTATCGGTTTCGGCACCAAAAAACCCATTCGGTGCATCCCTACAAATTTGTTTTGCCTTTTGGAGCCTGGAAAACATGGCACCAGCGATCAGCAGATGGCCTTACCATGCAGGTCTCCTGCAGACTGTCAGTGTAAGCTGCTTGCCCTGTATATCGTACAGCCAGGCAGTTTCACACTGACATGAAGACTCCATGAACTACCACCGCACTGAACAGTGCGATGGTAGTTCATTGAGAACTGCAAACCAACAGCCGCAAAGGATATCGATGCTTGTAGATCATTCACACACACACACACAGTTCTGTGAATGAATAATGTGGCCGTGTGAGCAGAGCCCCGTGCGGCCGCACTGTTTTCAAAAAGTGACAGCTAGTATGGGGAACTTCTCCCCATGCCGCTGCCAGAAGGAGAGGAGGGAACGGTGAATGGCTGCAGCAGTAGGAACATGTTACATGTTTCACCCTAAAAATGGATGGAACGTGTAACATGTTCCCAAAGGTGGATTTATCCTTTAAGGAATCTTAAAGACACAGGGAAACATATATATATTTTTCAGGGGTGCACCGAATGGGTTTCTTGGTGCCGAAAATGAAAAATACACTAGGCCGAAAACCGAAACAGCACCGATACCAAAACATATTTAAAAAATATATATTTTTATACAGGAGATGGTCAGAGACTGGGGACATGGTACAGGAGACGGTCAGAAACTGTACACATGATACAAGAGATCAATGCAGCCTCACCAGTGTCCTTAAGATGCAGCCAGTGTGTCCCCATTGCAGCCAGCGTGTTCCCCCATTGCAGCAGGCGTGTTCCCCCCATTGCAGCCAGCGTGTTCCCCCCATTGCAGCCAGCGTGTTCCCCCCATTGCAGCCAGCATGAAAAAGGCATTTTTGGCCGATTTGTTTCGGCGGCCGAAATTTCAGTGCATCCCTAATTTTTTTCATTCACCCATGCCAGGGATGCTTAAACTGTGGCCTATAGGCCACATATGGCCCTCGGAGACCTTTGATGTGCCCCCAACATCAAACCAGGAAAGTGCATGCCTATGCTCTGGGAGGGTGGGTCGCAAGCCGTACTTATGATCAATGGGTTTGCAACCCGCCATCCCAGAGCATCAGAGTGCATGGACCCAGCACTGGCAGAAGAGAAAACAGATGGAGGGAGCCGCATAAGCCGATGCTTCCTCTGTAGCGCCGGCTCCTGTACCAGGCAGACTGATACCAAGTGCACTTCTCCTGGGACATTCCTAGCAGCATGGAGAGCGATGCCAGTAGAAGCTGAAAGAAGAAAAAGGTCAGAGTATTAAACATCATATACATTGCACTTTTGCAATAGGCATTTAGCACTTATAAAAATGGATTATTAGGCTGTTTTCACACTTATAGTGCACCTACTGCTTTCCTGCAGGTTAGCTACACTGAGCCATATACTTCTATTATATCCTACAAGTTGCTGTGCTTTCAGAAAGTGCACCACACTCACAAGATATATTAAAAGTCTATGGCAAAACGCAGCTAGCCGGAAAAGGAAAGCCGCAGGAGCACTGCGCTGCACTTGCCGTGTGAGTAAACCACAGCGCATGAGTGCGAAAGCAGGCTTACAGGCTCAGGACAGTAAGGGCTCATTTACATTTGCAGTTTAGGGGGTGGTAAAACCTCATAGTTCATTATGGGCTGTGACCGGTTACCAAATCACTTAAAGGAGTTGTAAATTCAGAAGGATTTTTATCTTAATGCATTATATGCATTAAGATAAAAAATCTGTGTGCAGCAGCCTCTCCTAATGCTTACCTGAGCCCCATCTCCGTCAAGTGATGTGCACGAGTGTCTCGGTCGTCCGAGACTCTCCCTACTGATTGGCTGAGACACAGCAGCGGCCCAATTGGCTCCCAAAAACAAGACATAACAATAATTTTAAGTGGCCCTCACTCTTCAAAAGGTTGAGAACCCCCGACTTACCGTATCTCAGAAAAGTAAGTACACCCTCACATTTTTGTAAATATTTTATTATATCTTTATGTGACAACACTGAAGAAATGAAACTTTGCTACAATGTAAAGTAGTGAGTGTACAGCTTGTATAACAGTGTAAATTTACTTTCCCCTTAAAATAACTCAACACACAGCCATTATTGTCGAAACTGCTGGCAAAAAAAGTGAGTACACCCCTAAGTGAAAATGTCCAAATTGGGCCCATTTAGCCATTTTCCCTCCCTGGTGTCATGTGACCCAGGGGCGGACTGGCAACTCATGGGGCCCCTGGGCAATAGGAGATCATGGGGCCCCCCTGTGACCCTGCCCGCATTACATACATTGGCCCCTACCCACTTTAGCTGCAGAGGCAGCAGCTGAGGCAGGATCGCAGATCGCTCTCCTCACCCCTGACAGCACGGAGATCTGTCTGTTCCAGGGGAGCCAACCTGCCGCAGTATAAAGCTGGCCATACACCTATAGATTATCTGCAGATTTTCTATGGTTAGATGGAGAAAGTGCAACAGATTTCTCCATGTTCGCTAAACTGTGTGGATGGAGGAATCTCCCACTTTTTCCATCTAACCCTAGAAAATCTGCAGATAATCTATAGGTGTATGGTCAGCTTAACTGCAGTGGCTGGTTGAGAAGGGGTTAAGCATGGCAGTTCACAGAACAATACAATACACAGAGTCTTCCGGGACACTTACCAGCTAGCCAGCAAAATAAAAATGTCTAAATTGTTTGAACAGTTTGAACACCAGTTGTAGTAAATCGCCCCCTTTTTGTTCAGTTGGATACATTTGCAAATATATGTGAAGCTGCACTGCCACGTCAAGGCACCTCTGCAAAGTGCGGTCCCTAACTCTACTCTAATGTCATCTCCAAATTAAGAAATACATTGAAAGTAAAAAAAATAAAATTATATAAAACACAGAGGTTTTGGTTGCATATATTTGCAATCATATGTGAAATCACCTTCCAATATAGCTGGTGAAACGCACGCCTGGAAAAACAGCCGGTCCAATGAAAGCATGCAGAAGAGACTAGCAGCCTCCAACCTCACTCCATAGCCGGTCCAAAGCACGCCCACAAAGAAGACTAACCAAGGCCTTTTACACTACAACTGGCAGGACTACAGGTCCCAGCATTCCTCTTCTGTCCTCAATGGGGCCCACTACACTACAACTGGGGGGACTACAGGTCTCAGTAATCCTCCTCTCGAAATCAGGGCTTACTACTCTGCAGCTGGGGGGATTACAAGGTTGAGCTTTTCATCTGTGTCCTAAACAGGGTCTGCTAATGCTATACTACAACTGGGGAGACCACAAGGCCCAGCATTTCTCCTTTGTTCAGACCAAGGCCTAACACACTGGAACTGTGGGGACTACAAGGTCCTAACCAGGGCCTGCTACACCACAGGTGGGGATGCAGCCTTGAATGATTCTGCCTGCTTAAAGTGTAAGTTCCCCTTTACATAAAAATCTGTAAGGTGAACTTACACAGGACCCCCTGCTCATCCCCCTCCCCCCCGTGACCTGGAGTGTGGCAATCTTCCGTTCTGAGCCCCGGTATAGCTGCCTCACCGGACCAGGCCTTAGAAATACCCTCGGCATTCACTCTAATTCCCCGCTGACATGAAGGGGTTGGTGAATTTGATTGGTCGGTGCTGCCCATGGGACGTTTTGGAGATTAAGCCAAGGGGATTTCTAAGACCTGGTCCGGTGAGGCGCAGAATGTGAGATCACTGCGCTGCAAGTCAGCGGGGGTTGGGGGTGTGGGGGATCAGTGTTGCCAACCTACCAGATTGAAATTTACTGGCACGACACCCGAAATTTACTGGCACAGCCAAGTTTTTACTGGCATTTCACTAAAGTTACAAAATTATATTTTTAGGTGCAAAGTTCAGTATTTAGGCTACAAACAAGTACGCTAGGCAAATAGAAATGTGATTATTTTCGATATAATAAGTGCGGATTATTTAGTCCAATTACCTCCTGCCTCCATCCCCCAACACCCCCTGGCACCATTACCCTCCGCCATCATCACCCCCTTCGGCTGCCACCATCACCTACCTGCTGTCACCATCGGCTGGGCTATGGGCTTTCATTCCGTCCTCGACACCCCGTGGACTCTGGAATCTGGATTGCCTGGATGCAGGGCTCCTCTGCTCTGCCACCGCCGCATGCTCCTCAGCATCCTTCTCCAGTGCTCTTGGTTACAGATTTTAAATGCTGCCGCGCCTGTCAATTCGGTCAGGTATGGGATTGCATGGGTGAGATCCGATTCTGGTGCAGACAAAAAAAAGGGTCCTGCATGAGTTTGGTCAACCTGTATGGCTAAATTTGCGTCGCACAGCAGTCTGGTGCGAATCACATGCGATGTCTGGTATCACATCAGTGGGAACCGTCCCTAATACAATCATTGCATTTTTTTTATTCAAAATTATTAATATTAAACATTTGAGAGTCTATTGTTATGCTCTCTATTGTTAATAAGATAATCCATTTATAGTAGAAAAATAAATCCACCAGAAAAACAGAATAGAGCATTGTGCAGCACATGTCAGAAGAAACATGCAATAATAATTCTGCCCATACGGCTTCAGTTCACAGATAGGACATTTAGGGCCGTTCACACCACAAAAACGCATTACAGATCTGTTCAGGATGCGATTCTGCATGCGTGTTTTTAATTCATTTTGTGGTACGTTCCAGTCAGGGCTGGTGCAAGGATTTTTGACACCCTAGGCGAAACCACATTTTGCCGCCCCGCCCCGGCTCCACCCCCTTTACCCTGCCCAAGTCCACCCCACCATTTTAATGAAGCGCCCATCAAATGCAGCCTCACCAGCCCCCATCAATTCAGCCTACCAGTGCCCATCAATGCCACTTCACCAGTGCCCAAATACAGACTCACCAGGGCACATCAAATACCATCTCACCAGCGCCCATCAATGCCACTTCACCAGCGCCAATGAAATGCAGACTCACTAGCGCCAATCAAACACCATCTCACCAGCGCCCATCAAATATAGACTCACAAGTGCCCATCAAATACCATCTCACCTGTGCCCATCAAATACAGTCTGGGGGGGGGGGAGGGGGGACATTTGGCAGATCAGTCAATATAATACATATACACTCACACACATTTTAAAATGACGTTTCATTGTCATCACATATACAATCTCATTAACTCTGCTGTACTGCCTGTGTACCTGCCAGGCTGCCTGCTGCTTCTGTTCTGTGTCAGTGCGGTGCCCGAGTGCCCCTTACAGTTCCAGCCAGCCCAGGCTCCGCCTGTCCCCAAGCCCAGAGAGCCACCTCCATGCTGTATCCCATGATGCATCCTCCATCCATACTCCGCTCCAGTGACACGGCCAGGAGAGCGTGGGAGGGGGGCTGGACACATGTGACACTGTGTTACTGGCTCGCTGCATGATAGAGCAGAGAGGGGGGGTTACTGTCTGTGTGGACTGGAAACATGTCAGCAGACAGCCAGAGGAGTGGGGACAGGGCGGGGGGCGGGGCGGGGGGGGTGACGTCGGCGCTACCTGACATGGCAGAGTAGGAGTAAAATAGCCAGTTGCCTAGTCCGGCTAGTGGTAGCCCCGGCCCTGGTTCCAGTGCATTTTTGGATGCATTCAGATGCTTTTTTCTTTTCTTTTTAATGGGATCCGGTGCGTTTTTGATGCATTACAGTGCATTTTTCATGCATTTTACTGTGTTCCAAGACAGGAAAAATGCAGCATGTTCTCCTTTTCTTTTCTGGAACTGGAAAGCCTCGGAACTGACCGCACTGGTGTGAACTATGCCATAGGAAACCATATAACCTACATGAATTTTTGATGCAGAAAAAAAAACGCACTGGACTGCACGTGGTGCGAACTACCAGCTATCAGTGACTCCTGTACTGTACAGCCGCTCAGTACCTGGGAAGGGAGACAAGCACTATTGCCCATTGTCAGCTAACATGGCAGAGCAGCTATAGGATCTGGAAGGATCCCGACCATATTGTTGGGATCCACCCAGCTGCCTGATTAACAGCTGGCTCTGAATCTCAGCCCACGGGTAAGGCCTGGTTCACACCTGTGCATTTTTTGTGCATTTTTAGTTTTGCAGAAACACACTACAGTATGGCTATAGGTCACATCTGTGCGTTTTATGGAAAGGGCCGGGGATGTTTTTCTGGTTTTGGTTCCATAGACTTCAATGGATGAAAAATGCAAAACGCACCTGGAATATGAAAACTGCAACCTGCATAGGTGAGAGTCAGGCCTAAGAGCCGCTTCACACCACGTGCAGTCCAGTGCATTTTTTTCTGCATCAAAAACGCATGTAAAGTAGGTTATATGCTTATCAATGGCATAGTTCACACCGATGCGTTCCAAAAAAGTAGAACATGCTGCATTGTTCCTGCACTGGAACGCTGTAAAACGCATAAAAAACACTGGAACGCACCTAAATGCACTAAAACACACTAAAACACACATGTCCTTATTTAGGCCCACTTCACATCATAGAAACGCAGTACGGATGCATTCCAGATGCTTTTCTCTAATGCGTGTTTTTGATGCGTTCCAGTTCATTTTTCTACCTCTTTTCTTAAATGTGCGTTTCAGTGCATTTAGTTGCGTTCCAGTGCGTTTTTGACACTTTTTACCATGTTTCAGTACAGCCCAGTGCAAAAAAAATTCAGCATGTTCTAAGTTTTCTCTGGAACTGGAACGCTGTAAAACGCATCAAAACGCACTGAAACACAACTAAATGCACCAAAAACGCACATGTCCTTATTTAGGGCCAGTTCACACCAGATGCAGTTCCGTTCAGGTCCGTGTGCTTTTTTATGCACTAAAAACGCATGCACATCGTTTTCCAAGCGTTCCAATGGCTCTAGTTCACACCATGCAGTCAGTTTCCGGTCAGTTTCTGCACCCGACTGTATTGCTGCAGAAAAAAAACAGAACGATACAGAACTGCATCTTCACACCACATGCAGTCCAGTGCGTTTTATTTCCAGCATCAAAAACGCATGGAAAGTAGGTTATATGGTTTATAATGGCATAGTTCACACCAGGGCTGGCAGTTCCAGAATAAAAAGTAGAACACGCTGCATTTTTCCTGCACTGAACTGTATTGGAACGCTGTAAAAAGCATCAAAAATGCACTGCAGAGCGCAAAAAACGCACGAGAACACACATGTCCTTATTTAGGGCCAGTTCACACCACATGCAGTTCTGTGCAGCTCCATTTTTTCTGCACCAGAAACTGACCGGAAACTGACTGCATGGTGTGAACTAGAGCCATTGGAATACATGGAAAACACTGTGCATGCGTTTTAAGTGCAAAAAAAAAAAGCACACGGACCTGAACGGAACTGCGTCTGGTGTGAACTGGCCCTCAGAGTTAAGATAAAATGGAGGGAAAAAATGCACTGGACTGCATTAAAAATGCACTGGAACACATCAAAAATGTGCATGCAGAAAAGCATCTGCGTTTCTATGGCGTGAAGCGGCCCTAAGGACATGCGTGTTCCAGTGCGTTTAGGTGCATTTTTGATGCGTTTTATAGGAAAAATGCAGCATGTTCTCCTTTTTTTTTCTACAACTGGAACGCACTGGAAATGCAAGCATTGGTGTGAACGATGTCATTGTAAAGCATATAACCTACTGCCCATGCGTTTTTCAGGCATCCGCTGCGAATAAACAGTCCCACATCACTGTGTGGGGATCGATGGGTTGCTGACCCCAGCTATAGAGGGATATGCATTCTACATATTCCATGTCTGAGGTTTACAAACACTTTTACCCCTCCCCCATCATTAGTGGTCATGGAAGTGTCATGTACCATGCCTGTATTAGTGACAGTCCCCCCTCCCCCACACCTGCACCCCCTCTTATCCAGCAATGATGAGGGGGGATTAGGAAACACAGACTGGGGGGGCAGATGAGGGGTGATGGGGGGCACCAGCTATGTTTGTCCCCCCTCCCCCGGATATTATCACCTCTACAGCCGGCAATATGCTCCCCATTACACCTCAGAGCTCACCTCACACCACAGAGCACATACATTGCGTCTGACCTACTACCCCCCACCTATTTACCTACCTCCCACCACCTTCTCCTACCTACCCCCGGCTCTCCTCCCCTCTGTACTCCTCACCTGTAAAGCTCTGCTCTCCTCAATCACCAAAATTCCCGGATTGGGTGATTTCTTCAGCTTTCCCAGCAAATATAACTCATATATCAATTCCTCATAGAGAACCATTACCCAAGATGGCGCCCGTCTCACACCGTCCTAACTGCTCAGCCTTCAGCTGATTGGACAGGGACATAACTGTATGCAAATGAGCTATGTGGAAACCGACAGACTGCCACCTAGTGACAATTTTAAAGAATGAAACCCTTAAAAAACCCATTAGAGTGTAATGAAATGTGAAATGAATGTAATGATATAAGATGTAGATGTGTACAGTGTTGTATGATGACATATGGGCAACAAATACGATGTTGTGAGGTCACCATAAGATGAATGACAGGTGCGTACTAGATGACGATGAGGCTGAGCCTGTCTCAGGTCACTTCTCATTACGAGTTGCTGAGTGCGGTTGCGCTGAGCTGTTCCTCTGCGATCTCACAGCGATTTACTGCTTGTCCTTGTGACTGATTGCGATTTTATCGATTTTAATTGATACTTATCGCTATTTCTACCATCTTATAGCTGATTATAATATTATTGCTAATATTATAATTTTTTTGCCTTTTTCAGGTATAAAAGGCACCCTATACCATCAAGATGCCTCGTCCTTCTCGTCCCGCATCCCGGCAGAGGCGTTCTCGTCAGGACAGCGGAGAGTCACCAGTCGCCCATCGGACGAGGTCTAGAGCCCGTCGGAGGAGGAGACAGGAGGACCATAGGAGCCGTTCTCCTAGAGACCGCGGCAGAGCTCCTCAACAACCCCCATCACCACCGCCACCCATCCAGCCGGGTGGTGAGGACCAGCTGATATGTACCGTTTGTTTTTCAGATTTTCAAGATGGGGAAGACACTACGACTCTGCCCTGCAGTCACCAATTTCACCCGGAATGCATCCAGCGATGGGCAGAGCAGAGCAGGACCTGTCCTCTGTGCCGGGCTGCTCTTCCCCGACTGCCCCGCAGACTGCCCACTGATGCCCCAATCAGCTTTGAAGACCTGCTCAACTACAGGTTTGCCATTAATGTTGATCCTGATGGTGCTCCATATCTGCTTCTAATCCCCATTGTGTGACACATTTTCTTTTTATATACATTACATGAAGTGGTGTAGTAATAGTACAAGTCAGTGGGAGGAATAGTGCCCCATCATTGGAGTCAGTGGGAGGAATAGTGGCCCATCATTAGATTCAGTAGGGGAATAGTGCCCCATCTTTGGTGTCAGTGGGAAGATTAGTGCCCCATCATTGCAGTCAGTGGGGGAATAGTACCCCATCATTGGAGTCAATGGGAGGAATAGTGGCCCACTATTGGAGTCAGTGGGGGAATAGTACCCCATCGTTGGAGTCAGTGGAGGAATAGTGGCCCGTTATTGGAGTCAGTGGGAGGAATAGTGCCCCATCATTGGAGTCAGTGGAGGAATAGTGCCCCATCATTGGAGTCAGTGGGAGGAATAGTGACCCCATCATTGGAGTCAGTGGGGTTAATAGTGCCCCATCATTGGAGACAGTGGGGGGGAACAGTGCCCCATCATTGGTGTCAGTTGGAGGAATAGTGGACCATCATTGGAGTCAGTGGGATGAATAGTGGCCTGTTATTGGAGTCAGTGGGAGGAATAGTGCCCCATCATTGGAGTCAGTGGGAGGAATAGTGGCCCATCATTAGATTCAGTAGGGGAATAGTGCCCCATCTTTGGTGTCAGTGGGAAGATTAGTGCCCCATCATTGCAGTCAGTGGGGGAATAGTACCCCATCATTGGAGTCAATGGGAGGAATAGTGGCCCATTATTGGAGTCAGTGGGGGAATAGTGCCCCATCGTTGGAGTCAGTGGGGGAGTAGTGCCCCATCATTGGAGTCAGTGGGGGAATAGTGCCCCACCATTGGAGTCAGTGGGAGGAATAGTGGCCCGTTATTAGAGTCAGTGGGAGGAATAGTGCCCCATCATTTGAGTCAGTGGGAGGAATAGTGCCCCATCATTGGAGTCAGTGGGAGGAATAGTGCCCCATCATTGGAGTCAGTGGGGGAATAGTGGCCCATTATTGGAGTCAATGGGAGGAATAGTGGCCCATTATTGGAGTCAGTGGGGGAATAGTGCCCCATCATTGGAGTCAGTGGGGGAGTAGTGCCCCATCATTGGAGTCAGTGGGGGAATAGTGCCCCACCATTGGAGTCAGTGGGAGGAATAGTGGCCCGTTATTGGAGTCAGTGGGAGGAATAGTGCCCCATCATTGGAGTCAGTGGAGGAATAGTGACCCATCATTGGAGTCAGTGGCGGAATAGTGCCCCATCATTGGAGTCAATGGGAGGAATAGTGACCCATTATTGGAGTCAGTGGGGGAATAGTGCCCCATCATTGGAGTCTGTGGGAGGAATAGTGGCCCATCATTGGAGTCTGTGGGAGGAATAGTGCCCCATCATTGGAGTCAGTGGGAGGAATCGTGCCTCATCATTGGAGTCAGTGGGGGAATAGTGCCTCATCATTGGAGTCAGTGGGAGGAATAGTGGCCCATTATTGGAGTCAGTGGGGGAATAGTGCCCCATCATTGGAGTCAGTGGGGGAATAGTGCCCCATCATTGGATTCAGTGGGAGGAATAGTGGCCCATTATTGGAGTCAGTGGGTTAATAGTGCCCCATCATTGGAGTCAGTGGGAGGAATAGTGGCCCATTATTGGAGTCAGTGGGGGGATAGTGCCCCATCATTTGAGTCAGTGGGAGGAATAGTGGCCCATCATTGGAGTCAGTGGGGGAATAGTGCCTCATCATTGGAGTCAGTGGGAGGAATAGTGGCCCATTATTGGAGTCAGTGGGGGAATAGTGCCCCATCATTGCAGTCAGTGGGGGAATAGTGCCCCATCATTGGAGTCAGTGGGGGAATAGTGCCCCATCATTGGAGTCAGTGGGGGAATAGTGCCCCATCATTGGAGTCAGTGGGGGAATAGTGCCCCATCATTGGAGTCAGTGGGGGAATAGTGCCCCATCATTGGAGTCAGTGGGGGAATAGTGCCCCATCATTGGAGTCAGTGGGGGAATAGTGCCCCATCATTGGAGTCAGTGGGGGAATAGTGCCCCATCAGATGGCGATACGTTTGCCATCCTTCCAGCGGATCGGATGGGATCGGATGAGAACGGTCATGCAGTCCATTTTCATCTGATCTGCCCATAGAGGACAACGGAGCGATCCCCCACTGAGCTAGCGGAGCCCGTCCAGCTGATCCGTCCCGTGTGAAGGGGCCTAATAGTATTTTTTTATATATATAATATGTATACATGTAAATGTATAAATATTTAACATCTTTCCTCTATACAGCATACTTCTAGTAGTTTTATAGTAATTGATGTTTTGAGATAAAAAACAAAGAAAAAACAAAAAAATAATAATTGTATAAATCTATAAGTATAGTAATAACAGATATTTTCTTTTTAGACTGGGTATTTTTATAAAAAAATAAATAAAATACAAACATGCCTATACTTACCCCCACTATGCAATGGTTTTGCACAGAGCAGCAGAGAAGGTCCTTCTCCTTAGTACATAGAGTGCATTAAGGTGATAAAACTTAGGGCTTTAGAAGCACATTTAGATACATACACTGTACAATTTGGAGGGGGTGAAGGAAAGAAAACGACTGATTAGGAGAGAGCAGATCGCACACACAGATTATAGGACGAGGCCTACTACAAACATACATCCAACATTAGAAAAACGATGACTAGCATCCAGTAGGGTAGCTTAGTGTAGTTTAGTGTAGGTCCTGCCCTAGAAGAGTCTACCTTGTCGTGGTGGGCAGGCTTGGAATCTATTGGTCAAAAGTATGTTAGTGAATGGGAGAGAGGATCACTAGATCGTCACTTCTGACCAATCGATTTCACCAAAGGACTCTTGGTTTAATCACATGAAAAAAGTTCATGAATCAGGTTTACATCCACTTTACGATGAAAGGAGGCTCCAGGCCTCAAGACAACCTTGTCCATACAAGTTTTATACAGGACAATATTGCTAGTACTCACCTCGCAGACATGATGGCAATAAGGAAGGCCACCTTGTGAAAGTTGGCTGGGGATACACTTTAAAGTGGAGCCTACAATCCTAAAATGACCCCCCCTACATGCACTCACAGCCCCCATCCCCCTCTGTATAGTAAAATGCTATTCTTCAGTTAACTTTTTTCATACCACTCTCCTGGGATACCACATCATGTATCCTAGGAGGCTACAGGAGAAGGGATCCGCAGCATCTGATAGGCAGACGTGGCGTGCTGATGTGGATCATCTGGGGGGCAGCTTGTGCCTGAACCCAGTAGAGGCAGCAAACTTTCGATGACCAGGATGGCAGCATGGGACCCAGGATGTGACAACTGAGTAGCGGATCACAGCAAGAGAACACTGGATTGTCTGGGCAGAGACAACCCAGCATAAGAGGGCCTTAAAACAATGTTATATATATATATAACCATATTATCTATACCAGCTTTTTTTCAACCAGGATGTCCAGGCACCCCGGGGGTGCGCCATGAGGTTTCTTCAGGGGTGCCTTGGCAAAATGCCCGAAAATTGCCCCAAAACTGTATAGAAGCCAGCATGTGGGTAAAGCTGCCTTTTAGCCACAGGTTTCCATTGTGCACCATTATAACCTTCTTGAGGGCACTTTAGCTGAGTGATGGAGAAAATTTGAGGGAAAAGAGAAACATTGGAAGTCAATACCAGTTTATAAAAGATGATTTGCTTTGGAAGTATAAATCACCCCTAATGTTGGGGGTCCTACATGTGTGGATGCTGCTGTGTTATGCAAAAATATTAGAATAGTTTTTGCCTGTTGAAATGGGGAGCCTCCAGACTGTCCGTATTTTTTAACCACTTCAATTCCCGGCCATAGTCATATGACGTCCACAGATGGGATCTCCCATCCTGGGTGGACGTCAAATGACAGCCTCGGTATTTCACAGCTCCTGCGGGCCCATCGCAGTGCGGCGATCGTGGATGAGGTCTGTCCCTCGGACACAGCCAATCCCCGATCTGTGGGATTTTCATCCCCATCCACCCCCCCCATACATGTGACCGGCCGTGTCCAATCACAGCCGGTCACATGTACTGTGTCTTTACAGTGCTCATGCACGCGCCTAGGGCCAATTGGGGATGCAGCTAGTCACCCTGACACAGCCCAACCCAATGAAATTGGCTCTTTACCACGTGACCGGCTGTGTCCAATCACAGCTGGTCACAGAATGTAAACAAACCCCGGTAACGAGATGTTACCGGGTTCTCCTCCTCACACACTGATCGTGTGTGAGGAGGAGATTGCGGTAACATCTCGTTACCACCTAGTGTACACACAAATCACACCAATAAAGAGGACCTGTCACCACCCATCAAAGTACCTGCATCACCCATCACAGCCCACCTGAGTACCTGTCACCGTTCTTCTGAGTACCCGAGTACTTGTCACTGCCCATCTGAGTACCCGAATACCTGTCACAGTTCATCTGAGTACCCGAGTACCTGTCACAGCCCATCTGAGTACCTGTCAACAGTTCATCCGAGTACCCGAATGCCTGTCACCAGCCCTTCGGAGTACCCAAGTACCTTTCACCAGCTCGTCGGAGTACCCTAGTACCTGTCACCAGCTCGTCGGAGTACCCAAGTACCTGTCACCAGCCGGTCGGAGTACCCGAGTACCTGTCTCCAGCCCGCCGGAGTACCCGAGTTCCTGTCTCCAGCCCGTCAGAGTACCCGAGTACCTGTCTCCAGCCCATCAGAGTACCCGAGTACCTGTCTCCAGCCCGTCAGAGTACCCGAGTACCCGTCACCAGCCCGTCAGAGTACCCGAGTACCCGTCACCAGCCCGTCAGAGTACCCGAGTACCTGTCACCAGCCCGTCGGAGTAACAGAATATCTGTCACCAGCCCGTCGGAGTAACAATACCTGTCACCAGCCCGTCAGAGTACCTATTTGCAGCCCATGCCTCATAGAATACACATTTGGGTGTTTGCTTTCCAAAATGGGGTCATCTTGTGGGTAATTCCATTGTCCTGGTGCTCCAGGACCTTCAAAAGTGTGATAGGTAGGAAGGAAATGAGATGTGTAATTTATGCTCCTAGAATGCCTGAAGGTACCACTTCCATGTTGGACCTCTGTATATGGCCAGGCTGTGTAAAAGTCTCACACATGTGGTATCGCAATACTCAGGAGGAGTAGCAGAATGTGTTTTGGGGTATAATGTGTGCTATATACATGCTATGTGTTAGAAATAACTTATAAACTGAACACTTTGTGTAAAAAAAAAAAAAAAAATGTTTTCATTTTCTTTCCCCGTTTTCCGAAGACTTGTGGAAAAAATTAACAGTTCAAAAGACTCATTATGCCTCACAGAATATATGTTGGGGTGTCTGCTTTTCAAAATGGGGTAATTTTGTGGGTAATTCTACTGTCCTGGTGCTCCAGGGCCTTCACAAATGCAATAGGAAATTAGAGGTGTCATTTATGCTCCTAGAACCCCTTACGGTGCTCTCTGTGTGGCCAGCCTGTGTAAAAGTCCCACACATGTGGTATCGCCATACTCGGGAAGAGTTGCAAAATGTATTTTGGGGTGTAATTGGAAGTAAGCATATGCTGTGTATGAGAAATAACTTGTTATTATGACAATTTTGTAAAAAAACAAAACAAAAAAAAAACACATTCTTCTTTTTCCCATGAATTGTGGGAAAAAATTACAACTTCAAAAAACTCACCATGTCTCTTACTAAATGCCTTGGACTGTCTACTTTTCGAAAAGGGGTCATTTGGGGGTATTTGTACTTTCCTGACATTTCAGAGCCTCAAGAAATGAGATAGGCCGTCAGTACATCAGATGTGATCAATTTTCAATGATTTGCACCATAGCTTGTAGACTCTATAACTTTCAAAGAGACTAAATAATATCCACTAATTTGGTTTATTTTTACCAAAGAGATGTAGCCGCATACATTTTGGCCCAAATTTATGAACAAAATTACTCATTTGCAAAATTTTATCATAGAAACTAAAAAAAAAAGTATTTTTTTTTTCAAAATGTTTGCTCTTTTTTCACTTATGTCGCAAAAAATTACTCAGTGGTGATTAAATACCACCAAAAGAAAGCTATATTTGTATGAAAAAAATGATACAAATTTTGTTTGGGTACAGTGTTGCATGACTGAGTAACTGGCATTCAAATGTGAGAGCGCTGAAAGCTAAAAATTGGGCTGGTAAGGAAGGTGTATAAATGCCCTGTATTGAAGTGGTTAAAGGGTGCCTTGACTGATAAAAGTTTGAAAAATAATGATCTATACAATTAAAAGACTGAAAAGATTGTTCAATGTGCCATATATTTAATTGCCATTAACAATCAGGCTGCCTTCACACCTGGCCGACACGTTGCTTTTTTTTGGTGCATTTGTTGTGTGACAGCAGAGGGCAGCCAACGCCAAAGTGGCATATTTTGTCACAAGACTGCTACCCAGGTTTGGGGTGACATTGAGGGTCTGTTCACACAGGAAAGGGGCGTTCTGTGCACATTCCTGCATGGGAGGTGAACACGCTGTTTCACCTGCAGTCTGTTTTTATTTGTTAGATTTTTAGTTGATGAAATTGATTAGGAGGTGACCGTGGATTTTGTAAAGGGTGCTGCCTTTCAAGACGAATTGTATAGATTGATGTGTCATTATAAAATTTGACCACTAGATGGAGATGGGTTATCCACTCTGAATTAAAGTGATAGTAAAGTCTTTTATGACATTTTTACCTATAGGTAAGTTTATAATAAAGCTTACCTGTAGGTAATAGGAATATTTAACCACTTGGCACCCATACTACGTCTATTGACGTCATGGGCTTTCAGTGGTTATATCTAAATGATGCCTGAGGCCACAGACATCATTCAGATATTGCCGTTTTCAGCCGGCGATTCTCTGCACCATAGGAACGATCATAGCGGATGTTCCGCCGCATGATCGTTCATACGATCCCCCCTCCCGCCGCCCTCCGGTGCTTCTACCGACTCACCGTTTCCATCGGTGAGTCGGTCACAGGATCCGCAGGCCCCAGCAAGTTACCATAGAGATTTCCGGCGGAGATTTACCATAGAGATTTCCCGTCCCCGGAGTCTCTATGATCAATCGGAGGCCGGGCGCGATGTTATGATGTCACACCCCGGCCTCTGTATTCAAATTAACGGCGCCGATCTGGCTAGGAAGCCAGGATCGTTTTTTTTATTTATTTATTTTTTATTCTTCCCAGCCTAGAGGTGAGATATGGAGTCTTATTGATCGCATATCTCACTGTAAATATGTCCGATCGTGCCATATTCCTATTACAACCGATGTTTACATTCCTTGTAATAGGAATAAAAGTCATCAATTTGTTATTTTATTTTTTTAAGTGTAAAACTAAAAAAATAAAAATAAAATTAACAATAAAAATATTTTTTTTTTTTAAAGTGAACGCATACGTAAGTCCCGCCCACATATGAAAACGGTGTTCAAACCACACATGTGAGGTATTTCCGCGAACGTTAGAGCGAGAGCAATAATTCTAGCCCTAGACCTCCTCTGTAACCCAAAATATGTAACCAGTAGACATGTGCAGAGTAAAATATTTCGTTTCGGAATTTCGTTTTCGTCTGAAAACTTAATTTATTTAGTTACTCCCGAAATTCGTTTTTATTTATTTCATTTTTCGTTCAAAAATTGCATTCGTCCGAAAATCCACATGAATCACGGTCGAATCTGTCTTTGAAGGCTTATGGTGTCTGTCGAATGTATAAAGAAGATTCGACGGAGCTAGTATATAGCATACTTTAGAACCCTATTAAAGTCTATGGGACTCCAACGTTCAAAATCTAAAGTGCTCATTTTAAAGGCTAATTTGCAAGTTACTGTCCTAAAAAGTGTTTGGGGACCTGGGTCCTGCCCCAGGGGACATGGATCAATGCAAAAAAAAGTTTTAAAAACGGCCGTTTTTTCGGGAGCAGTGATTTTAATAATGATTAAAGTGAAACAATAAAAGTGTAATATTCCTTTAAATTTCGTAGGGGGGGGTTGTCTATAGTATGCCTGTGAAGGGGCGCATGTTTCCCGTGCTTAGAATTGTCCCTGCACAAAGTGTCATTTATGCAGGAAAAAAAGTCCTTTAAAATCACTCGCAGCTATAATGAATTGTCGGCTCCCGTAATACAGAGAACACTCATTGAAAGTCATTGATAAAAAAATAAATAAATAAATTAAAAAAAAAGCGTGGGGGTCCCCCAAATTCAATTACCAGGCCCTTCAGGTCTGGTATGGATATTAAGGGGAACCCTGCCTCAAATTTAAGAAAAAATTTGACGTGGGGTTCCCCCTAAATATCCATAACCAGACCCTTCAGGTCTGGTATGGATATTAAGGGGAACCCCGCGTCAAATTAAAAAAAAAATTGACGTGGGGTTCCCCCTAAAAATCCATACCAGACCCTTTATCCGAGCACGCAACCTGGCAGGCCGCAGGAAAAGAGGGGGGGACGAGAGAGCGGCCCCCCCTCCCTCCTGAACCGTACCAGGCCACATGCCCTCAACATTGGGAGGATGCTTTGGGGGTCTGTGACCCCTCAAAGCACCTTGTCCCCATGTTGATGAGGACAAGGGCCTCATCCCCACAACCCTGGCCGGTGGTTGTGGAGGTCTGCGGGCGGGGGGCTTATCAGAATCTGGAAGCCCCCTTTAACAAGGGGACCCCCAGATCCCGGCCCCCCCCCCTGTTTGAAATGGTAAGGGGGTACAAAAGTACCCCTACCATTTCACAAAGAAAGTGTAAAAAATGTTTAAATAAAACAAACACACTTTTGAAAAATTCCTTTATTAAAAATAAAAAAATAAAAAAAAGATTCCAGCGGCGGTAATCCACTCTTGCTATCCATCGACGGACGGTCATATCTCCAGCGATGTCTAATATCATCCAGCGCAGCGCAGCATCCTTCTTCTGTCTCCGTGAAGGAGACACTACAGACATTCCGGCGGCTGACGTTTGTTATATACGGAGGGCGGGGCCACCCGTCACCTGACCCCGCCCCCCTCTGACGCAAGGGGAAACCCGGGGTTCCCCGTGACGTAGGGGTGACCCCGCCCCCCTCTGATGTAACGGAAACCTGCCTGTGTTACATCAGAGGGGTGCGGGTCACCCCTACGTCACGGGGAACCCCGGGTTTCCCCTTGCGTCAGAGGGGGGCGGGGTCAGGTGACGGGTGGCCCCGCCCACCCTATATAAGAAACGTCAAGCCGCCGGAATGCCTGTAGTGTCTCCTCCACGGAGACAGAAGAAGGATGCTGCGCTGCGCTGGATGATATTAGACATCGCTGGAGATATGACCGTCCGTCGATGGATAGCAAGAGTGGATTACCGCCGCTGGAATCTTTTTTTTATTTTTTTATTTTTAATAAAGGAATTTTTCAAAAGTGTGTTTGTTTTATTTAAACATTTTTTACACTTTCTTTGTGAAATGGTAGGGGTACTTTTGTACCCCCTTACCATTTCAAACAGGGGGGGGGCCGGGATCTGGGGGTCCCCTTGTTAAAGGGGGCTTCCAGATTCTGATAAGCCCCCCGCCCGCAGACCTCCACAACCACCGGCCAGGGTTGTGGGGATGAGGCCCTTGTCTTCATCAACATGGGGACAAGGTGCTTTGAGGGGTCACAGACCCCCAAAGCATCCTCCCAATGTTGAGGGCATGTGGCCTGGTACGGTTCAGGAGGGAGGGGGGGCCGCTCTCTCGTCCCCCCCTCTTTTCCTGCGGCCTGCCAGGTTGCGTGCTCGGATAAAGGGTCTGGTATGGATTTTTAGGGGGAACCCCACGTCAATTTTTTTTTTAATTTGACGCGGGGTTCCCCTTAATATCCATACCAGACCTGAAGGGTCTGGTTATGGATATTTAGGGGGAACCCCACGTCAAATTTTTTCTTAAATTTGAGGCAGGGTTCCCCTTAATATCCATACCAGACCTGAAGGGCCTGGTAATTGAATTTGGGGGACCCCCACGCTTTTTTTTTTATTTATTTATTTATTTTTTTATCAATGACTTTCAATGAGTGTTCTCTGTATTACGGGAGCCGACAATTCATTATAGCTGCGAGTGATTTTAAAGGACTTTTTTTCCTGCATAAATGACACTTTGTGCAGGGACAATTCTAAGCACGGGAAACATGCGCCCCTTCACAGGCATACTATAGACAACCCCCCCCTACGAAATTTAAAGGAATATTACACTTTTATTGTTTCACTTTAATCATTATTAAAATCACTGCTCCCGAAAAAACGGCCGTTTTTAAAACTTTTTTTTGCATTGATACATGTCCCCTGGGGCAGGACCCGGGTCCCCAAACACTTTTTAGGACAGTATCTTGCAGAATCTTTTCTCTCTGTCAAATCTTTTTTCTCTGTCGAATATTTTCTCTATATAATCTTGGACTAATAGAGGTAAGGTTAGGCACATTCGAACACAGGTTCTATAGACACGTTGTCAGAGTCACGTCGAATCTCCTATTCTATATCGAACTGTTGTAACAATGAAAACGAAAATAAAGCATTTATTTATGTCGGATCTTTCGTTTTTCGGATTTTGTGCTTTCGTTATCGTTTGGCAAAACGAAAACGAAAATAGCTGAAATTCGGACGAAAATGCATTCGGACGAAAACGAATGCACATGTCTAGTAACCAGTAAAAAAATTTAAAGCGTCGCCTATGGGGATTTTTAAATAGCAAAGTTTAGCGCCATTCCACGAGCGCATGCAATTTTGAAGCGTGACATGTTGGGTATCTATTTACTCGGCGTATCCTCCTCTTTCACATTATGCAAAAAAATTGGGCTAACTTTACTGGGTTTTTTTTTAGCAGGAAACTGTTTTTTTTTTTTTTTTTAAACGTATTTGAAAAATTGCTGCGCAAATACCGTGCGAGGTAAAAAGTTGCAACGAGCGCCATTGTATTCTTTCGGGTCTTTGCTAAAAAAAACATATATAATGTTTGGGGGTTCTATGTAAGCAAACTAGCAAAAAAATTAGGAATTTTACATGTAGGAGAGAAATGTCAGAATTGGCCTGGGTGCGAAGTGGTTAATAAACATGCACTGTTTAGGAGATATTCCAGTGAGCAGCAGCCAGTGACGTCACCAGCGCATGCACATTGAAGAAACGGAATATTCATGCCATTCCTTCAGAGCTCTGTACTGTGCCTGAGGCTCACTCACGCATGTGCCGGAGTGATGTTTTTGCACCTCCCGCATCCAATTTGCAATAGTGTGAACCCAGCCGTAGCCTCCCTGGCGGTATGATTATATCTGATTTTTGCGTCTCAAAGCGGTACAAGGGACACTTTTTGGTTGCTATGGACAATCTCCAGTTTCCAGGCAGTATTTATAATACAAAAAGAATCACTAAAAAAAGAGTGTATATCCTCTGATGGGAAATTAAATAGGGTTACTGGCAATAGGTAATAGTACAAGAGTAGAAGAGATTAGAGTCCTATTAGAGTACCTATTGCCAGTAACCCTATTTAAACCTCCCTGGCGGTATGATTCAGTCTGGATTTAGGTGCTGAAAGCGGTACAATTATTTTGCATGGAAATTTGGCGTCTTATATTGTAGTCCTGTAATTCTTAGGAATAACTCACTTAAATATGTTCAAACCAGAGTCTAGCAGACATCCCGGGTATGATAACGTTTATAATATAATAAAGAATAATAAAAAAATATTCAATAATGTAATCAAATCCTAAAACACTGAAAAAGGGACACTTTTTGGTTGCTATGGACAATCTCCAAATTCCAGGTAAAAAAAAACAGTATTTATAATATAAAAGTGCATGCAGGGCACTGCACAGACCACTAGGGACAAAGGGGGTGTGTAATTTTGTAATACAGCACTGTAATCTGTAAGATTACAGTGCTGTGTGTGTTTTGTGTACTTTTACTTTTTTGAATTTGCCGCCGTTCTCCGCTCCCGTGCGCCGTAACGCCGCAGGGAACGGAGCTCGGTGGCATTCGGCACTGTGAATCGAAATGGGTATACAGCGCGGAGGACATCGCTGGATCCAGGGGACAAGGTAAGTAACTCTCACTGTGTCCTCCCCTGCATCCACCGAAGCGATCCCGAGTCTGGCTCGGGGTTACCGCTTCTATCAGTAAAATCCTAACCCGAGCCAGACTCGGGATTACCGCTAGGGGGGTTAAAATCCCATCAGAGGATTTACACTCTTTTTCAGTGATTCTTTTTCTATTGTACTAGGGATGTGGGTTCACTGACAATCAAGTCTCATACATCGGTTATGATTTTTCAAATTTTTTCATTTGCCGCTGGGCTCTACCCCCGTGCGTTGCAACGCTCGCAGGGAACGGAGCCCGGCACACAGAGGCATTGGGCGGAAGACACAGCCCACAGACACAGCGGAGGGACATCGCAGGATCCTGGGGAAAAGGTAAGTACACTGCACCAGGATCCTACAATGCAATCCCGAATGTGGCTCAGGGTTACCGCTAATGGTGCTGAAATTTAACCCCGAGCCACACTCTGGAAAATCGCCAGGGAGGTTAATGAGAAGTTCACTTCAAATAAATAAATGCAAATTTGTTTTGCCTTTTGGAGCCTGGAAAACATGGCACCAGCAATCAGCAGATGGCCTTACCATGCAGGTCTCCTGCAGACTGTCAGTGTAAGCTGTTTGCCCTGTACATCGTACAGCCAGGCAGTTTCACACTGACATGAAGACTCCATGAACTACCACAGCACTGAACAGCGCAGTGGTAGATCATTGAGAACTGCAAACCAACAGCCGCAAAGGATGGAGATGCTTGTAGATCATTCACACACACACACAGTTCTGTGAATGAATAATGCGGCCGTGTGAGAGCCCCGTGCGGCTGCACCGTTTTCAAAAAGTGACAGCTAGTATGGGGAACTTCTCCCCATGCTGCTGCCAGAAGGAGAGGAGGGAACGGTGAATGGCTGCAGCAGTAGGAACATGTTACATGTTTCACCTTAAAAATGGATGGAACATGTAACACGTTCCCAAAGGTGGATTTATCCTTTAAGGAATCTTAAAGACACAGGGCAACATATATATATTTTTTAGGGGTGCACCGAATGGGTTTCTTGGTGCCGAAACTGATACCGAAAATGAAAAATACACTAGGCCGAAAACCGAAACAGCACCGATACCAAAACATATTTAAAATAAAATATTTTTATACAGGAGATGGTCAGAGACTGGGGACATGGTACAGGAGACGGTCACAGACTGGGGACATGGTACAGGAGATCAATGCAGCCTCACCAGTGCCCGTAACATGCAGCCAGAGAGTCCCCCATTGTAGCCAGCATGAAAAGGGCATTTTCGTCCGATATGTTTCGGTGGCTGAAATTTCAGTGCATCCCTAATTTTTTACATTCACTCATGCCAGGGATGCTTAACCGGTGGCCTATAGGCCACATATGGCCCTCGGAGACCTTTGATGTGCCCCCAACCTCAAACCAGGAAAGTGCATGCCTATGCTCTGGGAGGGTGGGTCGCAAGCCCAACTCGTGATCAATGGGTTTGCAACCCGCCATCCCAGAGCATCAGAGTGCATGGACCCAGCACTGGCAGAAGAGAAAACAGATGGAGGGAGCCGCATAAGCCGATGCTTCCTCTGTAGCGCCGGCTCCTGTACCAGGCAGACTGATACCAAGTGCACTTCTCCTGGGACATTCCTAGCAGCCTGGAGAGTGATGCCAGCAGAAGCTGAAAGAAGAAAAGGTCAGAATATTAAACATCATATACATTGCACTTTTGCAATAGGCATTTACCACTTATAAAAATGGATTATTAGGCTGTTTTCACACTTATAGTGCACCTACGGCTTTCCTGCAGGTTAGCTACACTGAGCCATATACTTCTATTATATCCTACAAGTTGCTGTGCTTTCAGAAAGTGCACCACACTCACAAGATATATTAAAAGTCTATGGCAAAACGCAGCTAGCCCGCAGGAAAGCTGCAGGTGCATTGCGCTGCACTTGCCGTGTAAGTAAACCACAGCGCATGAGTGCGAAAGCAAGCTTACAGGCTCAGGACAGTAAGGGCTCATTTACATTTGCAGTTTAGGGGGTGGTAAAACCTCATAGTTCATTATGGGCTGTGACCGGTTACCAAATCACTTAAAGGAGTTCTAAATTCAGAAGGATTTTTATCTTAATGTATTCTATGCATTAAGATAAAAAAACCTTCTGTGTGCAGCAGCCTCTCCTAATGCTTACCTGAGCCCCATCTCCGTCAAGTGATGTGCACGAGTGTCTCGGTCGTCTGAGACTCTCCCTACTGATTGGCTGAGACACAGCAGCGGCCCGATTGGCTCTCAAAAACAAGACATTACAATCATTTTAAGTGGCCCTCACTCTTCAAAAGGTTGAGAACCCCTGACTTACCGTATCTCAGAAAAGTAAGTACACCCCTCACATTTTTGTAAATATTTTATTATATCTTTTTATGTGACAACACTGAAGAAATGACACTTTGCTACAATGTAAAGTAGTGAGTGTACAGCTTGTATAACAGTGTAAATTTACTTTCCCCTTAAAATAACTCAACACACAGCCATTATTGTCGAAACCGCTGGCAAAAAAAGTGAGTACACCCCTAAGTGAAAATGTCCAAATTGGGCCCTATTTAGCCATTTTCCCTCCCTGGTGTCATGTGACCCAGGGGCGGACTGGCAACTCATGGGGCCCCTGGGCAATAGGAGATCATGGGGCCCCGTGTGACCCTGCCCACATTACATACATTGGCCCCTACCCCCTTTAGCTGCAGAGGTAGCAGCTGAGGCAGGATCGCAGATCGCTCTCCTCACCCCTGACAGCACGGAGATCTGTCTGTTCCAGGGGAGCCAACCTGCCGCAGTATAAAGCTGGCCATACACCTAGAGATTATCTGCAGATTTTCTATGGTTAGATGGAGAAAGTGCAACAGATTTCTCCATGTTCGCTAAACTGTGTGGATGGAGGAATCTCCCACTTTTTCCATCTAACCATAGAAAATCTGCAGATAATCTATAGGTGTATGGTCAGCTTAACTGCAGTGGCTGGTTGAGAAGGGGTTAAGCATGGCAGTTCACAGAACAATACAATATACAGAGTCTTCCGGGACACTTACCAGCTAGACAGCAAAATAAAAATGTCTAAATTGTTTGAACAGTTTGAACACCAGTTGTAGTAAATCGCCCCCTTTTTGTTCAGTTGGATACATTTGCAAATATATGTGAAGCCGCACTGCCACGTCAAGGCACCTCTGCAAAGTGCGGTCCCTAACTCTACTCTAATGTCATCTCCAAATTAAGAAATACATTGAAAGTTAAAAAAAATTATATAAAACACAGAGGTTTTGGTTGCATATATTTGCAATCATATGTGAAATCATCTTCCCATATATCTGGTGAAACGCACGCCTGGAAAAACAGCCGGTCCAATGAAAGCATGCAGAAGAGACTAGCAGCCTCCAACCTCCCTCCATAGCCGGTCCGAAGCATGCCCACAAAGAAGACTAACCAAGGCCTTTTACACTACAACTGGCGGGACTACAGGTCCCAGCATTCCTCTTCTGTCCTCAATGGGGCCCACTACACTGCAACTGGGGGGACTACAGGTCTCAGTAATCCTCCTCTCAAAATCAGGGCCTACTACTCTGCAGCTGGGGGGATTACAAGGTTGAGCTTTTCCATCTGTGTCCTAAACAGGGTCTGCTAATGCTATACTACAACTTGGGGGGACCACAAGGCCCAGCATTTCTCCTCTGTTCAGACCAAGGCCTAACACACTGGAATTGTGGGGACTACAAGGTCCTAACCAGGGCCTGCTACACCACAGGTGGGGATGCAGCCTTGAATGATTCTGCCTGCTTAAAGTGTAAGTTCCCCTTTACATAAAAATCTGTAAGGTGAACTTACACAGGACCCCCTCCTCATCCCCCTCCCCCCCTGACCTGGAGCATGGCAATCTTCCGTTCTGAGCCCCGGTATAGCTGCCTCACCGGACCAGGCCTTAGAAATACCCTCGGCATTCACTCTAATTCCCCGCTGACATGAAGGGGTTGGTGAATTTGATTGGTCGGTGCTGCCCATGGGACGTTTTGGAGATTAAGCCAAGGGGATTTCTAAACCCTGGTCCGGTGAGGCGCAGAATGTGAGATCACTGCGCTGCAAGTCAGCGGGGGTTGGGGGTGTGGGGGGGGGGGGGAATCAGTGTTGCCAACCTACCAGATTGAAATTTACTGGCACGACACCCGAAATTTTCTGGCACAGCCAAGTTTTTACTGGCATTTCACTAAAGTTACAAAATTATATTTTTAGGTGCAAAGTTCAGTATTTAGGCTACAAACAAGTACGCTAGGCAAATAGCAATGTGATTTAAGGTAGATATTAAGGTATAAAAACATATTTTTGTTATTTTCGATATAATAAGTGCGGATTATTTAGTCCAATCACCTCCTGCCTCCATCCCCCAACACCCCCTGCTACCATTACCCTCCGCCATCATCACCCCCTTCGGCTGCCACCATCACCTACCTGCTGTCACCATCGGCTGGGCTATGGGCTGTCATTCCGTCCTCGACACCCCGTGGACTCTGGAATCTGGATTGCCTGGATGCAGGGCTCCTCTGCTCTGCCACCGCCGCATGCTCCTCAGCCTCCTCCTTCTCCAGTGCTCCTGGTTACAAATTTTAAATGCTGCCGCGCCTGTCAATTCGGTCAGGTATGGGATTGCATGGGTGAGATCAGATTCTGGTGCAGACAAAAAAAAGGGTCCTGCATGAGTTTGGTCAACCTGTATGGCTAAATTTGCGTCGCACAGCAGTCTGGTGCGAATCACATGCGATGTCTGGTATCGCACCAGTGGGAACCGTCCCGAATACAATCATTGCATTTTTTTATTCAAAATTATTAATATTAAACATTTGAGAGTCTATTGTTATTCTCTCTATTGTTAATAAGATAATCCATTTATAGTAGAAAAATAAATCCACCAGAAAAACAGAATAGAGCATTGTGCAGCACATGTCAGAAGAAACATGCAATAATAATTCTGCCCATACGGCTTCAGTTCACAGATAGGACATTTAGGGCCGTTCACACCACAAAAAACGCATTACAGATCTGTTCAGGATGCGATTCTGCATGCGTGTTTTTAATTCATTTTGTGGTACGTTCCAGTCAGGGCTGGTGCAAGGATTTTTGACACCCTAGGCGAAACCACATTTTGCCGCCCCGCCCCGGCTCCACCCCCTTTACCCTGCCCAAGTCCACCCCACCATTTTAATGAAGCGACCATCAAATGCAGCCTCACCAGCCCCCATCAATTCAGACTTCCAGTGCCCATCAATGCCACTTCACCAGTGCTCAAATACAGACTCACCAGGGCACATCAAATACCATCTCACCAGCGCCCATCAATGCCCCTTCACCAGCGCCAATGAAATGCAGACTCACTAGTGCCAATCAAATACCATCTCACCAGCGCCCATCAAATACAGACTCACAAGTGCCCATCAAATACCATCTCACCTGTGCCCATCAAATACAGACTGGGGGGGGGGGGGGAGGGGGGACATTTGGCAGATCAGTCAATATAATACATATACACTCACACACATTTTAAAATGACTTTTCATTGTCATCACATATACAATCTCATTAACTCTGCTGTACTGCCTGTGTACCTGCCAGGCTGCCCGCTGCTTCTGTTCTGTGTCAGTGCGGTGCCCGAGTGCCCCTTACAGTTCCAGCCAGCCCAGGCTCCACCTGTCCCCAAGCCCAGAGAGCCACCTCCATGCTGTATCCCATGATGCATCCTCCATCCATACTCCACTCCAGTGACACGGCCCGGAGAGCGTGGGAGGGGGGCTGGACACATGTGACACTGTATTACTGGCTCGCTGCATGATAGAGCAGAGAGGGGGGGTTACTGTCTGTGTGGACTGGAAACATGTCAGCGGACAGCCAGAGGAGTGGGGACAGGGCGGGGGCGGGGGGGGGGGGGGTGACGTCGGCGCTACCTGACATGGCAGAGTAGGAGTAAAATAGCCAGCGGCAGTGCGCCCTAGGCAGTAGCCTAGTCCGGCTAGTGGTAGCCCCGGCCCTGGTTCCAGTGCATTTTTGGATGCATTCAGATGCTTTTTTCTTTTCTTTTTAATGGGATCCCGTGCGTTTTTGATGCATTACAGTGCATTTTTCATGCATTTTACTGTGTTCCAAGACAGGAAAAATGCAGCATGTTCTCCTTTTCTTTTCTGGAACTGGAAAGCCTCGGAACTGACCGCACTGGTGTGAACTATGCCATAGGAAACCATATAACCTACATGAATTTTTGATGCAGAAAAAAAAAACGCACTGGACTGCACGTGGTGCGAACTACCAGCTATCAGTGACTCCTGTACTGTACAGCCGCTCAGTACCTGGGAAGGGAGACAAGCACTATTGCCCGTTGTCAGCTAACATGGCAGAGCAGCTATAGGATCTGGAAGGATCCCGACCATATTGTTGGGATCCACCCAGCTGCCTGATTAACAGCTGGCTCTGAATCTCAGCCCACGGGTAAGGCCTGGTTCACACCTGTGCATTTTTTGTGCATTTTTAGTTTTGCAGAAACACACTACAGTATGGCTATAGGTCACATCTGTGCGTTTTATGGAAAGGGCCGGGGATGTTTTTCTGGTTTTGGTTCCATAGACTTCAATGGATGAAAAATGCAAAATGCACCTGGAATATGAAAACTGCAACCTGCATAGGTGAGGAGTCAGGCCTAAGAGCCGCTTCACACCACATGCAGTCCAGTGCATTTTTTTCTGCATCAAAAACGCATGTAAAGTAGGTTATATGCTTATCAATGGCATAGTTCACACCAATGCGTTCCAGTTCAAGAAAAAAAACAAAAAAGTAGAACATGCTGCATTGTTCCTGCACTGGAACGCTGTAAAACGCATAAAAAATACTGGAACGCACCTAAATGCACCAAAACACACTAAAACACACATGTCCTTATTTAGGCCCACTTCACATCATAGAAACGCAGTACGGATGCATTCCAGATGCTTTTCTCCATGCGTATTTTGATGTGTTCCAGTGCGTTTTTGATGCGTTCCAGTTAATTTTTCTACCTCTTTTTTCTTAAATGTGCGTTTCAGTGCATTTAGTTGCGTTCCAGTGCATTTTTGACACTTTTTACCATGTTTCAGTACAGCCCAGTGCAGAAAAAATTCAGCATGTTTTTTCTGGAACTGGAACGCTGTAAAATGCATCAAAACGCACTGAAACGCAACTAAACGCACCAAAAACGCACTGGAATGCACATGTCCTTATTTAGGGCCAGTTCACACCAGATGCAGCTCCGTTCAGGTCCGTGTGCTTTTTTATGCACTAAAAACGCATGCACAGCGTTTTCCAAGCGTTCCAATGGCTCTAGTTCACACCATGCAGTCAGTTTCCGGTCAGTTTCTGCACCCGACTGTATTGCTGCAGAAAAAAAACAGAACGATACAGAACTGCATCTTCACACCACATGCAGTCCAGTGCGTTTTATTTCCAGCATCAAAAACGCATGGAAAGTAGGTTATATGGTTTATAATGGCATAGTTCACACCAGGGCTTACAGTTCCAGAATAAAAAGTAGAACACGCTGCATTTTTCCTGCACTGAACTGTATTGGAACGCTGTAAAAAGCATCAAAAATGCACTGCAGAGCGCAAAAAACGCACGAGAACACACATGTCCTTATTTAGGGCCAGTTCACACCACATGCAGTTCTGTGCAGCTCCATTTTTTCTGCACCAGAAACTGACCGGAAACTGACTGCATGGTGTGAACTAGAGCCATTGGAATACATGGAAAACACTGTGCATGCGTTTTAAGTGCAAAAAAAAAAAAGCACACGGACCTGAACGGAACTGCGTCTGGTGTGAACTGGCCCTCAGAGTTAAGATAAAATGGAGGGAAAAAATGCACTGGACTGCATTAAAAACGCACTGGAACACATCAAAAATGTGCATGCAGAAAAGCATCTGCGTTTCTATGGCGTGAAGCGGCCCTAAGGACATGCATGTTCCAGTGCGTTTAGGTGCATTTTTGATGCATTTTATAGGAAAAATGCAGCATGTTCTCCTTTTTTTTTCTACAACTGGAACGCACTGGAAATGCAAGCATTGGTGTGAACGATGTCATTGTAAAGCATATAACCTACTGCCCATGCGTTTTTCAGGCATCCGCTGCGAATAAACAGTCCCACATCACTGTGTGGGGATCGATGGGTTGCTGACCCCAGCTATAGAGGGATATGCATTCTACATATTCCATGTCTGAGGTTTACAAACACTTTTACCCCTCCCCCATCATTAGTGGTCATGGAAGTGTCATGTACCATGCCTGTATTAGTGACAGTCCCCCCCTCCCCCACACCTGCACCCCCTCTTATCCAGCAATGATGAGGGGGGATTAGGAAACACAGACTGGGGGGGCAGATGAGGGGCTCCAGCTATGTTTGTCCCCCCTCCCCCGGATATTATCACCTCTACAGCCGGCCATATGCTCCCCATTACACCTCAGAGCTCACCTCACACCACAGAGCACATACATTGTGTCTGACCTACTACCCCCCACCTATTTACCTACCTCCCACCACCTTCTCCTACCTACCCCCGGCTCTCCTCCCCTCTGTACTCCTCACCTGTAAAGCTCTGCTCTCCTCAATCACCAAAATTCCCGGATTGGGTGATTTCTTCAGCTTTCCCAGCAAATATAACTCATATATCAATTCCTCATAGAGAACCATTACCCAAGATGGCGCCCGTCTCACACCGTCCTAACTGCTCAGCCTTCAGCTGATTGGACAGGGACATAACTGTATGCAAATGAGCTGTGGAAACGGACAGACTGCCACCTAGTGACAATTTTAAAGAATGAAACCCTTAAAAAACCCATTAGAGTGTAATGAAATGTGAAATGAATGTAATGATATAAGATGTAGATGTGTACAGTGTTGTATGATGACATATGGGCAACAAATACGATGTTGTGAGGTCACCATAAGATGAATGACAGGTGCGTACTAGATGACGATGAGGCTGAGCCTGTCTCAGGTCACTTCTCATTACGAGTTGCTGAGTGCGGTTGCTCTGAGCTGTTGCTCTGCGATCTCACAGCGATTTACTGCTTGTCCTTGTGACTGACTGCGATTTTATCGATTTTAATTGATACTTATCGCTATTTCTACCATCTTATTGCTGATTATAATATTATTGCTAATATTATAATTTTTTAGCCTTTTTCAGGTATAAAAGGCACCCTATACCATCAAGATGCCTCGTCCTTCTCGTCCCGCATCCCGGCAGAGGCGTTCTCGTCAGGACAGCGGAGAGTCACCAGTCGCCCATCGGACGAGGTCTAGAGCCCGTCGGAGGAGGAGACAGGAGGACCATAGGAGCCGTTCTCCTAGAGACCGCGGCAGAGCTCCTCAACAATCACCACCGCCACCCATCCAGCCGGGTGGTGAGGACCAGCTGATATGTACCGTTTGTTTTTCAGATTTTCAAGATGGGGAAGACACTACGACTCTGCCCTGCAGTCACCAATTTCACCCGGAATGCATCCAGCGATGGGCAGAGCAGAGCAGGACCTGTCCTCTGTGCCGGGCTGCTCTTCCCCGACTGCCCCGCAGACTGCCCACTGATGCCCCAATCAGCTTTGAAGACCTGCTCAACTACAGGTTTGCCATTAATGTTGATCCCGATGGTGCTCCATATCTGCTTCTAATCCCCATTGTGTGACACATTTTCTTTTTATATACATTACATGAAGTGGTGTAGTAATAGTACAAGTCAGTGGGAGGAATAGTGCCCCATCATTGGAGTCAGTGGGAGGATTAGTGGCCCATCATTAGATTCAGTAGGGGAATAGTGCCCCATCTTTGGTGTCAGTGGGAAGATTAGTGCCCCATCATTGCAGTCAGTGGGGGAATAGTACCCCATCATTGGAGTCAATAGGAGGAATAGTGGCCCATTATTGGAGTCAGTTGGCGAATAGTGCCCCATCGTTGGAGTCAGTGGGGGAGTAGTGCCCCATCATTGGAGTCAGTGGGGGAATAGTGCCCCACCATTGGAGTCAGTGGGAGGAATAGTGGCCCATTATTAGAGTCAGTGGGAGGAATAGTGCCCCATCATTTGAGTCAGTGGGAGGAATAGTGCCCCATCATTGGAGTCAGTGGGAGGAATAGTGCCCCATCATTGGAGTCAGTGGGGGAATAGTGGCCCATTATTGGAGTCAATGGGAGGAATAGTGGCCCATTATTGGAGTCAGTGGGGGAATAGTGCCCCATCATTGGAGTCAGTGGGGGAGTAGTGCCCCATCATTGGAGTCAGTGGGAGGAATAGTGCCCCATCATTGGAGTCAGTGGGAGGAATAGTGACCCATCATTGGAGTCAGTGGCGGAATAGTGCCCCATCATTGGAGTCAATGGGAGGAATAGTGACCCATTATTGGAGTCAGTGGGGGAATAGTGCCCCATCATTGGAGTCAGTGGGGGAATAGTGCCCCATCATTGGAGTCAGTGGGGAATAGTGCCCCATCATTGGAGTCTGTGGGAGGAATAGTGGCCCATCATTGGAGTCTGTGGGAGGAATAGTGGCCCATCATTGGAGTCTGTGGGAGGAATAGTGGCCCATCATTGGAGTCTGTGGGAGGAATAGTGGCCCATCATTGGAGTCAGTGGTGGAAAAGTACCCCATCATTGGAGTCAGTGGGAGGAATCGTGCCTCATCATTGGAGTCAGTGGGGGAATAGTGCCTCATCATTGGAGACTGTGGGAGGAATAGTGGCCCATTATTGGAGTCAGTGGGGGAATAGTGCCCCATCATTGGAGTCAGTGGGGGAATAGTGCCTCATCATTGGAGTCTGTGGGAGGAATAGTGGCCCATTATTGGAGTCAGTGGGGGAATAGTGCCTCATCATTGGAGTCTGTGGGAGGAATAGTGCCCCATCATTGGATTCAGTGGGAAGAATAGTGGCCCATTATTGGAGTCAGTGGGTTAATAGTGCCCCATCATTGGAGTTAGTGGGAGGAATAGTGGCCCATTATTGGAGTCAGTGGGGGGATAGTGCCCCATCATTTGAGTCAGTGGGAGGAATAGTGCCCCATCATTGGTGTCAGTGGGGGAATAGTGCCCCATCATTGGAGTCAGTGGGGGAATAGTGCCCCATCATTGGAGTCAGTGGGGGAATAGTGCCCCATCATTGGAGTCAGTGGGGGAATAGTGCCCCATCATTGGATTCAGTGGGAAGAATAGTGGCCCATTATTGGAGTCAGTGGGTTAATAGTGCCCCATCATTGGAGTTAGTGGGAGGAATAGTGGCCCATTATTGGAGTCAGTGGGGGGATAGTGCCCCATCATTTGAGTCAGTGGGAGGAATAGTGCCCCATCATTGGAGTCAGTGGGGGAATAGTGCCCCATCATTGGAGTCAGTGGGGGAATAGTGGCCCATCATTGGAGTCAGTGGGGGAATAGTGGCCCATCATTGGAGTCAGTGGGGGAATAGTGCCCCATCATTGGAGTCAGTGGGGGAATAGTGCCCCATCATTGGAGTCAGTGGGGGAATAGTGCCCCATCAGATGGCGATACGTTTGCCATCCTTCCAGCGGATCGGATGGGATCGGATGAGAACGGTCATGCAGTCCATTTTCATCTGATCTGCCCATAGAGGACAACGGAGCGATCCCCCACTGAGCTAGCGGAGCCCGTCCAGCTGATCCGTCCCGTGTGAAGGGGCCTAATAGTATTTTTTTTATATATAATATGTATACATGTAAATGTATAAATATTTTACATCTTTCCTCTATACAGCATACTTCTAGTAGTTTTATAGTAATTGATGTTTTGAGATAAAAAACAAAGAAAAAACAAAAAAATAATAATTGTATAAATGTATAAGTATAGTAATAACAGATATTTTCTTTTTAGACTGGGTATTTTTATAAAAAATAAAATAAAATACAAACATGCCTATACTTACCCCCACTATGCAATGGTTTTGCACAGAGCAGCAGAGAAGGTCCTTCTCCTTAGTACATAGAATGCATTAAGGTGATAAAACTTAGGGCTTTAGAAGCACATTTAGATACATACACTGTACAATTTGGAGGGGGTGAAGGAAAGAAAACGACTGATTAGGAGAGAGCAGATCGCACACACAGATTATAGGACGAGGCCTACTACAAACATACATCCAACATTAGAAAAACGATGACTAGCATCCAGTAGGGTAGCTTAGTGTAGTTTAGTGTAGGTCCTGCCCTAGAAGAGTCTACCTTGTCGTGGTGGGCAGGCTTGGAATCTCTTGGTCAAAAGTATGTTAGTGAATGGGAGAGAGGATCACTAGATCATCACTTCTGACCAATCGATTTCACCAAAGGACTCTTGGTTTAATCACATGAAAAAAGTTCATGAATCAGGTTTACATCCACTTTACGATGAAAGGAGGCTCCAGGCCTCAAGACAACCTTGTCCATACAAGTTTTATACAGGACAATATTGCTAGTACTCACCTCGCAGACATGATGGCAATAAGGAAGGCCACCTTGTGAAAGTTGGCTGGGGATACACTTTAAAGTGGAGCCTACAATCCTAAAATGACCCCCCCCCCCTACATGCACTCACAGCCCCCACCCCCCTCTGTATAGTAAAATGCTATTCTTCAGTTAACTTTTTTCATACCACTCTCCTGGGATACCACATCATGTATCCTAGGAGGCTACAGGAGAAGGGATCCGCAGTATCTGATAGGCAGACGTGGCGTGCTGATGTGGATCATCTGGGGGGCAGCTTGTGCCTGAACCCAGTAGAGGCAGCAAACTTTCGATGACCAGGATGGCAGCATGGGACCCAGGATGTGACAACTGAGTAGCGGATCACAGCAAGAGAACACTGGATTGTCTGGGCAGAGACAACCCAGCATAAGAGGGCCTTAAAACAATGTTATATATATATATATAACCATATTATCTATACCAGCTTTTTTTCAACCAGGATGTCCAGGCACCCCGGGGGTGCGCCATGAGGTTTCTTCAGGGGTGCCTTGGCAAAATGCCAGAAAATTGCCCCAAAACTGTATAGAAGCCAGCATGTGGGTAAAGCT